>NC_045630.1:59530102-60138887 GCF_009829155.1 Mustela erminea
TGAGTGCAGGATCGTAGGTGACCCTGGGGTATGACTGACCCACACTGGATGGGAGATGCTGGCCCCCAACGGTCTGCTCAGGCTCCAAGCGTCCTGAGGCTCAGGCCTTTACATCTCTGGACTTTTCTTTTTTAACCTTATTTATCTGTGACTCAGCCCTCAGCCATTTCTGGTGTACCTGAAAGGGGCTCTGGAAATACTTCTTTGATGGATAATAAATGAACCCACATTTCTCTTTTTGGATCTTTTATGTTTTTTAATAACCACAGTGCCCCCTGGTGGACAGACACACACAGAACAGGCTGGGGTTGCTCCAGTTAGGGTGCAGTTTTTTTGGACCCTTGTGACACCAACAGTTCAAAGCCCCGCTTTATGATTAAAAACTGTAATACCTAGGGGGCGCCTGGGTGGCTCAGTGGGTTAAAGCCTCTGCCTTTGGCTCGGGTCATGATCCCGGGGTCCTGGGATCGAGCCCTGCGTCGGGCTGAGCCCTGCGTCAGGCTCTCTCCTCGGCAGGGGGCCTGCTGCTTCTGCCTTTCTCTCTGCCTGCCTCTCTGACTACTGTGATCTCTGTGAAATAAATAAATAAAATCTTAAAAAAAAAACCTTTAATACATAATAGCAAGAATGATACACACTCTTAGAGTTAAAATTCTGAGTCTGCAAGTCTCTTTCTGGCTTGTGGCCAACAAAGGCCTGGGCAGGTTGGTTTTAATTTAAGAATTTTTGTCTTCAGGCAGCCTGCGACTCTCTGCCAGGGTAAGAAGTTCAGGGCTATGATCAGATGTCCTTTGTCTCCTCAGTGTCTTTCTTCGAATCGTTCCCTGAGTCTCCTGACCCGTCTTTTGTGTCTTCTAAAGTCTCTGTTCTGGAAGGTTCTATTCAAATCCTATCTTTTCCATAAAACCTCTGCCAGGGGAGATGCAAGGTAAACCTACCAGTGCCCTCAGGGTCTAAATCCCTAGAGGAGGAGGACAAGAACAGGTTAGGGCGATCCCCTTCCAAGCCCTTTCTCTCTGTCGCCCATGCCCTCTGGGGGCCCCAAGCCTTCCATTCCCACCTCCTCAAGCCCAGTGGCAACTGTCGGGGGTGGGGGACTTTCCACCACAGTGTGACCAGTGGGAGCGGAGAGAGCCTTTCACGTCAGGAAGATGAACAGACATGTCACAGGCGGAGAGGGGCCAGGAGGGTGTGTGGCTTCTCAAGGCTGACGTAAACTTCTGCCATCTTGGGCGTACGTGGCTCCATTGGGCGGCATGTCACGTGAAGTCCCTGCATGGTCAGGGCGAGGTCTCAGAAGGGCTCAGAGGAATTTTGTGCTTTGTCCCCTAGGATTCGTGGGATGAGCTGCTTATTGGTGACGTGATAATGAAAAGAATAATGGCTTGTTCCAGGTAAAGCTCCTCCAGCCCTGGCCAGGAGAGGGAGGGGCGGGCCAAGACTAGTCCTCTCTGCCCCTTGTATGATGTTGTGTGTGTGTGTGTGTCCAGGTGCATTTTAACGACGGTGGACCCGGACACCGGCGTCATGAGCAGGAAGGAGCCGCTGGAGACCCTGAAGAGGTAGGACTAGGCAGCATGATCTCTCTAGAAGCTGTGAAAATAGCACCAACAGTCTTCAAGCTGCAGGGGGTCCCAGTGACTGGGTAACTTGGGCAGGATTCCGGGGGGCCGTGGTTCTACAGGGCCTGCTGGCACAGATCGTTTGATTTCTCATCTGGAGTTCATGATTGAAGCCAACCCATTAAGAAATGCGTTGTTGAGGTATTTTGGCAAATTATATTATGAAGTGAGTATTAGATGATACTAAAAACCTGTTAGGTGTGATAATGGCATTGTGATGGAAGAATTAACCCCATATATTTTGGGGAGGGGTGTTGAAATAAGTAGGGAAGTGTCTGGGGTGTGCTTATATTATTCTAACAACAACAACAAACAGAGGTCACGTGGAAAAAGATGCCAAATTTTGATTAATAGAATCTGGGGGATAATTACAGGGGGATTAAGTGCAGCATTTCTACTTTTATGTTTACTCTAAAATACTCATAATAAAAAATAAAAGAAATTTTAAGTGAAAGGTACAATTACAGAGAACAAGTTTAGACTGCATAGAAAGATAGTTAAAGTAATATAGATTTTCATTTTATTTTATTTATTTATTTTTTAAAGGATTTTATTTATTTATTTGTCAGAGAGAAAGGAGAGGGCACAGGCAGGCAGAGTGGCAGGCAGAGGCAGAGCGAGAAGCAGGCTCCCTGCCGAGCAAGGACTCGATCCCAGGACCCTGGGATCATGACCTGAGCCGAAGGCAGCTGCTTAACTGACCGAGCCTCCCAGGCATCCCAGTAACATGGATTCTTAAAAGCTGATTACAAAATAGCATGTATAGTATTTTTTTAATTTGATTTTGCTTTTTAGTTTTTTTTTTAAATTAAAGATTTATTTATTTATTTGAGAGAGAGCGAGCAGAGGACAGGGCAGAAGGAGAGGGAGAGAGAATCTCAAGCAGGCTCCACGCCTAGCACAGGGCCGGACTTCGGTCTCCATCCCGTGACCCTGAGATCATTACCTGAGCCTAAACCAAGAGTCAGATGCTCAACTGACTGAGCCCCCAGGCGCCCCCTGATTTTATTTTTTAAAATATACAAATGCACACGAGTGATAAAGGTCTGAAAGTTTATAAACCAAAATGTTAATGGAGATGCTCTTGTGGTAATGGAATTAGGGGCAAATCTGTATATTCTTATATGTAGTCTTTAGACTTTCTGCAATCAGCTGTGTTACTTTTGCTAAAAGGGCAGTTCAGGACCTGAGCGCTGCAGTGGTGGTATCTGCCCACTGTGGGGCTGGAGGGGGGCTGTCGGGTCTCCTCTCTGCAGCTCCCGAGCAGCCCTGACTTGTGTCCCCGGAAGCTCGAAGAGGGGGGGAGGGGAAGGCATGGAGTGTAGTGGTGGCTGCTTCAGGCAAATCCCCGAAAGACTTGGGCAGGAACGCAGTTGGTGCCCTCTGGCTCCAAAACCGTCGTGGGAGAGCACAGTGAGGGGGTCTGTGTGATCAGACTCACTGCCCTGGAATGTGAGTCCTGCCGCCTGCCCCCCGCCCTAGTGCTTACCCCCACCCCCCTCATCCTCTCTCACAAACCTCGTAGCCTTCTTTGGCCCAACCATTTAGTTTCCTTTGATCAACACCAATCTTTTTCTGCCAGTCTTGCTGTTCCAAAAGCTACCCTCTGGCCATTCCTGGGCCGGCTGAAGCCCTGGGGTAGATGGCTGTTGTCCCAGCCAGCAAATCCCCCCAGGCATGAGGCTCTGGGCCTGCCCCCAGAAGCCAGCACCCATAGACTGGGAAGACGGTGTCCTTCATGAGGGCCAGGCCACAAGGCAGAGAAGCTGGTCGGGAGTAAAGTCAGACAAGCTGGGTGGAGGCGGCTTAAGGAGAGGCATTCTTTTTTTTTTTTTTTTTTTAAAGATTTTATTTATTTATCAGAGGGGGGGGGGGGGAGAGAGCGAGCACAGGCAGACAGAGAGGCAGGCAGAGGCAGAGGGAGAAGCAGGTTCCCTGCTGAACAAGGAGCCGGATGTGGAACTCCATCCCAGGACGCTGGGATCATGAACTGAGCTGAAGGCAGCTGCTTAACCAACTGAGCCACCCAGGCGTCCCAAGGAGAGGCATTCTTGAACTGAAAAGCAAATGGCTGCTTTCCACTTGGGTCCCCACCACTCAGCATGGATTTGCCAGAACATTCCAAGAGACGGTGCAGACCAGCCTAAGGCAAATCTCATCATTTTCAGGGGTGCTGTGTATTTCTCAATCCTCAAAACAATGTGAATTCACTTTCTTGTTTTCACTTAATTTTATTACTTCATATTAAGAACTTATTATGACAAAACATTTCAGTTTTGGGGCGCCTGGGTGGCTCAGTGGGTTAAGCCGCTGCCTTCGGCTCAGGTCATGATCTCAGGGTCCTGGGATCGAGTCCCGCATCGGGTTCTCTGCTCCGCGGGGAGCCTGCTTCCTCCTCTCTCTCTCTCTGCCTGCCTCTCTGCCTACTTGTGATCTCTCTGTGTCAAATGAATAAATAAAATCTTTAAAAAACAAAAAAAAACATTTCAGTTTTGTACATTTCACTCCATGAACATCTCCCCCATCAAAAAAAAAGTATGGAAAATTTTAACTCTAGGGGGATGATGTACCAGCTGAACTGTTTAGAGATGAAGTCCACGGATGTCTGTGAGTTATTAGGAAATGCCAAAAAATTATAATGCATTGATGGATGGATACTAATGTGATCAAGGAAGTGTTGTAAAGTGTTATGGGTAGTGGGGTGCGTGGGTGGCTCAGTCAGTTAAGCCACTGCCTTCAGCTCAGACCATGTTCCCAGGGTGCTGGGACTGAGCCCCACATCAGGCTCCTGGCTCAGCAGGAAGCCTGCTTCTCCCCCTGCTTGTGCTCGTTCTCTCTCTCTCTCTCTCTGTCAAATAAATAAATAAATACATAATCTTTTATAAAAATGTATCATGGGTAGAGTCCAGGGGGTTGGTAAATGGGTGTTTGCTATAAAATTCTCCTAACTTGTTCACGTGTCTGGGAATCGTAACACTCCTATGCGTGTTGGAACATTAGTCAGGGAAGCAGGGTTTTGAGAAGCGGCGATGACAGACCAGCTTTTCCTCAAACGCTCTCACTCACCGTCGGAACAAAGCAGAATGTGGTCTTCCTACCTCCTTCCTACCTCCTGTTGCCACAGAGGAGCTGCTGGGAGAAGGGCAGGTCGGGGGGAGCCCCGTCCTGGGAGTCAGGAACCCCGTCCTGGGAGTCAGGAACCCCGTGCTCACCAGCCACTCCCCCTCTCGCAGTCCAGGGGGTTCTTCCCTCCGACATAAGCTGGGTAGGACAGATCTGGACGATTCTGTGTGCAAACCCGCTGAGTGATTTTGGGAACTGACCCGTCTCTCCCCACAACATGTGACTCCGTTACCCTGGACTTAGTGTCTCCGCAGGAACCCGCCCTTGAAAGCACTCGGGTGTTCAGACCCGTCCCCTGAGTCTTTTTTGCTTGCGTCCATCGGGAAGCTGTGTTTCTAGAACGAGGATCCTGGACCCAAACACAGAGCCAGGGCAAGTAGGTGGGGGTCACAGGAAGCCAGCACAGCCCCCCGATAACCCGCAGGCTTTCTGCCGTCCCGCAGTCACGCCCTACTGGCTCCTAATAGCCCACCAGGAGAGAGGGCGGCCAGGCTAGGGGTCTCCTCCGATCTCTTATGGAGATAGAAATGACCCTAGATGTAGTGATTTATGCTCTCCCCAGGACAGGTAGCCATAAATCCGGAAGAGAAAGGCTGGGTCTCGTGGCGTAAATCATGGGAAGCGAAGCAAACAGCAGTGTGCAGAACACCTCTCCTCTCTCAGGCAAGGGGCTCGGGGCCACACTGCTTTCCATTTTCCTGTGTCCTCAGGTGCCCAGGGGCTGTGCTGCTTCAAGAAGGCAAGGGAGACCTCTGCCAGCCTTATCCACGGAAGCCTCTTGCTTGCAGGCAAAGTGCGGGGTGGCGGAGCAATGAGAGAAAAAGTAATACGTCTGCCACTGCTGAATGTCTGCAGGCGGGAGGCTCAACCGACTGAGCCACCCAGATGCCCCCAGTCTTTTCCTTAATAAGGGAGAGTGATTTCCACACTGTTCTCTAGGGCTTAGAGTGGTGGGAGCCCATCACTGCTGCTTCCCCAACTTCTGGCTCCTAATAGAAAGAGAAGAGCACGTTTGCTTTGTGGATGCAAAAATTTCGTTGGACACATGAACACTTTGACATGAAGGACATTTGCCTCTTGTGTTAGGCTATGTTGAGCTAAAGACTGAAAGCTGTAGTGGTACTTCTGGGGGAGGAGACAGACACCCCCAGCCCCGTCTGGCTCTGTCACCAGCTGCCTGGGTGACCTCAGCAAGCCGCTTAGCTTCCCGATGCTTCAGTTTCCTTAATGGTAAACACTGGGCTAATAATACCTCTCCTGGCTGATCAGAATAAGTCAATAAATATGCTTTTTAAAAATAGGTGATAAAATATTGTATACAATGCCCATGTAGGCTCTGCTTGTTGATAATCTTGGTCTATGAACTTGATACCATCTGGGAGAGGGAGAAGCCAGAAGCTACTTCTCTCTGTTTTCTGAAATTACAGATCTGCTCAGCCTCTGAGGCTTCTCTCCCCTGAGCTGCCTTCACAGGACTGTTTCATTCTTTTTTTTTTTTTTTTTTTTTAAGATTTTATTTATTTATTTGACAGTGAGAGATCACAAGTAGGCAGAGAGGCAGGCAGAGAGAGAGAGGAGGAAACAGGCTCCCTGCTGAGCAGAGAGCCCGATGCGGGACTCAATCCCAGGACCCTGAGATCATGACCTGAGCCGAAGGCAGCGGCTTAACCCACTGAGCCACCCAGGCGCCCGGACTGTTTCATTCTTAACCTGGCCATCAGGTTAGTGGGTTTGTGAGGCCTCAGAAGTCGCCTGTGCCCCAAGGCAGGGACCCAGCGGTGACCAGAGAGAGACCCTGCTTGTCGTCATGGCCGAGGGCTTTGGCCAGTAACCGAGCAGACCAGGCAGAGTAAACGATGGGCAGGGCTATGCAGGTGGTGTTTCCGCTCCCACCGCACCCTTCCAGGCTGGAGACCCCTGTGTAAGTGCAGCAAAGTGGCTTGGACCTCCTGTTCATTAGAGTAGTTGTATGTTTCCTATTCATTGAAAAGGAAAATGCATTAAGAAAGTAGCTTTTAAATGAGTTCGTAGTTTATTAATTACCCTTGAACAAAATCCTAGATGATCCCGGGAAGATAGGACTGTTTGTAGTCCTGTCGAGCAGAGAGAGCTTGGTGTGTTCGGGCATTCGCAGAGCGCTCGCAGTACCCGCTTATGCCCACGAGGGGTCGCCGATGATCTCGTTAATGGGGGCTTCCGAGAGCCTGCAGGGGGGCGAGGGCTGGGGAAGCTTGTAGGGGAAGGCGGGCCTCGCAGGCAGCTGGCTCCCCGCAGCCACAGAGCTTCCCGAGTTTCTCTTCCGAGGCTGCGAAATGGCCTGCCACCGGCGAACCAGGTGACCAAGTCTGTGGTCCTACAAACCAACTCGTTCGCCCCACTTGGCGCTGTTTAAGGGACTGGGCTGGAAGGGGCTGGGGGAGTCTCTGTGGGCAGTTGATGGGAACAGGCAGGTGGGACCCACGAGTGGCCTGCCCCTGTGTACAAGAACTAATAGTAGCCTGCTCGGTTCTTCTCTGTGCGTGTCCCCAGGTAGTACGGAGATGGCCAGGGATCAGTCACATCCCTGATCAGAATAAGGCATATAAATATGCCAGAAGCCGGCGACTGTGGGTGCAGTGGCCAGACCCCGCCTGACGGCTGGGGTCTGTGCTCTGGGGCATGCTGGTTCCTCCTCTGAGACTCAGCTGTGAAATGGAGAGAAGTCACATTCTCACCTAGGCTTGTTTGTAAGGATTAGGAGATTGCTGTGTGAGTCCTTCAGAACTTTCAGGGCCCCCTCTGAACCCCCCCCCCCCGATAATCGGAGTTGGGGAATCAGGCTACAGGACTCTGATCCTCTCTGACAGACACAGACCCTAAAATGTCGCTGGTGTTGTGTGCTGATGGGAGAGGCAGGTGAGGGAGGCACCTGGGCTCCTGGGGTCCAAGGTCATTGCAGGGACTTGACCGCTGAGCTTGGGGCGGCGGGCAGGGGGGAGCAGGGCGGGGGGAGTACTCAGGGTGAGGCAGGGCAGCCTGGAGCAGCGGCTCCTGGCCCTCACCTATCCGCCCATTGCTCATTTGTTTGTTCAGCCGACCTTGTAGCAGAGGCCACAGTGGGCCAGGCTCTGTAGCAGGCTCAGGGAGGCCGCAGGGACTGGGGACCGGGACCCGGCAGGGCACCTGCATCCTGGTGAGGAACCAAGGGTCCCAGAAGGAGCCTCTGGATTTGATCAGCTCCGGTTTCTGAAACAAAGAACAAAATAAGGACTGGGATGCCACACAAGCTTTCTTTTCTTTTCTTTCTTTTTCCTTTTAAAGCACTGTAGAATGAAATGAAGACTTTCTATAAAAGTGTTTGAAACAGGAAGACGATATAACGGTGGAGCTAGCTTTGTTGAGATACTGAAGGAAAACTTGCTCCTGGGTGGGGGGTTTGGTGGGGCGGGGGAGAATGTCGCCATGTTGTTCCCACTCACTCTACCTGGGGCTGCTGGTGTTTTCTGCTGGGCAAAGATGTTCGTGCTGGTTCTGCTAGAGGCTTTTAATCACTCACGCATTCATCCATCGACGAATGGTTGTGGGTCACTGGAGACGTGTGGGGCCCCGTGCTGCGTGTGAGCAGTGCCACAGAGTTTGTCACCGCTGCTGCTCTCCAGGGACCCTCTGTCTTGCAGACGGACAGACGTGTGCCCTGACTACAGGACAGGGCATGGGAGTGTTCCGGGGCTAGGCAGGGACACGCTGAGGATGGGAAAATTACTCCTGGCTGGGGGCTCCCGGGCTTCCTTTCTATGAAATGGGGCATTTGAGTTGGACCTGGAGGGTGAGGTAGAATTTTAACACATGGGGAAATGGAAGAGGGGCATCTCACGGGAGCCAGCCAAGTACAAAGCAAGATAAAAGGACTTTGAGGGATCCAGTGGAGAGTGACACAGGTGCAGGTAAGGGCCAGAGGGTGACAGGTTTGAAAAAGCTGCTGGGGCCAGGTCGCGAGCCTTGCATGCCCTGCTGAAGGGCTGGAATGTTATTCTGCAGGCACTGGGGAGCCATTGAAAGTGTCCGAGCTCAGGCATGATTAAGACCAGAGCAAAACTAAGAACATCATATAGCGTAGCACCAACAGTGAACTGGGAGCCGGGGAGCAGAGATGAGGAGAAGAGGTTGGTTCAGAAGTTGTCACAGTGGTCCAAGCGTGCTGGAAGCAAGCTGGTGGCCGTGGATGAAACCGTGAGCACATCCAGTGATGCAGGGCAGGGTTTGGCAACTGTGGACAAGCGGTGGAGAGTGAGGGGGAGGGGGTGCTGCAGGCTTCCCGGGCTCCAAGCCTAGGGCACTGATGGGGATGCTGGTCCTAGTGAGGAGGGATGTCTAGGAAGAAGAAAGGTGGGAACATGTGTCTAAACCTAAGTACCTTATCGCTTAATGCTGCAAATGGGAACATTCCATGGAGGAAAGATGTGGGCGTCTGGCCATGGGGGGCTCTTCTGTAGTTTGTGCCCGCAGGCAGGCTGCTCCCGCACAACCCCAGGAGGCGCTCCTCTGTTAGACTTTGGTAGGAATGGTGCCCCCTGGTGGCCCTCTGGGGGGGGGTGGACATTTACCTTAGCCGGGAAGGAATCGTGGCTGTTTGAGCTCTTCCTCCTCCTGTCTGTTCGGCTGTGACTCACGGCGATCTTTCTCCTCCTGCAGCTATCGTCTGTGTGACCCTTCTGAGCAGAAGCTGTATGGAAAATCACCTCTCTTCGGGCAGTATTTTGTTCTGGAAAGCACAGGGACCATCAAAGTGGGAGACCCTGTGTACCTGTTGGGCTAGGAGTAGGAATCGTGTTCTGGAATGTCAAATACCTTTGAAAAAATGTCCTCAAAAATTGCCAACACTGGAAGCGAAGTTCTGGAACTGACGCCTCAGCATTTTCTTGAGGTCTGTGACTTCCAAGCACTTTGTCTTTTGGACTTCCTGGTGCCTCAGTGCCCCCACCCCCCGCCCCCAGTGCCTTTGTGTAAAGCAAAGAAACGTAGTCATGATAACTTAAGAGGACTTCAGTAAGTCGCTTAAATGACGAGAAAATTCTGAAAACCCCTTCTGTAACGGTGACTGTGGGGTCTGTGCTCCTCCTTTTCCATTGACCTATTCAGAGGGCTAACCTGTGTCATCTCATTACCGCTCGGTAGGGAAAGAGAAGAGCAAGAGGAAGAGTGGGCAGGTGAGGGGAATGTTCTGGAAAAATGCGATGGACACAGACTAGCTCCCCAGATAAGGCTGGAGGGTCACATCGCTTTTCTCCTCAAGCCCTAGACTAGCTTTTGAGAAGGCAGAAAGAGCCTGACTTTTGGGAAACAATCGAGATGTTAATTTTCCAGGGGTCATCTTGGACCTTGCTCCTCAGACAGTGACTGCGCAGGTTTGATGGATCCTTCGTAGCACGTGGTGTGTCTGGGCTGGAGAGCAACAGGCATGTCAGGGTAGGAAGTCAGCTCAGAGCAGCATTGCTGTCAGACTCTGATATGGAACATGTGAAAAGTAAGACAAAACCTTCCTCGCCTTGCAACAAAATATCAATATATCTCATTAGTAATCCCAAAGCTTTCCCAACATAGGAGAGTGGACAGTAGCACTAGAGGGGGAAAGACCCCTAGTTTGATGTTGTCTGAGAGGCTGCTTAATGTTGCCCAGGGAAATGTTGGGGTTCCTATTAGCAGAAGAGCCAAAAGAAGGGGCCAGAAGAAGATGCCACCTAGTGGTGGTGAATGGTAGCTCAGCCCATGCTGAGGAAAACATTGAAAAAATACCCGTGGATGGGTTTTAATTTTCCATTTCTGAACTTTTTTTTTTTTTTTAAAGGAAGTGGGGGTACCCTCCAGGGGCTCTCTCCTTCTCAGCTGTAAATATTTAATTTCTTAAAAGCTCTCAGGAGGATGACTGTGTTGTCACAAAGCCCTCCGGGATCCTTGCTTGTCCCATCAACTCATGACTGGCACATCACCTTAGCTCATGACCAGCTACGCGTCCTCAAATTCAAGGTGAGAAAGTTCTGGAGGCCACGGATGAGAAGAAATGTGATTTTGTGATTTGAAATAAACCACTGAGAACCTTTCAAAGGAGAAAAAGAAAGCATGTTCTAGTTCATTAAAAAACAACATCTAGGGGCACCTGGGTGGCTCAGTGGGTTAAGGCCTCTGCCTTTGGCTCAGGTCATGGTCTCAGGGTCCTGGGATCGAGCCCCGCATTGGGCTCTCCACTCAGCAGAGAGCCTGCTTCCTCCTCTCTCTCTGCCTGCCTCTCTGACTACGTGTGACCTCTCTCTATCTTTCTCTCTGTCAAATAAATAAAAAATATCTTTAAAAAAATTAAAAAAAAAAACAAACCAACATCTAGGGCGTCTGGGTGCCTCAGTGGGTTAAGCCTCTGTCTTTGGCTTAGGTTATGGTCTCAGGGTCCTGGGATCGAGTCCCGTATCGGGCTCTCTGCTCAGCAGGGAGCCTGCTTCCCCCTCTCTGTCTGCCTGCCTCTCTGCCTACTTGTGATCTCTCTCTCTGTGTCAAATAAATAAATAAAATCTTAAAACAAACAAACAAAAATCTAATCTTTCTACTGATCCAATGATTTAACTCTAAGTTGGTGAACCATTTCTTTCACTGGCATTTTGTCCTTAGGAGCTGACCAAATCATGAAAAAATGTTCCCAAACTGTAAGTAAATGGAAGCTACTTTGACTAGTTTTGGATATTACTAACTTCTTGGCACAGAAATCAGACTCTGAAGCTGACTGATGTGAATGGGCAAAGCCAATAATTCTGCCACCTGACCAGACCCGGGTCTCTTACAAACGGACCTGCTCACACGCGGCTTCCCCAGGCGAACACCCATCTTTGACGGGCTGTCAAGGAAACATGCTTTTTACCAAAAGCTGTGCATTTTCCACGTCGGTTTTATAAAAGAGGTTAGTAATCATTGGAATCTAGCCTAGCTCTGAGGTAACATTAGAAGCAAACAGGTGCCTACGTCTCTGTTTTCTGGTTGGTGAATTCTTGCAATTTGTGTTTTGCACACTTGGCGTGATGTGGAGAATAAAAACAATCCGTCAGGTAATCTGGCCCATCACCTTCCGTGATAAATCCACTTTATGCTGAAACTACAGATAGAGGCAAAAATCAGAGTTCAGCAAGTCACATTCCTAAGGGGACCTTGGGACCCCCATGGCAGAATGCACACAGGATTTAAGAAACCAGGTGAGTATGAACTCAGGGCAACCAAGAGAGAGACTGCATTGAGAAACTCAGGGTTGGTTTGGTGGCAGTTCCTGGAGATTTGTCATTGGCGGCAAGCTGAATGCCTTCAACCTGAATTCCTAACCCTTTGTAAATAGTAATGTCCGATTCCCCAGTGACCCGTTCTGTGTCACAGGCCATCCTTCTTGCGGACCCTGTCCTTGTCTGCAGTACAGAGTGTGCCTCAAATTGGGAGGGGGTGGTACCGGGATACCATCATTTGTCGGGAGTCCCCTTCTGCCCCTCAGAGTGTGAGGAAGATTCCCGTCTGGAGAGAGAAGTTCCAATGACCCCCAGAATCTCCGAGTAGTTGCCAAGCTTTCTGTCAGGGAGATTTAAAAGCCATTTACTTGTGTTTATTTTATATTTAATGAGTTGGTTCATGCCAAAGGCCAGGCTGATGTCTCGTTTATTTTGGATTCTGAACATTTGCACAGTTTCCACTTGAAATAGCAGATCGGGAATATAGACAATCACAGACCCTCAGAAAGGTCTTAACAGCTGTGGGTGATGGACATTTGAGGTCAGGCCGAAATGTCCACTCTTGGTGGAGGTCGTGTTTCATTCTGGGTGGCGACTTTGTGCTGTGATCACAGCAGAGGGTTACCAGCCCAGAGCTGGAGATCCTGAAACAAAGAGGTGGCAGAAGCTCCATTGGGCAGACGGCTCGAAGGCTCACTTTCACGGCTGTTCCAGAGAAAAAGTTGGAGCTTCACAACCAGGAGAGAGAGCAGCGACTTATCCACACAAGGGCAGCAAAGAATCAGGTTCGGCCTGATAGAAACCAGGCAGTTGTCTGGCAATGAGAGATCCTCCTCCTGTCTTTCTGCCCTTGGGAGTGGGGTGGGGGACAGGGTGAGGAGGTGTGCATGTTGGGGGCTGCCCGTTTGGTAGGACAGGCCAGCGTGTGACTTTGGGAAACTATCTGTGAGGCTGTCCCCAGCAGTGACAGCAGGCTGGAGCTCCTAGCCTGTGTCCCCAGAACTCTGATAGTATGACAAATTGGAGCTCTCACCAGGGCATTGGGGCCGTACCCTAACACTACATTTCCCTAGGTTTTGTTGGCCCATGAAATTCTGGAACTTTGCCTGGAGGGATGCTCGTATGAAAGAATTCAATGGACCAATAACTCTGGGAAATCCTGCATGCCTCCCTTTAGGATTTCTTCGAAGGCCCAGCAACTCGCTGGAGTCTTGGGACCTGCATCAGAGAATTCTGTCTCCTCCAGTCCTCTTCCAAACTCCTAACGGACCTCCTCCTGAGAAACCCGTTCTGACCTCCAGCTCTCCCGAGGGAGCACCAGCCAGGACAAGGAATTACGACGAGCGGGAGACATGCCCTCTTGAGAAGGCCGAGGAAGTTAGAAGAGCCCCCAGTCACATGAAGGAGGCCTCTTCGTGGGATGCTTCCTCTTGTCTTCTCCCTTGTCCCTGGACGGAGGCATAAAAGGTTAAAGGAGGAGGGGAGAGAACACCTTAGACCAGCTCTCCTACTACGGGCCTTGCGGAGATGCGTTCCTTTTCTCTGGACTCTTTTTCCAAATCTGCATTCATGAATGGAGGGGGTGGGTCAGGGTTGAGGGGGTGAACACAGAATCTAGTCTTGGCCTTACAACAATACCACGCAAGTTCTCCAAGATGCTTGATGCACCAGGGAGGGGCGCTGTCTTCCCGCGTGCTAGCTTTACCTTTCCCTCGCATCTTGTTACCTAGAGCTGCGTCCCGCTGTATCAAGAAGAACTACCCCAGCGATCCTATTGCCCCTGGCCAGACTTATATTCTCACTTTATCCCATGATCTTCTATCCACAAGAACACTGTTTGCTTCTACCACTTTCTTAGAAGTGGACAAGTGAGTTATGATAGGGTCTGAAGTTGCCCAGTGTCAAGCAAGGGGAAGAATCTGGTTGAAAGATTCAACAAAGGCTTTTGGAATTGGGATAATAGAAGGGCACCGGAGGTATCCCTTTGCTTTGAATGCACTGTCTTTGGAGGGAGAGGCCCCTGCAACGGCTTTGACTATGATCCTGTTCTCCCTCAAAACACAGCTCATAGGGGACTGTGGGGCCATCTGGTCCCGTCCTCTTCAGCCCAGCTCAGGAAGAGGAGTTGCCCTAATCCTATTATTAGTCTTCCTGGACAGGCTGTAGTAACAAAAGGGGCTGAGAAGTATCTTCTCATCTAACTTCTCCCAAGGCTGATTTTGATGGGTGCATCAAGCTCAGTCATGTTTGGCTGTTGACCAACCTAATCTACCTACTCTTGGTGGTCCTCCGTGGTGCTCCCTTCCCGTCACAGAACATTCCAGACGGCTCTTCCTCCTACCTCCCTCCTGAAGCCCACAGCCTCTGATTTCTTCCCTTCATTTCCTGCTCTATGCCCTCTACCAACCCTGGCCTGTATCTCTAGTAGTCCAGACTCCAGTCCTGGGGCAGCCCTGTGGGATGGAAGTCAAGGCTAACTTCTCTCTCTCTCTTTGGAATTTGCTGGGAGTACTGTAAATAAAGTATTGTCATCATTATTACCGATTAACATTTTTACGCCTAATGAAGTTTCGAAGGGATGGTGTTTACTTGGTCTGGGGAGGGGCACCTTCCAGATGACTTGCCCAGCAATGAAAGCAGCTTGTTAGTTGGAGACCCGGGATGGCTGAGGACAGTTGGAGAGCTCTTCTTTGCAAGCAGCTCTGGTTAACATCAACCGGGAAAGCTCTTTGTAAACACATGAATAATTGATTGTCCTGCGCTCACATAGCTACCGCGGATCTGAGCCTGCATGACTCATTTGCAAGCCATCCCTGTCGTCTGGATGCCATAACATTGGAGGAATGATGATCGTTTCTTGGAGATTCTTCTGTGGCCAGAGTTGCCAAGACCAAGGCTGTAATGGTTTGTTATGATGACCTTTGTTATTCCATTAGGCTCAATTGCTTTAAAAAATGATGTGTGCATACTTTAGGAACGTTTTTACCCTTTACGTTGACCTGACATCATAGTTTATATTACAAAATGTATTAATGACAGAGGAGTGTTTTCATGTCCCAAGGACAAATTTTAACAACCATAATCTGCCCTTAGTCATCATAAATATAAATGTATTGGTCAAACAGATCTCGTTAATGTGGCCAAGATAAATGCAAGTCCATATTTTAAGGCAGTTGAAGTTCGAGAGGATATTTGGAGCTTTTTGTGGGGCTCAGAGATCTTGTATACGCGCTATCAAAAGGCTGAGAAAATTAACATGTTTCCCTCTCTGGTTTCTCGTCGGACAGATATAAACGTCCTGGGGATGTCAAGAAAGATTGTTCACATAGTTTCTGGACTCCGTGAATGCCTGGTGGGGTGAAGCTTAGTTCTTAAAGCTGTATTCTTCTCATTATGCTCACAGTGCTTCTGCAAAGGAACAAAATAAGGATTTCAAGACTCAGCAAATGCATTGCTCAACCCCATGCTTTGCCTGGTAGTTTTAATTATCTGAGGCCCCCTGCCCCACCAGCTTGCTTCCTAGGAGGAGCCCCTTTTCAACCGATGCGCGGCTGACATTTTGCAGTCTATATGCCGGGCACAGACTGGGTCGAACACCTCGCCTTCTTCTCTGTTACGCAGCCCTAGGAAGCATTGGCCGTTGCTGGTGGTGTCCACATTTTAAGCTTCTCAGGCAGAAAATAAATGCTTGTTTAGAATCCTTTTTAATCGTGAGCTTAGTCTGAACCATGAACATGTGTTTAAGGCAGTAATGTCTCTGACAGAGCAGACCATTTCCAGGGGGAGTTGGTCTTCCCTGAATATGGCAGACATGGTCCCATGATGAAAATCTGTGTGGCTTATGGTCACCTGGCAGTGACGGATGAGCACTTCAAATAAAACCATTTTCCATTCTTCCCTTAGAAGACTCTTCTAAGAGGAACCTTCCCTTCTGCATCTGCTGTTGTCTTCTCTAGTATCAACCAGGGGGCTTTGGAGTCATGATTTTGCCTGGATACCCTCTCTGGGATTGGGGGTTGACTCGCTTTCTTAATTTGATGATGTGGTGATAGTTCTGTGATCATCTCCTCTGTGGTTGGGACCTTTTGATGAATTTAGAGAGTGAGGCACATACACCCAGGGTTACAGAAGCACCGTTCACTCTAGCCAACAGGTGGGAGCAACCCAAGGGTTTGATGAGAGATAAACAGAATAAAGAAAATGTTGTATCTGTATAGAATGGAATGTTGTTCAGCCTTAACAAGGAAGGGAATTCTGGCACATGCTATAACATGGGTGAAGCTTGAGGACATGATGCTGATTGAAATGTGTGGGTCGCAAAGGGACCAATACTGTATGACTCCAGTCATAAGATACATGGTGCGTAGTCAGACTCAGAAGCAGACAGTAGAGTGGTGGATGCTGGGAACCAGGGGAGGACGAATGGGAATTACTGTTTACTGGGAACAGAGTTTCAGTGTTGTAGGATGGAAAGAGTTCTGTATATGGACGGTGGTGATGGCTGCAGAGTAGTGTGAACGTATTTAACGCCACTGAACTGTAGGGACGCCTGCGGCTCAGTCGGTTAAATGTCTGCCTTTAGCTCAGGTCATGATCTCAGGGTCCTGGGATGGAGCCCTGTACTGGGATCCTTGTCAGTGGGGAGCCTGCCTCTCCCTTGCCCTCTGCCTACTGCTCCCCCTGCTTGTCTCTCTCTGACAAATAAATAAATAAAATCTTAAAAAAAAATACTACTGAACTGTACACTTCAAAGTGGCTAAGAGAGTACATTTTAAGTGATGTGTATTTTACCACAATTAAAAAATAGTAATAAAAAAGAAAAAAAATGGGGCACATCAGAGACTTGGCATTAGCTTAATTTAAACTCCAAGGCCCCTTTTCTGGAAACAACCTGACTCTAGCCCCCAAGAGAACCCCACCCCCACCCAGAATACCAAGAGCTCCTCTTGCTGAGACTAAAGAGACTTAGAAATTGAAATGTGATAACTTTAAACTTAACCTTGATCGTGGGTGAGATAACTTAACTTTAAACTTTAATTTTTTGTTTTAACTTCTTTGGACCTTAACTTGTTGTTGTTGTTGTTGTTTTAAACAACAACAAAATTAATAAATTAATTTATTTATTTTAGAGAGAGAGAACACATGTGGGGAGAGGGACAGAGGGAGACGGAGAGAAAGAATCTCAAGCAGGCTCACTCCACTGAGAACAGAGCCTGAAGTAGGTCTCGATCTCATGACCCTGAGATCATGACCTGAGCTGAAATCAAGAGTTGGACGCTCATCGGACTCAGCCACCCCAGGCTCCCCGGACCTTCACTTGTAAGGGAATTTGAGCTTTGGAGATCTGGTAGTTCAATATTTTGAGAGGAGTTAAGTTCAAATGTAGAACAGCTTATGGTTGGCCTTTTATTGTTGGGGTGCCTCTATGATATCATCGGATCATTGCCTAATTTCTAATAGGTTATGTTGGTCAATGAGGCTTGGAAACAGATCTCAGTCTATTTGAGGAAATAGAAGAGAATCTACATTTTCTGTCTTGACTACAGAAAGGCCATGAAGAACATAATGTCCTGTACTGACCCATCTCAGGAACTTTGGGGGCAAAAATCCCCTCTGCCTGTCCCAGAAGGTCCCTAATGGAGCTGTAGCTGGTATTAGGGGTGTCGAAGATCCTGTCCCACTTCTGGTTGACCACAGGTATCATGGGTAAACACAGTGGGAACAAAGAACCAAAAAAAAAAAAAAGTATTGAGGAATTTTGGGGCAGAGATGGTAAGTAACTTCCCTGTAATAACCCCCCTCGGGATTGAGATGGCACATATCCCTAAAGTACCCACATGAAGGGATGTTAATTCGTCTTGGACCCTCTCTGCCTCCCCACACTCTTCTTCTCAGGGGAGACTTGACTGGTAATTTGGCGGCAGCCACTGAGCTCTGTGCCTCCTCCTCCATCTTTCTTCTTGGGCTCTGCTCATCCTCTAACTGCAGATCCCAGGTCTCTTTGAGCTGAGTGGTGAGCCGGGCAGAAAAACCCTGCCTTTATTGGAGGAAGCCTACAGTTTTGTGTTGTGCTGCCTGGGGTTCAGCTCCGGGATTCTGCATGAGAAATTCCATTGCTTCTATATTTCTAAACCACATCCTCCAAGCTAACTTTTATCAGTGATACAATAGATATTTTGATGTAAAACAGGATTTTTCTTTGCTCTAAAACCACATCCACATTCTCATTATGCCTTCACGTTTGTAGCATGTCACGAAGTCTTCAGATCACTGTTGCCCACACACGCTGTTTGATCGCTGGCACTCCAGTGAGCTCAGATGGATATGCAAGCTTTTTGGAAGCTGCTGCAGTGTTACAATCACACTTGTCCCTAATTGCCCAAGTCTCATTGGTGAGGTTTGAAGAGGTGACGGGCTAGAATGAGAACTCCAGGCTTCTGGCTGTGGGTCGTGGGCTCCTAAAGAACCAGTTAGCAAGAGTTATCTCAAAGAGTGGTAGTATCTTCAGCTGGAAACTGATCTGATCCCACAGTCTTGTTTTGAAACATCTGCTGATGACGTCACGAAGGGACCTTTCAGATCGGGGTCCGTAAGTTCCAGTGTGGATGTGACTCCCGTGGGAACCTTGAGTAGAGGGCTGTTCCTGCATCTGACACCCAGCTATGCTGATGGGGGACTGAGGTGGGCTTAGAGGGTCTCATTTTTATAAAAACCCAGCTGTTCTAAAGTCTTCCCTGATTTTCCGTAAACCAAGTTCTCACAATCCTAACCCCGTTTTAACGTGGGCGTGCTCCCTCATGGTGGGTAGAGTGACAAATCCTGGCTTTATTTGAAAAAGGGAACTTAGAAATACATCATGGTTAGCCACGGACGCAGGACACACACATTTTGGATGATGGGCTTATACTCATGCTAACACACACAGAGGCCCCTGGTGCCCTCAGGAGACCACAGCACCCCCTTCTGGATGCAGCAGTCAGTAAAGACACCAAACCTACCCCATGAACATCAAGCAGCCGAGTTGCCAGCTACATCATTAGCTAATCCTGAACAATTCTCCAGGAGGGAGAACGCCTAGGGCTTAGCTTTGCCTGTATGTGCATGTATGTGTGGGGGAGCGAATGAGGAAGAAAAATATTTTCTTCTTTTTTAAAACAACTAGTGCCGTTCATTGAATCAACAAATAAGGAGGAGGCCCCCCAAAACAGCGTTAACGCGTAAAGAGTATGGGAGCTGATGGATGGTTTAAAAAAATATTTATTTATTTATTATTAAGTTTTTTTTTAAATTTTATTTATTTATTTGACACACACACACAGAGATCACAAGTAAGCAGAGAGGCAGGCAGAGAGAGGCGGGGGCGCGGGGAGCAGACTCCCCGCCGAGCAGAGAGCCCGATGCGGGGCTCGATCCTAGGACCCTGAGATCATGACCCGAGCTGAAGGCAGCGGCTTTAACCCACTGAGCCACCCAGACGCCCCTAAAAAAAATATTTAAAGCCAAGGTAAGGATTAGGACCGCTGATGAGTAATTGCTACATGCTCTGAGGGCTCAGGGAGAAGCTGTGAGCCTACTGGTTTTTCTCTCTTTATACCTCCCAGCCAAGCTTCAGAGGAAACTCCACGTGAGCTGGAAAAGATGAATTTCAAGCTTCATTGAGAACTCTAAAACCTTAAATCCTTCTCGAAAATAACCTGCCTCTCAGGAATCTTGGGTTCCCCCCACCCCCCCCCATTATAAAGCTCTTCTTCAGGCTGTGGAATGGCTGCATTATTAACTATGATTACTTAAGTCTCTGAACCGAAGGATGCAATAAATCTGAAAGTATTTGTTCTGGTTTGTGACAAAGCAAAACTGTATAATATTAAATCAGATGTTGTTATAAACATATAAAATAGCACATTTTTCCCCCAACTTGGGGCATGGTGGCATGACGCTTCTGGGAACCTAAAAAAAAAAAAAGTTTTTGCATTCTTGGATCCTGAGGCCGGTTTCTGCTAGGTTTTCTTCTTTCTGCGCATGGATGCTAACGGAGGGTGCTTCTGTTTAGGTCTGTCTGTTTTCTCGGTGAGTTAGCAAGGTTGAGTATAAGTGTTCTTACTTCTTTACAGGCTGTTCTCTGGGGTGGAGCTGGTGACCCAGGCCGTGTGTGTGTGTGTGTGTGTGTGTGTGTCTGTGTCTGTGTGACTGTGAGTGGGGAAGATGAATGGCACCCGAGTACCCTGGAATGTTCGGGTCGGAAGGGCGCTTAGACACACACTAGTTCACCAGCCTCCTTGTTGCTCAGGTCATGTTTTCAAACGTAGGTTCGAATGTGTGGGAGAGTGAAACCATACAGATCTGGAGGTGGGGAGGAATTTTGAAATTCAAGTCCAAGTTTCTAGGTTGGGCCTCTGTGCCCTCTGGCTTGGTGAGAGGAACGGCAGGGTTGTCAGTCACGTGACAAACCTGCCACTGTCCTTGGGGGTCAACCCCAGGCCTTGGTAAGGACAGATAATCATGACCCTGCGGAAAGCTTCACGTCTGCCTCTGGACAGTGGTCAGGTTGGCCTTCATTTCCGTCCCTCAAAGGAGTGGCCTGGCCTCTGCAGGGTGTACACAGTCACGAGCAAAGAGCCACAAAGAAGTCAAAGAAGTCAGCGGAGGGAGTGTTAAGAAGTGATTTCAGGTTTACTTGGGTTGGCACTGATGGACAATTTTTGTCTCCAAATATATTATTTTTTATCATTGAGTTGATACGTTTATATTAAAAATACAACTATAGCCTCAGAATATTGTGTATTTAATAATTGCCTTTTACGAAGATGATTTAGAATATTAACAGCATTCTACAAATTACTTAGAACTGCACTATCCAAGATGGTAGCCGTTCGGGGTCATTGACACATGGCCGGTCCAAATGGCGTTAACGCTGTGTGTGTGAAATACATGTGAGATCGCAAAGACTCAGTCAGAATGGAAGAGTGTAATGTGTCTCTGCAATCGTTCTTTTTTTTTTTTTTTAAGATTTTATTTATTTACTTAGAGAGAGAGAGCACGGGCGAGGCAGAGGGAGAGGGAGCAGCAGACTCCCCGCTGAGCAGGGAGCCCACATGGAGTTCAGTCCATCATGACCTGAGTCAAAGGCAGACGCTTAACCAGCTGAGCCACCCAGGTGCCCCTGCAACCATTCTTACAATGATTACATGTTGGAATGATAATGGTGTGGATAAACAGGGTTAAGTAAATTACTAAAATTATTTTTTTTAATGTGGCTACTAGATTAATTGATTAATTAATTAATTAATATTTTCTTAAAGTCATCTCTACACCCAAAGTGGGACTTGAACTCATAACCCCAAGATCAGGAGTTGAATGTTCTGCTAACTGAGCCGGTCCGGTGCCCCGCTATGAGAAAATTTAAAAAATTACATACGTGGGTGCTGTACGAAGGAGAGAAGCTTAGCCTTCTCCTTGACAAGGACAGAGGAGGCCTTTAGGCCTGTACAACACACATAGAGTTAAGGCAGTGTCACTTACTTGGTGGCATGTGAACATTGTTTTGAGGGAGAAGAGTGACTGCTGAATGGATACAAGGTATCCCTTTGGGCTAGTGAACTGTTCTGGATAGACAGGGCGGTTGGTGGCAGAGTATTACGAATGTACTAAATGTCACTGATGATAAATTTTATGTTATGTGTGTCTTACCACTATGAAAAATTGCAGGGGCACCTGGGTGGCTCAGTTGAGGGTCCCATTCTTGATTTTGGCTCAGGTCACGATCTTAGGTGAGGGTCATGGGATGGGGCCCCACATCAGGCTCTGGGCACAGCTTGGAGGTCTGCTTGGGATTCTCTCTCTCCTTCTGCCCCTCCTCCAGCTCCTGCTCTCTCACTCTCTCTTTCTTTAATGATAAACAGATAAATCTTTTAAAAAACGGCCTATGTGGCTCACGTTATACTTGTGTTTTCAATGCTCGTTTAAAGTGAAGAGGTGGGGGTGTGTGGCTTTGCTGAAAACAGTGTCTTTAGAAACAGAAAAAAATTACAAGAGGCAAAGGAGGTCTGAAATCTGTCAGGAGAGGTCGGAATACTTCTCCTCCAGGGGGCTCCTGTCTCTTCATAATGCCTTTCTCTTACCTCATTCCACTGTCTTCCCCACTTGGCCTTCTCCCGCTGCTAGGTTGCTCATGAAGATGACTCTTTCCCTAAAATTCCTCCCAGTTTATGAGGCGTTAAGGAGTTAGGAATCTTGAGGGTCGGAAATAAAATACGACACCCAGATCAGGTTCGACAAGTCCCTCCCCTTCCCAGATAGTGTTGATTAAGAAAAAAGAAAATCTTTTCTGCACATCTCTGGAATCCAGCTTCTTCAAAGTACAGCCCATGAGGCAAACTGATGTGTGATGCTGGAAGTCAGGACAGCGGCTGGGGGGGCTCGGGGTCGGGAGGAGGCAGGGGGTGGGCGGGTTGGGGCCTCAGAGAGGGCTGTGGGGAATAATCTGGTATTGATCTGGTGGCTCGTGATCTCGGTGTATCCGTTTGGTGAAACGCTATTGAGCTTGTGACTTGGGTACTTTTCCGAATGCCCTTCGTACATCAGTAAAAAGTTAAAATAAAAAAAACCCCAAAACAAAATTCAAACCATCCTGAGAGGTGCACACTTTTTTTGAGTGGAAAGCTAACAGCTCTGGAAGGAGTGAATACAGAAGGCCTGGTGTGTATTCTGTGAGCGTGGACACCAGCAGACACTGTATTCCCTTCCATATGGGACCTGGACTGCCCCGCAGGTCACGGAGGCACAGATGGGGTGGCCCCTGGAGGTCCTTCTCCAGACTAGTGTTCTGTGAGTGACCCACCTCGGAAGATTTGTCTTCTACCTTATCCCTTGTTTCTCCCTCTGGGGCATCCACACACAAGGTCAGAGGTGTTGCTTACCAAGAGGCGGGCTAGTTTGTGTAGGTGAGTTAGCTACGGACAGTCACATCCCCGCAGGAGACTGGAGTTTCTCCTCTGCTTACTCAGCCATCCAAAAGGATGACATCTTGCCTTTTGCTATGACGTGGATGGAACTAGAGGGTGTTATGCTAAGTGAAATAAGTCAGTGGAATTTAAGAAACAAAACAGATGATCAAGGAAAGAGAAGGAAAAATAAAATAAGATGAAAATTGAGAGGGAAGCAAACCATAAAAGACTCTGAACTCCAGGGGAGAAACTGAGGGTTGCTGGAAGTGAGGGGGGTGGGGGGGGGTGGGGTGAATGGGGGATGGGCACTAAGGAAGGCACGTGAGGCGATGAGCACTGGGTATTGTATGCAATTGGTGAATCACTAAATTCTACCCCTGAAACTAGTACTACTAGTAATATGTCAATTAAATTGAATTTAAATAAAAAATTAAAAAAAAAAAAAGAATTCTTCGCCTGCTGTGAACAGTCGCCGGCAAGGGCAGGAGGGACCACTCCGGGGTGAGCGCGCCCTGGCTGCAGTTATCACCTACGGAAATCCTGTGTGCTGGTAAATTCCACGCTCAGCGAAGGCCGGAGAAGGGATGACAGGGAGCAGAGGGGCCGGGAATGCTAATGGGGGAGCTTGTTAGCAGATAGCGGCTGGGGAGAGGCACATGGGTTGGAGGAACATATGTGGAAACAGGGAAGGGAAAATAAATAAATGAGATAAGCAACTTCGTTTGCTTCCTCCTTTATGACTCTTTTACTTTGTGCTGGTAACTGTGGTGTCCCCTGGATCTCCTTTTCTGGGGACAACAGCCTGGTGACTGATTTTGAAAACCAGGTCTGGACCCTCTCTCCTTGCCCCGTGTCCATTCCGCTGCAGTGAGTTTCAACACCACTGGCTGGACGGGCTTCCCAGAGCCACACCCCTGCCCAACAGACACAAGCTCAGACCCCAGCCCCAACCTCTAAATTGCAAAGGATTCTTGGTTACACAGCCAGCTGGACCCCCTCGGCACTCCCCCACACCAGAGAGACCTAATGCTGGGATCACTATGAGGTAGTCAGTTCAATAGAGCTTAATAACAATGTTGTTGGCCTGTGGAGAGGTTTATCTTTTGTTGGAGCACAACCGGAAATGGTCAGATTGGCCTCAGGCTAAGCGCTGAGGTCTAGGTCTGCTGCCTGCTGGAAGGCCAAGCTCCAGGACCCAACATCAACAGCAACTGGTTCCCCTGGAAAAACTTTGGACCTCATGTAATGGGCAAGAGGGAACAGGCAAGGGGACGGGAGAGCAACCTGTCCACGCCTGTCCACCGCTCTGGTGGACATCCATTGACTGGATGACCAGGGCTTTGCCAACCTCTGTAGGACATCCGTAGTATAGGTATGATGATGATAACACAGCATACATCATATGATGGTGATAACACCTCACACATATGTAAGGGTCTGATAACACGTATATAAAACCACTTTGCAAAGTATAGAGTGCCTAAACCTTAGCTCTCTGGCATGGGCTGTCAAGCAGCTCGCTGTGGGATGTATGGAGAATGCCTTGTTGCCAAGAACTCAAAGAACTCCAGTTTGCAAATGGCTAACTTTTACTTTAAGAGCGAATCTTTAAGAGCGCTCTTAAAGAATCTTTAAGAGCGAATTGTGATTCCAGTGAAATCTATTAAACCCTACCCCTCGCCAAGAGCTCATGCTGTCTAGTGACCCAAGACAGAAACAGTTCAATGGAAAAGCAAGTCATGTAATTCTGAGGAACTGGCCTTGGGATGGCACTTTCGGGCTCACATCTGAAACCACTGTTTCCTCAGTCTGCCTCTGGACCATTACTATCCTGCTCCCCTCAGCAGGGAGAGGATGCCTGCTCCCGACTCACTTCTACTGCAGCTGAAGCCTTGAGAAGTTTTCTACATTGCTTGTTTAAGCCCAGGCCAATGGACGCCCCCTCTGCTAGACCTGCCTCCTCAAGCACATGCCTCAGCTTGGAGATGAGATGGGCCAGGGTCGAGTTGAGAGGGAGCGGAGGCCAGGAACCGCCATGCTGAAAGCCCATGTACCGCTTAGCTGGCGTTTGAATGTTTTCCATAAGGATTGTGAGGTCCTAGAGGCAGGAAAGAGATCTTAAAGCCATTCACTAAATGCTTACGGAGCCCCTACGATGGACTAGGCACCATTCTTCATGAGCAAAACAGACACATGCTCTTAACCAAGCTTACTGTGCCTGGCGTTATGCAACTAATGACACAAATAATTAATTTGCAAGTGTGATGAGTTCTCTGAAGGGGAAGTGCGGGGTGCTGAGGGAATGTTTCAGTTGAGCCCTGAAGAATAGTGGCCTCAACCCAGTGAAGGGTGTGATGGTGATGAGGGTCAGAAGTGGGTCAAGCCTTCCCAGCTAAGGGAACATATGTGTATGTACATTTTCTTCCATGAGAAGGGACAAAACGCCATATATAGTCTGCCTATCCCCTCCCCGACTTGTAGCCTCTCATCTCAACACTTCTAGAACTCCGCAAATGTCATTTCTTAATTAGACACAGAGACACTATGCTTAGTTACAAAACCAGCCCGATTTGTATTTTCATATTATACACATAAAGCTTGCTATTTCTTTTTGCTGCCCCCTCCCTGCCCCTTACATAACTGACCAAAAGAGAAAGCCGAAGAAAACACACACTCCCAGAGTTTATTATAGTTATTATGACTCAGACAGATTTGAAGACTAGAATTTAATGGAGTTTTTTTTTTTTTTTTTTCCCTAACATTCCTTGGGGACTTGAAGGACTTTTTTTTTTCCCACCAGCCATTGAAGTAAGATTCTAAAACCACATTTCTTTCTAAAAAGAAAAAAAAAAAAACCCCTCTTCTGACTTCAAAGTCAATTATCCTAGAAGCACAACACTTGCCCCATATTTTCACGTCCCTCCGTACCTGCCTCTTGCCTCTCCTTTCCTCTTTATGTCTCTGGTGTGGTGATAAGCTAACTAGAGAAGCTGGTGTCAGTCTTGGCTCTTGACCTTGCTGTGTTACTTTGGTTAACCCACTTCCCCTGTCTCAACCTCAGCTTCTTCAAATGTGCAACACGGGGATGGATCCTAGGACTCGGAACCCTAACATTCCTTGTTTCTCTTGGGAGAATCACAATGGAGAGACATTTCACCCAGCCGCTGTAGGCTCCATATTGAAAAGTCAGAATCGACTGAGGATCTCCTTCCGCAGGAGGGAAGCCGGAGCCAAGGCCTTCCTCGTCTTCAAGGATCACTTTGCTGGAGCCAAAGTAAGCAGGAGTTCCTCTTGTCCAGGCCAGCCGCCCCCTCTCCAGCTTTCCTTGTCTCCACATCCATCTGTCTGCACTTCTACAGGTCTTTCAAACTCCACAAATCTTTCCTTAGCTTTCCCAGCTAAACCTACTGTTCCCTACATGGATCTCCACCCCTGGGACTGTCCAGACCAAGAATTAAATGCCTCCAGGATTCTGGTCTGTAACACAAATGAGAGAAGATGGCCAGGTGAGGTGCACAAGCCCACACATTATGATTGGTAGGGACACGAACATCTCTGGTCTCATGCTCTGTTGAAGGGGATCTAAGTTCCACTCAGCTCTGACCAGTTGGCCTCATTCTGGAATAAGTGTGCAGCATTGCTAGATATTCTGCTGATCTTTTAAGAGAACCAGTATTTTTAAGTCAAATGTTGCTCAATTTCTGCCAATCATGACATGAGCCAAAGACAAAAATCTGTGGATCTGATTTAACCTGTGGTTGCTGGTTTGCTACTTCTGTGTGTAGACACAGTATTGGGTCCTTTATACATTCCACCTGATATTTAAAAACCCTATAATACTTATCTGTGCATTCATTCATGTAATAAATATTTGCCACTTATGATGAGAAGTAAATAAAATAAATATTTTTATTTTAAATATAGTATTTAAATATTTAAATAAATATTTCCCACCTACATAGGAAGCTAGGGAGCATAGATGAACTGAGACACAATGCACTGAAAATTAAGAATGACAGTGTGACCTTGAGTTTGAGCTGGGCCCAAACTAGCCCACTGATTGTATGTCATTCAGGGCTATGAAAGCAAGGGAGGGTCTTCTTGCACCCTATCTCTCTCAATCTCAGCTTTAGAAAATGCTTCTGTCAAAAAAAAAAAAAAAGACTAATCAATTGTTTCAAATCAGGTTACTTTATTTATTTCTACCCTTTACCCACGCCCTGAGCTGTCCCCCTCCAATATGAAGAAGCAAAATCATAGAAACAAATAGGAATAAAACTTTTAGCTCTGAGAGCCAAGACCATTCATCCATTCAGGATGAGAAACCTAACCATTTAACAGATGAGAGCTTTGAAGGGTGGATTTTAACAATCAGTATTAGTGGAAAAACCATCGGTTAGGAGTCAGATCACCTGGCTTCTAGTCCATTGCTGCAACTGAGAGACCTTGAGCGGACTGCTGGCTCCATCTGGCCTCGGTTCCTCTCCATCCCACTACACCCACCCTTCCACCTCAACCGCCCCAGGGTTAAATGAAAAATGAGTAGAGGATTTCCAACCTGAGTTCTTTCTGGCCTGAATCCTGGTGACTTCATGGAAGGAAAACATAAAGAAACATGAGCAGGTTTGCCTGGGTGGCTCAGTCGGTGTGAGCGCTGGACACCTGATTTTGGCTCAGCTCATGATCTCAGGGTAGGGGGCAGATCTCCACATTAGGCTCTGTGTTAGGGGTAGAGACTGCTTGAGATTCTCCCTCTCCCTCTGCCCCTTTTCTCCCTTTTCTCTTTTCCTCTCTCTCTCTCCCCCTCTTAAAAAAAAAAAAAGAAATAAGAGAAAACCTAAGCATGTCTCTCTCTATGAGAGTGGCCACAGCCCTGCTCTTCATAAGACAGAATGAGGGATGGAGCAGTTGAAATCTCACCTCCTCCCCTCTTCCTCAAGAACTAAGAGAATGGTTACAAACATAGTGAAAATGAACTTTTGGGACTTCATCATGCTAAAAATCTTCTGCACAGCAAAGGAAACAGTCAACGAAACAAAGAGGCAACCCACGGAATGGGAGAAGATATTCACAAATGACACTACAGACAAAGGGCTGATGTCCAAGATCTATAACAAACTTCTCAAACTCAATACTCAAAAAACAAATAATCAAGTCAAAAAATGGGCAGAAGACATGAACAGACACTTCTCAAAAGAAAACATACACATGGCTAACAGACACATGAAAAAATGTTCATCATTGTTAGCCACCAGGGAAATTCAAATCAAAACCACATTGAGATACCACCTTACACCAGTTAGAATGGCAAAAATTAACAAGACAGGAAACAAGTGTTGGAGAGGATGTGGAGAAAGGGGAACCCTCTTACACTGTTGGTGAGAATGCAAGCTGCTGCAGCCACTTTGAAAAACAGTGTGGAGGTTCCTCAAAAAATTAAAGACAGAGCTACCCTATGACCCAACAATTATTCTACTGGGTATTTACCCTAAAGATACAGATGTAGTGAAAAGAAGGACCATATGTACACCAATGTTCATAACAGCAATCTCCACAATAGCCAAACTGTGGAAGGAGCCGAGATGCCCTTCAACAGATGAATGGATAAAGAACATGGTGGTCCATACGTACAATGGAATATTACTCAGGCATCAGAAAGGATGAATACCCAACTTTTGCATCAGCATAGTTGGGACAGGAGATTATGTTAAGTGAAGTAAGTTAAGCAGAGAAAATCAACTATCATATGGTTTTACTTCTATGTGGAACATAAGGAATAGCACGGAGGACCTTAGGAGAAAGAAGGGAAAAATGAAGGCAGGGAAATCTGAGGGGAAGATGAACTATGAGAGACTACGGACTCTGAGAAACAAACTGAGGGTTTTAGAGGGGAGGGAGGTGGGCAGATGGGTTAGCCCAGAGGCTTTAAGGAGGGCAAGTTTTGCATGGAACACTGGGTGATATACACAAGCAATGAATCATGGAACACTACATCAAAAACGAATGAGGTACTGTATGATAACTAACATAACATAATAATAAAAAAAGCATATTGAAATGCAGCATAAAACACAGGCCACACAACATCCAGGCCAAGGTTTTAAAAAAAACTCTGATACTTAGCATATTTATTTGGATTTCAGGCTTTTTAGGCCAAAGCTCTGCACCTCTCCATTCACCCAGAACCAAAGCATTCTCTAACTGGGGCTTTGGAGCCTAGTTCCCTTTCCTTAGGAAAAGGAGCATGGGGGAGCAATAGGAGGTTTGGATGGAGAGCCGGGAAATGCTTCCTTGGGGGAAAGGGAAATCTGGTACCATCAATAAGGTTGAGTCTATAAAATCATTTTCCTCTGGGATTGAATCTTGCTAAATGTACTGTATATATCAGTCAACAACTCTCATCCACTGCCTTATTCAGAAATTCTACTTCCTATAGCTAACTTCTTTTGGCCCCTGACCTGTCCTATTTCCTGTATGGCTAACATATTAAATTTCAACTATCAGAACTCGCTAAAAACAAAGCACAGAAACCCAGCCAAACAAACCTTGGTTAAGAGCAAGTTTGTTAATTAAACATCAGAGAGTTTTCAAGAAAGTTGCTCTTGAGGCTTTCACAGCTTTTAAAGAAATGCCTTAGAACAGACCCACAATCAAGGGTATTTAAATAAGGTGGAAATTAAACACTTTGAGAGCTTTCTGTTCCACAGAAGATGGCAATCTAGCACAGGGTGCTGGTTTCCTCCCAGAGCCCCGTCTTGGAGACTCTCTTAAACAGGGAGTTGGTGGATCCTGGAACCTAAGAGAAAAACTTTAGGGATTGTGGTGAGGATGGGAGATGGGAATACATAACAGGAGGGGGCCAAGTGTTACAGACAGGGCATGACGATTACCTTTAGAGGTCAACTTGACCGGGCCATGGGGTGCCCAGACATTTGGTCAAACATTGTTCTGAGCGTGTCTTTGAGGGTGTCTGGATGAGATTAATATCTGAATCTATAGACTGATCGAAGCAGATTGCCCTCCCTAATTGAATGGGCCCCAATCAAAGACCAGAACAGAACAAAAACGTCTGAATTGGAGGAGACTACTTCTGCCTTACTGCTGAGCTGGGACATCAGTCTTTTCTGGCCTTTAGACTTGAACTGAAATATAGTTCTTCTCAGGTTTTGAGCTGCCGACTTTTGACTGAAGCTTATACCATTAGCTCTCCTGGTTGTCAGGCCTTCAGACTTGGGCTAGATTGATACAGTGGCTTTCCTGGATCCCCATCTTGTTGACTATAGGTCTTGGGACTTACTAGCTTCCAGAATTGCATGAGTCGATTCCTTACAATCTATCAGTCGATTGATTGGTCTATCTCCCATTGGTTCTGTTTCTCAGGAGAACCCTGACTAAGGCACAGAGGTTGTGCTTGGAGAGTGCTTTCCAGCTGGACTCTTTTCTCTCTTTCATATTTATCTAAATGAATCACACCCACCACATGGACCTTATAGAAAAACAAAAAACTTGTGCATAGCAGAGGCAGAAGAATAAGATCTTAGATTTTTCCTTGATTGGTAAGTGGAGGGTAGCTGGCCTCCTCTGAGTACTCCCTCATCAAAACATTCCTGCTGATGCTTTGGGTTTGGTGATTACCACAGAGAAAGATCATCTCTGAAAAAGAGTAGTGCCAGGGTAGGTCTTCCAGGCATTTCCTTGAGGGTGATTACATAGGTAGTGGTTATAGTGAAATTGTAATTTCCTCCTCAAGTACTTGGAGAGATTCTCACTCTCCCAACTCACTTGGAAGTTATGAAATCTAAGGCTTTGGGAGTGCCCAGTGGACTTAAATGCGGAAAGAAAAAAAATGAGAACTCCAAGGAACACAAGCATTACCAAAGAAGGGCTCCAACGGAACAACAAATCATATACCAGAGGAAGAAGAATTAATGAGTTAGGAAGAATAGGAACGTAAAATAAACTTAATGAACATCTTCAAAGCCCTAATGAAGAAAATTGAAAACATAAAGCAGGAATAAGACTCACGAATATGAGCTGTATTTCCATTTGGCAATACTGAACTTGAAAATAATAATAGTTTAAATAGAGAACTCAGTGGTTAAGTTGAAAGTACCCTTTTTTCCTTTTAATTTTGTGGAAGCATATGACTATATAAAGCAAAAGTTATAATATTGTATTGGGGGATGTATAATATATAGGATGTAATATGTATGTACTAATAGCACAAAGGCTGGGGGTAAGTAAATAGAACCCTATTGTTAATGCTGTTCCTATATTTCATGTTATATTTTATATTAACTTACATTTTCATATTAACTCTAAGTGATTAGTTAAGGATCTCTAAAAACAATCACTGAACAACAACAAAAATAAACAAATAAATGGGACAAAGTTTAAGAGCCAGTAGAGGACTGAAATGTTAAAAAAAAATTCAATCAACCACAAAGACAGAAAAATAACAACAGAGAAATAAAAAACAAAATGGAAGAAATAAAAAACAAAGAGCAAATGGTAGAAGTGGATCCAAGACATTAATCATTAAATTGAATGTAATTGGATCAATTTCATAGGGTTTGTAGGAATGAATGAAAAAGCAAGACTGAACTTATTTTCTGTCTACAAGAAAGGTACTTTTTTTTTTTTTAAAGATTTTATTTATCTATTTGACAGACATCACAAATAGGCAGAGAAGCAGGCAGAGAGAGAGGAGGAAGCAGGTTCCCTGCTGAGCAGAGAGCCCGATGTGGGGCTTGATCTCAGGACCCTGAGATCGTGACCTGAGCTGAAGGCAGAGGCTTAACACACTGAGCCACCCAGGCGCCCAAGAAAGGTACTTTAAATAAAAGAATGCAGGTAAATTGAAAGTAAAAGAATAGGTAGTGATGTAAACAGTAGACATAAGAAAATTTGAATGACTGTGTTAAAATCAGGCACAATAGACTTCAAAGCATAGTATCAGAGATAAGAGAGGCATTCATAATCATAAAATGGTGAATTCATCAGGAATACCTAACAACCAGAAACATGTATGTGTGTAATAACAGATCTACATAATATATTGGGCAAAATTGATTGAACTAAAGGGAGAAGGAATCCCACAACCACAATTATAGATACTCTTATGTCTCTTTCAGAAACTGATAGAACAACTACACAAAAACAACATCAAGGAGATGGAAGATCTGAATAATATTATTAACACACCTTGATCAAATGACATTTATAGAACATTATAACCAACATCTGTAGATTACACATTCTTTGCAAGTGCACACGAAGCATTTACTAAGATAGACTACATGCTGGGCTATGTAATATGTCTGAATACATTTCAAAAGATTGAAATCTTACACAGTATATTTTCTGTAATTAGATTATAAACCATTGTCAGTTATATAATAAGCAATTATGTATACATTATACATATATCATTTATATGTAAAGATGTACATAGGACTCCTCAGAAGGAAAGGCTGATTCCAGGGCTGGGGCAGGAAATATGTAAGATGAGTCCAGAGCATCTTATTGTGACAGAAAGTCAGGAAGCATTTGAGCCCCAATAATGGGGATACGTCAAAATGATATTGACACTGGTTTGAAGTGGTTGTCAGTATCCAAATCTGTGACAATTTTGTAATCAAACAAGGGGTAACATTAAAGGATTGAACTCATCAAATAAGATGAGAATCCACCAATCTATACTGATAGAAACAAACAAATAAATAAATACATGGGGATAAAGAGCGAAATCTTTCTTACAATGGAAGGAACAATGGAATGGAATTAGAAAATACTCAACGGCTACTAAAACTAATGTGAAGGTTTGGAGAGGAACAGAATATTTACATGGTCTTAAGGGATCTTCCAATGTATTACTTATTATTTATGAAGGAAAAAAATACTACTGTTAGACAGTGGAGAAATATGGCAGGTACCACCTTATATCAAGAAACCTTAGACAAGCCCAGACCAAAGAACGTTCTACAAAATTCCTCTTCTTCTTTTGAAGAGTCTGCATTCTTCGAAAATGTGGTGGTTGAGAAAAGGGCTGAAGAAATAGTCCCGATAAGAGGAGATGAAACAGCGGGTGCCTGGCTGGCTGCATTCGTGGAGCACAAGACTCTGGATCTGGTGGTTGTTGAGTTTGAGCCCAAAGCTGGATGTAGAGATGACTAAACAAACAAAAAAAAAAGGTCGGTTAAGTGAATGGCATTTGGTTTTGGCTTGGGTTGTGATCTCAGGGCTGTGATGTCAGGATGGTGGGACTGAGCTCTCCCCTCGTCCCCAGATCCTCGAATAGTGCAGTGTCTGCTTGGGACTTTCTCTCCCTCTTGCTCTGCCCCTCCACATCACACTCATGTGCACATTCTCTCTCTCTCAAATAAAATAAATAAATCTTTTTTTTTTAAAGGAGATTAAAGAGATGCAAAATATATCACCCTGGATAAGGAAAGTGCAATAGCTCTATGTCATTAATAGGACAACTGATGAGATTTGAATATGCACTCTGAATTAGATAATGGCACGATATCAATGTTTATATCCTGATTTTGATCATAGAACCGTGATACCCAAGATTATGTTCTCGCTTTTAAGGAAAAAGACACTAAAATACTCAGAGATAAAGGGGCCTGATGACATGTTTAAACATATCTTAAATGCTTAAAAAAAAAACAAACCCACAGGTATAGACATAATAGATAAAGCAAATGGGACAAAATGTAAATACTTGGTGAATGTGGGTAGACTGTCTGGGAGGGCCTTGTGCTCCTCTTCTAGTTTTTCTGTAAGCTTGAAATTATGTCAGAATTAGAAATTATCAACAAAGCCAGCGGGGAAAGAGTTGGCTAGTATAAGTAATTGAAAGAGTGGAGAGCAAAAGGCAATCATCTGTCCATTCTTAAGGGAACAGGAAGTCTAAGATGGTATGCATACACAAAGAATGGAGGACAATGTTGCAGTCAGTTAAAAATCTACACATGCGTAAAATAATGCGACTAGATCTGCATCACATACCATCGCCGGACAGGAGAACTAGGATGAGATCCACAGCAAAATACTATCCACTTTTGGCTGAGTGTGCACTAGCCAAAAGTCGATGTTTTTGGTGAATGTGAATGGATCCCAAGGACCAACCTTTCATTCCTTCTCCGTTTATGCTTCCTTGCCATCTGCTGTATTTTCTCTTCATTCCTGGTGTCTACAATGTAGGGTCAGTTTTTTTTTTCTTTTATTAATTTGATCCGTAAAACCAACCCCATGTATGTTAAGAATGATCTACAGAATTGTGAGGCCCAAGTTGGGTCTAAAATCCACTTGAACGACACACTCTGTGCCCACACCATTCATTACCCCTGTTACTATTACTCTAGAGTCTGGTGGACGTGTCTGGCCCTTCCCATGAGAATCTAGGCTCTTTCCACTCTCCTCACACCAAACAAACATTAGACTCAGTTACACTGAATTAATAATTAAACAAAGATGTTCTAACATGAAGTCTGAACTAATTTATGAGAGACCTCTGACCCTTGGTGTCCACTGACGCCCTCCGTGGGGTCTAATCAGTGCTATTGTATGTACAGTAGACAAAAATAGAGTTTACAACAGTTTGACAAATCTCAGCATGAATTACTATATCGTTTTGTCTGTCATAGCAGTTCAGGATGCAACTAATGAGAGAATTACATTTTCCCACAGAATGTCTGGGATGAAAAACACATTGTTCATACTTTTGGGAAAAAAAAAAAAAGAGAAATAATAAAAATAAGATCTTGTGAGAGCTTTGAAGTGCCTGGGGCACAATGACAGGTTCCTTTGTTGAACAGCGGATTTTCCTAATGCCACTTGGTGAGATTCTTATCAAACGTTTCTGAGCAGGAGACAATGAGAAGGAGCCTGCGTGAATAAAAGAACAGATGAGGAATGTGCTGTGATAAAGGCAGAAAGGAGGTGGGTGAGTGGGTGAGTGCCTAGGTCCTCATTGAAAACAAATACCTCGAGGTGGGGAGGGAGACGCGCTTTATCTTTGGCATTTTTTTAAAGCTCCGATCCAGAACTGTTTTGCCTTGAAAATGAATGGAGTGCCGGGGAGAACGGCTCGGCCTTGTTCTTTGGCCTCTGTGTCGTACTGCGCAGCCATTTTAATGAGTTATTTCCCTGAGTCGCCCTACTAGGCAGGTCGTCATCAATATCCTCGCGTTGGAAGCAGAGCTTAAGTGAAGTAAGGGTTGAGGAGTGACTCCGTAATAGGCCTTAAATATGTGAGGGTCATGTGGCTGAGGATGGGGAGCAGCTGTTTTGAGAGTCTCTCCTGAGTTCCGAGGAGAGGATGTGAGCAGACCGTCAGCAGGGAGGGAGGGACCGAGAGGGAGAGAATTTCAGGTCTTGGGGAGAAGCGTTCTCTGTGACATCAGTAAGCTTTCTGGGGGCAGGAAATCTGTCTCCTACCTACTTCTGGGCTTGCACCATCACAGCATCTCTTAGATGTATATTCCCAGAAATAAATGCTCGATTGGTTGATTAAAGAATGGTATGGACAGCTACTTATGTCAGGATCTGTCAACCAAGACTAGAGACCCATTGATCTTGGCTGACTCAATTACCAAGAAGGAAAGACCAGATGATCCTACAAGGTCACCGCTGTTTCTTGGTTTCCATAATTAGCTCCTATCTGATACTGGGTCTGTTCAATTCTATTGCAGATTCAGTCAAGTCACTATTTCTTGATCATCTGCTATGCGGAAGGCCATGGGCAAAGCTTTGTGTGCATTGCAGAAATGAATTAGTCATGGCTCCTGCCCTTGAAAAAGCAGAAGGTAGAATAGGAGAGAAAGCAAAGCATACAACTTGTTACATTACAGGTGTTGCAGAATATGAGAAGGGCCAGCTTAGCCATCAGTCCAAGTTCATGAGATCATGGTGTAGGAAACAATGCACTCCAGTTTGGGAACCAGAAGAGGAGTGAGAGTAAGAACACTAACATTACTGTGTACTGGGCAAGTGATGAGTGTGTCCCTTAGATTATTTTCTTGAATCCTTCCAATAACCACCCATGTACAATAAGTACTAAAGCTATTTTCATTTTGCTCATGATAATTAGGAAGCAGAAAGTTAATTGACTTACCAGCAGGCAGCAGAGGCAGGATCAAAGCTGGCAGCCCAACAGAGCTTAGGCTGTCTTGGAGAAAATTAACCTGTTTAGCACATGTGGGCGTCCAGTCTCTGGAGCAGGGGTTTCATATAGATCTTTCATTTAGTGCTCATGATAACCTTGGAAATTATATTATTGTCTCTATGTTACAAGTCTGAGACTTAATGAGATTAAATACCTTGCCTGAGTTATGTGGCTCATAAATACCAAATGGGGTGTTTAAACCCAGGCGAGTATGGTCTCACAAAATGCCATCCCCCCCACCCCCGACTAGCCAGAGTGCTGCCTCGAGAGTAAAAAAAAAAAAGGGCCAATATTCCCTCAGGGCCTCAGGAACTTCAGGCATGGACCCCATCCATGTCTCCTGCTCACTACTGGTGCCTCCTATGGAGGAACTGCCACTGGTAGCAATAGAAGATTTCAGGTAGAACTTCCACCATTTAAAAACTGGCCAAGCTGTCTGTAGGGCAGTTGTATTAGTCATCTACTGCTGAGTAACAAATTACCAAAAATTTAGCGGCTTAAAGCAATACGCATTACTATCTCACAGCTGCTTTGTGTCAGGAGTTTGGACACGGGTTAGCTGGATCCTCTGCTTAAGGTCTCCCAAGGCTGCGTTCAGAAGATTGAACAATGCATGAACAATGCAACAACATTACAAGCTGAGGCTGGTTCCTCTTTTAAACTCGTTCAGACTGTGGGCAGAATTCAGTTCGTCCTAGATGTAGGCCTCCTCAGCTCCTAGATGCTATCCCTCTCCACAGGCAGTTCACAGTATTGCTTTTTGCTTCTTCAAGGCCAGTAGGATATCTGCTGAGGAGCGTATCTCTCTTCTGAAGAAGGAGGAGGCTTCTTTTTAAAAGGCATTCTCTTGATAAGTCATATCCACTTAAGACAATCTCTCTTTTGATTAACTGGAAACTGACTGATTTGAAATCTCAATTACATTTGCAAAATCTCTTCATCTTTGCCAGGATAATTACCTTAATCACAAGAGTGATACGCCACCCTTCAAACAGTTTCTGTCCACACATCGGGGGAGGGGATTATATTGGACAAGAACACCCAGGAAGCGAAGTTTGGGGGTCATCTTAGAATTCTGCCTGGTGCATGGAACTCATTCCTGGTGCCCAAGGATGTGTTGGCCTCCTTCAGGCTAAAACAAGAATCCACTCAATTATGCAGGCAGGGCCAGAGCAGAGTCTCCTGGTAAGCTGCACGGGCTTTGGAATTCTGCATGTCCATTTCCTCTCATGCAGGGCTCACCTACCACCCATCGCTTTGGTGGGTCAGCATCTACAATGAAAGATTCCATGGGAAAACAGCAAGATTAATGTCTAAAGTTGATTTGGTGATTAGCTTTGGTGATTACCTTTTAATGATCTCTGCTTCCCCTCTCTCCCATTGTTGTCAACAGTCAGGACTTAGTTATACATATTATTTATTGAAAGAGCTTAAGAGGAAAAGGCCAAGGCTAAGGCCAAATAATCGAAAGGAAGCAACATGTCTGAGGACATCTAAATGTCAATTGATGGAATCAGCTTCTAGACTTGAAGATTTTATCTTTAAACAGTCTTGGGAAACTGCTATTCAACGAAGGAATTCTTATAAATGAAATTGGATTGCCTTTTCAAGGGCTGTCTATTGAGACCCCACCTTAAGGCTGTTTCGTTTTGTCTTGGTTTTGGATTTGTTTTGTTTTGTTCTACCATTTTCACGTATACACACTCAGCCTAAAAAGGATTGGACAATGAAAAAAGGCCAAGACTGTGACACTAAGCACATATGTAAGAAAGCAACTTAAGGATTTCAATATAATTTAAAAATGTCCAAGGCTTTGATAACCTTAGACAGTTCACTTAATAGTACCACCAAAATAGAGACGACTTTTGCTCCAAAGTCAACTCTGGTGGTGATCCAGCTTTTACTGAACAAAAGCAAAGACAAAAACCCAACAACACCCCCACCATTCTTTTTTTTTTTTTTTTTTTAAAGATTTTATTTATTTATTTGGCAGACAGAGATCACAAGTAGGCAGAGAGGCAGGCAGAGAGAGAGAGGAGGAAGCAGGCTCCCTGCCAAACAGAGAGCCCAATGCGAGGCTCAATCCCAGGACCCTGGGATCATGACCTGAGCTGAAGACAGAGGCTTTCACCCACTGAGCCACCCAGGTGCCCCAACATCCCCCACCATTCTGACCAAAGGTGAATCCTTCCAATGTCCTCAAGACTGAAGAGGAGGTTACTCCTACCCATCCTCCTTGGCTTCAGGGATTAAGTCTGCTGAGAACACATCTAGCTCACAAAGGCTTAGTTCCTACAGCTGGATGAGATAGTGGGGCAGAGTGACTTTTGTGGACTTGATAACTGGGCCCAGACTAGGCTCAGGGTGAGTCTGGAATTGGCTTTCAGGCCTCATCTCCTCCTCAACACCCACCCATTCCAAATTCAGCCTTGAGGGCCTTGGTGACTTTAAATATCTTTCTGGGTCTGTAATGAAGATGCTTATAAATATTACAAGAGATTTATCACTTCAGTGTGAAATTCTCTGATACCAGCAGGGAGTTTTTAAACACAACTGGCAACAAGAAGCATATGGTCAGAGATTCAAGTTACAGCTTTTTAAAAAATTTTTATTGTTGTCTGCCAAGGACAATATATTTTTTTCCCTTCTTCAAAATAAACATTGTGCAGGAATGTGCCTCAGCAAATGGCTGGGGTTCTATTATATTTCATGCAGCTTTCTAAACAATTTCCAACCCTGGGCTGGCCTGGTGTCAAACAGAAGGCAACCAACAATAGCAAAATCCCATTAAAGCCGAGAAGGTTCCTTCCTGAGGTGAGCCTGGCCAGAAATAGTCATCTTGGCTCATTCTCCAGTTTGGCACCGGGGACTAATAATGCACGGTCTCCTAATGGAAATTATCTAATTTCATCCAAAAGCTCCTCCAGAGAGAGCCGGGCTGACGCACTAACAGTCAATATAACAACATTCTTCTTGAAGTGCTGAACAATGGGCCTTTGGAGAGACTGTGATAAACCACGTCAGACTCCGGACAAACAGGAGTGTAAAAATAGGCATCAGAGGCATTGACCCAGCCACCTAATTTCTCAGGAGGGAGGCCCACAGAGGAAGGTTTGTTCAGAGGGCTTTCTGGGAATACATCAGATCGGGTGGGCGAAGGAGAGTGGGGAAAGAAAGGAAGGGGGGCAGGAGACAGAGAAGGAAAAGACTGAACAAGTCTTATAAGAATGGGGGGAAAATGAAGAAAATGGTAAATGAATGAGAGAAGAGTTCGTTGTCCATCTGTGGTCCAAAGTATTCCCATTTTATGATTCCCATAAAAATCAGGGAGTTGTTTTTCACATGTTCTGCGCAAGGAACAGCCACCAGGAATAATACTCCATTTAAAGATGTATATTGGAGTCCTGTGAAATCCATCTACACACACATAGGAGTTCTATAACACTGTATAATATATATTATATGTAGAATGTACCTGTAACTATGTGCAATTAACTATATCTAAATCTGTTTGTCTACCTATCTATCACCTATCTATCATCTACCTATCAGTTATGTAAACTATCCCAATAGCACTTTTCTCAAACCAATAGGATCCCCCTGAGGCAGAGAGCTGGTTTTATGTTTTCCATGTTATTACTTGTTTCATGAATATTTTTAGCTCCATGTAAATTTTAAGCTCTCCAAGGAAATAACTTGTGTCTATAATGGTTATTTACATCAAGACAATAAGCATCAGTCGAAACCGGTTGATTGATCCATTCATTATGGAGTCCCATAGTCTTGAAATGTCAGAAAGTTGCTTCATGTGTGAGCATTTCGAGAAAAACTTCTTCAAGATGAGTTAAGTCAAGGATAAAACCTATGTCAACTTTTCTACACCTACGGTCCCTTCCTCTCTCTCCTCCCATCAACAGATTAAAGAACAGTCTAGGTTCTGGAATAAAGAAAGAGTGCCATAGACCAGAAAGTCCTGAGGTAGAGAGGTTACAAGAAATTCTCTTTGGATCTGATGTGAGAATTTGCAATTCCAGACTGATACAAGGCAATGCTGGGGCTGCATTCACAGCACTGAAATTATATTCAGAGACTGAATCAAGATGGCAGCTTGAGCTTGTGAGTCGGCCTTTCCTGCTTCTTCCCAAATCTGGATATATATTTAATACACTGATAACACTTGTGTCTGAGGAAGGAAACTCTATGGCTGGGGAAAACCAGAGTGAAAAGGCAACTTCTCTGCATATGCTTTTATTTCTTTTCAAGTTTGAAATATGTTAATATAACACTATCATTTTTTTTCTTTTTTTTAGAGAGGGAGCATGAGCTGGGGCAGGAAGAAGAAGAGAGAGAGAGAATGAATCTTAAGTAAGTTCCACACCCAGCATGGAGCCTGGCGCAGAGCTTGATCTCACAACCCTGAGATCATGATCTGAGCCAAAATCGAGTTGGATACTTAACTGACTGAGCCATCCAGATGCACCTACACTCTAAAAATTCTTAAATTAAATTTAAATTAGAGCTTTTCTATGAGATAAAATGGACTTTAAGACCAAAGTTTAAAAGGAAAAGGAAGGGAATTTATATTGAACCAAAGTACAGTCCATCAAGAAGTTGTTAACCTCAGCATCTAACAACAACTTCAAAAAAATACAAAATAAAACCAATAGAAAAGGGAAGAGAAACTTATGAAGATACAGAAAAAAACCAGTTTAAATACACAAAATAAGTAATGACATAATAATAGCTTTTGAATAACATGTATATACCCAACAGATATGTGTAAAACTTGGTGTTCACCAGAGATGACAATGGATTATTTTTTAAAACATGACAAAAATGAGATCATGTGTTGAACCACAGAGAAGGTACCAACGTGTCCCCCAAATAAATGGAATCATATAGGTTGTATTTGCTGTGTGTAATGCAATAAAAAGAAAAATGAATAAAAATGACCATTACACACACATTCTAATTTTTCTACTTGGAAATTTTTTTTCCAAATTTGGAAATTTTTAAATGTCTTTCTAAGTTTTGGGGGTTAAAACTACATCAAAATTATTTGGAAGTATATGATAAGAAAGAAGTTATCAAAAAAATTTTTATGGCTAAAGCATTATGGCTAAAGCAATATTGGAAGCTTTGGAGTTTTAAAATGTATAACTTTTAGGAGATAAAAGGTTAAAAAATGGAGCATTGAACTTGGGACTAATAATCACAAAGTTAAATATAAAGGAAGAAAATAAGGACATTGGGGAGGGTATGTGCTATGGTGAGGGCTGTGAATTGTGTTAAGACTGATGATTCACAGACCTGTATCCCTGAAGCAAATAATACATAATATGTTAATAAAAAAGAAATATTAGTGTGCAAATACATATTTGACCATTCTAAAAGGACACTATTGTGTTTTGAGGGGATTTCTTCTGTTGAATATATTAAAATGGACACTGTCAAATATCTATTTAAAGAAAGTATTTCTTTATGTCTGTTTAAAGAAAGTATGATTTCTATTAGAAATCAGCTGTTTATCCTGAAAATTCCTTATGTATGTTGAATACTTCTCTCTCGCTGCTTTCCAGATTTATTTATTTATTTTTTTGTCTTTCAACATCCTTATTATGATTGGTCTGGGTATAGATCTCTTTACATTTATCCTACTTTGAATTGGTGGAGCTTTTTGTGTGTGTACATAAATGTAGGTTGTGTGTTTTTTTTTTTTTAAAGCTAATTTGGAAAATTTTCAGACATTATTTCTTCAAATATCTTTTCTGCTGTTCCTTCTTCTCCTTCTCAGACTCTCATTATGTGTATGTTAGTACAGTTGGTGATGTCCTGCAAGTCTCCGAATTTCTGTTCATTTTCCTTCATTCATGTTTGTTTCTGTTCCTCAGACAGGTAACCTCATTGACCTACTCTCAAGTTCACTATTTCTTTATTTTTGCAACTCAAATCTATTGTTGAAACGCTGTAGTAAATTTTATTTTTTAATTATTATTATTATTATTAGTAGTAGTATTTGAGAGAGAGAGAGTGAGTGCAAGTGAGAGGGAGAGGGAGCCAGTGGAGAAGGACAGAGAGAATCCCAATCAGGTTTTATTTTTTTTTCATTTATTTTATTTTATTATTATTATTTTTTAATTTTTTCAATTTCTTTATTTTCAGAAAAACAGTATTCATTATTTTTTCACCACACCCAGTGCTCCATGCAGTCCATGCCCTCTATAATACCCACCACCTGGTACCCCAACCTCCCACACCCCCGTCACTTCAAACCCCTCAGATTGTTTTTCAGAGTCCATAGTCTCTCATTATTCACCTCCCCTTCCATTTTACCCCAACTCCCTTCTCCTCTCTAACACCCCTTGTCCTCCATGCTATTTGTTATGCTCCACAAATAAGTGAAACCATATGATAATTGACTCTCTGCTTGACTTATTTCACTCAGCATAATCTCTTCCAGTCCTGTCCATGCTGCTACAAAAGTTGGGTACTCATCCTTTCTGATGGAGGCATAATACTCCATAGTGTATATGGACCACATCTTCCTTATCCATTCATCCGTTGAAGGGCATCTTGGTTCTTTCCATAGTTTGGTGACCGTGGCCATTGCTGCTATAAACATTGGGGTACAGATGGCCCTTCTTTTCACGATATCTGTATCTTTGGGGTAAATACCCAGGAGTGCAATTGCAGGGTCATAGGGAAATTCTATTTTTAATTTCTTGAGGAATCTCCACACTGTTCTCCAAAGAGGCTGCACCAACTTGCATTCCCACCAACAGTGTAAGAGGGTTCCCCTTTCTCCACATCCTCTCCAACACCTGTTGTTTCCTGTTTTGTTAATTTTTGCCATTCTAACTGGTGTAAGGTGATATCTCAATGTAGTTTTAATTTGAATCTCCCTGAGGGCTAGTGATGATGAACATTTTTTCACGTGTCTGATAGCCATTTGTATGTCTTCATTGGAGAAGTGTCTGTTCATATCTTCTGCCCATTTTTTGATATGTTTGCCTGTTTCATGTGTGTTGAGTTTGAGGAGTTCATTATAGATCCTGGATATCAACCTTTTGTCTGTACTGTCATTTGCAAATATCTTCTCCCATTCCGTGGGTTGCCTCTTTGTTTCATTGACTGTTTCCTTTGCTGTGCAGAAGCTTTTGATCAGGTTTCATGCTTAGCATGGAGCCCAAGCTGGGACTCAGTCCCATGACTCTGAGGTCATGAGCTGAGTTGAAATCAAGGGTTGGATACTTAACCTACTGAGCCACCCCTGTGTCCTATGAAACTTTGTAGAGAATTGAAAAAATATTTCAGTTCTTTCATTTTTCAATTCTAGAATTTACATTCAACTCTTTTTTATTTCAAGATTTTTAAAATTTATTTGAGAGAGACACAGAGAGCACAAGCAGGGGGAGTAGCAGAGAGAAAGCAATAAGCTGAGCAGGGGGCCTGATGTGGGGCTTGATTCCAGGACCCTGACACTATGATATGAGCCAAAGGCAGATGCATAACTGACTGAGCCACCCAGGCACCCCATGAAAATCTAGTGAATTTTTAAAATGTCAGTTATTTTATTTCTCAACTCCAAAATTTCCATTCAACTCTTTAAAATAATTTCTATTTTGTTATTGACATTCCTTATTGGTGACACCCCATTCTCATACTTTTCTTCTGTCCTTTAAACATGGTTTCCTTTAGTTCTTTGAACACATTTGTAATAGCCCATTTTAAGTTTTTGTCTAGTAAGTCCAAAGTATGAAGCTTCTCTGAGACAGTTTCTCTTGACTGCTTTGTTTTGCTTGAGTATGAGACATACTTTTCCCTTTCTTCACATATCTTGTAATTTTTTTTTAACTTGACATTTAAAGAAAATATGATGTAGCAACCCTGGATTTCAGATTCCACTCCTCAAACGGCTTTGCTCTTTTTATGTTTGTTGTTGTAATTGTTAGTATTTAGTGACTTTCCTTATTAATTATATAAAGTCTTTATTCTTCATCATGTATAGTCACTGAAGTTTCTGCTTGGTTAGCTTAGTGGTCAACTAATGATTGCACGGAGATTTCTTTAATGCATTAGACCAGTAAGTCTTCCTGCCTTTACCAAGAGGATTTGTGTATGTATTGAGGTTGCATCTTCAATGCCGTGGCAAGCAATTCACAATCATATCTTAGCTTTCGTTTCCTGCTTTTGCATATCCTCAGGTTCAGCCAGAGATGAGAGATTAGGGCCTCAGATTTTCCTGAGCATGTGCCAGCCCTTGCGAGTGTACATGACCTTACAGATTCTCAGGACTATGTCAGAGTTCTACAAAGCCCTCAGTAAACCTCTCATTCCCCAAAGTTTTTAAAACATTTTTTAGTCAAGGTTCTTGCTTGTCCTGTTATTGCAGACTCAGGTAGCTGAGACGTTAAACAGTTGTTGCTGATTGTTTTGGTAAATGCTCCCAGGAAAAGGCTGTTCACAGTGAGTAAACTCTGAATTAGGGGAAATAAAGGTTATCCCTGTAAGTGGAATTTTCTAGTGAACTTCCAGAGAGGTCAAATTCTGACCGTTCTCTGGGGATGGGACTTTTGAGCAGATCCAAAGTTAATCAGCTGGCTGTAATGGCTGCTAGGCTGCTGGTATTCATGGTACTGTAATTGTGAAGTTGTCGGTTTTCACGGCTACTCCATAACTGAGGAGAGGGGGATCAGAAAGGGGCAAGCTGAAGTGCCATAGAACCCATTGTTATTAACAAGGTTCTGCCATTTTATTTTATTTAATTTTTATTTTTTTAAATTTCAATTCCAGTATAGTTAACATACAGTGTTATATTAATTTTAGATATAAAATGTGGTGATTCAACAATTCCATACATCACCCAGTGCTCATCACGACAAATGCACTCTTTTTTTTTTTTTTAAAGATTTTATTTATTTAACAGTGATAGAGAGAGAGATCACAAGGAGGCAGAGCAGTAGGTAGGGGGTGGAAGAAGGCTCCCTGCTGAGCAGAGGGCCCGATGGGGGGCTCAATCCCAGAACCCAGAGATCATGACCTGAGCCCAAGGCAGAGGCTTTAACCCACTGAGCCACCCAGGCGCCCTGACAAATACACTCTTTAATCATCATCCCCTAGTTTACTCATCCCCTCATCCCCCTCCCCTCTGGTAACCATCAGTTTGTTCTCTATAGTTACGAGCCGGCTTTCTTCATTTGTCTCTCTCCTTTTTCTTTCCTTTGCTCATTTGTTTTCTTTCTTAAATTCCACATATGAGTGAAGTCATATAGTATTGGTCTTTCTCTGACTTATTTCACTTAGCATAATACTCTCTAGCTCCACCTAAGATTCAGTCAGTTTTCTCAAATAAACACTTCTCAAATTGTTGTGAGGTTTTGCTTAGTCTCTAGAATTCTGAAAAAAAATTGATTTTGACCATTTTTGCCAATGTTCTTGTTGTTTTTATAAAGGGGTGGATTTGGGGGCATCTGGGTGGCTCAGTCAGTTAAGAGGCTGAATCTTGATTTCGGCTCAGGTCATGATCTCAGGTCCTGGGATCGAGCCCTGCACTGGGCTTCCCACTCAACAGGGGAGTTTGCTTGAGGATTCTTTCTCTCCCTCTGCTCTTCCTCTAGCTTGTGAGTGCTCTCTCTCTAAAATAAATAAAACAAATCTTATAAAAAATAAAGGGGTGGATTTTCAGAGGTCCTTATACCATCATTTTGCCCTCTTTTGGTTTTTCCATTGGTTTTGTCTGATTGTTCTTTTTAGCCTTCCTGCACTGCATGTTTGGTAAGGTGCATTCTACAGTTCCATCTAAGTCCTAGATACCGGTATGGATCAGGACTGGGCTGGAAACAGTCTGAGGCATATTCTTCAGCCAGCCTGTGTCTGTCTATGTCAACCACTGGGTGTCAGGGTTGGAGAATTCAATCAACTAGCATCACATCAGCAATTCACATTTCACTGTCTTGTCCTAAAGTATATTACACAGCTGCTGCTGAATGTTTGCTTATATCACAATGTAGTTTTTCAGTGTTATTCCTCTTATTTATTATCCCTTTATCCTGCTTTATTTTTCTCCACAGTGTTTATCCCCATTAACATATTCACTGTTCTATTTACTTTTTGCCAGCTTCGCCTCCACAATGTGTACTTCTAGAAAGCAAGGACGTGGGACGCCTGGGTGACTCAGTCGGCTAAACGTCAGGCTTTGGCTCAGGTCATGATCTCAGGGTCCTGGTGTGGAGTCCCACAGCAGTCTCCTTGCTCAGCGGGGGTCCTGCTTCTCCCTCTGCCTGCCATTCCCTCTGTTTGTGTGCTTTCTCTCTCTCTGGCAAATAAATAAATAAAATCGTACAAAAAATAGAAAGCAAGGACATGTCTATTTTGTCCTGCCAGGTTGTCTGCTAGTTATCTTGTTGTCTAGCAGAGTTCCTGACACATAGTATCTGACTTAATAAATACTTGTGAATGAATTGAACTAAGTATTTATCAGCTCAGGAGAGATAAATGTCATTAGTTTGACATGTTAGTTTGTTCTTTAAAAAATCCATTTGCAAATTTTACCATTTGCAACAACATGAATGGAGCTAGAGGGTATTATGCTAAGCAAAATAAGTCAGTCAGAGAAAGATAAATACCATATGATCTCACTCACATGTGGAATTTAAGAAACGAAACAGATGAACATAGCAGAAGGGAAAGTAAAATAAAATAAGATGAAAATTGAGAGGGAGGCATGCCGTAAGAGATGCTTAATTCTAGGAAAAACCCTGAGGGCTGCTGGAGGGGAGCTGGGTTGGGGGATGGGGTAACCGGGGGATGGGCATTAAGGAGGGCACTTGACGTAATGAGCACTGGGTCTTCTGTGCAACTGATGAATCACTAAATTCTACCCCTGAAACTAGTAATACAGTATATATTAACTAAATTGAATTTAAATAAAGAATTTAAAAAAAACCCATTTGCTTCAAAGGAATCCTATATGTTTTTCAAAAAAAAAAAAAAAATCAAATTATGTGGCTAATATTCCAGTCCAGGATTTCTAGAGAATAATATCCTACTTAATAGTCTGAAGTTTAAAAATCCTTTACAATTTGGCTTAGTTTTGGCCTCTTGGGTTTGGCACCTCTCCCATTCCTCACGAATTCCCCCAAATACCTTTTTTAAAAAAATATTTTTATTTATTTGACAGAGAGAGAGAGAGAGAGCGAGCACACACAAGTAGGGGGAGCAGCAGGCAGAGGGAGAGAAGGAAAAGCAGGCACCCTGCTGAGCAGGGAACCCGATGTGGGGCTTGATCCTAGGACCTTGGGATCATGACCTGAGCCAAAGGCAGACGCTTAACAGACTGAGCCACCCAGGTGCCCCTCCTAAAATGATCTTTAACAATTAATTATACCTGAATGCTTTTCAACACTTTGGGACATAGAGAATCTGATCTCAAGCACTGAATTTATTTAAAGTAGCTACTGTTTATTTTAGTATCTTCAATATTAAGGGGATATAGAGGAGCCCATTGAATTAGAACTCCAAATCTGCATTAGCTGTTTGAAAATTATTTGCCATTTGAAAACCATTCTTGCTTAGAAGACTTGAATAAAGCGTTGGATCACCGATTTGTCTGGTCACACAATTTTCACTGAAGCCTCGTGCTTTTCCAGACTTCTTTTCAGACATAGATGTTAGAAGTCCTATTTGTTACCAATCATGCCTTTTAAAAAGTGTCCATGGGCTCTAGGTATTCTGAAGCTACTGTTAGAGGTTCCCGCCACTCTTTTGGACTTAATCTTAGTGACTTAATGTGATTTTTTTTTTTTTAATTAAAGACTACTGAAGAGCCCTCACCTCCCTCACCTGCCCCCTCTCTCTTTATTCGCATTCTTGGTGTGTTTAGCCTTCAGAGGGTTAAGTGAGGAGAGCTGTAACAGAAAATAAGCAGTCTTGGCTGCCAGGAAAGCTAGGTGGGCAAGTAGACAAGGCGCCGTTGCTGCGCACAGGAGTTGTGACCTTGGACTCCTGGTGGTAGCACAGGAAATCAGTCGTCACTGGAGACAGGCTGACTCGGGGGGAGGGGGCTGTCCCCCAGGTGCAGGGAGTCCAGCAATGGCTGAAAGGAGGTTGGGGCACTTGGACATCCGGGTCTGTATCGCAAAGCCCCAAGTTCTCCTGGAAGTATAGGGACAGAGCCCAGACAAGCCAAGGCAGGCCATAAGCGGAGAAAAAGGAAGTATGACCCAAAGTCATGATACATCTTCAATATATAAAAGTTCACAGCCAATAATCAGGAAAACATGAAAATCTCAGAAAGATTTTCTTTCTCTCTGAGAAAGAAACAAGTGAGGACCAAGAAGAGGTGACTTTGATAAAGGGACTGCAGAACAACCCAAACCATGTGAACATGTCAGCTACCTGCAAGGACAAATACAGAATTAAAATAGTGGCCTTGAGAAACATCTTTCCTTTAACAATCCATGTTTTGTTTTAAATCACTAAATTTGTGGTAATTTGTTGCTCGGTATGGAGAACTGACACACCATAGATTCATGGCCAATCTCAAGTAGGTTCTGGGCAAATACAGGGAGAAAATCAGATCTGACTTCATTAGGTCATATTTATGATCTAATTAATAACTGTACTAAGCTGCGGCATACACTGTGGAGTCCTGTAAGGCGATTCTTCTGTTGGCACAGAGCCTGACTTATCTGTGATCCTAAGTTCAGCGTTACCGTTTACCCCATCACCCCTCGTCCTCAGCTCTGTACTTGCAGGTTTCCCCCAGGAAGTACTGAGAGCTCATTTAACTGTTATCTACTTCTTGGTAAAATAAACAAAGCTGGTTAGGGGAGGACAGCTGCCTCCCCCATGGTTCACTACCTCAATGTAATCCCTTAGATTTTGGAATTACCGGCTAGTGACAATGGTTACCATGTAGGACCAGTGACACCGGGGCCTTCTGCTTGTCCTGAATATTCTCTACCAAAGACGGAGAATCACAGACTTCATAGGAACTGGGGGCAGGGCCGGGCCATTAGGATCAACTAAAATCCTGTGACTCTCATCTATCAAATAAAGGCTAACTAAGGCTGACAGTGTTTCTTGAAGTTTGGATTCAAAGCTGTGGACAAACTGCTTTGATGACTACACTTAATATTTTCCTGTTGCACTGCCTGATGTGACTCATCTTGGAATACTGGAGAAAAAGCACTGACAGAAATAGAATGCGTGAGACAAACAGCGGCATATATGGAATGCCATCAGAAAAGCAATGAGCCACGAGGAAAGTAATGAGTGCGAAACGAGAGAGCTCCTGTAAGGTTTTCAGAAAAGGGACACCGGGGGCTCCTGGGTGGCTCAGTCGGTTAGGCATCCAACTCCTGATTTCAGCTCAGATCATGATCTCAAGGTTCTGGGATGGAGTCCCGGCTCGGGCTTCACACTTCCTGCAGAGTCTACTTGTCCCTCTCCCTCTGCTCTCCACCACCCCCTTGCTCTCTCTCTCTCTCTCAAATAAATACAAATAAATAAATAAATAAATAAATCTTGAAAAAAGAAAAAGAAAAAACACTGAACAGATATCAGTTCCTAGGAGGAGCTCATCGAGATGACCTTCACAACGTAAGTGAGCGCAGTTTGAATTGTGAAAGACACAGGTTTGGCGTGAAAGATGTGGGTTTGGTGGGACAGAACTATTTCAGCAGGGATGGCAAAAAGAATGACATGCTAAGATGCATTCTGGTTCTCCATCAAACCAACAGTGACCATTTACTATGTGCCTGGTGCAGTTTAGGGGAGAGACGGTGGTGAGCCTGCAGAGAAAGACTTGATCTCAGAGACTTTCCAGCCTGGTGGGGACAGACAGACAATAGTCATGTCTGAAGAAGGAATCCCATAGTTCCAGGTATCCATAAACACTCTGAAGAAAGTGAAATAGGGTGGTGTTGCAGAGAGGAACAGGTGGGGTTCAGGGATGGTCTCTTTTGAAGAGGAACATTTCAGTTGAACACTGGGTGACCCAAAGTAGAGAGCCGTACAAAACTCGGGGAAGGGTGTTCTAAGCAGAAGAGAAAGTGCAAAGCCCCTGAGATCAGTCAGTCTGTCGTAGGGGCAGGAAGAAGGTCATGGAGGCTGAAGTGCCACGAATGGTAGAGATTGAAGGGAAATGAGGTCAGAGAGCCAGGCAGGAGGGAGCGGAGCAGAGAACAGACTTGATTAGGTAGAGGGGATCAGGCTGAGTCAATGAAGACAGAGAATGTCAGATACAAAAGGCTGGAAAGGATAGACTCTTGATCTCTGGATACTACTGTCCAAGGGCCAATGGTGCCTGGGAGGGAAAATTCTGGCTCCTTCTCTAAAGAAAGAACAAGAGCAAGGGATCCCTAGAAAAACGATGAGCCAGTGCCCCAGTGGCCGAAAAAGCCATTTCGAGTCCAGTGGGCACCACTTCCTAATGGTGACTTCAGGCAAGTTACTTAGCTTTTTAAAACTCCGCTTTTCCAAATACATGGAAATAGTAAGAAAAGCTCCTTTCTAGGGTTGTTTCTAAAATCAACTGTGATAGTGTTGTTCAGAGCGTAGTGGAGTGTGGAGCCCTCATACTCACTATTTTTATCAATCTAAGCATAAAACAGGGAGCCTCTGAACCAAGGAGGTTGGCCAAAAGGTTTGGAAACTTTTTTTTTTTTTTGAAGATTTTCTTTATTTATTTGACATACAGAGATCACAAGTAGACAGAGAAGCAGGCAGAGAGATAGAGGGAGAAGCAGGCTCCCTGCTGAGCAGAGAGCCCGATGTGGGGCTCCATCCCAGGACCCTGGGATCATGACCTGAGCTGAAGGCAGAGGCTTTACCCCACTGAGCCACCCAGGCACCCCAAACATTTGGAAACTTTTAAGAGAAATTTCAGAAGAGTCTCTAGGACCTTAAAGACTAAATTGTACATACAATTTAGGGCAGGAGAAAGAAGAGGGTAGCTAAAACCTGTTTACCTCCCTGCCAAGTGGGTGCCAGGAGCCTCCCTGCTATCCAGGACGCCTGTTTCTGGGTGTCCAGAGCAGCCTCCTAAATTCCACTCAGACTTCTTGGGCTCCTGCCTCTGGAACACCTCAGAAACCATCTTTCCAGAGGGATTCTCCACGGGCTGTTGGGGAAAGTAGGGGGTGGGGGAGGTGGGCACTAGAGAGAGGAGGACATGTTTGAAGCTGAGAGGCATTTGGGGGTCCAGAGGATCACGGAACTCAAGTTGTTTGTCAGAGAGAGAGAGAGCAAAAGTGAGAGAGAGGCACAAGCAGGGAGAGCAGTAGGCAAAGGAGGAAGCAGGCTCCCGCTGAGCAAGGACCCTGATGCAGGACTCCATACCAGGATCCTGGGGTCATGACCTGAGCCCAAGACAGACGCTTAACTGACTGAGCCACCCAGGCGTCCTAGGCTTTGTCCTCTTTGGGGGTAAGATGGCATCCAGACATATGTTTTCCTCAGAACCAGTAATTCCAGGGAGACAGAGAGATCCCTTCATTCACCTTATCCACCAGTCTTGGAAAAGGGCTCCCACTGGCTGCGCTCCAGGCTCATACCTCTGGCTGCATGTCTGCTTGCAGCCTACTAGTCCCATGCGGGGTCCCACGATTTACCACCCGCAGCTCTGGGAAGGCAGGTGAGTGGTTCCCGAGCGCTGAAGGTGCTCGGCAGATCAGAAAGATAACAGGTGTCCGCAATATCTGCTTAATCCTTTCTCTATGCACATGTATGTATAAACATAATTCAGCTTACGTTGTTAACAAAAAGATTCTAACATGTAAAGCACATTCGTATATGACTCATAAAACTTCTCCTAACCTTCAATTTTTCATGATACCGATTGCATAGAGAAAAGGGGACCTTGCTTACTGCTTTCCATTTTTCTGCTTTAGATTGATACATATTGATACTATATTTACATACTACTATATAAAACCAAGCATCTCAAAGAAGGGGAAGACCCACGTTTGAGAAAGCAGGCTCACCCAGTAAATAAACAGTCCCATTCAGTGGTTGGAATTAAGGACATTGTCAAATCACAAGTAAAAGGAGTGGAGGGAACGTTGTTGCCCATCTCTCTGTGGATTTAATTGTTTATGTGGCCCATGGAAGATAGGCAGCTGAAGATGAAGACATCAGATGGGAGAGAGTAACAAACCAACCTAGATAGGAAAGCAGTGAGCCAATCTGTTATGTCAACCATTAATTGCTCCGTACGTGTTTTCTGAGCCCCTAACATGTATTTGGCACTTTAGTAGCTTCACAGACATAGGCCCCGTCCCTCTAAATGTCAGAGTGTGTTGTGGATTGGCGGAGGACGGGTAGTAAACAAACGATGGCAAACGTGATGGGGACTAATTAATAAAAGGTGCTTAGAACTACGGGAGGTAGCAAAAAGGTGCAGACTTCACTAAGTTGGAACCAAAAGGGGCTTCTTTAGACCATGTCATGTAAATCTGACAGCTGGAGGAGAAGTGGGAGTCGGCTAGACAGAAGGGGAATGGAAGGGGAGGCTGCTCCAGCGTCAGGAGACGGTGCCCGCGAGGGCCCCACGGCAGAGAGAGGGACGGCGTGCTCAGAGTCTAGAGAAGGCCGGCGCAGGTGTCAGAGTGTAGACTGGAGTTGGTTGGGGCTTGGCAAGGGGACAGGGTCTTAATCACGCGCAACGTTGTAGGTAACGTGTAGGGTGAGGGTGTGTGTGCTGAGGCTGGTGGGAAGCCACTGCAGGATTGGGGACCGAGGAGTGATATGACTGTAAGGGAGCTGTTAAGAGAACACTGGGTTTGTAGAATATGGAACCATGGAAGGGAGGCACGGGTGGCTGCAGGGAGGCGGGTGGGAAAGCTGCCAGGGTGCTTCAGAGGAGGGATGTTGGTGGCCTGGGCTGAGGTGGTGACCAGGTGACAGAGCGACATGGGAAGATCTTAATGTCCTTGAGAGCTGGAAGGCTGGATAGATGTAGGGAATGAGAGAAAGAGTCCAGGATGATGATCAGGTTTTGGTCTGGAAAAAAAAAAGCCAAGCCGGGGCGCCTGAGTGGCTCAGTGGGTTAAAGCCTCTGCCTTTGGCTCAGGTCATGATCCCAGGGTCCTGAGATCGAGCCCCGTGTCGGGCTCTCTGCTCTGTGGGGAGCCTGCTTCCTCCTCTCTCTCTGCCTGCCTCTCTGCCTACTTGTGATCTCTGTCTGTCAAATAAATAAATAAAATCTTTAAAAGAAAAAAAAAAAGCCAAACCATACCAGACCCCCCCTCCCCAAAAAAGTACCTTTTGACATCCGACTCAGGTCATAATCTCAGGGTTGTGAGATGGAGTCCTGAGTTGGGCTTCGAGCTCCGTGGAGAATCTGCTTCTTTCTCTCTCCCTCCGCCCCCTCCCGCTGCACGTGCACGTGCTCACACCAGCTCTCTCTCTCTTTCTCAAACAAATAAATACATCTTTTTTTTTTAAAAAAGATTTTACTTATTTATTTGGCACAGAGAGAGAGAGAGAGAGAGATCACAAGAAGGCAGAGAACGGGGGTGGGGAGCAGGCTCACTGCTGAGCAGAGAATCTGATGTGGGACTCGATCCCAGAACCCTGAGATCATGAAGGCAGAGGCTTAACCCACTGAGCCACCCAGATGCCCAGCAAATAAATAAGTCTTAAAAACAACAACAACAACAACAACAACAAAAAGTGCCTTTACCAAGAATCCTGGAGGAGAAACATTTCGGAGCAGTAAATGGTGAGCTCAGTGTAGGAGAAGTTGAGTGTGAGGTACAAATGAGACAGACAGGTGGAAATTTTAAATAGATAGACATGGAGAAGTCAGGGTATCGTTCACGTGAACTCATCACACCAAACCACCTTGTTCTGAGACTTTGGACTTGAATTACGTGGATATTGTCAACACATTCATACTAGCCCACGTGTGAAGAGTCACCTGCCTGTGTCGGCTTAATTTTTGCTTCCTGCTCACATGATTTCTTAGCTAAGATAAGTCCTCACTTAGCAGTGTAGGCCTTTATCTAAAATGTTAGTATTCTGGAAATAAAATTTCTTTATTTTGGAGATTTTGAAAGACACAATGAGCAAACAATCCAGTGAGGCCCAATTAGGGGATTGAAGGGAAGGAACTAATGTCCTAAATAGCAGCTGGTCTATTTATTTTTATTATTTTTATTTATTATTATTTACTTATTATTATTTTATTATTATCTATTATTTTTAAAAATAGTTTTCTTTTTTTAAAAGATTTTATTTATTTATTTGACAGACAGAGATCATAAGTAGACAGAGAGGCAGGCAGAGAGAAAGAGGGAGAAGCAGACTCTCTGCTGAGCAGAGAGCCTGATGTGGGGCTCCATCCCAGGACCCTGGGATCATGACCTGAGCCGAAGGCAGAGGCTTTAACCCACTGAGCCACCCAGGTGTCCCTTGTTTTCTTTTTTTAAAAAGATTTTATTTATTAATTTGAGAGAGAGAGGGCAAAATCTGGGGGAGGAGCAGAGGGAGAAGCGGGCTCTCTGCTGACAGGGAGCCTGATGCCGGGCTTGATCCCAGGACCCTGAGATCATGACCCGAGGAGAATGCAGCCGCTTAACTGGCTGAGCCACCTAGGCGCCCCTCTGTGACGTTTTGGATTAAATACCTTACTTGTGTTTTATTTTCTAACAAGTGAGGGTCTTGAAATACTATTATGTGCCAAACTTTGCCTTCCTTAGCAGGCTAATGGCCTTCTCAACTCACCAAACCGTGCTTCTGTAAATATTTCTGTTTAGTAAATACTTTCTCTGTTTTGTAAATACTTTGGAACCTAAGAGCTTATTTAAGTGTGCCTCATTACAAAGAAACACAACCATCAGCCCTGAGTTTGGAGAGACAAACTCACACACAACTGATCACTTTTAAGAATGAGGAGTATTTTGTGGGCAGTTCCCCATTAAAGGAAGCAGCCCTCAAGAGAAAAACCATAAAGCGGGGTGTTCAATTAGCCTTGGGCTCTTCCTCTCCGAATTTGTGGCTGAACATGATTATGTTTGTGTTCCAGTACAATATGTAACAGGAACTGATTAAAGATGGTCTTTCCTACCTCTAAGCATCTGTCACTTCTTCCCCTAATCTCCATCGATACCTACCACCTCCGATTTAGTTTAGGCTATCTCCGTGTGTGGTGGGACCGAAGTTCTGCAGCCAGGCTGAGCTAGGTCCACACTGGTTAGTAGGAGAATCCCAGGTCAGCTGAAGTCTTTTGTAAACCCAGCTCACCTTTCTGCTTCTCTAAGACCCCAATTCTCTTTCAAGACCCCTAAAGACTAGTATTATAAGCCTTTGTAATACCTATGGTTCAGCCAAAAGAGCTTCCGGCCAGAAATACCTGTATCTAAAAGAAATGACTGTATAATGCAGTTACACTCTTTGTAGAACTAAGAGCTTCGAAAGTGATAGATTATTCTTATTGGGTAGCTCTACAGGGCATGGAAATCCTACAGAACTATTTAGCGCTGGTGGGAGAAAGTGTGTGGATACCCATTTAGAGCCGCTATAGACAGAGGTCAGACTCTGAAAAAACCGAAATGCCATCCTCTCATCCCCCTGTTTAGTGTCCGGCAAGGAGCCTGTGTCCAATGCTCCCATGCTGCTCCCTGGGCACCCCCCCACCCCCCGTCTAGCAAAGGCCTGGGTCCTTGTTTGAATCTCATGCCCAGAACCTCCTCCTGCCTTCTGGTGAAAATGGTTCCTTGTCCTCAGGTATTAGCAGCATAAGAATGGTCAGACACATGAGTTCATAGGATGCCTCCTCTCCAAAGAAGGAATCCTCCAGGAGCAGAATTTCAGCTGCCTCGAGAGGAAGGGGAGAAAAACATGGTGAACCTAGGGTCCTCCTGATACAAGTGGTCACAAATTCGTGGTGCGGTCACTGGTCTGCCCTTGCTCAACAGTGTTCCTGTGCCAGCCTCCAGGTTAGACCCAGTTCTGTCCTTCAGCCTCTGCCTGACCCAGTGCACGTTCTGCTTGAGGGCAGGAGTCTTCCTTCTGAATGAAGGGTTTCCCCTAAAGAAATTGGCTGAGTGGTATGGTTCCCACCGATGAGTCAGAAAATGTAGCCTCTGATCCCTGCAACACCGTTTCCTAACTAACTACGTAACCTCAGGCAAGCCACTTAACCTCTCTGAGGAGCCACATCCTAGATTCAAATCGGGATAATAATACCTTCTCTGCATCCGTACGACTGGTTATTTCAAAGAACGAGTGAGATAATAAAGGGGAACTGGCCTTGAGATTTGTAAAATGTAAGATATTAGTACTGAAGGGTGACAGCTTCCCTCACCCCGTCCGGTTATTTTAAACACATAATACAAGATCTTTCCATATTGCTGGCAATATGGAAGGAAACAGCTGCTGGTCCAAGCCAATTTTAGAAACACGCGTTTTCGCAAAAGGAAGAATCAACTTCACAACAACTTTGCTGGCACAGGACGGGCATTGCAGACCACGATGTAGAGATGGCCCAGCAGGTGTCAGCAGAGAACCAAGTTTTGGTACTCCGCAGGCTCGCCGAGGGGTGGAGGGGACACGGGGCCTGGCGGCTGCGACACTGCTGGCAGGAGTCTGCCCGGTCCAATCCTGCCGGGCTGCGGGTGGGCAGATTGGGACCCAGAGGTGGAGACAACCCTCCAGCTCTACCTACGGAGCTCTGGTGGGCTCCAGGATACTCTCCCTTGCAGGGGTCCCTCCCATTCTTGAATTGGACAATTCCGTGTCCCTCTTCTGTCTTCAGGACGCGTGCTACCACTTGGAAAACTTGTGTCAAAGGAACGAAAGGTTTTGTTTCTTTACAGAAACATAACTTTGGAAATGATTTCCCCTTTCCCCTTTCAAACCAGAATTGTTTTGAATGTATGTTTTTTTACCTACCCTTCCTTCTCCTTCTTTAACACTCAGTTCACTCACTGGAAACCAATCCCCAGCTATTCAGATGCGGTAACTCAGATAAACAATACAGCTTTCACAAGGCTAACGCATTGACCATGGCAAGCACTGTTTCAGAAACCAAACAGAGCCTGTTGAATGAAGTACCAACTCTTACATGTTAAAGATGGCCTCTTTGGAGGCATGATTTCATTGCAAATATATGTGAGTCTACGTTACAGTGTGCCATATTGAAATGGGTCCTACTATTATGCTTTATGAGGTCTGAGGTCTTTCCTGTCTGGGTTTGATGAAGGTGACTTGAAGAGATGGAGAGAAGCTCTTTGCAACAGGATAAAACTCCAAACTGCTTGCTTGTCCTTCTCCCCAGTCTCTAAGACCGCCAGTGAGTCCACAAGTGTGTGTGTATATTGTGTATGTGGTGGGGGGCAGTGATACACATGTGTGCAGTGGTACCTCTTAGTGATGGAAGGAAGGACGTGTGTGAAAAACTCTGTAAGAGGAAAGGGCAAATGATCAGGCCCAGAAGGTTATCTGAGGCTCTGAAGCCAGATCTGCGGGCAGGAGGTCAGGGACACAGCCACGATTACATAAAGAGATGGCCAGCTACCAGTCTCCCACACCTGGGCAATGAGAAAAAGGCAAAGGAAGAAATTAGTGGTTATGGACCTTTTGGTCCTATTGCATTGTTATCTGCCTTTCCTACCCCATATCAAAGTCTAACTATCTTCAGAAAAACTCAGGAACTGGAGTTCTGGAAGAACTAAAGTCTCCAGGAAAAGGGATTAGGGACTGCTTAGAATAATACAAAGTAAGTGTGTGTGTGTGTGTGTGTGGTCTCTAGAGTCCTAATCTCCAGTATGTAGCATCCACAAGGAACAGAGCTCCCATACCCACAGCCTAATGTGAGCGCTGAGCCCCACAGTCTATAAATCTTGAGTTGGAAGAATGAAGGCAGAATACAAGCAGATTCCTGCATTACTGGCAATCTCTCTATCCTCAGCTGGGTAGCTTTATTTCCTTCTCTTTCCGGACTGTGAATATTTAATTATTTCCTTCTTTGTCTTTGAAACCAGGAGGTACCTTGATTGAAATAACATTCAAAATAAAGGGGTGTGGAAGAGTCCCAAGTCCACAGAGCAACTGCCTTGCACGTTATTTTGCCTAGCATGTACAAAAAGAAGAAGAAGGGGAGGGAGCAGCGGAGGAGGAGGGGGCAGAGGAGGAGGAGAAAGGAAAAACAAAAGGGGATAGCAGATCTGGACGGCTCAAGCCCTCACAGAGTTAGGTTACTTCAATAAACAGAGGTCAGCAGTCACTCTCTTTGAGCTTCTATGCTCAGTTGGTGTGTATTTGCGTCCTGGGGTTTAGGACAAGAATTTGCACCGGTGATTTCAATATGGGGGGTGTAAAGACAGGGACAACCAAAGAGTGAGGGGACCCATCTCTTACTCCCATCAAGGCATTGACCTCTGATTTAGGTCCCTTCTTTCAATCCTAGGTTCCCATAAGCAAAAGTGTTCCATTACAAAAGGGGCCTTATCTGGCATTGTCCATTCCCAGTACGTGAAATCGGGTTTTTTTTTTTTTTTTTTTTTTTTGGCTGTGCGTCTACCCAGCAAAAGAGAAGGGGAGAGTTGAATGCATTAAAGACAGCCATCAGAACTGATCAAAACCCCCTGCTCTTGTGGTCTTTCAGTATCAACAACTACTTCTTTAGCTCTATTTTCAATTGTAGTTTGCCAGCAGAGCTTTGCAGCCTCTGACGAAATTGTCTTTACAGATGAGCTTCCTCAAAGACAGCGCGGCCCTACATTTAAGCTCAAGTTGATGCAGCGAAGTGAGGCGCTCTCGGCGCCTGCTGGAGCGGGGAGCCTCGTGGCTACCAGGCCCCGGGAAGCCCTCGCCTCTCTGCCCCCAGGGCCTCACCGCCCGTCTCAATTGCTCTAGACCAGTTCATTTCGCCACAGCTCGGAGCCGCTCGGAAAGCAAAGATTAAAGGGGAAAGTCGCAGCTGTATATTTATATTTTCATTGCTAGAAGGGAATTGATTTCCGTGCATTTATTTTGGTAGTTGTAATACACAAGGGCGGATTTGCGTCACCCGAGCAACTTGTCGGTGGAGATAAAGTTGCACAAATATTGAAAGGGGAAGTGCTAGGAGTCATTATAGAGTTTTTCTCCGGAAGAAATAAGGATTTCTGCAGTATCCTAAAATACTAACGCCGCTTCTATTTTGAGACCAATCTCGCAGGCACATCCGCTCATTTAGTACGAGTTTGAGCCCATCAAAAAACAGGAGATGACCTGAACTCCGGCGAGCCCGGGGCTTCCTGCTGCTTTCTTGGTTCTGGGGGGTGGGTAGTCAGGAGGAGGGGAGTCAGCGGGCTCAGCTGAGGGCGAGGGGCCCGCAGCCTTGAGACCTGATCCTGGGGAAGGGGTGTGTGTCGGGGGTGGGGGGCGGTGGGGGAAGCAGAGGGTCCTTCCCCAGGTTTCCTTTTTGGCCTTTCCCTCCAGGTGGCCCGGGTGGCGCCAGCACGGTTGCAAAGGACCCGAGGGCCTGGAAGAACAGGGGGCGCGCACTAAGTTGCAATTTAGAACCAAGCCCTGGCCTTTCGGGGACACAGAGGAGGAGCGCGCAGAGCGGCTAGGAGTCCGCAGGAGAGTCCTGTTCCAGGGTCTCGGCTCCGCCCCGCCTGCCCCTGGCTTCGGGCCTTGAAATGCTACAGAAACGGTCGTGGATGCCTCGGGACACCCAGAGGGTCCGCGTTCCGCCTAGACTAAACGCCGCGCCCACCCCCGAGAGATGCGTCTTATTTGGGGGCGGAAGGCAGGGGTGAGGCCTAAACATGCCTCCTTTAGAACCTTGAGTTTGAACTTAGGCGCTGCTGATTGAATGTTTGCAGTCAAACTGGAATTAGAAGTGACACTAGAAAAAAGAAGAAAAGGGGGTTTATGCCCGTTCTCACACACACTCGCGAAGGTGACTGTCCCTGGGAGCTGTGAAGGCCTCACCCTTCCAGCAGAGTCCTGCGACAGTCCCTGCCCCTGTCTGCAACACCCCCACTGGGGCACTTGAAGAAGGGCGGCCTTATACCTGTCACTCCTTTGCCTCTGGTTAGAAAGGGGTCTGGTCTTCCTGGATCTCTTGCCCCCATGCCAGTGTCCTCAGGCGAGCCAACCACTTCAGATTTTCTCTGGAAATAACACCTTTGTCCCTGCAAGTCACGAAACCCTTCAGTGAAAAAGCGACCTAGAGACGGAGAAAGACAGGGAGCTGATGGAAGCACGGGTAGGGGACAGGCGTGTCGCGGGGCTGCCTCAAAGAAGTGATTGATCACTTTCCTGGAGAAAGTCAAAAGCTTAAAATGTCAGCATCTGCCACAAGAGGCCAGAAACCACTAGAAATAAATTTAAGCAGCCCAAATCCTGAATTTGAGCTAGGTATGGCAAATTCAGTTGCCTTCCTGAGTTGATTTGGTAAGACCTCTTTGGGACGAAGTGAAATAAGAAATGTCACACAACCTTTGATGCAATTGTATTAAAAGTCTCTTGGGGCGAGGGAGACACAAGCACAGAAGTTCAATTAAGAGATGCTTATTAGGGCAATCGAAAACAAAAGATTATGTGGTTTCATTATTGCTATTATTTTATTTTCTTCCTGAAAATGTGCAAGAAGAGCTCATCTGGGTGGCCTGTGGTTTGTTTGGGAGAGGGGTGGGGAAATCCGTAATTTAAAAGAGAACGAATTCTTAAAATAGAGATGTTGATGTTGCAGAAAACCCCACTACATCCACCCTGCGCTCTAAAGACCCAAAGCACGAAGGGACGGCTTCGGTCTCCACTGCAACTTCTTCTGCGACCAGGCCCAAGGGGTTCCTGGGGAAACAGTCACTGAATTGAAAGTAGTATTTAACCCCAAGGAAATGTGCTCTTGTGGGCACTTGCAAAACAATGGGCCCCACGTGATCTGGGTTGTGCTGGAGCTGGGAGGGTGACATTTCCTACAAGGTGCAGCAGAGGAGGGGACGCGCGTGCCGCTTTCCCGGGTTTCGGAGGGCGGCCTGTTTGGTTGTCGCCTGAGGCTCGGGAGAGGGTTTGGCTGCGTCCAAGGGAGAGGTTCGGAGACATCCATCTTATTTTGTTTGAAAAGTTACTCGTCCAAATTGTCGCTGGGTGACAGCTTGGACTGAAGCTAATTGGCGATCGCCCCTCCCCTCCTCCGTGAGGGTCTCCGAGGCTGCGAGGCAGCCGCAGGGCTAAACTGGGCGGGGACTTTGGACCCCAGCTTTCCCGCGCCAGAGCTCAGAGCGGAGCCGCTCGGCTGCGGCAGCCCACGAAGGAAGAGGACACCGACTTCCCGGAGACAGGCAGAGCGAAGACAAATCAGGCCCGAGTGAAGTCAGGAGGAGGGAACCTGGGGGCCGCCCCCGTGCTCCTGGAGGCGGGCTTTGCACCCGTGAAAATACACGGGAGCACCAGCCACTCTGGGGAAAAGCTAGCGCTGGGACCAGCTCTCCACGTCCGATGTCGGTTTGGAGCTGCAGAAGTTAGCGGAGGGTCAGAATTCCTTGCAGGCGCCGCCCGGGCCGTTACGCGCGGGACCGCGCTCAGCCCACGCGGCAGCAGCAAACACTTTGGCGTGGCCGGGGCGTGGCCGAGGCGGTGCGCCACGCCCCTCTTTTCCAATTCCCCTCCACTCCCCGCTCCCATTGGTCACGAGGATGGCCAATGAGCGCTCGGATCGAGGTCCTACCCTGGGTCTGACTCCGAAGCTCCTGCCAAAACTTTGGGAGTTTTTAGAGAGGAGTTTTTTTTTTTTTTTTTTTCCCCCTCCTATTACTTTTTTTTTTTTTTTTAAAGTAACGGATTATTATTGTTGTTGTTTTAAATTTAGCTCTTAGGGCTTAGCTGTTTGGGTTTTCTTTCGGTGCCGGCCCCTGTCTCCCCGGCTTCCCCGGCGTGTGCGGAGCCGCGGCCCCCGCCGCCCAGCTGCTCCAGCGCCCCTCGCTCGCCTCCAGCCCGCGGGGAGCGCGGGCGCTGCGCCGCCTTTAAAGTGAGGCCAGGGGCCGAGGCTGTGACCGGCCGGGATCCGGGCCTCGCCTCTTCCCTCGGCGGCGCTAGGGCTCCCTGGCCGGTGTTCAGTGCGGACGGAGAAGCGAAAGCGGATCGTCCCCGGCTGGACCTCCGCTGGCCCCGGGACTCAGCGTTCTCCCTCCGCGAACTCACCCACCCACTCGGCCGGGCCTGGCCCGGCCGCGGCGGCAGCTCGGCGCACCCAGCCAGAATGTTCGCCGCCGGGCTGGCTCCCTTCTACGCCTCCAACTTCAGCCTCTGGTCGGCCGCCTACTGCTCCTCGGCCGGCCCGGGCGGCTGCGCCTTCCCCTTGGACCCCGCCGCGGTCAAGAAACCCTCCTTCTGCATCGCAGACATCCTGCACGCCGGCGTGGGGGAGCCAGGGGCGGCCGCGGAGGGTCTGGCGGGGGCCTCGGCCGCCGCCCTCACCGCGCACTTGGGCTCGGCTCACCCGCACGCCTCTTTCCAAGCGGCCGCCAGATCCCCGCTTCGACCCACCCCGGTGGTGGCGCCCTCCGAAGTCCCGGCTGGCTTCCCGCAGCGGCTGTCTCCGCTCTCAGCCGCCTACCACCACCATCACCCGCAGCAACAGCAGCAGCAACAGCCGCCTCAGCAGCAGCAGCCTCCGCCTCCACCCCGGGCTGGCGCCTTGCAGCCCCCGGTCTCCGGGGCGCGGGTGGCCCCAAACCCCCCGCACAGCGGCTCGGCCCCGGCCCCCTCTAGCAAGGACCTCAAATTTGGAATTGATCGCATTTTGTCTGCAGAATTTGACCCCAAAGTCAAGGAAGGCAACACGCTGAGAGGTAGGTCTTGGGCGAGAGGCTGCAGGCCTCTGACCACGGCCCTGGCGCACTCACTCCCCGGTCCCAGGGCCATTTGGGATGCCTTCGAGTATTTGCACAATTAAGGACAAACGGGTAAAATGAGGGAGAGGAGAATGAACTGTAAGAAGACTGTGAAACGATAGGTTTAAAACTCACCTGCTCCGCGTTAAAAAAAAAAAAAAGATTCCAGGGATGCTTTAAAAACGCACGTCACGGAATCATTATTCATAAAAATCGTTGGTCTAAATATTTGCTGAAATGACTATCATCTGTCTCTTGAATCTGGTATGGAGAGAGAGAACTATATTAATTGGAGAGGGAAAGACCTTTTGGGGAACACTTTCTCTTGCATTTATCTGATTTCTCGTGAAATTCCACTCAAGGAATGTAGATAAACAAAATAGAGTATCGGCTCCCAAGAGAAGGCAGAGTTTGGGCTCCTTCACAGGGGAGGGGGCAAGTCTGTGGAATTCTAGCCAGGCACCTGGAAGTGACTTCCTCTGGGCCGTTTTATGCAAAGCCCTAACTTGCCGTACGTGTGGACGTGGACCTATGGGCTCCACGCAGGAACACTTTGCGCATCGCCCCTTGGCCACTGTCGGGAGAGAGGGGTTTTGGCGCAGAGACAAGGGTCTCTCCTGACTTTGCTCCAGGAAAACCCAGTCGAGGGGGATGGGAGGAACAACTCAGCCCGAGAGTGTGATTTTGCCTGAGGTGTAACCCGCTCTTCTTTCCCCTCCTCTCCAGACCTCACCTCCCTGCTAACCAGCGGGCGGCCCGCAGGGGTGCACCTCCCGGGCCTGCAGCCCTCCGCCGGGCAGTTCTTCGCGTCTCTAGATCCCATTAACGAGGCTTCTGCCATCCTGAGTCCCTTAAGCTCGAACCCGAGGACTTCAGTTCAGCATCAGTTTCAAGACACGTTTCCAGGTACGGAAACCCTCCCGAGCGACGGCTTAATGGGGCAAGTCGACTGACTCAGGACTGACGCCTCACGTGGCCCCGGCGGTGCCCCAATCCTGGAGTTGGTGCAGGAAACTACCAAGTCCGGAGACAGAAACCGAAAGAGTTCTCAGATAGCTAGCTCACTCTTCCGTCGGCTCCCTGGGGGCAGGGGTTGGGGGGCCTGGGGGTACAGAGAAGGTGTGTGCGTGGGCGGGCGGGGTGGGGTGAAGGGGCTTTCCCTAGTCTTTTCGCCAGAGAGTGGCTTGAAAATGCAGCAAGAGGTGTTGCTTTTTAACATACACAGAGTTAGGAGGTGACCTCCGACACTTTGTCCAAGGAGGTTCCGTCTTGCAAGAACACGTTGGCAAGAACGTGTACATACACACAGGTACACACGTACACACACGAGAGTCAAAGCTGTCATCTCCCCATCCTTCAGGCCCAAGGGACATTTTCGCATGCCCCAAAGCCCACGTGTTAGGTTTATGTTTTTTCTTTGGAATTAAACGACGAAACGCGGGACTTCACACCACCCTCGCTTTCGGCCTTGAGCCTGAAGTCTTAAGAGCTGTAGGATTCCTTTTTAGAAAGTCCATTCCGGGTCTGCGTGAAGGGCTCTCTGAATGGGGGCCGCTGTTCACGCAACACAGCCTCAAGCCGCACAGCGAGTCCCGGGCCCGCAGAGCACGGACGGGAGCACTGACGGGTCCCCCTGTCTTTCTCTTGCTCCCGCTACCGCCCGGCGGCAGGTCCCTACGCCGTGCTTACGAAGGACACCATGCCGCAGACCTACAAAAGGAAGCGCTCCTGGTCGCGGGCGGTCTTCTCCAACCTGCAGAGGAAAGGCCTGGAGAAGAGGTTTGAGATCCAGAAGTACGTGACGAAGCCCGACCGAAAGCAACTGGCCGCGATGCTAGGCCTCACGGACGCCCAGGTAAGCCGACTCGGGCTCCCGCGCCCAGCCCCCTCGCGGGGTGGGGGGCAGCAGCAGCGCGGCCTGGCCCCAGGCCTCCCTCCGCCCGGCCCACTGCGCGTTTGCCGCGGAAACGCATGGTCTTGGATTTCTGGGGACATTGTAGGCGTCGAAACTTGAGTCTGGAGGAGGGGGGGATGGGAGGGAAAGAAGGACGGAAAGCATAGCCCATCCCCAAAGATGTATGTCAACAAGTACAGCCTGTTTATTTTGGCCAACAGGCGAAAGAACCGCGGAGACAGCAAATAGGCCGCAGGAGATAATAATTATGTACTCGACTGTAGAGCCGTTCGCTGTAGGAGGCAGTTTATTTCAGAAGAGATAAAAATCCAAAGTCAAGAGATTGTTGGTTTCTTTCTTTCTTTCTTTCTTTTTTCTCCTCCCGACCTTCCTCCCTCCTCCTCCTGCTGCTGCCGCGGGATTGTGAAATCCCCATTTGTGAGGAAGTGAAAACATCATTTCAAACGGAATGACTTAGCCCCAGCAGGGCCAGGAGTGCACACAGCGGCAGCCACAGTCGGGCCGACTTTCTAACGGCATAAGCTCTCAAGAAAAATCTCTGGGGGGGGGGCAGGGGAGTGAGAGAGAGAAAGAAAGAAAGATTTTCTTAAAACACCCAAGAACGTGTCAGCAGGTTCTGCGTACTTGAATTTTTTTTTTTTCAGGACAATGGCGAATCTGTCGTGTTGGAGTTCAATTTCTGAATTCAATTTTTTTTTCTTTTCTCCAATTCAAGAACTGTACTTTTTTTGGGGGGGGGTTGAAAATAGAAGAGTCACCATTCTTCCAAACCCCACAGCGGTGACCTTTGCTCCCTGGGGGTTCAATGTTCTGAGTAGGGCAGAAGTCAAAGGCAGGTACCTTTTCATAGCTCCTTTAGGGTCCCCCTCGCCCCCCCCCACCTTGTCTTTCTGCCTCCATTACACACCTCCCCTCCCCAACACACCCTGGAAGAGCCCAGCCGTTTTCCACCAGCTGTGGATGTTATTTTTAAAAGGGAAGCTGGGACTTGTGTGAACAGCATTGGGTCCCCCAGGGGACTGTATATATTTATATAGATTATCCACCCCATCCCTACCCCCTTCCTCCACTTTGCACAGGTTTAATGCCGGCATATTCTAAGGCTGCAGAAGGAGGAGTTCATTCCGGCCAGGGGCAGGGTCCTTATCAGCTTCTGAGTACACACATGCCAAGGAAATGCTCCTCTACTGAAGGTCCGGCAATGCCCCCACCCCAGTGGGATTAACTCTTCGAATCCTCTTTTCCCTCTGTGTTTCCCACGGTTTCTCTTTAAGAATTGCTTTTGTAGAAACTTGTCTTGGGTGCTGGCAGTCGAGGAGGGGACCAGCTTTGCAGGAATTCTTAACATTGGTTCACCAAACCCTTAAAATCCTGGGTGTTTTTTTTTTTTTTTTTTCTGGGCCAAGGGTCCATAACTTAATCAGATTCTTGGGGAGTCCTGGCTCAAGTGGGGTTAAGAAGCATTGATTTAGAACAGAAATCGCTTCGTTTGAGGGCGAGGTGCAGGACTCCGCCTTTCGGAAAGCATCCAGGTTATTTCAGGACCCGGTCTGGAGGGCTACATTTTGAGAAACAGTTCTCGTGGGTTCCCTAGGCGAGGGTCCCCGGCGATGTCGTTGTTTTCCTGGGCTGCCTCGGCGCCTGAGCCGAGCCCAGTGCCCGGCCCGTGGCAGAGGTGCTGGGGCCCCGGGGTCCAGGCTGCGCGCGAGCCGAGCGTCGCGAGCCCACGTCTCATCTCGGTGTCCCTTCTTGTCTTCCCACGTGCTGCGGCGCAGGTGAAGGTGTGGTTCCAGAACCGACGGATGAAGTGGCGGCACTCCAAGGAGGCCCAGGCCCAGAAGGACAAGGACAAAGAGGCGGGCGAGAAGCCGTCGGGCGGAGGAGCGGCTGCGGACGGCGAGCAGGAGGAGCGGAGCCTCAGCCGCTCGGAGGGTGAGGCCGAGAGCGAGAGCAGCGACTCCGAGTCTCTGGACATGGCCCCCAGCGACACGGAGCGGACTGAGGGGGCCGAGCGGTCTCTGCACCAGACCACGGTCATCAAGGCCTCGGCCGCGGGCGCCCTCCTCCCGGCCAGCGGCGGCGGGAGCGCGGGAAGCGGCGGCGGCAGCGGCGGCTTCAGCTTCGCCAGCCTCGGCGGCGGCGGCGGCGGCGGCGGCGGCGCGGGGAGCGGGGGCGGCGGCGCCTCGGAGCTGCTGCCGGCGCCCCAGCCCACCCTCAGCGGCGCTCCGCAGAGCCCCGAGCCCGCCCAGGCACCGCTGGGCGGCCTGTAGACTGCACGAGGCAGGGCCCCGGGGCCCGCGTGCCGCCCCCAGCCTCCCAGGGTGGGCTGGATTTTGCGCCTGCTTTGTGTTGGCGGTGGGGCTGGGACCAGAGACGCCGCAGCGGAGCTACCTTGCCCAAGGTCCCACCTGCCCGTCGCTGTCGCGCTGGTGCCCAGAGCCCAGGGGGCCTCAGGACCCCCGCCCGAGGACCCGGCGCCGGCTAAAACTTCTCCCGGGCAGCGAGCAGTTCACACTGTGAAGTGTCGGACGAAACAGTTCCTCCCCGTACTTGGGGGGGTTGTGGCACAAAGAGAGCTGCACTTAAGACACCATGAACTTGTAAATAAAATGTTTACTACGGTTTGTAAAGGCCGCTTGGTTTGCTGGGGCCGTGCTGTCGTGAATGCCGGTGATCAGCCGAGATCGGGGCACAGCATGTCACAGCAGCTGGAGGTGGGGGACTAGGGCTTTGGGATTGGGGGAAGTCCTGCAACCTCAGAGCCGCCTTGCTGCAGAGATAGGCTTCAAGTTCAGGGGCCTCCTTGGCCATAAGCTTTGCTTCCTTGCCACTGAACCGGTGTTCCACGACCCTGAGTGTGGCCAGAAGGCAGAGGTGGTCACAGAATCGGTTAGGCCCATGGGGCAGATGGCCTCCCCACCCTGACTCAGGACACAGAGTGGGCCCGTGGCCTTTCCTTTGCTGGCGAGTATCCAGACTTGGAGTGGGGAAGGTGGTGAGGCAGGTGGCCAGTTTAGCCACGGTGGGTTCTTACATAGGTGGCCACTCAAAGTCGGAAGTCCATAGCGGAACTTTTAGGCAGTTCCAACACAAACCGCCCCTTGCTCAGGATGTCTAAGTGGAGGAGGTAGTGTCCTGGAGGAAAAGACAAACAAATCACAGTCCTTGGAGCTGAAAAGGCTGGGCCTGAGAAAGTTTTAAAGGTGCCCAAACAACCATGGGGCAGGGAGGTGACTTGTTCAAGGTCACACCCAGGCAATAACCCAAACCAGAGCTCAGACCTCCTGGCTCTCAAAACTGCATCTCACCTTCCTCCTCAGGTACACAGTTTTCCTTGCAGTTAAGCTCCTGGTGATGCCCAGTGAGTCTCTCCGCAGCCCCCCACCCCCAAGAAGCCAGGAGACCAGCGGCCCTTTCCCAGCCATACTGCCACTGAAATACCAGTTTTGCTTCCACACTGCAACAGGGATGGGTCATTTAAGGGTTTTTGTTTTGTTTTGTTTTTGAAAGGCTGAAGACCTGTCCTCTCTTGGCTCTCCTTTCCTCGAAACGAAATGTCCGGAGTTGGTATAGAGTCCTTTTGCGAGATTTAAAAACAGACTGCCCACAAACCTGACCACGCGGGACTGTTTGGCGCTGAACTCTGGCCAGGGTACAAGGCTTCTCACAGGCCCACCATCCAGGTTAAGAGCTGGTTGTCTGGTAGGATGTCCTTCTGTAGAGAGTGGTGCTTCCCCAGGGATGCTCAGGTCAGCTAGCCTGGGACACATCCCAGTTCCCTGGCCCGAGTGAGAAGGCTCCTAGTGGCTCCCTGATCCGGCTAGCTTCTTCCCCATTTTAACTCATTGACTTGAGCACATTAAAAGACCTCCATTTTAGAGTAGAGGCTCCAGATTTAGCCTTTGCTGGCCTGGCACGGCACAGGGGTGCAAGGCTGGCCATTCCCTGCCCCAGTCAACCTCCCAGCCTCCAAGTGAAGCTGGACTCCTGGAGGAATGTGTGTAGTGGGGAGGGGAGTGGGAGCGATCAGGGTGGTCCAGTGGAGGAAGGAGAAAAGAGAGGCAGAGGGCTCTAGAAGGGACCTCGAGTTAAAAGGGAATGTGAGCCAGCTATTGTCTTTAAATGTGCCCCCCAGTTTCTCAGCAGAGCAGCCTGCATACCTGCTTGGGTTCTAGCCTGGGGGGGGGGGGTTCTTCCACGATTCCACAGACTCTGCTGCCCAAACAGCAGGATTCTCCCCATACCTCACTTTTGCCTTCACTGTGGAAATTAGTTTCCTGACCCCCGAAATATTGAAATTCTGTAACCAGGACATCCCAAGGTCGTGGAATTTTGAGACACTTAAATCCGGAGCTGGCGTTCAGGAGAATCTAGTACAGGAGCTCAGCTGGGGAGGAGAACCGGGGGGAACTGGGTAGGAATTGGTGCTTTAGGCACTGGGCAGCTACTCTGCCTCTCACAAGGCCCTCAAGGTGCCCGCTGCCCCAATCCCCCCTCACATTTCTCCTCCTGGGGCCGGGGTGTAAAAAGTGAAGGAAATAATTGTCCAGGACCATAATGCTGTGATTTCAAGTACCGTTCGGCCTTAGCACCGCCAGGATCCTCTAGACCAGAAGGCGCAGCAAAGGTGGGGTACCCGGAGGGAAATGCGCTGGGTGCGGAGCTCCTGGGGCAGCACTGGGGATGCTCCTAGGGGGCTCCCAGGAGGCGCCCCTTTCTCCACCACCCCCCACCTCTCCTTGAATATCTTCCCCGTGAAACTCTAGCGGGGCTTTACCCTGGGCAGTGGAATCCTTCCACCTTTTCATCAGGAACGTAGTATCATGGGTCCAGGAGAAGTTTAAAGTTCATGTGCAAGAGGAGCAGCCGAAGGACGAAGAGCCCTCTCGAGGCTGGCCTGGTGGTGGGGAGCAAAAACCGCATTTCGGGCCGGGTCTACTCATCCCGGGACTGCTCGCTTGGCCCAGGGATCGGGAATTTTCCCGCTGGCGCTCGGTGCTTGCAAGAGCGGCCAGGAAAGCTAGAAATTCTTGAACAAAGACCGAGATTTCTAACGCGCCCAAGAGAAGGCCGTGCGCGCTAGCTCCGCACACTCCAGGCCCGCCCGGCTGGGGCTCCGAGGGGGCAGCGGGTGCGCGCGGGCCGCGGATCCGAGCCGAGCGCCACCCCAGCTTCCAGACGCTTGCGGCCCGAGACGTGCCCTTCCCGAAAAGCAGTAACTCTGTCCGAGCCGGGTTCTGCCTCCCAGCCGCAGTGGCCCCCGCGGCGCCCAGCCCTGGGAGCCACCTTACCGAGGCGCAGCTCGTGGGGTTGCCGAGGGCTGGCTGCCGCGGGTCTCTCTGGGACGGGAGGGGGTCTAATACCCCGCCCCCCGGGGGCAGGCGCGCGCACACAACAATTACCCGCGTAGGCCACACATCCACACGCTCCCAGAGGTGCCCAGCCACGCAGACCCAGACACACACGGGGGAGACGAGGTACTGGCCATTTCAGACTCTTCTGATCAAAACCACACAAATAAAATTTTCCCTTCTCCAGAAGGCAAAGCAGAGCGAGAAGCCTCACGCCGCCTTCTTCTGCCAGGGTCGGTGCGTGGGGCTCTGGGCTCCAGAAAAGTCTGCCTGAGCCAAGCCTCGCCGACCAAAGCACTGAGAGCCGGCGCCGCTCCTTTCGGGCCCCGCAGTCCAGAGTTGGCAGGGACCCGGAGGTCCGTAGTTGCTGTGAACGCGTGGCCCTCGCAGCCCTGTGCACCCCCCCTCCAACTCCTTTCCCGGGGCCAAAGCTGTTCGGCCCCGTGGCACTTCAAGGCTAAGTCCTGTCTCCAAGGGAGACTCTGGCCCGCAGACCAGCCAAGGAGATCGCCTTCTGTTCTTACCCCACACCACGCAAGGATTCGTGGGTACCGTGTGTGTGCTGGGGTGGGGGGGCTTGCTGAGACTCCGGTTGTCACCAATTCCTCTGACTCCCTCCGCACCTCAGAGGGGACCAGTGGCTCTGGGATTTTTCCTGTGGCTGCTCCTTCTAGCTGGGGTCCGAAGGAGGGTGTTGGCGGGGGTTCTGGCCTGAGGCCAGCGCCAAGCAGGTGAGCTCCGAGTGCCCAGCACTCTGGTCCCCCTTGTTCTAGGTGCCGGAAGCCAACCTAACTGGAAGGTGACCCCAGATTCCACTGCCGTGGGTTGGTTGCCGTCTCAGGGAACTTAAAGGACCCCAAGGCGGGGCAGGAACCAGGACCTGCGGGGGGGGGGTGTCGGGGTTATTATGGTGGCGTTTCAGAATTAAGCTTTAACCCGGGTGGCTTTAACCTGTTGAGTTGGAATCTATTCCCGCATCAGACGCCACTTACCCTCAAGCCCCTGCGGACCTCAAACAGACCCCGGTAGGTGGGGCGGGGATCGGTGGGTGGTGGTGGTAGGGGGTGCTGGGGCAGCTCTGGAGCAAGAAATGGAGAAGAGAGGCAGGGGGCTGAGGTGGGCGCACCAACCTCTGGGTTGCCCAAGGGTCTCCTCCACCTTTGTCCTTCTTTGAGAAGGAAGAGCTGGTTGAAGGAGTGAGAATTCGGCCCTCTCCACTGGACCGTGTGACCCTACTTTAAAGAGGGTGGAGAGGACCCTAAACCCGAAGGGCCCTTGCATTCCCCCTTCTTTAGCCTTTGGGAAGGAGGCTGCACACTCCTGGGTCTTTGTGAAGCCCCACCTATTGGGTTTCCGAGGACTTTAACTGCAGGTATTAGGGCTAGGGGAGATACCTCCCGATTTAATTGTGCTCATGCATGCATCTGGCTCAGCGTCTTCCTTTCGAGGTTGTGAGGGGATTGGCCAGTATCCTAAAGATAAATGAATGACGCAGGTTCTCCCCACGAATGCGGGTATTAAAACCTGCAGTGCACCCCAGAAGCTCTTTGGACTTTCTGACTGCTACACAAGGCGGGGGCGGGGGTGGGGGTGGGGGGTGGGGTGGGGTGGGGTGGGGTGTGCCCTTTCTAAGCTAGTCCCTTCTCCTCCCCCACGTGGGTTCCAACAGGCCCAGGCTCTGCAGCTCCTACAGGTAAGCTCAGAGAACTGCTGGCCCTGGGGTCCCTGGGATGCGCTGCTTTCCATCATTTTATGAACAAGCATAGGAGTCCTCACAGGTGTGATTACTTCTGACTTCTTCATTTTAAGGATGGGGTAATGGAGTCTGGGTTCTTGACACTTGCCCAGTGTCCCTTGGAGAGTGATGCCAGGACTCGGATAAGGCTGTGGGGTTAGTGCTTCTTGAGGAGCAAAAGGAGAGGGGTCCTCTGGGATGCACTTGACCAACCAGATTCTGATCTGGATTGATACAACTCAGTGGCTTTTTAAAAAGGGCAAAAGAGGTGTTGAGTTTTCGAGGGGAAATGTGAGTTCCCATTGGCCTACTTGGTCTTTCGGTAGTCCCTGAGAGGTGACCCTCCAGGAGTCGAGGGGCATTGATACCCCACCCTTTAGCTTGTGCTACCATAGGTTTTGTTAATGTGTTTAAGGTCGGGACCACATCCTGCTCGTGGGATAGTGCATCATCCTTGGTGATTTTCTAATCGCATCGGCGGTTGCTGACGCGTGGGTTTCTGGACAACACAAGGGGTTCGAGGCCTCATCGCCCTTGTCAGGCAGCCACTGCGCTAGCTCGTTCTCTCTCCCCCTGCCCTTGGACCTCGTCCCAGCCAGCAGATATGAGCCTCCTCCTTTTGCAAAGTGTTCTATGGGTGACAGACCAGAAATAGAAGGCCATGGAGGGGACAGAGGCTATACCACCTGACCTATGCCCAGAGCTCAAGGCTTTGGTGACTCCAATGACTCTTTCTGGGGGCTGGGTATGAGGAAAGGCCGGCAGGTGGAGCTCAGAGTTGAGGATGTCAAAAGGAACATGCTTGACTCCAACCCAAGGAGCACAAGAAGCGTTCATTCATTCACCAATTACTAAATGTGAGACCATGGGAAATATAACCATTTGGCTTCAGTTTCTTCATCTCTATGGTAGGAAATAATCAAAGTCACCTAACTTTGATTTTTGGAAACTGCTGTGAGAATTAATCACAATATAAATTGTGAAATGAGAAAGTGGATGTCATATACCATAAGCTTATTATGTTCCTCCTCCCTTTGTTTGTTAATGGCTATTGTTAATGGTATTTATTACCTTATTAGTATTTGCACAGTTGAGAAAAGTACAAGAAAATCCTTACTTTCCCAGAAATTAAATCCTTAGGTGGAAGCTCCTGAATTCAGGGCAGTCGCAATGTCCCCAGGGAAACTCTATTTATTTATTTGGCAGAGAGAGACACAGCGAGAGAGGGAACATAGCAGAGGGAGTGGGAGAGAGAAAAGCAGGCTCCCCGCGGAGCAGGGAGCCTGATGGGGGGCTTGATCCCAGGACTCTGGGATCATGACCTGAGCCGAAAGAAGGCAGATGCCCAATGACTGAGCCTCCCCGGCGCCCCTCCAGGGAAACCTTTTAAGGAGTAGACCAGAGTGTTTGGAGAGCATGTCCATGAAGGTTGAGCTTAGACCCGCTGACTCCATGAGAAGCCCAGGGGCACTCCTTCCTCTCCATTCTCCAGACACTTCAGCTAGGACCCTGTGCACACAGCAGGTGCTCAAGACCGTCCTGGTAGATGTGGCTGGGAGTTTTCCTTAGGAGTTGGAAGGGGAAGGAGCCGGAGTTTTCCGACACTTCAGATCTGAGGGAAACCTAAGCAAGTATCTGGGGCCCCAGGAGGAAAAAAAATATGTGCCCACTGTTGAGATCACACCAGGACAAATGGCATTTTGGGATTTTATTAAGTTCGTAACTAATTACATAGAGGGAGAGACTTCACAACGGAAACACGGTATCAAGGGTCCATTTAGCTGGAAAAAGGCACCCCCTGCTTCTCGAGGGCAGGGTTGGGCTCTGCTTCACCACGGGAGTAATTCTAGCACCTAGCCCAGCGCTTGATAGACGGAAGGCACCTCAAGAAGTGTTGATTGAATAGATACGTGGTCCTTGTGGTTATTTGTAGTCCCAGTGAAGCCTCAGGAACGGTGGGATCGGGTGATTGCCGTTGTAAACATCAGAAGAAGCCGAGCCGCAAGGCTTGGGAGCTGCCGAGGGGTGACCCAGGAGGAGCCGACTTGCAAGTCCCAAATCATCTGGCTGAGGATGCACAAGGGTCCCTGATACTAAGTCCACTGCTCAGCAAGAAAATGAGTTCCCAAGCAGCGCCCCATACCGATGACGGGCGCGCTCGTTCGCTCACGCTCATCTGTAGAACGTCGCGCGCCCACGGGCCTCATTTTGCGTCTCGAGTGACTCGTCCACGGTCCTCTCGCTAGCAGTCCACGTGGGGACCAACGCGGAAGCCAGACACCCTGTGTGCTGCTCCGGGCGTCGGGACCGGCGGGGAAGTCTCTCCGCAGCGCGGAGGGCGGCGCGGCGGCCGCTGTGAATCTGCACCTTGCCTTCTCCCTCTGCTGCGCGAACGCGTCGGGGAGTTTCGCCGACTTCCGAAGCTACCCTCAGCCCCGCTGGCCTCCGACGACTTCAGGGTCTGCATATTTCAGCCGCGCTGTGATTTGTCAGGGCCGTTTATTTTTGTTGGTCGGAATGGGGTGCACAGTGCACCCCGCACTTCCCAGCACGTGATGCGAGCTCAGGAAATGAGCCAGCGAATGAACGAACGAAGGAACGGATCAATAACGGAATAGGATTCCTTATCTCGCAATCCCCACGGGCATCCGTTGATCATCAGGCCATTTTCTGGATCCTTCTATGGAGAGAATCACAGGCCTCGCATGCCCTCCAAAGGAGTGTCCCCAGACGCGGTGCGGCCCGGATCTCCCAGCTCCCGCGCAGACCGCGCACGAAGCCTCAAGCCTTTTTTGGGAGGGAGGGAGCCTGCTCTGCGCCCGGTTCAACACTCGTTTGGGTGGTGAAGGCTCCCCAGACCTCTCTGCCTTCTCGGATCCCTAACCCTCCGGCCCAGCGCCTCGTCCAGGGTCAGGGAGGGCCTTCAGGCCACCACCTCTCTCGGGGTGGTCTCCACGTGGACCCCGCACGGATGGAAGGCGCCCAGAAAACCGCCCCGAGAGGCTGCCTAAGGTCTTCCGCAGTGATCTAAGCCAAATCCCTTTGTTTTCATCTCCGGCAAGGTCCCTGCCTCCGCCATTGACTTTTCTCCCTGAAAATGCAGTTTTTGTGGTTGAACAAGTGGGTGAAACACTAGAAAAAAGTGAAACAAAAGACTTTTCTGAGGCACACAATTTTAAAATTGAATGTCGACTGTAATGTAAATGTTTCCATTTTCTTCTCTCTCCATTCTCCCCTGTCCTTCTTGCTCTGGGGATCCCTACCCCTTCCTTTTTTTTTTTTTTTTTGTTTCCCCTCTCCACTTCCTGTGCCGGGCTCTTCCTTTCAACCTGACACGGTGAAAGCTTCCGCCCTAGGATTGTAAGAGGAGCTGGGCCAGGATGGCTGGGTTCTGGGGGAACCAGGGCAAGCGATTAGATATGGTGCCTGTCAGTGAGGTGTGTGACTTTAGTTATCCTGCGGCCAGGGTGCTCGAGGCTGTGGACTCCAGACTCCTCCATGACCCAGAATGAAATGTAAGGCAGTTAAAAAAAAATATTATAAAAAACCCTGAATGGTTCCCTAAGATTAAACAAAACAGAACAAAACGAACCAGGAGCAAAGATGCCATCCTCATTAGAAGCATTGTTCAGGAGCCAAGGGTGTTGTCCCGGCGCAAAGGGGTCACCCAGAGCCTCAGTGTCATCCACCCATACCGGGATACACCTTCTGAGCCCCTACTGTGTGCTGGAGGGTTCCGAGTTAGAGACCATCAGCGGCTCCTGTCGGAGGCTAGAGGAACGCGCCCTAAGGTGCATGGTCTGAACCAACAATTTTACCTACCGGAACCTTTCTTTCTCACTCCTTTCCCCCTCTTTTGATTTTCCCTTCGCAGAGGAATGGTGGGGAGGACACTCATTCTGCTCTCCAGGAGACCTCTCCAGCTCTCCTACTATGGTTTCCCATTTTCTTCCCGTCAGTTTGCAGCCTGGAGGCAGTTCTCTGTCTGGTCTGCATGGGTTAGGGGAGCGTGTCTGGGACAGCGAGCAGTCACAGAGGCAGGCACGGCCTCGGGCACCCTTACCCTGGCAAACAGAAGGCGCTCACTAAGTGAGAATGGTTCTTAAACTATCACCACTGATTACCCCCATTTCGTAGCTAATTTCTTCTGTCCTGGACTCATCTTTACTTGGAAATCACCCAAGGCGAGGCGTGGGGGGCGCATGCAAATGAAAACGGAGGAAACACACTCAGTTCACTTTAAAGCAAGAATTGAAAGTCTTGTATCTCATTTAACCTTCCCCGCAACGCTTGGCCAGAAGATACTGTTCTTCCAGTCTGTCAGATACTCAGTTTGAGAAGCAGAGAGGATGGGTAATTTGATCAGAGTCCTGGTTGGCAAGGAGCGGGGCCATACCTCAGACCCTGAAGCCCACCAGTTTCTTGTCCCAGTCCTAAACTGCAGGACTTCCCTGACTTTCTCTTGAAAGAAAACAAACAGTTCAGAGTTCAAGGAAAAGCGCTGCTCTCTTTTTTAGTGAATTACTCCATTCATTATTTCAGATGTCCTCATTACATTGACGGAGTAGACACCACCCCGGAGAAATCCATTAAGAATCTTCTTGCTCTCCCACCCCTCAAAGCGCCTTCCTGGCGGGCCCTGGCTGGCGTACAGGTTGACAATCCAGGGAGGGGAGAGTTCACTACAAAAGCATCTGTAATGGGACGCCTGGGTGGCTCAGTTGGTTAAGCAGCTGCCTTCAGCTCAGGTCATCATCCCAGCGTCATGGGATCGAGTCCCGCATTGGGCTCCTTGCTCTGCAGGGAGCCTGCTTCTCCCTCTGACTCTGCCTGCCAGTCTGTCTGCCTGTGCTCGCTCTCGCTCGCTCTCTCTCTGACAAATAAATAAATAAAATCTTTAAAAAAAAAAAAAAAGCATCTGTAAGTGAGTGGTCGCCAGGAGCAATTACTGTCCCCCTCCACCTCAAGATGGAAAAAGACGAGTCGTCTAGAGGCACAGAAGCTTCCCTCTCTGTGCTCCTAGTCACTCCTTTCCCTTTCCATCCTCACCGGGCCTCCCGCAGGCTTCGCCTGCCTCCACCTCCTCCTCCCACGCAGCGGCCGGGAGCCTCGAGTCCTTACGCTGCTCTGGTGCCCACGCAGCGGCGGGACGGAATGAACCGGCCTGGAGCCGCGGCAGTCCCAGCATCGCTTTGCCACCGGCCGCAGCACCCAGGGCCGGAGCTAGGGGCCCGGCGCCGGGCGGGGCGGGAAATTTATGGTCTGTGTACACTTTCTGGCTCCAGAGCCGCGCGCACCAGAAGGATGGGGCCCCGCGAGCCCCCGAGGCCGAGAGCTGGGGCCGTAGGCGCCACGGCCAAGTATGGTGCCCATGAGTCTCTCCTTTCTACTGCACTCAGGCCATCAACCTCCCGGGGAGGGCGCGGCTGAAAATGAAAGTCCTGCGGGAAGGTGGGTGCCGGCCGAGCCGCCCCGACCCAGCCGGGCAAGCCTAGGGTACTGACTCTGAGGCCTGTGTTCGGTGGTCCTGGGAGGGAGGCGCGTCTATACCGACAGTGTGGTCTCGGTACAGGGGGTACAGGGTGGGATTCCAGGCCCGGTGTAGGACTACGTGGCCCCCAGCGCGGACAGGTAGCGCGCCGCGGTGTCCCCAAGACGCGGCTTCCTCCCAGCTTCACGTGGAGACCTGGGTTCGGTCCTCCACCTGAGGGCCCAGACTTCATTCTGTTTCTAGAGCTGGACCGTGGCCGATTAAAGGGCCCATGAAAAAGTCGGAACAAACTGAGAAAATTCCTTGCGCCGTGGGTAGTGGGGGAGGCGGGAAGCTGGTCGGGCAGAGGGCCAAAGCAGGGCAAGACCAGAGGTTTGAGTGCTCCTGCCTCATTCCTGCCAGGTTAGCACAAAGCTGTCCACACTGTCTTTCGGAGGTGGGGTCACACCGGGGCACATGAGCTGTGAGTGACTGCCTTGCTTCACAGGTCCCTTTATTCATGGTGTCACCAGGATCGGTGTCATGGAGTGCGCCCGCCGAGGACCTTGGAGGATGGTATAGCATAACTCAGTTTAACTAATAATATCGGGCACGACTTTTAATTCACACGTAGCGGATTGTTGCGTGCCTCTGTGCCAGGCACTGTTGTAAAAACTGAACTTACTTGCTTTTTACTAAATTCCAGTTAGGTGATGATCTACAGTGTCCCCATTTCACAGATGAATAAACCATGGCAAAGAAAGGTTAATTAAGTCCCTGAAGGACAGGCAGTTCTCAAATGGAATTGGGAATAATTTACATCTCTCTCCACCGTCTACCTTATCTAAATTGTGGAACTAGTGACACCACTACTTATCTCGAATATATTAAGAGTCACACCTTCAAGGGCGGGCTGAATTGCCACAGAAAGCCCTAGGGGGTCTGTTTACCCACTCTGTGTCCCCCTCGGAAGGGGCCAGACACTCTCCCCCTCCCTGGGAGCCGCAGGCTGTCAAGGTCAGGCAAGCGGGGTGGCCCAGTCCATAAATCCGGGCCATTGAGCAATTACCCTCGGGGCGTGTTAATTGCACTCGGCGGTAGTCATTGTGAGTCTCTCTGACACCGGCTTCTCGCCCTCTGCTTTCTTTTGATTTACAGTTGGCTGGGGCTCTCGTCCGTAGCTTTTCAGAAACCCGGGAGTTGGCGAAAAGGCGTGTTCTCTGATGCACCGGGCCACTCGGGCAAGCGGAGCCATGCCCGCGCTGTTACTGCTTCTTTCCGGGGACGTCTAATGACGCGTGTGGGTGTCCTCCCTTTGCACGGGGGACGTGGGAGCTCCTTAGGTGCATCCATGTATGGAAGTGGCGATTTATTTGAAAATAGGAGGAGCGTTAGAAGTAAAAAACGGAGCAGAGTGAAGTAGGAAAGGACGGAGTGAATAAAGAAGAAGTCGGAGGGAGAAGGTAGAGATGACGAAAACGCGTGGAATTTTGAACCACTTCTCACTTTATTTTTTTTTAAAGGCAGTGGGCGGGGTTGACACAACTGGTTTGGGGCCGGGCCATAAATTAATAGATTTATTCCTCAATCAGGAAAAAGCCATTAAGATATTCTTGGCTTCGTCTGTGGGAAAATAATTTCTTTGATTGAGTTGCCCCAGAAGACCCTCCGAAGCCCTCTCCTCTCCCCCCCCAACGGCCTCCTCTTTCCTGCCTGCCGGAAGGAGGGGAGAAGGGGGAGACCCCAGGGAGAAGAGGCCTTTCCATCTTTTCCAGCATCTTGAATTTCACTTTGCAAGTTTCTTTCTACTTCTTGATTTGATCCCCGCTGCCTTGGAGACTTGGAGCCTCTGCGGGAGAAGGCTCCCGCAGCAAGCCTCACCGCCATTGCCAAGGATGCAACGGAGTTTCCCAAAGGTCACATTAGGCTTGGTGATGCCATGGCTCTGATGCCTATGGAATGTGGGCATATTCTAGTACATTCCAGAAATATGTTTTGGTTTCCCATGTGGACCCGTGCCGTATGGCTATTTACATTAAATTAATTAAATGAAATAAAATATTTCTTTCTTCAGCCACACCAGCCACATGTGACCAGTGGCTGTCTCATTGTACAGTGCCAATGTGCAGATGTTCCTTCATCATAGAAAGTTCTCCTGGACGGTGTTAATTGGAGGTAAATGTAAATGGGTAGAATCACACAAATACATGTCCTTTAGCTCCCTCAATACTTGTTAAGATTGTTAAGGATTTTGAGGCCAATAACGTTTGATATTTTCTCCTGAAAGTATCTTCAAGTTTACAGCTCAGATATAGACCTTGGAATGAGAGACGCTAAATGTGTGTCTGGACTCTGTGCTTCAGAGTGTGCTTCAATGTGTGTCTGGATCTTCATGGTGATCGACCATTTTCTTAACTCTGAGTGACAGTTTCTGCTTCTGTGAAATGAGGGCAATAGTTTCTGATAATAAACTTTGGAAAAGCAGCATGACTGATGGTGGGGCGCTGATACTCAGGAGAAACTGAATGGGCTTGTATCTCAGCTCAGATGACTCTGGGTTAGTGTTGGAACTTCTCCAATACTGGCTCAGTTTCCTTATCAGTGAATTGAAATAATAATAGTAATGACAACAATGCCTTCTTTTTATGATTACTGTGAGGATTAAATTAGATAGCAGGGGTGCCTGGATAGCTCAGTGGGTTAAGACTGTGCCTTCAGCTCAGGTCATGATCTCAGGGTCCTGGGATGGAGCCCCGCATCAGACTCTCTGCTCAGCGGGGAGCATGCTTCCCCCCTCTCCCCCCCATCCTGCCCTTGCCTCTCTGCCTACTTGTGATCTCTCTTTCTGTTTAGTAAATAAATAAAACCTTTAAAAAAATTAGATAACAAATGAGCGCTTAGGTACTTACTTACTCGCCTATTGAAACCACTATCTACTGTATGCAGTAGATATTATTATTAGTATACATACGAATTGCAAGCCTTACTGGGTGACAATAAAATTTAACCCTCCTCCCCTTTCAGATCTATATCTATATCTACCTATTTGTCTATAAGATTGTGGGTAAAATATCCAAAACCTAAAATTGACCATCTTCACTAGTTTAACTGTACAGTTTAGTAGTGTTAAGATATCCAGAACTTTTTCATCTTACAGCACTGAAATTCTATATCTATTAAATAATAACTTCCCTTCAGTCATATTTTTATGTTGTTGTGAATGGGACTCCAGGTATTAGAATTTTAGTCAATACTTTTGTCTAATATTAACTATTCCAGTTAAGAAATCAATTAGTCACGGGCGCCTGGGTGGCTCAGTGGGTTAAGCCTCTGCCTTCAGCTCAGGTCATGATCCTGGAGTCCTGGGATCGAGCCCCACTTCGGGCTCCCTGATCCTCAGGAAGCCTGTTTCCCTCTCCCTCTGCTGACCCTCACTGCTTGTGCTCTGTCTCTGTCAATAAATGAATAAAATCTTAAAAAAAAATCAATTATTCAGTCATTCAACATAGCTGAACCGGTTGGGAAAAGACAGCCAGAGTCCTGAAAATGTAATCAGGCTCCACCGAATATGTCATTTCCACTGATTCTTCTGTCTCTAGCCCCTTGGATCTGAACAGCCTGCTGCTGACAGAGCCCTGGGTGTCCCCTGGGCTTGAAGACAGTGTGATGTCCCCCAAATGAGGGCTCATCATGCATTTAGGAAGTTAACAATGGCTGGAGACTTTGACATGTTTCCAGTAAGTGCCTGAGGGTTGTCACAATAGCAGATACAGAAAGATAAGCTCCAGATTAGTCTCCCGGCTGCATCCCAAACCCTGGTGTTGGCTCTGAGGAGAAGAAAAAAGTCAGGATATTTAGTAATATTTTTGGTGAAGCGAGGCAGGAGGAGAGAAAAAAATATTCCCTAAAATAACTGTAGTTACTGGAAAGAACTCAATGCTTCCTTTTGGTAAAGTTTCTCTTTTTCCAAGAATTTCCTTTTATGTCACTTTTAATGGAAAAAAAGATAAAATTGTCCATTGGAAATGTTAGATAAATACAATTAAGTGTTCTACCTAGGATGCCTTCAGATGTAAGCAGAAGAACTCAATGAAAGATGACACATCCAATAGAGGAAATTGATGGGTTTGCACGGTCGAGAAAGTAGGTGGTGGGGTGAGTTTCAGGATGGTTTGATCAGGGCTCTGGCTCTTTTCTTCTGCAGGCTTCTCCCCTCCCTGTATTCACGTCATGCTCACCTTGGCCTTCCTCCCAGTCGCAAGGCCTCCCCCACATCTCTACACGCTAGTACAGAAGACAGTGCCTGACCATAGCTGGAAAGACACTCGCTTGGAGATTTTCTCAAGTCTTGAGATGACGGCTGTCTTCTGACCTCTTTAACACTATTACCCTTGACTGCAATTCCCATATGGTGTTCCTGTCTTACAGATGCTGTGACCTGTCTAATTCATTTTGGATATTTCTTTATTTAAAATTTTTTTTATTTCTACTTTTTTAATAAAGATTTTATTTATTCATTTGACAGAGAGATCACAAGTAGGCAGAGAGGCAGGCAGAGAGAGAAGGGGGGAGTAGGCTCTCTGGGCAGGGAGCCCGACGCGAGGCTCGATCCCAAGACCCCGAGACCACGACCCAAAGCAAAGGCAGAGGCTCAACCCACTGAGCCACCCAGGCGCCCCCATCCCATCTTAGATATTTATTAAAATCCAGGTTCTTACTGCATTTCGATTAGGTTCTCTCCTTAGTAGTTCTTGGATGAGGTGATGCCGGGATATTTGGATGTTTAATAAGGTATCCAGAACATTCCTACTGTTAGCTAGTTTAAGAACAAGGAACCTAAATTTGATTATGTCTTTTTTCTTTGCATTGGATGCTGGGGAGCTCAAGGAACCTAAACTTGATTATGTCTTTTTTCTTTGCATTGGATGCTGGGGAGCTCCGCATGTCAGTTCTCAAAGGCCCTTACCTCACGCTCCTGGCCCTCATCTCCTGCCAGTGTGTCCCATGAATGAAGCCGACCTCCTAGGAACAGAGCAGGATGAAACCGAGCAGAGCAGGGCTGTGAACAGCCAGTGAGAAGGTGCCCGGAAATGCTGGAGCACTGCCGAGCGTTGGGCACGGGCGCCGTCCTGGACTCTGAGCTGTGTTTCTCAGAGAAGGGGTTCTCGTGCTTCAGTTCGGTGATCCGGCTTCGGTTACACACATGCTCCAGCCTTTTCATGGGGTCCTGGGTCTGAGTCCTGCCAGGTAAGAGGACAGAGTCTGAGAGATTGGAGGCTGAGTTTCAGCCCAGGTTTTGGATTTCAATTTGTAGCCTCTGTGCCCGAGTCTAAGGTGGCAAAAGGCTGTCTGGTTCACATTAGAGGGATGGGGGCAGTAATGGGATCCCCCCGCCCCCCGGCACTCAGGCAAGCACACTCTGAAATCGGCACAGTCCCCTCTCTTCGGAAGTTTCCAGGCCCCGTACTTCTGCTGCATATCTTGTCTTCAGGAACCCCATGCTGTTCTGGAGATGTGCAGTGGAACTGTGATACTGTAGCTGGTATCTCCATATGGAAATTTAAAACCCAGCAAGAGGCTGGGGCCAGACCTGGCTTACAGGGAGCCGCCCCGGGGCTGCAGGACCAGACATCTGCTCCTTCTAGGCAACCCCTAGCCCACACACCTCTCGGCTCCTCTTCCCCATCCGCCCCTTCCTAACGGTACCCCCTGGCACCCCCTTCTTTTCCTCTGCCGGACCCACCTATGGGCCACGTCAGTCCGGTCCTTCTCCATCTCTCTCCCCCGCGGAGACTCGAGCTGCTCCTCCGGGCACACCGGCTGGGATTGACATCAGGTGTGTTGGGAAGCTCCCGTGGATACATTCCTGCCTTCTAATGATTGCTCTGATTTTTTTTTTTTTATTGATATTTGAAACTAAAGACAAAACCAGCTGCTTCTTGAGGGGAAAAAAAAACCAAAACATGAGAAGAATCTCCCATATAACCCGCTGCCCCCCAAAGCCCAAACCAATAAAACGAGTCTAACTAATAATTCAATCTCCCTGCCTGGTTCCTTGTGAGTAAAGTCAGCAGAGGCAGCCCAGCAGGGGACCCTCATTGACGAGAAATTTACCATTGGTAATTTTATTAGGTTTAATGTAGCCAACAGGGGCTAATGATAGTTTCAGTATACTTTTTTCCTGAGAGATTTTGTTTTTGTTTTTGTTTTTTTTTTCCAGAAAGGCAACTGTTCTATAGCACTGATATTTGATTGTCTTTCTAATTCAGCGTAGCTTGATTTGAATGGCAAACTTTGCAAAAAGTTATCACTAAGAAAAGATGCCAGGGTTTGTGATTTACACAAATTCACCACTTATATCTTTCTTTTAAAAATGTCTCAGGGCTCAGAGGCATATCTACCACAATTATTATAATAATCCTCTCAAGGAGACACTCATCTGTCATGGTTGAAAGAAATTTCTTTCTAGAGGGAATGTTTTAACATATCTTGTTTGGACAGGAGTGGCCATCCATTCGTTGGTAATTTAAGCAAGTGACTGAAAGTCAGACAATTAGGTTAATGAGACGGTTTGGCCTTTTGAAGTTGAAGGCGATCAGAAATGAGCTCACCACTCCTCCAGAAGACTTTAAATCGTGTAAAAGGTGGAGGGACATAGCTCCCTCCTGGAGTTTCGGGGAAAGATCATGAACACACAGATTTAGTTGCAAGCATGGAAATCAGATGGTGGGCCCCGTAGACTTTCTGGCAACCACTGCGCTACGGAGGAAGAAACAGCAGCTGCTTCAGCTATCACTGGGAAAGATGACAGGCCTGGATTAGGCCTTTCGTGGAGGCCGGAAACTCTTGAGGGAGCAGCCCCAGGCCCTGCCACGACACAGCCATGGACACATGCGATGCCCCGAACTGAAGCAGATGGAATTGCTGATAAATGAGTTGAAACGGTAGAGGTCCGTCCAGTGAGAGCCGGTTGGATTTACAGAGAGCCGCCGATGGAGGGGCAATTTCAGGGCGGTCTTAGATGTTAATCAGGGGCATTCATATATTCTGTCGTTCACCCTTCAAAGGAAGGTGTCAGATGTCTTGATGAAATGCCTCTCCCGCTTACCCAGACATGGGGAACCAGCCACCTTGTTGATAAATGATGCAGGGCAAATCGATCGCGTGAGGGTCAGGCTCGGCCAGCCTCATGGTCACAGGGCAAGAGTAATTATGTCATCATCGGTCTGTGGGGCAGAGCTCAGGCAAGGCCGGGGTCCATGTTGGAAGGCAACATGCGGACTTCGGGGGAGGGCGGGGATTCAAAGGGATGGGAATGAGGAAGTTGGGACAACGCACTCTGATGGTCCTCTTACCTCGCCAGTCTGCAGCCCCGCAGACGGCCTTTCGGATGTAAGAAGTGGCAGAATTGTGAAATGGCAGTGGTGCTTGCCAAGGAAGAGGGATCTAACAGTTTGGGAGGTCTCCTGGCAGACGATGGTTATCTATGTCACACTTAGCTGAAGGGTAGGACTTGGCCTATGGACTGAAAAATGTGAGTGCTGTGAGGTGGAAACAAGGTGGCTTTCCAAGCCCACCAGAAGCCACTATTCTGAGGTTGACTACTCTGTCTCCCCACCTTCCTCTGCCCCTGCCGGGGACCTTTTATGCACGGCAGAGTAACAGAAGAAAGGTACCATCACGCACCCTCAAGATTTGGGGAGATAGAACCTTTTTCTTCATGATGCCGCTGGGAGGGAACGGTGGGTAGAGACACAGGAAAAAACCCAGCCTTCAGGATGATTCTGGGGTGTCACTATGGACCATGCCAGGCCCTTGTGCAGCTGCCAAGGGGCAGCCGGTGGGGGAGAGGAGGAAGTTCTTTGGCAGCTGGTGTTAGAGATGCCTGGGGTCATGTACAGTGGTTGGCTGACGTTGCAGGCCCTTCGTGGTGGGGCAGGCCTCTCTCCCTCCTTTCAACGGCTGCTTCTTTCCAAAGGCTGCTCTCATGCGTCTTCTTTCCCACTCCAGGACCATCCAGATATTTCTCTTGACCCGATGTCCCCTGGAACCTACAGAAGTAGCCGTTATGATTGTCTAGGTCTCTGGGCTCTGGGTTGTCCTAGGGTTAGTTCTTCCTGCCTGATCCCTTTGTAGTTTTGTCTTCTTTTTGTTGGAGTTAGAGGATCAGTGTGAGTTCTCCCCTCATTAAAAAAAAAAATTTTTGAGTCTCTGAGACAATTGTGCATGGTCTTGGTCTGTTTTGACCAGCCTTGTGGTTGAGTTACCGCGCCCAGTTCGTTTGCCAAGGCTGGTCAGCCCATGGAACTATACTCAGAATACGCTGCAGGGTGTGGGGCAGGGTCACTTGGATTCCCTAAAGCCTAGGCGAGATGGATGTGGACGGCAGGTGGGATGATACTAGCCAATGTCAACCTGCTCAGGCAGTGTTGGACCGGTCAACTGCCCTGGCCAGGACCAAAGCTGTATCAGAAGCAAGCTTCAGGGCAGGGAAGATGGATGCTTCTAGGTCCCACCTATGCTGAATTCCTTCATTTCTGGGCTACTCAGAACCACTTGAGTTGGGGGGCTGGTTTGTGGACTTGAATTCTTAAAGCTTTATCAAGAACCTTGAAATGTCAGGAGCTATTCTAGGTCCTGAGGAAACAGTAACAAACGAACAAAAAAAAAATGCAACATTCTTTCTTGGAATTTAATCAAATGGAGTTGCAGACAAGAGGACAAGAAATTATGGTATAATGTGACAGTACATACTAAGATAAGGGGATTTTTGGGTGTTGGAGTTGGATCAGAGAAGGCTTTTTGGAAGACGCCATCTCTCAGCTGGGACCCTTGAAGTGGCTTTCAAAGATCTAGAAGAAAAAGAAGGTACAGCACATTTCATCATGCGTGTGGCCAGAATGCAGACTCAGGGAGTGGAGAGCCAGGTTAGAAATCTTGCTGTCCAATGCCACCTCTGCTCCCTACCCGCTGGGAATATCTAAGGAGAAGCACATCGCCACCCTCTTCTGAGGCTCTTTGACACAGTGACCTTATATGGTGGCTTCCAACCCCTTCTGTCCCTGGAAGAGGGCTGACCAAAGGGAGGACATCCACAAGTTAAACATGCTGTGTTTGGATCCTATCGGCTGCCTGTCCCAGGAAGGTGGCCTGTAGTGGGGTGACTTACATCAAGCCATTCAAGTTATCTCTTATTTTCTTCCGTGATTGAAGGCTTAATGGGCTAGACTGGACTAAAGGTTCCAGTGGACCTCCTTTGCCACCCTGAGGCCTCCAAGACCTTTCTCTTTTGCTTCCAAGTTTCCCGCCTTCCGCCAACCGGACCAGTGTTGCACAGGAAATTATTCCTTCGTTTCCATCAGCCCACATCCTTTCTCCTTTATCTCTCACATTTCAAAATAAGGTGTGCCTCTTCCAGGAAGTTTGCCTGGATTAATTCTACCCACCCGGTTAGCATCTTCGGGGACTGCTATGCCACATATATAATTTAAGAATTTTAAGTGCGGAGCTTTCAGTCCTTTCTGAACTTCGGTTTTGGTATTTCCTGAGTGGAGCTTGTATTTTCACCTTTGCTGTTGCTTATGCAGTTTTGAGACCCGTACACCAGGTGGTGGTAGTTTCCTCATGCTCTGATGATACATTCTGAATAATTTGCAGAGGAGGAACATGGAAGGGGAGAACTAGTTTTTGATCAAATACCTACTATGCGCCAGGCCCTGCGTCACAGCTGCTTTAATCACAAGAAATATTCTGTATGAGGGAGATATTGTTGTTTTCGCTTTCTGGTTAAGGAAACTGAATTTTGGGAAAGATAGAGTAACTTCCCCAAACTCACACCATCCTTCGTGGTGAGACTGGGATTGGCATCTGGGTCTGAGCTCTCCAGGGTTGTTTAAGATGAAACATGCCGATTTTCTCTATTCAGTTATGAACGCAGTAATGACATCAACCACCATTTCAAAGTAACTGTTCTCACAACACCTCTGGGATAATTTGGTATCTTCTTCACTAATTTTTATATTGTAATAGTCCAGAATATTTGTCGATGGGCAAAAAAACTGGCTTGGAGAATTTTTCTTAGCACCGACTGCATTTCACCCCCCTCTGCACGGTTGCCAACTTCGGTGTTTGGATGATTCGCCAGGATCTTTAGAAAGGCGTGTAAAGTGCTACAGAGATTTGGTGAGGTTGGGAGAGGAATCCATTTAGGATCTGGACTCCGGAATCAAGGTTCCGTGATTCTAGGAGTCAGAGATAGTGAGAGGCTTGGGACTAGGATGTGAATGGGTGGGGATGCCAAGTCTTATGGGCAAACTTAGGGTCTCAGGATTGGCATTCAAGGCAGAGGAAAGAAATCGTTTAGTCTCCAAGGTCAAAGAGGAGATTCTAGGAGGATGGGCAGAGAGAAGGGTAACACAGACATGCTGTTACTCTAATTTGGAGGAGAGGCTTTGACTTTCACCTTGGGGTTCAGGAGGTTGTGAAAGGTCATTGTAGCTTTCAGAACAGAGTGGGTCTGTTCCAACTGCCAATGTGCTCAGACCTTTTGCGTCCGAGAAAGGAGGGCTTGGTCCAGGACACGGAGAAAAGCAGAAACAAGGCTGTATGCTTTTTTCCTTCACCATTGGTTGCTCCTTTCCCTTCACTATATAGATCAGATAAAAAGTTCCAAGCGCAGGGAAAATCAGAAAAGCAAAGAATAAAAAACAAAAAAACCTCCAAAAAACTAAAAAAGCAAAATCCTTTTAAGCATCTAATATCCAAAAGTACACTTTCCCCACAACCAGTTTCTCTGAAATTTCTAAGTTATTTTCACGGATATGCCCTATTCCCTTTACTCTGAGGGAGGACATCCCTGTCCAATGACTCGAGGGCTGAGACTCTTGGGTTCTAGACCCAGCTCGCCAGGTAATGAGAAATATTTCTTTGAAGTATGTCTCCTCTCCTCTTTGGGTTTCAATTCTGCCCTGTGTGCAATAAGGGGGTTAGAATTAAAGCCATTTCATTCCTGTTCACTGGTCTGGCCATTTATTTGGCTGTGCTGTGGCCTCCAATCAACAAATATGGTGCATAAATAATGAATCTTGAAACACTGAAAAAAATAAAGTGAAATAAAATAAAGATGTTAGAAACAAAACAAACAAAAAACCAAATATGGAAACAGATCACCATTGGGCACTGCCCTTCTTGGGTTGGTTCACTTACTAATAATTATGTATAATTATTCAATAGTGAAGATAATTCCATAATCACAAAAATTCAGCTTCATTAATCAAAATAATCCAGCTTCTTTTAGTGGAACTTGCTTCACAGGTAATTTCCCGGATATCCTGATGAGGTCATCTTGCCCGCCCGATGTTTCCATGAACTGTGTCATTTCTTTGCTGAATACCTTATGTCTTTGGTCCTTTCTGGGCTAGGGGGATGATGCATGTTTGTGTGTGTGTGTGTGTAAACACTCATGCTTGTGGGGTGCCTGGATGACTCAGTGGGTTGAAGCCTCTGCCTTTGGCTCAGGTCATGATCTCAGGGTCCTGGGATTGAGCCCCGCATCGGGCTCTCTGCTCAGTGGGGAGTCTGCTTCCTCCTCTCTCTGTCTACTTGTGATCTCTGTCTGTCAAATAGATAAATAAAATCTTTAAAAAAACCCACATGTATGTGTATGCATATGTGTATACAGGCACACATGTATAACTTGTGCATATGCATGTAGGTGTGTATGCATTCATTCATCTTTTTTTTTTTAAATTTTATTTATCTGTTTGACAGAGATCACAAGTAGGCAGAGAGAGATGCAGAGAGAGAGAGGGAGGAAGCAGGGTCCCGGCTGTGCAGAGAGCCCGATGTGAGGCTCGATCCCAGCACCCTGGGACATGACCTGAGCTGAAGACAGAGGCTTTAACCCACTGAGCCACCCAGGTGCCCCTCATTCATTCATTTTTCACACTTGTATTCTCGGTCTCACAGCAGGAATACCTCTAATTCTCATTTCTTCCTCGTCATTTGACTGCGAGTTCCAATTCGCTGGCTTAAAAAAAAAAAAAAGATTTTATTTATTTATTTGAGAGAGAGAGAAAACCTGAATGGGGGGAGGGACAGATGGAGGAGTAGCCTCCCCAGTGAGCAGGGAGCTGGACATGGGACTTGATCCCAAGACCCTGGGATAAAAACCCCAGCAGAAGGCAGACGCTTAACCGACTGAGCTACCCAGGGGCCCCTGTGATTTGTTGGCTTCTCAACGGGGATTCCAGAGCACCTGCTTCCCGGGACCATGGAGCTCACCATTGCGGGCATCTGTGCCCTGACACGGAGGGAACGAGGTGAATCGGTTGAGGGGCTCTGAGCACAGTCGGGGGATGGGTGTGCAGACAGCGGGTGGTAGCACCATCAGTAACTAACTGCCTTGGGGGTGCGTGCAGTGGGTCCATGCCCGCAACTAGGGTGAGGGGCAGTGCAATCCCTTGGGTTGTGTAGAGCAAGAGGGACATCGATGGCTTCAGGGTGGTGACATTGCCTCCGGCTTCAGAGGATGCCAGGCGCTACTGACTGGGGGGATAATACGGAGAAAGGTGCACGAGTCTCCTGGGAAGTGTGACTGAAGCCTGGGGCGTAGAGGCCAGATACATCTGTCATGAGCAGACAGGACAAAAATAGGTCTCTGTCATGAACCTGTTCAATTTCCGTCAGAAGGAGTTCCTAGCCCATCCTTAGGAAGGCATCAGGAGCAGCCTTATTACTGTGTAACGCAGTATCAGTCAGAGAAGAAATAGTGACCGCACCAGAAGCAGCTGGATTTTCAGGTCCCTTAGCCGGTTCCTGGCATAACATTAAGAAGGGCTCCCAGGTAGGGGCCGGGGTGGCTCAGTGGACTGGGCTCCGGGCTCTTGATTTGGCTTGGGTTGGGATTTCAGGGGGTGATCTCGCGGTGGCGAGAGGGAGCCCCCGCCTCGGCTCAGTGCTGGGCCTGGAGCCTGCTTGAGGGGCTCTTCCTCCCTCGGTCTCTGCCCCTCCACCCCGCGCCCTGCCATGAAACCCCGGAGACCAGTGTGGCATCAGGCTGAGCTACGATCTCCTGCTTGACTTGACCCTCCAGGAAGGCTGCCAGTCCCACTGGCCGCAGCCCTGCCCGGTTCTGGGCTCTCCACAGATGCTGCCAGAGGGCCCACCCTTCAGTAAGACTGGGAAGGGGTGCTGGAGAGTTCGGCTCGGCTGTAGACGCCACTCAGAGACTAGAGGCAGGGAACCTTTTAGGGGCACTGGCAATGCCAGGAGTTGGGGGTCAGGCAGCGACTGCAAAGAGTTCTCAGGTCTCTGGTTCCTGGGGTCCCAGTGCTTGGGAGCCACGCCGTCAATGGAGCTCCTAAGTATGTGCTTCATGCTGCAAGATGTCTTTGGGAGAGGCCCAAGTGGGCAGCGAAGGCAGAAGCCCAGCACCTGCTATTGCTTCCCTGGTGTGGACACATCACGGTGAGCAGGCTCCCAGCCTCCCATAGAGGGTTCTTGTAGGGTTTCGCAAGATAGTAGATCTGTGTCCAGGGCTGTAGATGTGGAAATTTTGCAGTTTTATTGGCAGTGTTTGCTCAGAAGGGTTCATTATTGGAGCATATCTATCATTCTTATTTGTCAGTGCTGTATCTTTGTTAGGTATGTATGTGCCGGTCCTGTGAACAGTGTAGGAACTGATGTGTTCTGGCTTGACATGCTACTGGGAACAGCATGCCACTAGCCTTGTGGTACTGGGACAAGAGAGGTTGTGATTATTTTTCCTACATAAAAATATCTTCTTGTTTATAAGAACAATACACGTGATTCACAGAAAAATTTGGAAACTTCAGAAGAGACAAAAAAAGTTCTATGATGAGGTTATCTTGCTACCAACTTCTATTTTATAACAAGATGCTTGTTCTGTTTCATGACTCACTTTCTTATCTTGTTTCACTTAATACTGTTTGGGGGGTGTTCCTGCTGACAGTATTTGCTTTCTACAGACATGTTATCATGTCATACACAGTTACGTTCATTCCCTTTTTAATTTTTTTTCCCTTTTTAATTCTTATACATAATGCTGCAGTAAGCATATTTATGGGTCAATCTTTGTATTTCCTTGGGATAAATATATCCTTAGGATGAATTTGTAAATTAATATTATGGCTTAAAGGTTTACTCCTTCCTTCCTTCCTTTTTTTTTCCTATCAATTTTTGTTTTCTGTTTTCTGGTGCCAATAGGCACTTAGAAGCAGCACAATTTTCTAATTTCTTCCAACACTTGATATGATAATGAGAAACATCTTTGCCTAGAAATAGGCAGAAAATGGCAAAGGGGGTCTCATTTTTAATCTGAATATCTTTTGGTACCAGTGAGGTTCTATATTTTCACATGTATATTGATTGTTGGTATTTCTTCTCTGGGCAATTTTGAATTAATGGCCTTTGCACTTTTTTTTTTTTTTTTTAACTGGGGTGTTCTTTTCTTTCCAGGATTACTTGTAAGACTCTTGTATGCTTAAGGATTAACTCTTTGTTTGCAAATACTGTTTCCAGCAGTATTTCTCACTTTTGTTTATGGCAGTTTTCGTGGTTTCAGAAAATGTGTTCTTTAAAAATTTTATGTTTTGACTTTAATTTTTATTTATTTTCAGAAACATTTTATTTATTTATTTATTTTAGAGAGTGGGGGAAAGAGCAGAGGGGGAGGAACAGCCGTGAGGAGGAGCGGGGGAAGGGGAGAGAATCTTAAGCAGTTTCCAGACTAAGTGCTGAGCCTCTGAGAATTTATCTCACGACCCTAAGATCATGACTTGAGGTGGAACCAAGAGTCAGATGCTTAACCAACTGAGTCATGCAGGAGCCCCATATTTTATTTATTTATTTTCTTAAAGATTTTTTATTTCTTTATGTAACAGAGAGAGAGATCAGAAGTAGGCAGAGAGGCAGGTAGAGAGAGAGGAAGGGAAGCAGGCTCCCGGCTGAACAGAGAGCCCAATGCGGGGCTCGATCCCAGGACCCTAAGATCATGACCTGACCAGAAGGCAGAGGCTTTAACCCATGGAGCCACCCAGGCACCCAGGAACCCCATATTTAAAAATAATTTTTTTTTTTTTTTTTTTTTTTTTTTTTTTTTTAGCGGGGGAGAGAGAGAGGAGAGGATAAGGGCAGAGGGAGAAGGAGAGAGAGAATACTGAGCAGGTTCCACGCCCAGAATGGAGCCCAAGCCAGGAGCTCGAACCCAAAACTTTGAGATCATGACATGAATCAACAGTCAGACACTTCACTGACTGAGCCACCCAGACACCCCTAGAAAATGTGGATTTTTCTATAATCAAGCATTTAATTGTTTTTCTTTTGTGGTTTCTGCCTTACAAATTTCTTCCAAAGGTGACATTATATAAATGTTTATCTAAATGTCCTTTGGATATTTTTATGGATTCAGTAATTATTTACCTTGCAATATAGTGGACTCACCTGAAATTTATTTCGGTGTGTAGAACAAGGAATCTTTTTATTTTCTATTTTTCAAATAATTATTAGATTTTTTTCATCACTTATTTTCCTCCCTGACTTGATATGTCACCTTTAAGGGATTCTATTTTTAAATAAGAAAAATACCTTACTTGCAGACATGCGTTTTACTGACGTGTTCAGTCTAGGAAAAAAGACTTTTTATTTTTTATTTTATTTTTTATTTTTTTTTAAAGATTTTATTTATTTATTTGACAGACAGAGATCACAAGTAGGCAGAGAGATAGGCAGAGACAGAGGAGAAGCAGGCTCCTGGCTGAGCAGAGAGCCCGACGTGGGACTCGATCCCAGGACCCTGAGATCATGACCTGAGCCGGAGGCAGAGGCTTAACCCACTGAGCCACCCAGGCGCCCCGAAAAAAGACTTTTTAGTTGTCAAGGTGTAGGGAGATGGTGAGAAGAGCTCTGGGAAAGGAGGCAGAGGTTGGCAGTAGGAACAGCAATAGGAATGTAGGACCAAGGGGTTGCCAGCAAGTGAAGATTAAAATTTTATTTCCCTGGTTAAGTTCATCGCACCAAGATGTGTCTGTTAGGAGAGCACTCCTTTCTTTCTTCCAGCCACTTAACATTTGTGAAGTGACTATTTCTGGACCAGATTCCAAAGGGGACTCAAACATAAATATGGACTTTCTGTCCTTGATTTGCTCATCTTCTGGTCCAGGACCATATTAGCTGGGAATGTTTTTAGCTCCAGTAAATAAAATGCTCAACTAAAAATGGCTTGAACTAGAAGTGTGTTGCTCTGCACCTTACCAAGGCTAGTTTAGTAGCGTAAGGATGTCAAAACTCTGGGTTATCATCTCTTTGAAGTTCTTGGTCTTCTTCCTCACTGTCACAAAAAAGCTGCAGCTGCTCTAAGCATTTTGTCTTCCCCCCGTCCATGTTCAATAGCGGGGTACATGGGCAGTGTGGGGCAAGAGAGCTTCCCCTCGGGCGCCTGGGTGGCTCGGTGGGTTAAGCCGCTGCCTTCGGCTCAGGTCATGATCTCAGGTTCCTGGGATCAAGTCCCGCATTGGGCTCTCTGCTCAGCAGGGAGCCTGCTTCCCTCTCTCTCTCTCTGCCTGCCTCTCTGCCTACTTGTGATCTCTCTGTCAAATAAATAAATAAATAAAATCTTTAAAAAAAAAAAAAAAGAGAGAGAGAGAGAGAAAGCTTCCCCTCATGGTGCCTGTTCCCTCTTACTAGGAAGGAAAACCTTTCCAGAAACCTCTAACAGACTTCTTCTTTCATCAAATGGGTCAGAAGCCAGAGGCTGGGTCTATTCCTATAACTAATGGTTGGACCAGAACCTGGGTCCATTTCTGGGGACCGGGGCATCTCTGGCCAGTAGTAAACAAAATTCTGGTTCTATGAATAAGGAGAGAGGAACAATAACTTTTGAGGAGGTGAGTTGCAGTGTCTGGCAAGAAGGATATTCATTTATACAAACACATACATGTGCAAATACATATTACAGTTTATGCTTATATATGCGTATAACATATACTAAAGTAAAATGAGTGCTAGCAGAAGTCTTCCAACATGCGTCCTGCTTTTTATGACTTTGGTAAATCTAGCCCTCTCTGCATCTCAGTTTTATCTTCTGTGAAGTGCCCTGCCCACATCCAGGGCTACGTGACAATCATCTCAGACGAGTGCTTTGCAAGCCATAAGTCATCAAGTACCTATTAGCTTCTCAATGCAAGCGTTGTCCCTGTTTGGGATGACCTGTGTGATTCTGCTGATCTGGAGCTGGGCAAGGTCAGTTTGGGCCTGGAGATAGGGCAAGGGGTGGAGCCTCAACGGGACTGGGATCCCGCACAAAGCTAGCACACTGGGAGGCACCTGGAAGCTCATGATTACATTTCTGTGCACAAATCCTGAGCCAGACGAGAAACGGAGAAAGTGAAGACTTTCCTCCCTTACTTGGTCTGCCCTTGGGGACAGTGCTTTTCAATGCTAGGATTTCTTGTTGATGTCGGGAGGCAGATACCTAGGAAGCATCCCACAGAGGGAATCCATGGTGGATGCCACAACAAGAAATTCACAACCCTTTCTTTGATGCTTTCTCTCCTGGGAGTGTGCTGGTGAGTAGAAAGCTTCCAGAGAAGAACTGTCACTCAGCCTCTGAAAACAACTGGGACAGGAGGAAAAATTGAGTTAGCTGGAATGAGAGGTTGGTCAGGGGAGGATTTGAAGGGGGACCTTGGTGATTAAGTTCAACCGTTTCCTTTTTGCGGGTGTGGGAGAGAAATATTTCTGAGTTTGCCCTGACCTTTTAAACTTTAGCCTGCTTGCTAATCTGGTTGAAGCCCAAGTTCCTCTTCTAACCACAAAAGTCCTTTGCTTTCTCCCTGGAAATGTGGAGCCTTGCCATTACCCACATCTGCCAGAACCTCCCCTCTGCAAACCTTGCTTGAAACTTGGTCCACATTTAACCAACCCACTTCCATTTATTGAGGCAGGTTGCTGAACGGGCGGCTCTGGGTGCAGTTAATAATCTTGTCATTTCTTACCTTGTGGTCTTTTATATCTACCTCACCCATCCAGTTAAATTAAATTACCATCAGTTTCTTCCCTGCCAGGGTGAAGATTAATGGGTCTTCAGCTGTCCCCTTAGAACACATGCAATCGTCACGTCCTGAAGAGAAATGCAGTGGCTCATAAATTATGGGCTGTCATCAGAGAAGATGGTGGGTAACTACAGAGTCTTCGCTTCATGGGGCTTTGAGCTGAGCATGTGCAGGGTCAAGGATGGGCACCGTGTCGCAACCTCTGTCAATGTTCATGTTTCTGAGAGGTGCACAGGAGGTTGGGATATTGAGTATGGGAAATGCCGTATGTCAATGACCAATGCCAATGACCGTGGGGTGGTTTCTGCTGTTGAGGACCTGCAAGTGTTGGCGCGTGGGTCTTTTCCCAGAACAGATGGCCTTCTAGTGGTTTCTAGGGGGTAGGCATTTATTGCTACCAGGGTCACCCCCAATGCCTGTTTCAGCTGTCCCAAGGACTTGTCTTCTGATTCTTCAGAAGGCTTGTGCCCTCTGCCCATTGAAGGCGGCTTTCTAGGGCATATCAGTTGGCTGTATCCTGAGTCCTCCCTTAACACCTGTGGAGCTCCTGGGAGCTTCTCTCCCCATTCCCCCCCCCCCCAAAAAAAAACTTCACTGTCCCACACACTTGAACTGGACTTGCAAAATGTGTGGTGGTATCAATGTCAATGTTGCCCCAAAACTTAAGCACCCCACCCTCTCCTGCTGGCCAGTCATTGCAAAAGCTTGCAAAGTCATCAGTGGAAAGAAACCCAATTTTATTTTAACAGAATGGATTCACATTGCCGTTTGTTCATTCTTCTATTGATGGATTGAGTTCTAAAAAGACACAAAACATTTTAAAATAGAACTCTTACTGATACCAAATGTCCTTTCTAAGGTTCCTTAGAAGTAAAACCAAGAGTACAGTTGGTAAAGCAATTCTCTTGATCCAGTCTGTGCCGTTGGATGCTTTTCCCTGTTTCCTCTCTTGATTGCCGGATCTCAGGGGAACACTGACCTTGCTAATGACGTTCACTATGTTCTGGGAACTGTTTCCCTGCTGGTTGGGTCCCTCTGAAGGGGAAACTGGTTCCTGCCGGGAAGCAGGCCTCACAAACCCAAAGGATCATAGCTATTGTTTCATCCTTAGCTGGTCAATGAATAAATAACGTTAATCAGAGTGCACATGTATTCTGAAGAGTTGTGACCTTGAGTGAGTCATTCATTTTTTTTTTACACCTGTTTCTTTGCATGTAAAATGAAGATACAGATAACCCACCACGTGGCTTCACGGTTTTGAAAACCCACCTAGTCACAGCATTTACTACTAATCTCAATGGGATCTTCACAAGTTGTCTTCAGTTCAGGGGGTGTGTGGGATTTGTAGAGCATATTACATTTACTAGGTGCTTCATATGCATTGTCTATTTCATTATTAGTTCCTAAATGCTGTATTTGTTGTAGGCATAATCATTTTACCCCCTTTCCAGATAATAATAACTGACATTTATTGTTTTATTTATGCCAAGCATTATTGTAAGCCATCTACACGCTTCCATGCATTCAGTCTTCACAGCAAACTTATGAGGTGTAGACACAATTAATATTCCATTTCACAGATCATGACATCAAGGTGCAGAGAAGTTAAGGATCTTGTCCCGGATTCTATAGCAAGCAGAAGAGCAGGGAATCCAATGGTAGTGGTTTGGCTCCAGAATTCTCACTTGTCAGATGCTAAATTATACAATTAGGGGAACTCAGTCAGTGAACTCAGGACTGATCTGGCATCCCAAGTCTTTTCCTTATGCATGTTACCTCTTCATTCCCACATACTCACGACATTTACAACTAGTTTTAGAAATCATTATGGAAACTATAGGTACTATGGTCCATAAATACTTATCTCCGTATATTTAGACAATGTCCTTCAAATATGTTTGTACCAAGAATCCAACAGACGCTTCCCATTCAGATTAGAACAAGAAAAAAAGTGATAAAAGACTTCAGACTGGAGACCTTGCCTTCTGGACAGACACCGTTTATGCTGAAATGTGCACTGTTTTCAGCAAGAAGTATGATCCCAGTTTTCAAAGGTCAAATAAATCACCTTTAAAGTCGTGAAAAGGTAAACAGACTGATGCCTGGGCAGCTTTCCTGAGTTTATGAGGTCTTCTGGCAACAAGGATATACAAAAAGCCCCATCAATCACCCTCTCCCCACACCCTCCTCCCCACCTCCCAGTGCATTTATTCCTGGAGGGATCACTCGACCATACAGGGTAATTTCCCCTAAAACTATTATTAGGAATATTAAATCAAGGGAAAATGGACCCCCCTCCCTGCCCCGCCGCCCTCAACACACTGCTGCAGAAAAAGCATTTCCCCTCTAGGCAAATTTTAGAATGTAGTTGAGATTCAAGGAGGCCGAGATTCAAGGAGGCTGAGGAAGGAGAATGGGGGTGTCAAGGTGGGGAGAATGGCCAAGACAATAGGGAGCTTTCTGGGGCGAGCTGGGATGACACGACATCCACAGAGTCATCTCCATGGAAGAAATCTAACTGCGTGGGGCACGTAGTGTATGTTTGCCTGTCAGTCGGTTTCTACTTGGCCGGTGTCATCTTAGAAGGCCTCCGAGAGGGCCCTGCACACCTGCTGCCAGCGCATTCTTAAGTTCTACACATTTATACATAAAGCTCACTGTAAATCTGCGAGTCGTCCTGCAAATGACTATTCCGTACAGAAAATAAATGTCTTTTAAAGACCTTTACATCACAGCACTTCAGTTCTGTGCTGTAATTTCACAGGCCTGTAATGAGAGCCTGCCCGGTGTAACAAAAACCCTTTCAAGAAGTGATTACAGTCGCGCCTTGTGCACGGCTGTAAGGATGGTTGGAGTCCGGACCGTCCAGCTACAGGGACGTTCAGCCCGAGAGCGCTTCGGGCATTTATTCTCTTCTCCGGGTTTTTCTTCTGGGTGCGGTAACTGTCCCAGATGGGTCCTTTCTTCTGGAGAAGTCACCCCTGGCTTAGACGCCCCGTGGTGTTTCCTGCTATTGTAGACATCCTAGGCAGATGTGGGGAGGAGGCAGACCAGGGGTTTAGAGTTTCATTCCTAAGAACCTGGCTCCAGAATTTTCTTTGTTTGTTTCTTTATTTATTTTTGGGGTGGACCAAGGAAGAAGGTCAGGAGGAGGGAAGATGAAAACTTGATTTCTTCTAATTCTCGCTCCTTTAAAAATCAAATGGTCTTCTGTCAAATCCATCTCATTTGCATTTGAGTTTTGATCCTCTTCCCTCCTCCTCCTCCCCTTTTTTTTTGGCCTGGGATTTGTCCAAGTCAACCTGGAGAGACCACCAAGTGTTCTCATCAACCACAGACCTAATTGTGGTCATTTATTATAGTCACTTATCTGATAGTAGCTTCGTTATCTATGATAGTTTTACAGGGACAAAATCCACCATCCAGTGGACTGTATAAACATGTTACCTCGTGACAGGGTGTCTGTTACTTACTGTCAACACTAACGGCCCCATATCTGCAGCTTATATGAAGTAACGATGAGTTTAATAAGCTCCAGTGAAAGCTGCAATGTAAACATCGCATCAGGAGTGTTTGCCTTGTCAGAAGGTGATGGAGAAGCACAAACAGAACTGGACTGGAGCCTGATGACACGGCCGTCGGGCGGCGGAGGTAGGTAAGCCTGTGGCTGCTTCGCCGCAGACGGCATTATCCTTACGGATGATACATTTAAAAAATTTATTATTATTATTTATTTTAGAGAGAGGGATCAGGGGGCAGAGGGAGGGGAAGAGAGAGAATCTGAAGCAGGCTCCTCCTGACGTGGGGCTCGTTCTCACAACCCTGAGATCATGACCTGGGCGGAAATCAAGAGCCCGGCGTGTAAGCGGTCTAGCCACCCAGGCGCCCCACAGACAATGCATTTGGATGTGGAGTACATTAGAAGGGATGCCGTCCGGAAAATCTCTCCAACTCAAGCTCACCCCAAATCCTCACCCCAAGTCCTCACCTCTGACTTGAGGGCATGCGGGGATTTTACCAACCATTTGGGGCACTGATTTCTTAGGGTTACCAGCTTCAGAAAATAGTGAACCACTTGTTTTTGAAAGGCACCATGTTCGGCACTGAAGAGCTAGCATTAATGGATATATCCCTTTGGTTAGAAAAATTTCATGTGTGATGGGAAGTAGGTTTCAGTTTGACCCTCTTGGAAATAAACTATGACCCAAGCTATAAACAGATGGCAGAGTCTGTGGGTTGCACGGACTGGAGGATTCTGAGTTATTCTTATATATTCCCATTCTGTAGCTGTGCCCCCACACAAATCCATGGCTCTTTGCATCCCCTTACAACCTGGGTTTGGGGGGAGTTGGGAGGTTCCCTTGCTCAAGTGGGAGAAAATTTCCTCGAGCCCATGGGGAAGGGGTCCCGCGGTCGGAAAGGAAGCCCAGAAAGAAAGACCAGCCTCCCTGTCTTCCTTAAAGTCTTCCATGATTCCTGTCCATAGGGATTCACTTCATTCTTCTGGGATTAAGATATTTTTTTTTCTCTTTGACTTTAAAATGTAAACAGCTCTGGAAAGTGAGCATATTAACCCCTAACTGACAAGAGTGGCTAGTTTAAAAAGGAGTTGTTAGAACACCTGGAATGAACTCTCAGGTTGACATCTCCTGGTTGGGCAAGACTTGAGAAAGTTCCTTTCCTTCCTTAGGGCTGGCTCAGTTTCTTCATCTGTAGAATGAGGGTGCTGCTGCTTTTTATTCCCCCAAATATTCTGGGGAGTAGAAACTAGTACCAAATAGTGTGCTGCTCTTATTAACACAATGCATCATTATTAGCTCAATTATCCAACTATTCTGACAGAATGAGACACCAATTAAGGGGGATTTGATGGGATGGGAGGAGTTCAGTGGAGAAAATTGGTCTGGAGCAGAGTTTCTCAAAGGATATTATTCTATAGACTCTTTATTCCTCGTTAGATGTTATTAAAAAGGGGGACTGTGGTCAAATGCATTTAGGCAAGTGAGGTTAGATAAGTTTCTGTAATACCAGACTTTTCAGAGTCTTCAATAATGTATCTTATAAATATCTAAGAGGGGAATTTAGTTGGTAGACTTACTTAATTGTGATCTTTCTCTATTTAATAGTTTCTTAAAGATAAGTATTCCTTACAGTTGCCAGTTGGAAATTCCAGCCTAGAACATTAAGTTTTGTTTGGAAAGTGGAGAGCTGGGTGGTCCTCTATATCTGTGGGTCATGAGGAAGATCTCCATCTAAACTGGTAAGGTGCGGAAAGCGGTAGGGGTGATACCTGCTGGATGCCAAAAGTGAGGAGATGAGACGTGGCTAGGAAGTGAGAGAGAATTGAAAGCAGACACTATCATCTTTAGAGTTATAATCAAGACAGCTTAGGGAGTTGGTTTGAATCTTTGGAAACTGATCAACAACCCTCAGAAGCCACCTGCAGGGCTGTGCACCTGCCATGGCGAAGAAAGCCATTTGGGAAATATTGGGCTAGAGAAGTTTTTTTAAATTGCGTTCACTGATGTGCATTGAAAATTTCCAGGAAGCACACGCAAGCCTTTTTTAAGGCACAAGTGAGAGGGGAGAATGCAGAGAGAAGGAAGTCGGGAGAGGAGGAGAAGCAGAGGAGGTGAATGACCCAGGTGTGGCGGGGCACCGTCTGGGGTCTTCAGAGGATCTCCACCACCAGGTGCTCACCTGACTTCTCTATGGGCGTGGGAGCTCCAGCCTATTCTCGCTCCAGACCAAGATGGGTGCAGGGTCATTGGATGGGCTAGTCCTGTTCCGCGCCTCTGCTGGACACAGCATCAAGACCCACAGAGCAGGCGTGGAGAGAGGGAAAGAAGAAGCTTCAGCTCTTCTAAACCTCAGCTTTGTTGGTGCCTAGGATCATCTTTGGCCTGTTGTAGCTGCTTACTAAATGTTGGCTGAATTAAATCGAATGTATATGGAATCTGAGAGAAAGACCGAAACTTGGCCCTTTCTCCTCCCTGCCTTGGGGTACTTTCATCTTTAGATTTATAAAGGTATATATGGAATATGCCAGATAGTTTTTTTAAATGAGAAAAATGGAGTTAACCAAGAGAGTGCTAAGAATAATATTAATAATAAGCAGTGTGTTGCCTTGTTTTATAACAGAGGTGTTCCAGAAAAGTTTGGCACAACTCGAAGTCCATCGGCCATTGTCCTGTGCTAGGATTTTAGTTCCTCCTTATCTTCCTTTCCAACAACTTTCCAATGGGCAGGAATCCCAAACCCTTCCTGCCCTGATACTCCTGTCCCTCTTAACAACTCATATAGCATATGTTATGTGAGGGATCCTTTGATAAAGCAACAATTCTTTTCAGATATCAGTTTGAATATTGATAGAGGACTTTTTATGGGTCTGTGACCAACCACAGGTGAGGACGGAACTTGAGCTGTGCTGAGAGTTCCTAGCGAGCCGGAGGCCCTGGGTCCCTGTGTCTTGAAGTATGCGGCGTGTGCTGGGGATAGTTACGTCTGGGGTACAGGAAGGGGCCTTCAGAAAAAACAAGTATTTTAGCAGTGCTATGGACTGAATTGTGTCCTCCCAAAATTCCTATGTAGAAGCCCTTCCCCCCCAAATGATTATATTTGGAGATAACCAAGGTTAAATAAGGTCATAAGGGTGGGGTCTTGACCCAGTAGGATTAGGGTCCTCCTCCCTCTCTCTCCCCGCCCTGTGAGGACACAGTGAGAAGGCAGACATCTGCATGCCGGGAAGAGAGCCCACATCAGGAACTAAATTGTCTGACACCTTGGTCTTGGACTTCCAGCCTCCTTCTGTTATGGAAGTCCCCAGTCTGTGGTATTTTGACTTGGCAGCCCGAGCTGACCAACACAAGCGGCGAAGCTGCCGTTGGCTTCTGAGGTTTGCCACGAATGTGGCATTATCACTTCCAAAGGACCTTCATCTTATCAGCGCTGGTCTTGAATGACATTGGGCAGAACCGGGTTGTTTTTTGCTGGGTCTTCCCTCAGAGTCTCCCTCCCACCTTTCTTAGTTAAGGAGATACAGCTTCACATACATATGTCCTTTTGGGCTGTCGAAGGGGAAGGTTGTCTCTGCATCTGTTTCCCCTCCCCACCTGCTCGGCTTCTCCACTACTTTCCATGAGAGTTGACCACCATCTATACTAAACACACAGCAGAGCCAGTGCCAGGGACACGCCAGTGCTTTGATGTGTGGTAACAAGCCGTGTTTTTGACAAATAGGGGCTGAGGCTCTTCCCCAGCAAATGGTAAACTACCCATACTTCCTAGCAGGAAGCCCGGGCCCATGTGGTGGTTTCAGACTCAGGAAGGACATCTGTGATGAGAGAGCTCAGAAAAGCAGATGGTTGTTGCAATTGCTAGGAAACTGGGTAGATTATTTATTTGGAAAAAAACACAGCATATATTTATATATGTAGAAATCCTCAGTTATCTTTATAAAAAAAATTTGGTGAATTCATGGCAGTGAGCATACACTATGTTCTGCCACTCGAGTAAATAATTGAGTCGGACATTTTCTTGTGATTCCTGGTCTCTCCTCAGGTCCTCGTGCTCAGTCAGGGAATAGTCTGAATGACAGTTAAAGAGCTCAACAACCATGAGGGAGATGTCAAAATTCCCATAGATTGGGGCACCTGGGTGGCTCAGTGGGTTGAAACCTCTGCTTTCGGCTCGGGTCATGATCCTGGGGTCCTGAGATCGAGCCCCGCATCTGGCTCTCTCCTCAGTGGGGAGCCTGCTTCCTCCTCTCTCTCTCTCTCTGCCTGCCTCTCCGCCAACTTGTGCTCTCTTTCTCTCTGTAAAATAAATAAATAAAATCTTAAAAAAAAATTTCAAAATTCCCATAGATTAAACGTGGGTTTCTTTCTTCTTCTTCTTTTTTTTAATGGGGATGGGCACAAGAAAATCAGAGATGGCACTAAGGACCTTCTGTTTCCTCATAAATGTCAGGTCAGGGTCCAAACGACTTATTTTTAACAGCGCAAACTGCTGACCTGTCTCCAGAGAATCAGAGTTTTCACTGGAATGCTCAGGAGCAGGGTTGAGGGCAGGGGTGGGAGAGGGGAAAGCTTGATGTTCCTGGCAGCTGAGCAACCACACCAATTTAGATTTTGGAAGCCTTGGAGCAATTAGCAGATCACCGTGCCATCTGTAGGCACTAATTGACTGGCCTGGCCACCTGCTGTGGAGGGTTGGTGTCATTTGACAAGTAGCAAGTGAGATTAGAAGGTCGGAGAGCAGCGGAGACTGTGACCAGCCTCCCATACGTTGAGGGTCTACAACAGGCCAGCCGTTGTGCACTGATGTTGTCTAAGCTTCGTACCAAGACGAGCACTATGAAAGCATCATAGAGCATACAGCTTATTATTTTGCCCATTTTCTGATGAGAAAACAGGCTCAGAAATTTACTGGCTCAAGGCTGTGTGGCTATTAATGAACAAAGCTGGGATGAGTGCATCGGTCTGCACTTTTCTCCTCTGCCAAATTGCCCTGTAGATAAGATGAATCACCTGGACTCTAATGGGGGCACAAAATGAATGGAAGTCCTGTTTTTCTTATTTTCTGGGGTTGGCAGACCTGATGGAAACAAGACACACTTTTATAAGTGCAAGAATATTTGCAAACAATGGACACAATTGCCAAGTTGCCGAGTATAAGGACATAGGTCCTGGTGGAAGGGACCTATGTCCTTAGGGACCCATGTCTAAGAGACCCAAGGCATGGGTTGATAAGTAGTCCTGCAAACCTAGGATGATAGAATATTTGACTCTTGGGGACTAAGGGTCATGAGGTCACATCCAATAGACTTAAATTCCATGGAGGCAGAGACCTTGTCTTCTTTTCGGCTACAAAATGGTGCCAGGTCCATAGCAGATGTGTGAAAATTAATTAAAATTAATTTTAATTAATTAATTAAAAATGAATGAGAGTATGAATATCTATCTATCTATCTATCTGTCTATCTATCTTTCTATTCCTGGTTGCTTTTCCAGTTTCCTCTATAGCATTTTATTTGCATGACTGTCATTTACTGCCACATACTGACCTAGTGCTCAGCCTTTCCATGGTTGCGGTGCATTTTGAAATACTAACGTATTTGGCTGTGCACTTGAAGGGATTAAATGTCTTAAAGCCACACTCAACAAGTTAATAATAGTTAATGCACAAGTACTATTATAGCACAAGCACAATAAAAGCTCACAGTGTTTGAATAAACATCCACAGTTTCTGGACAATTCACTTATTCACCATGCAGACATTCTTGGTTACACACTTTCCTGGTGCAGTTCATCTTCCACTGTAGAAGCCAAGGAAACCAGACACTTTCCCAGACCCTTTCGTAGCTAGGGTACGGCCATGTGCTTCCATATTGGCCATGGCCCTTGAGGGACAGGTGATTCTAAGAAAAGAGACCCAATGGAAATTTTGGGCTGAAATTATCATGTCTACCTGGGATGACTGGAGCTATGGTCACCATTTTTCATCCCAGTGGATAGATGCTTAAAGACTAAGTTGATGGGCTTAGGTTTGAAGACCGGAAAGATGGAGGAGTCTGGGATTAAATGATGTAATGGAACTGTTGGACCAATCTTCGACCCACCTTCCTTAAGAATTTTTGTTATGCCATGTAATGAATGTGCTTATGTGTTACCTATTTTAGTTGGGTGTTATGTTATTAGCAAATAGAAGTATCCTCAGATACTCTTCCAGTTCAAATAGAACTACTCGTGGCCCGGTAGCACTTTCTTATACACTTTACCAAATAAATTTCTAACATTTTCTAGTAAGGTGTGATTTTTCTTTGGTGTAAGCTTGGCATTCATTAGTGCCTGTACTACTCAATATCGTCTCTCCACTCAGCTCAGCCATTTAGCTTAGGAACATAACTGTATTATACTCAGCATGGCAAATGTTCCTTTTAGGCACTGTTCACAATTTGGCAGTATAACCGTGACGTGCTTTGGGTATATCAGTGTATCATGGCCGACTGGTTGGGAAACGCAACTTGTGTTTGAAATGCTCTGCCTCAGTAGGCTGCATTTCCTTAGAAGGCTTGTGAATAATTTACTGCTCATTACATCCCCAGGGTCTAGCCACCGTGTAATCATAATAAGGACTATTATGGCTGGAGTGCTTATTTTGTGTTGGGCATGGTTTTAATTATTTTGGAGGTATTACTCTTTTAACTTAACCATATCTAAAGAGACGGTGACTCAGGTTGCGGACTAGAAAGGATGGCTCAAACCCATTACACTCCACTTCTCGCCAACAGAAGCTTCCACATAAGTGTAGGCTGAATCGAACAGAACTGAAATGGCTCCCTGACATGCCGTTCTCCGTGTAATAGGCATGCAGTAAATATGTGTTGTGTGCGGTCCAGCCTCTGCTCAATTACTCGGGTTAAACCAGGGAGGAGTCTCTGGAGAGCTGGGCTTTGAGCGGGGCTGTGAAGGAGACAGCTGCTCCCGGGTACACTAGAGCCATTTCCTTTGGGATCACCTGCTCAGGTTCAGTCCAGGACTGACTCAGCAGACGACGATATCTGTGTGGCAGACCAAGGGGAAAAAGTGGTGACTTTAGCCTAATGCTGGGAAAAGAATATCTTTGGCAAACCTAAATTCTATGCTGGCAGCCTGAGTGGAGGCAGGAAGATTTGGATGGTTCTCCCTGTGGCTTAATGTTGGGATTTCCCTGAAGTCAACGAAAGTCTGTTCTTTCCTTTTGTGCCCACACCAGAAGGCTGGGAGAGAGCTGTGGGTAAGGGAAGGGAATGAGAGACATGGTCTCCTAGTGAACCCCACTCAGAGTGTCAAGGGGGATGGTGGCAGGGTTTGTGTGTTCACGGTCCAGCAACATGAGGGTACAGTTAGGGATGGGGAAGTGGTTAGCTCATTGTACTTTATTTTATGATGCTATATAGATTACATATAGAGATATAGATATTACAGATGTTCTAGATGTAATTATAGATACTATATAGAATTAAAGATCTAATTTATATCTATAATGCATATGTATTTATAATCTACAACTTATAATATGATCTATAGCTATATGGAGAGAATGTAGATAATATATTATATATGATATGTTACTATATATATTTAGTTGAAGAGGTTTTGTTAAAAATGGGATGGAGTCTTACAGTGGTAAATGATTGAGAAAACCCATGGTTGGTATAATAATGAGATTTGTGACTGCCTACCCATCTTGCCCATGCAGAAATTGTTTTGTAAAATCTCATTTTTGTCCTTGTAGGGTGGGGGGCGTACCAGCTGTCACATGGGACAAGTCCACAGGATGCCTCTTCTGTGCTTGAACACGGGCATGAGTAAGCCCCCAGGAGCCCTCTTACTCACTCTGCATTTATCATGACCTCCTCAGTCCTAAGCAGCTGTGATAGGCTTTCCATCTGATACACGGCTGGAATGATTTAGCACCTCTGAAATATGCGACAGTGGATTTAGCCATAGGCGAGAACCACCCGAGCCGGTAAGTGATTGCACTCAGAGCACTCGTGTGGATGGAGCTGTTTTCCCAGGACCCACAAGGCATTTCTATTTCCAACCCTCGGCCCAGTCCACCTGCCCCTGGGGACCGTGTGGGCACAGGTGATTCCAGGTGCTGACCAGCAGCCCTCCTCATGGCCTTCCCTGCCCGGAGATTGTTCCCACCATGTGACCACAGCCTTTTGCTGTCTCGAGCTGATAACAGGACCATAAATCTCCCTTCTGGCTGCAGCTTGACACCTGAAACCTCAGCCCAGGCCTGATGTGAGAAAACAAGATAAGACATCAGGACGGGGTATTTTCAAGGTATCCAAGGAGGTAGGGGAATGGTGGCGGGTTCCGGGCAGAGCTAGCATTCCTCCAGGCGCTGTCTGCGTTGGTGCGTAAATCTCCCTGAGTGAGAGGAATGGCATTACCTGTTGATGGCATCTACCTGCTGGCCCTCTTCAGTTTTCAAAACTTGTCAGCAGTTTTGGGGGTGCTGCTTCCCGCAGTAACATAATGGGCTTCGGCAGAACTGGAGAACAAGCTTGGGGTTGCTCTGGCCCTGCAGAGAGCTTGGGGTTGATGGCATGCCTCTACCTACCAGGGGCAGTCCCCATGTGTTGCTCTGGCTTTCAAGGCTCCCGACACTCTGGCCGCTTCCTGCCTCATTCAGAGAAGAGCTTCTAGCCATGAGTGCTCTCTGTCAGGGTGTTTGCTGCCTCTGATGACTGAGCTGTTCAGATAGAGGCTAATTGACTACTTTTCAGGGTATCATTGAGAATTCACGTTTTAAAGGGGATGTTGAGCAGGACAACTGTTGTAAGAAGCTCTTTCTTTATGAGCTTCTGTGACTTAATCTCATGACGTAGAACCCTTGAGGTCTTCCTAAACCCTTCTCAATGGGGGTTCAGTGAGAGAATTAAGCTATATGTGAAAGGCATCCATTGTATGTCATGATTCAACTTCTTTCCTCAGATATTGAAAGAGAACAAATTATGTACTATCTTGGGGAGTGAGAAAATAGCCCAGATAGGTTCTAGGTTCTGTGGTTCATAGGGAAGACCCTGATTGAGAATGTCATGGTCTTTAAGGGAAAAGACAAAGCCTTACCTCAGAAAAGGATTATTACCAAGAATAGAACTGCTTGTAAGGTATAGGGGATAGGTGGACAGAGTAAGCCTATTTTTAGGCTGTATATTATCTCATTCTCTGACACACAAACACATCCATAGCTGTACAGCAAGGTTTGGTGATCTTGGTCAATGATGAAGTATGGCCGATAGGACCACAGGCCTTCCTGTGGGCTTGGTGACTGATGACATCTGTCAGATATGGATGTAGCCAACAAAGGTTTACTAAACTCCAGGTCATGTCATCTTCTCACATTAATGCCTAATACTTATTCCTCTCACCGCTGGTCTAGACCGTCATGACAAATGGTCTGATGAGCTTCAGAGAGGGAAGCCCATGGTGTGCCTCCCAGCAGGACTGCACCTTGAAGTAATTTTGATGTCTTCATCTCAATTAGGTTAAGCCCACAAAAATTGTGTCAAAGGGGAGCACACCCAGAATGCACTGGGAGATCATGATAAACACTCTTGATGCTTTGCAGCTGGGCCCATCATCTGCGCATTTCACAATAAAATTTTATGATGCGTCCAGACACCCAGCTGCTTGTGTTCATGGGGACAGCATTTCCTCTGCTACACCATTCATATCTGCCCCACCTGGGACTCGTTCCCCCTTTCCACCAACCTCTTTCAAATGACAATGAAACTTCATTATCACACTGCTCCTGGGACAGAATCTGAGGAATGTCATATCCAGAAAAATGTTCTATAGAGGCAACATTTTATTGGACACAGAGAAACTATTCCATGGTCCCCAATAAGCCATAGGGCTATTCAGAACTTGGGGAAACATTTTAGAAGGGGCCACTCCGAAGACCCTAGTCCTCTTCCAGTGGGTAGAGTCCCCGAATTCTCATGCACGGTGTGGCATAGTGGTTAAGAGAGTGGGCTTTGAAATGAAACACACCTGCCTCCATATCTCAGCTCACTGCTTACCATGAGCTTGGTTTCCTCACTGGTAGAGTAAGGATAACCATACCAGACCAAGAGGCTGTGTGTGAAGCATGCAGTGCTGTGCCAGGTGTACACTAATGCTCAGCAGATCGTGCTGGTTGTCATTACATACGGGATGATGACACTGCATTCCAGGTATTAAACATGAATGGCGATCTAGTCCACCTTTCTACCTCCTACACAGCATCCCTTCCCAGTGAAGAATTCTCAAAATGAAGGGTTTACATTTTTGCATTGGGAGCATTCACAGTGCATTAAATCAACCATATCATTCTGTCCGTCTTAAGGGACAGTCCTACCCCAGGTCATTGCGCCCATTCTAAGAGCTGCTATTTCCTAGTAGCTCTCTTTAATCACTTCCCTTGCAGAGGTGGAGAGAGAGAGCCTCCCCCATCCATTTTTACATTTAATTGTAAATTTTTCAAGTTGTACTTGAATTTTGTCTGGTAAAAACTATAACATTACCTAACCAGCTGCACTCTGTCTTGCTTGGTACCCTCAAGTTCTCTGCTTCTCTGTTTTTCTCTGTCCTCAACTTTTCTTCAACCTTTCCCCACCTTTCCCAATTGATTTACATGCCTAGTGTTGTTGTGTTCGTGGAAAATATCCAGGTTGTGTGTGTGCTTGAGTGTGTGCTTTAAGCAAATGAGCGCCTGCCATGTTATTCACATTTTCTTCCTTTTTTTTTTTTTTAAACTTAATTTGTCTTAGAGACCTACTTGTGCTAGAACGAAGAGGTTAGCTGCACTCCCTGCGCAACCCACGTTCGTATGGGCCTGTTGGTTTATTTTGCCCTGTTGTTGGGCTTTTTGTTCATTTCCAGTTTTTCAGTATTATAAACAACACTGCAGCTGACAGCCTTATGTATGCTCTATTACTTTTATTATTAGTATCTTATTCACACATTGTGTTTTCCAAGTGGGAAGTAGAATACGAAGTTATAGGGTGAGGTCATTTACAATTCTGATGGATGCTGCCCTGTTGTTTTCCAGAGATGCTTCACCAGTTTTACTCCCACTTCTGTTTTCCATTTTCAAAGGAAATATAGGTTGCAGATGAGGTTTTGTATCAGGCCATGCTGAAGTTACAGCCGGCGTGTGCTCAATCACCGGGAATGCCCCTTGGCATCTACCCTCCATCTACTGACTTATGGTCAGTGGTCAGCCGACAGGGACAGGCATTATTGGCTCAATGTGACAGGAATGAAGATCCAGGAAACAAAATCCTTCCTCAGCTCCAGACTGAACCTGCTGTATCCGCAAATTTTGCAGTTGGGTGTTGGTGACTTGGAGGATTAAGAGGGTGAGTGGAAGCCACTGGGATGCTGGGTCTACCCTGAGGGTCTAGTGCTGCTTTGTTACTCCGGGAGGTCACGAAGAAGGTGTGGAGAGGAGCCAGTCATCACCACTTCCATTGACCTGTGGCTAAACAAACACAGGACCAGAAATCAAATGTCAGCGATATACATGTTGTCAGTTTTGTCTGGGATGAGAAACTAGTTTCCTTCTTGGAGAAGGAATTCTTTTATCAAATGTATACACTTATTCTCACATCCTTTTGTCTGTTCTCCCGGCAGCAACTCGGGGATTGCAAAATTCCGGTATTCTTGAAATTCTGCTTCTTGTCCTGTGCACTCACTAAGGACTTACCCCGCATCTGCTCCATTCCAGGTGCTGTGATCAGTGCGGGGTAGATCAATGGTGGACAGCCTCAGTCCAGCTTGCACAGAGCTTGCGATCTGATGGGGAAGAGGAGGGTGGTGGTATCAGGACGATCCTGTGCAATGTTACAGGTATTATGGCTAAGAGAGGGGCTTCGCTAAGGGTGCAGGAGGTCATTCTTTCCTGTCCCTGAGAGCTGGGTTGATTTGAATATTTCTATCCAGTGCAATGGAGCTGAAGGCTTGTCAGTCCCTGACCTAGCAGGGCACTGAGGTTTGGAGAGGCGGACAGCAGGGTCTGGGGGAGATGTAGTCCTCCCACCAGCATAGTCCATGACACCATCACACTTGGAGTCTGGGCAGAAGATGCTACCCAGGGGGTTGGGGGTTGTCATGGCACTTGAGCCCTGAGAAGACCCAAAGGGCATTTCTGGCTAGGGCAACATCCAGAAGGGTCCCAGGGTTGCCATTTGAGGGAGTTCCTGCACCAGTTCATCATGGCTAGAGATGCAGCCTTCACTGAAAAGACTGGAACCCCTCCTAGGTTAGAACAGGAGTCCTATGGATTTTCCTGCCAATACCAAGAGTGACCCCACACTACATGGGGGGGCAAAGGAGACCACCCACCAGGGAAGTCCTGGTGCCCACATGGGCATCATGGATCGTCATGCCAACTTGGGAGCTATCAACCTTGGATGGAATGTAGAATATCGGGTCACCCCTCCCTTTAGCCTTGATTTCTTCTCCCAAATTTCTAATATGTCTAGCTTTCCTTTTCATGTCTTACTGAAATTATGAAAAGTCCAGACTTGTGAGTCACTCAAATTGGGGATCATTAAAAAAAGTTAGGAGATTTGTGTTAGGGCAAAGAAAAGAGACATCATGCCAGATGGAGAGCAGGAGAGAGAGGCTTAGGAAGGGGACTTGGGCACAAAAAGACATGGGAGTCTTCACTTAGGGGAGTCTATACGCGTGTGTGTGTGTGTATATGTGTGTGTGTAAGAGGAATAGAGGGAAGTGGGGAGTTAAAGGCATCTAAGCAGAGAGCTGAGGAGATTATTTAGATAAAGCTTAGTGAAAGCTTTTTCTGACTCAAGCTCCAATGTTCCAATGTTCCTTCTGGAACAGGCAGAACAACTTGGAACAATAAAACCAGAAGGGTGTTGGACAGTCAAACGAAGGACTTGACACAGAACAGGTGCCTCTTGGTATGTGAATTATTCAGAACAAAGCAAAATGTATATACAAACATCTCATTGAAATGCTGAAAACTAATACCAGGAAAAGGATTTGGCACTTTCTTCCCTGGGGACCCTTGGGCATGTCTGGAGACATTTTTGGTGGTCCCAACTGAGGTGAAAACTTACTGGCCTCTAGGGACACGTGGGTGGCTCAGTCAGTTAAGAGTCCAACTCTTGATTTTATGCTCAGGTCATGATCTCAGGGCCCCCTGCTCTGTGGGGAGTCTGCTTCTCAACCTCTCCCACTGCCCTCCCCACCCAGGCTCTCTCTCTCTAAAATAAATCTTAAAAAAGATCCCAACTACTGGCATCTAGTGGGTGGGGCCAGGATGCCACTAAACATTGTTCAGCTCATAGGACAGCCCCTCCCCAAATAAGAATGATCTGGCCCCAAATGCTAATAGTGCTGAGTTGGAGAAACTATGATCTGGGGAGAAAAGAATGGCAAATACATATTTAATTCTGTAGTACTAATGATTATTTTGAAATACTTAAAAATCAAAATTGTGTATTTACTTTGCTATTTTTGTGTTTCATTAAATATGAAAATATTTAGGAAAGTTTTTTTTTTTTTTAAAGTTCTTTTGGAACTTCCGTCTTCCAGCGCAAATGTTTCTAATAAGATCTTCAATTCTTCAGTTCACATACCCTGAGGCTTTCAAGAATTTAATTCTTGTGATTGATGAAGGACTGCTGGATGGCCACTGTTGATTAAAAAATGAGACACTGTGGTCTGAATTTCGGAGATGGCGTCTACACAACCATCCAGAGAAGGGATTTTCCTGGGAATTCAGATTGCCAGAATTGTGGCATGATAGAATCACAGAATAATCATGTTTGTCTTGTGCCAGGGATGTGACTGTGTGAAACCAAGTATGTGTAGGTATTAAGGCTCTGAGAAAAGATATTTGTAGGTTATTTCCCACCTCCTCCTGTATTTTATATAACAAATTTCTAAACACCATTCAAAAGAATTTTATAGTGAAAACCACCAAGGTTATACAGTTAACTTGCACTGTGTTGGTTTGCACATTTCAACCTCTCTGTGTCTCCTTTCATCCATAAATCTACCTTCTATTTCGATACATTTCAAAGTCCTACATTTCATCAGTCACTCCTAGATACTCCTTTACATTCGCGAACTAGAAAGCTGTGTCTGATAAGTTTTTTTTTTTTTTTTAAGTTGAGGGTGAATTCTGCGCATAAAGGCACAAATCTCTGGATGTACTCTTCAATCAGTTTTCGAGTAACCCAAACCTCTATCAAGGTATGGAACATCACCGTCAGTCCAGAAAGTTCCCTCATACTCCTTCTCCATCAGTCTCTGCCTCCTGCAACACAGGTCTGACTTTTCCCCCCACCCTGGGTTGGTTTTGTCTATCCTTGCAAAGCATTCTTGGCAATCCAGGGATGAATTTCGGCTCTGCCTCCAAATCAAGTTGACCAAGCATGTCAGCACCCTAAATGGGAGTCCCTCCCCACCTGGTTCCTTCCTTCAACTCACTGCTGTTTTAGGGGTTCTTCAGGCATCATCTCAGAAACTGCTGCTGTAAGTCTCTTGTCCAACTGGGTATCTGCTTTGCAACCCCTCTTGCTTTCTTTGCTGTCCGCACAGGAGCAAAGCTGACTAATAACATGATGAAATAGATGTTCTTATTGTTTGAATCACTCTTGGATGACCCTTCTGTTACTTGCAATCAAATACAGGCTCTCTATTGTCTATAGGCAGAAATTAAAATTATCTAAAATTAAATACAAGGTCCATCAAGGCCTTATGTCTGCCTCCTTTTCCAATCTCATCTCTTATCAGCTCTTCCCAAGCACCCTAAATTCTGGCTATACTCAACTACTGGTCATTACCATAAAATGCTAAGCTCTTTGCTGGAATGCCATCTTTCTCTTGTTTGCTTTGGTAATTCTGACACAGTCTTCAAACAGTCTTCAAAATTAATCTCACCTAGTCCTGGAAGCCTGGGCGTAGTTCCTCAGCCACCCCTCCTAGAGCTTATGCATTCAGAGGCAGCCCCTGTTATGAGACTGGTGTATCCTTGTAGAATTTTATCAGTGCATTTCTATGTAAAATAGAAATAATAGTAGAAATCATACCTGATGTCATATTCTATCTATTAATGTGTAATCAAGTGTTTGCATAGTCTCCAACTCACTGACCACGGAATCCATTCCCAAGTTGCTTCCCCTCTGTCTTTGGGATGTGGTTTGGGTATGGCTTGCATGGAAGAACTATAGGGATTTGAAGTTCCTGTAGTTTGCTATTTTTATAGGAAATTCAATTCTTGTTCTTGGCACCAAGTGTCTTTCTCCCCCTGTATTGTCTGACTTCTTGAAGCTGTAGAATGTGCTAACAAATATACCACAAGGAAATCAAATTTGGTGACGGAATCACCAGGCCCCTGGCAATGACCTGGAACGGACCTATCCTGGGCTGAAGTATTTCAGTATCAAGGAAGCAGATGATTCTGAAAAGCTTAGAGCGAGGTCCTGCTGTGTGCTATGTGGCTGGCAAAGCTGCCTCCTGACTTGCTGTCCCTTCTCTTGGTCTGACCATTAGACGTGGAGCCCCAGTACTATCCCCTCATACTGGCTCAGCCTGATTCAAGTTCACATGGTTTTAAAAGCCATTTTACCCTCTTGTCTCTGCTAGTTTCTCTTGAGATCAGATGCTCAGAGACAAAGTATTTTCCCCCCTTGTTTTATTATATTATCATATTTAAAGACAGACTGCTTTGGGCATTAAGATATTGCTATCTCCATCTGTTTGCATCATTTAACTTCCTGCCAAAAATTCATACGCTAACATGATTTTAATGGACCAAACTATCGTTTCCTTTCACACAAGGCAAGTCAGGGATGTGCATTTTCCACTGTCCCTACTTCATGCCTTCATCACATGAACCCTGCCTAAAGGTTCTCTCTTTTACTCTGGAGGAGGGAGAAATTTTTATAGACGAGTGGGGCTTAAGGGAAGCTAAGTTGCCTCAGAGCTTTGGTTTGGTTTTCTTCTTGAGCTTGCTTTCTTACTTGGAAGATTCCTCAGAAACAACTAGAAATATGAGGACCTAAAATTATGTTTGAATCTCTTATAAATTCCTGAAATTACTGCGATGATAAGGGGCTCGAGGAAGCATCCCTGTTGGGTGATGAGTTGTCCTCATCTTCTTCCTGTCAAATGACTAAGGTCTAATCTAATATGGTGCCATCTCTGGGAGCCATGATGTGCCAAGTCCTAGAGGACTCCTATGGTTGGTTTGTATCTACAGTGAAATAGAATTTCTTCATTTAAAGCTCTGCCAAGTATTTGCCAAGTATAAACACAAACCCTTAAATTACTGCTAGCTTTCTGCCATGCTTTGAGTGTCAGATGATGAAGACCTCCTCTCCCTAAAGAACCTCAACCTCAGTTGATTCCATGTGTCATGGCTCCAGTGGATACAGACTCAAAGTATGTTAGCTTCTCAACCACTGGACTTGAAGAGCCGCCAGAGGATGCTGGAATTAGGAAGGGGGCCTTGAACTGGGATTCCAGCTAGGACAAGAGAAGGTCAAACTTGAGTACATATCTAGGACACCAGGCATAGGAATGATTTGAGTCAATGGTCAATGCAGTTGTCGGGGCAAGTGGGCACTATGGTTCTGTCTGACAACAGATGCTGGAATATTGGGATGCTGGAATTCAGGGCTAAAACACTGGCTTTTTGAGTAAGACTCTATCTCATCACAGGAGCTTAGTAGACCCAAGAGCACGTATGTTGGAGGAGGTACAGGAAGAAGGAGGCAGCCCCCTGGGGCGGGGTATCATGATGGGTTGGTAGTTTGGTGGTGGTGGTGGGGTGGTGGTGGGGGTCCAAGCACTTCATGGACTAGATGGCTGGTTTTTTTCTTTTCTTTTCTTTCTTTTTTTTTTTTTAAGATTTATTTTATTTTATTTATTTGAGACAGAGAGAGAGAGAACATGAGATGGGAGAGGTCTGAGGGAGAAACAGGTTCCCCACTGAGCAGGGAGCCTGATGTGGGACTCGATCCTGGAACTCCAGGAACATGAACTGAGTTGAAGGCAGTTGCTTAACCAACTGAGCTACCCAGGTGCCCCTAGACAACTCGTTTCAGAGGATCATTGGGTAGAGGGGTTGCTCAGGAGCAAAATGAAGAAATATTTGCTGAAACTTTTGGTTTATTTTAAGTAATATTTCCCCCAATTGAAACATTAAAATTCAAACATATTAGTGTATGCAACTTGGAAAAAACTCCTAGAATAACACAAAAATATTGTATACAATTGTGCCCCCTAATCATTCTCTTCTTGAGAGTGACCTTAAAAATGCAGTTTCCTGGGGTGCCTGGGTGGCTCAGTGGGTTAAAGCCTCTGCTTTCGGCTCAGGTCATGATCCCAGGGTCCTGGGATCAAGCCCTGCAATGGGCTCTCTGCTCAGCAGGGAGCCTACTTCCTCCTCCCTCTCTGCCTGCCTCTCTGCCTACTTTGATCTCTGTCTGTCAAATAAATAAATAAAATATTTAAAAAAATGCAGTTTCTTCTTTCCTACGAAAGAAAGCAAACGACAATTCAAATATACCCAACTCTGAGTTGCTGTCTTTTCTCCAGGGTTTACACAGTCATCAAGTTAACCATCTCTGCATGGGACAGTGTGATTCTAGAGAAAGACTTTCAAATGGAGAAAGACAAGTGCTCAACATGGGCAAGGTAGTACAGATATCTATGACATACTTATTACAAAGACAAAACCCCCAAAGATCAAAACAAGTGTTAAATGTCATTTGATGATCATCATCTTACTTAGGTAAGAGACGTCAGTGATGTTCACTTTAACTGTACTGATTACTGTAATTCTAGTACTGTGCACTAGGATGAATGGGATAAGGTCATAAATTATTTTTGTTCGCAATTTTTTTACTTTTATTCACTTTTATTTTTGTTTAAGTGTTTCAGCTTTTTAAGGATTTCTGTTTTTAAATTTATTTATTTATTTGAGAGGAGGAGAGAGAGAGAAAGAGAGAGTGAGTGAATGGGGGAAGGGGGAGAGGGAGATGGAGAGAGAGAATCCTCTAGGAGACTCCCTGCTCTGCGCAGAGTCCAGCGTGGGGCAAACTTTTTAAGGATTTCTAGCACAACTCATTAGTCTGTATTGTATCTGTGTTTGATTTAAGTCTTGTTTTAATTTCTACAAAGATCTTATGTTTTAGGAATATGAAGAATACAGTATTTGATTTATTTTTCTTTTTCTTGGAAAACTGAGTGCTTACGACTTGCAACCTTTAATTTCAGATCAAGAAATTAAATTATTATTTATTATTTCAGATAAAAAATCAGATGTGATGTTTTTGCAACATTAGGGCACACTGAGGCCATTTATTTTACATTCTGTCCCATGGGAGCTATGTTACGGAAAAGAAAGAAAAATCAGAACGGGCCCGTTTGTTAAGATTATTACTTTAGATTTCGTATCTGATGTCGAACGAGAGACGTCATCTTGTTTCATCTCACTAAGTGCAGAAAGTGTAAGGAACTTTTCTTTTCTGAGCTGATAGTGATTCTTCTTTCCAGATCCTTTCTTTGATTTGTTTAAAGCTTAAAGTGCGGAGCCTCAGCCCTGAAGGATGAAGACATACGAATGGAGGAGACGGCATATCTCTCTGGCAGACATAATTTTCAGAAATTAAATTGTTATTTTCTAAGGCCTCAACAGTGGTATATTTGCATATAAAAAATAAATGCATCTACTCTGGAAAAATGAAGAAAAGAAAGACACCAAGAGGAAAACCCTCTTTACCACCCAATTAACCACAATTGGTACATGTCCTTTAAAGCTCTTTATAATTTAAAGATTGCTATCAGACATATAATTTTGAGATCTTTTTCATAATAAGAATTCTGTATTATTAATTGCAAAGCTACTTTTACATACAATTTTCTGCACATCTGTATGCTTTAGAACGTGTTCTTTGAAGCGGATTTTTTTCCCTGGATCACAGGGAATATTCCTGTCACCTAGTAAGTTCGTGCGGAATGACATCTGTAGGAGCAGTACCCTCTTTGTCACTGACAGCACTTCCCTGAGTCTGAGCTCTGCTACGGACTCAAGGCAAGACTGGGATGCATGGAACTCAGGAGGCTCGTCCTGGGAAAAATTCTCTGGCCTGGGGAATGAAGAGTTTTCAAGGCTTCCGGTCATTGGCTCTGCCACATACTTGATATACGACCTTAGGCCAATAATGATCCCTCTGGCCTTTGATTCCCCATCTGTAAAATAACAATTTTATAACAGATTTAATAACAGATTCAATAATCTCTCAGCCCCCTTCCAACTTTGCAGTCAAATGCTCTACCCCTGAGCTATACCCCCACCCCTTCCAACTTTGACACTGTCTTCTCTTCAGTGACAGTCAAAACACTGAGTGAATCACCCAGCTCAATATTCACACTGAACGCTTGATGAACTCAGTTGGTCTTTCAGAAGAAGGTCCTTTGCTGCCCAGATCAAGAAGGAAGACAATCTTGGGGTCCGGAAACATAAAACTCACTGCCCCTACCCATGACCTGAGACACTCCGCAGCGGTCACATTTTTGAGAGTGAATTACAGAATGACCTCCCTCCTTTTGTGCTCCCCTATGTGCAGAGACAGTAAATTCTTCCTTCATGGAATTAATTTCTAGGGTGTCTTCTTTTGCCTTCTCATGTGGCTGTCTCATATAAACAGATGGGGAAAGGGCAGAAATGAATGGCAGAGCGCAGCCCTGCAAACTCATAAATACGAAAATATGGAAGTGGAGTTTCGGGGAGGAATCCAGGCAACCAGAGAGAGGAGAGTTGCTGCTGCTTCAGCTCAGGGACGTGGAGGCCGAATAGACCACAACAAACCGTGGGCAGAGTTTTGCTTGGCCCTTCTCAGGGCTCTGCCTCTTTTGCTCTGACTCAAACCCTAGAATTGTTTCCCAGCTTTTCAAGCTGCACACAAGGCACATGGTGCAATCTGGTAATTTAATCGATTCCTCCTGGTTGATGGGGCCTGGAGATGAACCACTAGGTCTTCTCTCTTGGCGCAGCTTAGTTGCTGTTAAAAAGTGCTTCTAAGTGCTTGGAATAAAGCAGTAATAGGGGTGCATGGGTGGCACAATGGTTTAAGTGTGGGACTCTCGGTTTCCACTCAGGTCATGCTCTCAGGGTCCTGAGATCAAGCCCCATGTCTGCTTGAGATTCTCTGTTCCTCCCTCATTCTCTCTCTCTCTCTCTCACTCAATAACTAAATCATTTAAAAAATATTTTATTTATTTATTTGACACACAGAGAGAGAGAGAGACAGCCAGAGAGGGAACATAAGCAGAGGGAGTGTGAAGGGGAGAAGCAGACTCCCTGCAGAGCAAGGAGCCCACTGAAGGCAGATACTTAACAACTGAGCCACCCAGGCGCCTTTCTCTCTCTCTCTCTCTCTCTCTCTCTCTTTTTTTTTTTCCCCCGAGGGAACAAAGCAGTATGAACAGGAACCCAGTGGAAACCTGGTGGGAAGGTAACCATCCCCTGGCTAATTTATTTCAAATCACACACAGGAAATCCAGTTTCTTGGGCTAGGAGTTAGGACTGAGGGAGAGCCACCAGGAGCAGCCACAAATATTAAGTACTGCAGCGCTGGATAAGGCAGGGTCGGAGATCCAATGACTGTTTAAATTATTATAGAATGTAAACTCATCAGATGACATCTAATCCGACCATATTTCCCTCAATTATTTCACCCCAGCAGGGTTTACTTTCCCATCAGTACTGGATGACAGAGCTGTCAGCTGCCGTTTTTGAAGGGTGATTTGTTGCCCTAATGATGTTACAGAAATCTGTTTATGGTTGTTTATCTAAGGGTCATCTTTCCTCTGAGGCAGCTTTCTCCTCCCGGGATTGTCCTGGGACAGCTCTCTTCAATTCCCCAAACAGAACAACTGTCAGGGTTTCATAAAGGGTAAATATTCCATCCATGCTAATTTTATGACCTATGACTATCTCATAATTATCGAGCCAACTATGTTAATAATGATGCCTTCTCCAGGGAAGTTGCCTTAATGATGACCCAGCATACTCATATGTATTATTTCCCAGGCTAATTATACCTAGCAGAGTGATTCTGCAAATCAATTGTACCTATGGTAAAATCAATGATGATATATATGGGGCAGTTTGCAATGTTGCAGACATTGTTCGAAGCAACCATCCCAGGATCCAGGAAGAGGAAATTAAGGTACAGGAGGGTTAAGCAACTTGCCTAAAGTCACACAGCTGGTAATCTTGGCTGCTTACTGAAGACAGAGGCATGAGAGCCTCATGGTGCAGATGAGTGCAGGGCAGAGGGGAATGAAAAAGTACTTCTGGGGGATTTGGCACTAAAATCAATGGTGACTCTCAGAAGGTTCAATATATTTATTTAAAAATTATTTATTTTTCTTATAATTTTGCAATTATTCCAGTGTTTCTACTGAGGACCTCTGAGACTATCACAAGCCTCATGCAGGTCCAAGTTTGGAATTTTTCATGTGCATAGTGAGGTGTTGGAGTCGAGGGGTTGTTCTTACACTAGATTCTAGACAAATGGAAACTCTCATGCTCAGAGGATTCAGTTCTTCATTGACAGGGAGCTTTGCCTCATGACTATGGGACTGTGTCCTTGGCTTTCAAAGGATTCATAAATTCATGGGAATTGTTAACAAATTTGATGGTAGGTAAGCGGGTGCATTTTTCTGGGGGAGCAGTTCCATAATTTTCAGTAGATTATCAAATGACCCGTAACACAAAAATTTTACTGAGATTAGTGATTAATTTACATTGTTGGTTAATAATCAAAAGGGAGTGGTAGAGCTTGGAAGTCTTTAACACCAACAGGTAATACTGATATCTACCTGCTCTTAGCTTTTTGTATTCCAAAGATAATTAAAAAAAAGATTAAGATTTTTACTAGTGTTAAGAAAATGAAAAGACAATATTTATAAAATTTTACTGTTTTTTTATTTTTTTTTTTAATTTTTTATTTTTTATAAACATATATTTTTATCCCCAGGGGTACAGGTCTGTGGATCACCAGGTTTACCCTGTTTTTTTCTATGAAAGTATCCTACTTTGTAAAAATGAAATTGACATTAAGGCAAATGCTTTTAAAAATTTCCTATTTAGTCTTCTTATTTTAAAGACTTTATTTATTTATTTGTGAGAGAGCATGAGCACCGAGGAGAGGCAGAAGGAGAAGCAGGCTCCCTGCCCAGCAGGGAGCCTGACATGGGTCTCAATCCCAGAACCCAGAGATCAAGACCTGAGCCAAAAGCAGACACTTAATCAACTGAGCCACCCAGGTGCCCTTAAAAATTTCCTACTGAGTGTTCACTTTAACATAACTGTTCATCATTTCAGTTTATTTTCTCCTAAAACTTTCCATACAGTACTTATTTATACAATAATTGTAGTTGTAATATATGTACTAGTATATCATAAATATTTTCCATAGTTTGAAATAAACATAACTTTTAATAGTTTAAGAATAGTCTACTGAGTTGATATTTCATTCTTATTTTTAATAGGGTTTTGGAATTATGCACTCAGAAAAGTATACAAATATTAATTGTATAGCTTGTTGGATATTCACAAGGTGAACACACCCATCCATGTAACAAATGTCCAGATCAAGAAGTAGAACCCTACCAGTCCCTTTCCATTTACAGTCATCTGCTCTTTCTCAAAAGGAGCCACAATCATGACTTTTAACACCATGGGTTAATTGTGCTTCTTTTGAAATGCACTTATACACTCACACACACAATCATGTGGTGTATATTCTTGTCTGGCTTTTTCCTTTCAGCATTATGTTTGGATGAGATTCATCCAACATGACGTGAAGCAGTAGTTCATTTTCATAACTGCATAGTATTCTCTTGTAAGATTTACCATAGTTTGTCTAAATCTTACTGTTGGTAGACATTTGAGTTATTTCAAGTTTTGAATTATTACAGAGGCTCTTATAACCATTTTTATATGTATCTTTTGGCGCACATAGGTAATAATTTTCATTTGGGTGTATATCTAGGAGTGGAATTGCTGAGTTATGTTGCATATGCTATGTTTAGCTCTCATAGATACTATGGACACCTCTTCAAAGTGATTTTAGTGGTTTATACTCTCAACAGTGGTAGTCCCTTTGCTCCTAATATTAAAAAAAATTGTCTGATAGATAAATGGTGTGTGTATGTGTGTATGTGTATCTGAGAGAAAGAGTGACAGAGAGTGTTATCATATATAGACAACTAATAGCATTGTGATTAATATGTTTAAGAAAAAAGAACACATGCACTTAAATTTTAGAAATTAAATGTGATATATAGAAAAGAAACATAAATTTGATAACTAAAACTAAAATATATGGAAAAAGAGACTTTTATAAAAAGATTTTATTTATTTATTTGAGAGAGAGAGAGAGAAAGGAAGTGCAAGCAGAGGGAGGGGCAGATGTAGAGGGAGAAAATCACAGACGGACTCCAAGCTGAGCACAGACCCTAATGCAGGGCTTGATCTCATGACCCTGAGATCACAACCTGAGCTAAAACCAAGAGTTGTACACTAAACTAACCGAGCCACCAAGGCTACTCAAGAAACAAACTACTTTAACAATAGATTGAACACAGATGGAGAGAGGATTAATGAACTAGAAGATGCATCAGCAGAAAACATCCATTTTTTTTGATGGATATATTAATTAGTTTAATTGTGGTGAATATTTCACAATGAATACATATATCAAATCATCACTTTATACACCTTAAATCTATATACATTTTTGTCAATTATACTTCGTAAAGCTGGTAATTTTGTCAACTATACTTCCTGAGCAGATAAATGAATGAAAGAAAGAATGAAGTATAGAGCAGAGAAAAGAATAATACAAGCAATAACGTAACATATATATATACTTTTAAGGATCCTATTTTATATATATATATATATATATATATATATATATATGATCTTATATACTTCAAACCTCAGAAAAAGAAGAGACAGCAAATGATGCAGAACAAATGTTGAAGAGATTAAAAGATTTTCCCAGACTGACAAAAGACATCAAGTTGCAGATTCAAGAAGCACTACAAATTCCAAACTGGTTAAAAGAAGTTCGCTGCTAGGCATTTCTTAGTAAGATTTAAGAAAACCAGAGATAAAAAAAAACCACAAAAACAAATTTGAAAGCAGTTTAGAGAAACTTTGAAAGGCATCTTCAAAGGAAGAAAGACTTTATCTCATTTCTCAGGAGAATCAGTCAAAGCCAGAAGACAATGGTATAGCATACATATTTTTGAAAGAAAGTAACTCAACTTAGAAATCTATACTCAGAAGAAATATTTAAAATGAAGACCAAATGAAGTCACACTTTATAAAAACAGAAACAACTTATCAGCATATCTATACTAAAAAAAAATGCTATAGTGAGTTCTTCAGGTAGAAGTAAAATGATCCCAGATTGGAAAAAAAGTTGTAGAAGGAAACACAAAGCAATATAATGGTTAAGTACATGGATGGATATAAACTACTATTTTCATAAAAAATAATAATAATGTCTTGTGGGTATGATATATATGTGAATACAATACTTGACAACAAAGCTCAAAAAAAGATGAAGATAAATGGAATTTAAAATTAAAAAAAATATATTTATTTGCTTATTTTAAAGAGAGAGGGCAAGAGAGCAAGTGGGAGCAGGGAGAGGAGTAGGAGGAAAGGGAGAGGGCATCTCAAACAGGGAGTCTGAGTGCAGAACCTGACATGGGGCTTAATCCCAGGACATTGAGATCATGACCTGAGCTGAAATCAAGAGCCCTCTATTCAAGTGACCTAGTCACTCAGACACTCTGAAATTTCTGAAATTTAAAATGTTTTTAAGTCCATGTTTTATCTTGGGACATAAAAGTTCTAATTTATGTTAGACTTCACAAAGTCAGGGATGGATGCTCTAATCTTCAGGGTAACCACTAAAAAGAAGTGGTGGAAGAATGTATAATTAACAAGCCAATAGTGGAGAACAGAAATCTTAAAAAAAAAAAATCTGAGACTCTGTTCAAGAGAAGGGAGAAAAGAGAGTAAAATGAAAATATAATAAGTGAGACATTATAAAACAAACAGTAGAATAATAGTTTAGTTACAAATATATTGATAGATACATTAAATGTAAATGTACTAAATGACATTATTAAAAGACAGAGATAATAGGCTGGATTAAAGATCACAACCAGCTATATGAGGCCTGTAGGAACAGACCTTAAATATAAAGATACAGACATTTTGAAAAAAATGATGGAAAGAGATACGATGTAATAATAATATAAAGTAATCTGGAATAGCTATACTGATGGTTAAAGAAGACAAAGTCCAGAAGTATTATTGTAGCAGAAGAGGGGTAGTTGATAATGATAAAATGTCAATCCACCAGGGATACAGAACAGTTCCAAAGTTGTATGTAAATTTATAATATAGCCTCAAAATACATGAAACAAAAAATGACCAAGGTAAAGGAAAAAGTAAACAAACCCATAAATATGGAATACGCAAAATTCTCAGAATGTAACTTTTGAGAATAACAAGACCAACTATTCTTTTCTCATATGTAATACTAAAAATGATTTTAATGTGCACAATATGTTCTATTCTTTTGAATAATTTCTTTTGAATAAAGAAGAAGTAAGAAGATATAATTCTTTTACTTTGATATGAATATACACATTAAATTCCCAGAGAGCTTTATCTGTATGCAGTGAGTGACCTTCTTTATTTTTTTTCCTCCTGTTCACCCACCCCACCCCCCAGATCTCAGGTGCAGAGAATTGCCTTATTTATATTCCTTAATTCAGAGCACATTGTCATCATCTGTACAAGGCCTCTTTCTTGTTTAAATTTATTTTTCTCCTTTTTCAATTTCTACTCCCACTCAGTCTCAAAATCCCACCTTTCTTGTATATTCTCCCCAAGTATCCTTGAGAATTACAATGTTCAGAATCTCTTGACTGTAAAGTTCCACTTTATATTTTGCCAACAAAAAAATCTTATAAAGGATTTTGAAGGCAGAATAGATGCAGATGTCATTAATTTTCCTCCCTCTGTGGCATGCGGATGTCAGGATTTAGACGGATGAGATTTTACAACGTTGTACTGCATCTGCCACAACAGTGAATTCCTGCATTTTTGACCTGGGTGACAGAAACCTCAGAAATTCTCAGAGAGGTAGAAGTATCCTTCCTTAAACTTTACTCCTCCGTCAACTCCGTCAATTTTTAATTACCCAATCATTTGTATTAAATCCTTTCCTGCTTGAAATACATTGTGTGTTAGTGTTTTCTTGACTGAATCTTGACTGATAAAATATTTGGTACCAGTAGGGGTTGTAGGAAATATATCTTTATATATGGAAAGCTGGGATTTGTTATATGACCTAGTTACATTTGAAAGCAGTGGTGACATCATTGCCAGTGGTGTGGGTATTAATAATCCATGGCATGCACTAATGAAAGCATTATTTAAATTATCACCTGTTGTTGCCTGCAAATTTTCTTTTGAAGATGAGACTTTGAGTGACCAAGTAACTGTTGCAGTAAACTTTAAGGATGTAAATAAAGAATACTGGGACTATGGAGTGGGACAATGGCTTATGACTGCTTTAGAGAGCTTGAATTCTCTGATTAAAGCACAATCAGGGAACCAGGGAGCCTGGATGACTGAGTTAAAAGAATCTCTTAGATGTTGTGGCTGCTGGGCCAATGCATAAAAATGTCAGATCCACAATTTGATCTCGTGTCTTATAGAATTACATTGCAGGTTGAATTCACAGCCTTGCTATGTCACATGTGAAAATTATGACATTGCTTTGCAAAGGGAGAGACCATAAAAAGTGAATTGGGAACATGTGGGAAAGTTGGATGGATCTGATTACCTTAAAGCCCACATGTGACTGGCACTCTCTTCCCAGCAGCTTCTCCTTTATCTGAGGAGGCTAGTGTTGCTGGAAAAGCCTGCAAACTTGCCACAACTGCCTGGAGCAATTCTCTTATAAGCAGCTCTTAGTTTTCCTTAAAACCTGCTCCTGCCACTTCTCATTACCTATAGACCTGTAGCTGAAGTCAGAGCCCAGACTAAGCCAGAGGGACAAGTACAAGTCTGACCGGGGAAGAGATGGTTGATGCTCCTTGATCCCCCCATTATAAGATAAATCAAAAGGAACATGAAATCTGCTGAAGTTACTGTTTTGGGTGCATTATCAAAAAATTATAGGTTCAGTGTGTCAATTTCGGCAGCTGGGAATGGCTCTACGGTTTTCTCTGTTGGCTGACTCTGCGATGATTTGTTTGCAAAATTTACTCAATAATTCTTTCAACTCCTGTATACCCACCCCTTTGTAATTGGACTTCAGCACTTCTTCCATCAAAAGGATTTCACTCTATCTTCACTTCTTGAAACTGGACTTGACAATATAACTTACTTTAGTTATGGGACATTAACAAACGTGATCCGAGCAGAGGCACTGGGATTTGCCCTCTCCTGATGGTGGGAACAATTCTGCCACCATTTGAACAAGCTTAGGCTAGCTACTGGTGGATGAATGATAAACCTGGAGACTTGGAGAAAAGTCTCAATCATCTCAGGAAAATTTTCAGATATGTGAGTGAGGTTATCCTATATCAGTCATCCTTAAACCAAAAGAACTGCCCAATAATCCCAGAGAATCACAAAAATCATATTTGCAGTTTTAATCGATGGTTTTTGAAAGATTGCTTATGCAGCAGAAGTTAATGGATACAGACTGAAGCCTGGATTTAACTCTGTTCCACAGTAAATAAAACGAGATGCCAGAATTTACTTACCCATCTCCTTACTGGGTCATTAGACAGGGTCCAAATGACCTTCCCTTCAGAAAGGCATAAAACATACATTGGTGAGGGGAGCACTGGCATTCTTTGAAAGCTCTGTAGTGAATTTTCTCTGAAAGTTGAGAATGAAGGCAGGAGACATATGAGGACTTTGAGATCATGACCTGAGTCGAGGGCAGAGGCTTAACCCACTGAGCCACCCAGGCACCCTATAAATATTTTTCTTAATCTTCTAAAGAGACATCACAATCTACTGGGGTCATCATTTCACCAGTCTGAGTGAAGGAGCTTACCTCTCTTTTATATTCCTTATTCTCTCCCATCTATGATACACATTTCTTCAATATTGCCTCTATATTTATTTACATACATAAATACATGTGTATTTAGAACCACATCAAACATTACAATATTTACTTTGACCATTAAATACAATTTAGAAAATGTAGGAGGAGGATGATGACCAAAGCCTCTTGTAGTTACCCATATTTTTTCTTACATTGTTCCTCCTTCCTGATATTCCAAAAGTTCCTTATTTTATCATATTCTTTCTGTTTGGAGAATTTCCTTTATATATACTTTCAAGACTTGTCTGCTGGGGATAACTTCTTTTAGTTTTTCTTCATCTGAATCATGTCTTCATCTAAATCATGTCTGATTTTCCCTAATTCCCCAAGGATATTTTCACTAGTTACAAGATTCTGGGTTGAGACTTTCTTCTCCCCAGCTCTTCAGAAATGTTAAGCCACTCATTTATGAATTCTTTGGTTTCTGCTGTGAAGTTAATTGTCATTCAAATAGTTTCTTACCAATAGGAAAGCTTGACTGCTTTTGATAGTTTTTTCCTTGTCTTTAGTTTTTAGTACAATGAAATGGAAGGTTCTCCATTTTGTTCTCCTCATATCACTGATCCAAGAGACACAGAAGAGGGGGTGTTCCTGTGTTGTCTAAAGTGACTAATCCTCAAATAGGTTTGCTGCTTTAAAACAGAATCAAAAAGCACATATGGAGATTCTGGGGAATTACGTTTGTTAGTATTTTCATGCCAGTGAAAAATTTAATGGAAGACTATAGTAGCCCAACACAGGGAGGACCACTAATGGTTCAGATCCTTTAGTAATAAAGTTTTGGGTAATTTTTCTAGGTCAAGAACCATGGCCAGCAGAAGGATTGTTAGAGGACAAAGAGATCATGGAATAGGTAGTAGAATAAGGTTTAAAATAACAACTATAGGGGCACCTGGGTGGCTCAGTGGGTTAAGCTGCTGCCTTCGGCTCGGGTCATGATCCCAGAGTTCTGGGATCGAGCCCCGCATTGGGCTCTCTGCTCAGTGGGGAGCCTGCTTCTCTCTCTCTCTCTCTCTCTCTCTCTCTCTGCCTGCCTCTCTGCCTACTTTGATCTCTATCAAATAAATAAATAAAATCTTAAAAAATAAAATAAAATAACTTTAATCTTGGGATTGGTTATGGAAATGATGGCTATAGAAGCATTCATATTTTCTTAGGTATAAGTTCTTATGTCTTTGTCTATATTAAGCAATATAGAATTTCCATTTCCTCTCTTTCTCCTACTATTTTTTTTTAAAGATTTTATTTATTTATTTGACAGACATAGGTCACAAGTAGACAGAGAGGCAGGCAGAGAGAGGAAGGGAAGCAGGCTCTCCACTGAGCAGAGAGCCTGATGCGGGACTTGATCCCAGGACCCTGAGATCATGACCTGAGCCGAAGGCAGCAGCTTAACCCACTGAGCCACCCAGGCGCCCCTCTCCTACTATTTTATGTTAAGTATGCTATTGGTGATTAAGAACATGTCTTTAGATTGATTCAATGATATTGAACTAGACAATGGTTGCAATGATGATGTCCCACTTGGGAAGCTCTTTGTGGAGGGGGTGAATGCCTCTTTATATGCATGAAGGATAATTGCGTCATAGTAGGCAGAAAGTGCGCTGCTCATACTCTTGTTGTTTGGAATAAATATAGAAGGGTGTGAATGGGTCCTGGGCAGCCAGAAGAAAGTCTCGGTATTCAGCTCCATTCCTAGTTATGCAGTCTAGTCCATTCCTATGTCCTTTCAGGCACTCCCTGCATCACCAAGCTAGAAACTTAGATGTTCCAGATTCCATTATCAGAAGGGTTCTAGTTTATACTTCTCTGGTAAGAGATGCCCTCATTAGAATTAGGACATTATTTTTCCTTCCCAGTTGGAGGCAGATGTGTGGGTGTTGGCGGATATGAGATCTGCACCAGCCTCAGGCTTTCTCTCATAAATCGGTTGCCTCAGTGTGAATGCAGTTGTACCATTGTGGCATTATCTTTAGTCTTTATGGGTGACAGTATCAGTTTCCTGTTTTTGGAAGTCTAGTAGTGAACTTGGGAACTAGTGGTGGTCTTCTCTGCCCCTAGCACCTTTAGCCCTTCCAATATATTTGAATGCACACCAATCCTTTCTTGCCTGGGGGTTTGTATTTTCTTGACTGACTCCTCACCAGTATACTCTTGGTAGAAAACCATTCTAATGTGTCCTTGAATTTGTGTTTTTATGAATGATATACTGTGGTTCTGTGTATGCATTTTTGTTTTCTTTTTATTTTTACATCAATGGAATTGTGTTAGGAATTTCATTTTGTTTCTTGCTTGCCATATATTTCTTGAAATTTATCTTTGTTTTTTCGTTTATTACCACACAGTATGCTGTAACTTGCATTTCTTGCACATGACTTATTCATTATTCCTAGTAATCAAGAACTAGCTTGCTTCCAGCTACTTGCAACTACAAACAATGTCATGGGAGACATTATTGTACATGCACACTTATGGACCCATGGGAGAACTTCTTGGGGATTTATACTTAGGAGTGAATTCACTGGGCAAGAAAAATAAACATTTAATTTTGCTAAACACTAGCAGATTCTTTCTAGAATGGTGGTTCCAGTTTACACTCTCACCAGCTGTTTATGCTTCCTGATAACTATAAAAGTTACTGCTCTGTGTCTCTTTTTTTAAACCCAACTTCTCTGATTTTTGGCAAGTTTGAGTGTTCCTTAAATGCGTTTTTAGACGTCTGTGCTATTTCTTTTGCGAATTGACTCTTTATAGCTTTCCATATAGGAATTGATTTCTCCTGAACCACCTACTAAATAATCTGTATTCTCTTATTGACTTGTGTTGCCATCTTTATATGTTAGGTAAACATGTACCCACCTGCATACTCACCCCCTCCACATGCTAATTTCTGAGTTCTCTATGCTGTCCCATTGATCTATTTGTTTCTGATGCAGAAGTTTCTGTTTTGACTAATGAGTTTATGTCTTAATATATCAATATATTTATTACTTTATTATTTTTAGTATTATATCATATTTATATATATTTATTAATTTATGTATTGATTCATATTTTTACTCATAAGAGAAAATGTAGTTCCAATTTTTTAATTTTTAATTTTTATTATTTGTTTATTTATTTAATTATGTTACATTAGTCACCATATAGTACATCACTTAAAAAAAAGTCCATTCTTTTCACATAATTTTGAATCAGATTTTCTATCTTACAGAAAGTAACCTTTGTCTATAGTATCAATAGGAGAATTCTTTTGCTTTTAATGTCAAACTGACACCTGGATAACTGTTCAGAGTGTTAATACAATTCGCTAATGAGTGATTATGTGTGTGTGTGTGTGTGTGTGTGTGCATGTGCACGTGTGTGTGCCTGTGTGTGTATTTATCTATAAAAGATGTGCTAAGAAATGAGCACAGCAGCAGAATCCCCGAGACTTAGAGCCACAGGGTTGGTCTAGTCCTTTACAGATGAAGGCTCAGAAAAATTCAGTCTTGCCAAAGTTCCCACAGCTCATCATTGGCAGAATCCAACCTGGACCCCAGGGTCCTGACTCCCAGCCAAGGCCGTTTTTTTGGCAAACCGTCTGGCTTCTCCGTCAGGGAGTACTTGACAACTTGTTGCGGGGTAGGAGGAGGCTGAGGGACCATGGGTTGTGGGGGGAGAGCAGTGTATGGGGGCCTGCTGGGGAGGCTGGCGGACTCGAAATAGAAACACGGCCTCCTTCACAGATTTCAGCTGCAGCACTTCATTTCTGGCTTCACATTTTTCCTTTATGTGTCTGTTTCATGGCAGCTGGGTCCCCTACAGCTCTGACGGCTAATGGTGCAGCCCAGAGTTATGCAGTAAGTAATAGCAGACCAAGAGAGAATCTCTAGGGGAGAGCAGACAAGCCCTAGGGTACCCCTGACTCCTGTCTGCTGAGGGGCCACTGAGGACTGTAACAGGCACTGGTCAGGTCCTTGGGAAGAAGGGTTGTCCTTTCTAGAGGAATGTAACTTCCACAGAAAGTTCCAGAAGATAAGGAGATCCCGAAGGAATAACCATGTCATGGAAATGGTTGTCCTGCAAGTGTCAGATACAGGGGACTAAGACAGGAGGGGAGGTAAGGAGAGAGCCACATGTTCTTAAGAGGCCTATAGATCAGCACCAGGGGGAGTGGCAGGGAGCCATGTTGGGGGGTGACCTGTGAGACCCTCTCTGAGCTTTCTGAGAGAATGAGGGTTGACGGTGGTGAGGTTAGCAATTATGTCACCACCGCCATCATCCTCACTGTTTATGGGGAATTGGTGTGTTCCAGGAACTGTGATCAATGCTTCATGTGTGTGATCTCACTGAATGCTTATGTGGTCTGGTGGGGTTTGAGGGAATTACTCAAAGTTACCACAAAGGGACAGCAGTGGGATGTAAACCCATCTCTGATTGACTTGACAGCCCACGCTTTTAGCCAGTTTCACAAAAGAATTAATGGTTTTCCTTTTTTCCTTAATTGACTCTAGTCCCAAACAACAACCACTACTGGCCCATCCTTCTCATGACACCATGTTGGCCCGTGATGAGGCGATGTCTCCCTCCCCAGGATCCTGTACCAATCACTTCTTGTTTTACCTACCTGGGGACTCAGTTTTGTAAAAGAACAAACATGTTTTCTCTTTGTGTGTGGTTCTATGGTTCTCAGAGTATAGGACTCTGAAGGTCTACTCATCTCTGAACCACACCCTCTCTCCCTCCACACCAAGCATAAACCACAGTGCTTGACGCAAAGATGCTCCATACTATTGGTTTATTTTTTGAAATGATAATAGAAAGACCACATCAGGGAGAGGAGAGCAAGAGATCTAAAAGTCCCAAGGCCCAAGTTTGACTTCTGAATCAGTCACTTTTTATTTTTGAAAACTCGGGTCTCCATTTCTTAAGGTATATGTCAGGTATAATCCTAAAACCTACCTCACATGACTGAGGGAAACAAACAAGGAGGTGGTTGTGGGGATCATTTTACAACCAAAGGATGGCACAACCTTTGGGTATTTCTACTGCTTATGTTAACATGAGGTCCATTGGATATTTCTACTGTTTAAGTTAAAATGAGGTCCGTCCAACCACAGCTTCATCATCAGTCTGGCTGACCTTCTCTCTCACCTGTCCGTTCCCTCTCCACGCTCTTCAAGCATCTTCTGGATACTGTGACAGCATATTACCTTCTCCAGTAAGACCAGCCACGTAAGTGAGACTCAGGAATCATGCCTGCATTTCCATGGTCTCTCAGAGCATCTCTCCTATTTAGTAGGTGGTCATATTGAATAAATGAACAAAAGCAGTGAATGAGTGTTTGAACCTAACAAAAGCTTCTTGCCTCTCTGCATGGTGCAGTGAGGCTAACGTGGCAAAGAGGGGAAACTTTTATACTGAGTATGAAAGGAAAAGGGTTTTTTCTAGCCTGGATGCTCATTCATCAACTTAAAAACCAGAAACTGGAATAAGTCACCTCTCAATTTCTATTCCGGCTCCGGGATTTTATGATTTCATGAAGTGTGTTGAGTAGCAAAACAACTTAAAATGTAAAAAGTGCAACCCAAACTATAAAATGCCCCCTTTTTTGATTTTACCCAAAGCTGGAAGTCTTTCTCCCTAGTTATTCATGTTTTATGTATTTTTAAAAGATAAAACGGGGACAAAACCAAATAGTGGCATCTGCTCTCCACATTTCTCTTCCTCTGACGTCCTCAGGATATTTTCTCCTCTGTTATTTTTTTTTCAGATCACATACATCTGAGAATTAAAGGATAAATGTTTCACTTACTGTTAAACAGCTTTCTGGGCTGCCGGTGAATGAAGAGAGGTGGGAGGAGGGCAGCCTGCAGGCCTCCAGGCCCAGGTGGGGAAGCAGGGACCGATAGACGGAGAGCTCTGAGCCGCCTCCAGGCTGAAGACTTGAGTTTGCAGCAACCGCCATGGGCCCTGCCTTGCCATTTGGTTTTTGCTGAGGATGGAAGTCTCTTTATTGAAACAATTTGAGAGGAGACACAGGACAACAAAGCACTGGGACAGGCAGGGCCATTTGCCCAAAAGAAACTAAGCAGGGAGCGTGAGAAAGCCTGACAGAATTGTGACAGAAACCCTGATGAAGCATCTATCCCACGGCCACGCTCTGGGTGTTGCTGAGGGAGCGCTATTCCAGGCCCTTGAGCGCTGCCAGACCATTCAGACCATTCATATCTGTGGTTTTCTGTGATAAAGACAATGTATCATTGCATCTACCCCTGCCCGCAAGGGGCTGTTACTGAACGTCTACCAGACTGAGCAGGAAAGCTGACAGGATGCGCGAAGGTTCCTTCGGCTGGCTGGGTCTTGGGGTATTTCTGTCCTGCTGCCTCCCCAGTCAGCCTCACGCTTTCGGCTCTTAAAATCCTTGCCTTTGCTCTTCCCTCCTGGGATGCTCTTCAAATATTTCCCTCTATTAAAATCCTACGCATCTGTTGCTATGGAGCTCAAATAGCATGCCTTCTGGAAGCTTTGCCGGAGTGTCCGGGCTGGAAACACTCCCTGTTCTGAACTTGCCCAGCAGTGGTCATAGCCACTGTTCCCCGGCCTCACCCGTCTCCAGCCCGGTGCCATGGGCATTTGCTAATTAGCATTTCCGTTCTCCTTGCATTCTCAACCCTAGAGGCAGAGACCTCTTGGTCTGTCAGAGACAAGACCATCTCTGTCCATCACTGGCTCAGTTCCGTCCTCCATCATCTCTCAGTTGGATAACTGTAATGATCACCGCCCAGCTGGCTGCCCCGACTGCCTGTCTCCCTGCTCAATGAATCCATGCTCCACGTGGCCCCAAATGTTCTAAGATGCAGCCTCTCCCTTCTTAAAGCATGCGAGTGAATTCCTGTTGAATTTTGATAAAATCGCTGCATACAAATCTCCCCACAGTTTGGCCCTTTCCAGCGTGTCTGGTCCCAGCTCTACCCCTTCCCACAAGGACCCTGTCATCTAATGGTGGTGAACCACTGGCTTTTTCTGGAACATCCCATGATTGTTCCTATCTCTTTGATGCCAATCCCACTGCTTGCAATGTCTTTCCCAGACTTGATTACCAGGAGAACTCCTGCATCATATTTGAAAATTCAGTTAAATATTGCTTTCTGGCAGTGGGGGGAAGCCTTCCTTCTCTCATTAATGATTTGCTGGGTAGAGTCTCCTTTTAGAATACATATTGTGTAATAGTGATCACACAAGATGAGGCACATAAAGACCTGAATGAAGTAACTGATACTAAGGTTGCCTATAAATTTAGTATTATTATCTGCTATTATTATTCTTAGGAAGTGTACCAGCAGGTCACACCTGGGAAGGGAGAAAAGTCACCACCAGAATGAAGAAAGCCTAATTTGGAGTGTGGGTGAGTCTAGAGAAAGACTTTCAGTTTGATTATTAATTACACATATCAATATCTAGCAATAGAGACAGTAACTCCTTCATAAAGTAAAAGTGGTCACCTTCATTTTGCTATTTTATTTTCAATTTGCAAAAGGAAGCAGTGAGTCCCAACGGTTGTACTTAAGAGAATTATAGACTTAAAGAGAAGCTCATCTGGGGAGTCCTGTCATTGCTCAACAGGAGCAATGATGTCTGGAGCATCTCCATCTTCTTGGATATCTCGCATCACCCCATCCTCAAGGCTCACCTCTTTTATAAACTGTCCCCAGTTATTGCAGTCCATTGGGCTGTTTTTCAGACTCTTGTTGTTTTCCAAGTATGGGGGAGAAGAACAGAAGGTGTGGGAGAGAGGGAGAAAAGTTATTTTCCAAAGAGGAACCTTGTGATATTTGCCAGGCTGACAATCTCTTCCGGAATAAAACAAACTCATCCACCATCCTTGCTGGGGGGAGCAGTTCTGGACTTTTCCCTAGACAGGGGAACTCCACACCAAGTGAACTGGAGGGTTCTGGTTGATTGAATCATGAGTGGGTATGAACTTGGCAACGACAAAGACCGTTCATAATCTCCCTCTCCCATCATTATGGGGACAGGAGGGTCCAGTAAGTTGGTCACACAACAAGAAAAGGGGCTGAAAGAGTCACACCGATTTTATGTCATTAAGGAGCAGAGTCCAAGCTCCTGTGCTGAGTCACATATGGTGATCCTGACCTGAGAGCCACTGAGCATTATGACTGACCTTCTGGTCTACCTTTGGTGAGGTCTGCTTCCTCATTTACGGGTTGACTCCTGCCTTCTCTTATTAATAACTTTATAATAACTCCTGTCCCCTGTTTTTAAAGGTAAGGGAGCCATGACGTGATTCAGATGTCAAACTCCTACAGAGCAGAAATGTCGGCCCTGTGACACTTTGGCAGAACTGGGCATGTAGAATGTTCTAGTGAGGGCTGGTTGAATAATGGATTGAGTTAATTGGATTGAGTTTAACAAGATCTAAAACTCTTGACATCTGGAGCTGCTTCTTCTTCCAGTGTCTCCCACAGAGAATCTAGGCTAGACGTGGGCATATAATAAGTGCTGTACATTTATAGGATGCTTGTGGCCTGAAAGACTGGCTCGAAAGATCTGGATTCATTTGTTAGCAGGTGCTGCTACAGATTGGCCAAAAGAACATTAGGAATTTTATGAGCCATCTGGTCTTAATTTGTGTCTCTAAATAATGTTGAAAATGACAATTCCATGCCAACCTTGACAGGTGATGTTATAATCAAGCATTTAAAGGCTCCCTCCCTGAGCAGTGCTGGTTTAGCATTATACAAAGAAGCTTCATGTCGATTCACTTATTTGAACTTCACACAAATCCTGAGGAGTAGTTATTGTAATTACCTTCATCTTAGAGATGAGGAAACTGAAACGTCAAGAAGTTATGAGACACTGGCCAAGGTCTCACTCACATAGTACATGACAAAGCAGAGATGTGGATCTTGCCTTAGTCCTGGGGCCTCTCAATGGACACAGATTCTGGCTACTCACCAGTCTCCCAGTGTTCTTTTAGCTTCTAGGAGATGTGAAACTTTGGAAGATATGAGATGTGGTTATTGTCACTAGGGAAGAAAGATAGAGTCTGAGTGCCCATTCTTCCATTGACCCAAACACCTCCAAGGCTGAGGAAACACATGTACATCAGTTTGGTATGTCATCATGTTGGTAGCCTTAATCAATGTTCATCAGTGACTTGAAGGCTGGATATGGAGCCTTCTTTTACGACTTGAGTCTCTGAACATTATTGGTGATCAATTAGGAATTAGAACCATTAGAAACGGAGTAGTTGGAATCTCCTTCCAAACCTCTCAGGGTCTTTAATAAATAGCAAGTGGAAAAACCACCAGCTAAACAATCCAACTGCTAAACAATCCAGCTAGTCCTGAGACTCTGAAAGAGATCTGGGGGTGGTGTTGTCTTGGAACATTATAACACGTTTTTTAGGATTACAAGGTAATTCAGAGCAGATAATAGATGAGCCATAACAAGACCCGCTCCAATGTGCGAGAGATGGAAACCACAAGGGAAAGGCAAATATTAGCATCACGGGTTCTTGAAACCAGGTTCCTTGCTGAAGGGCTTGGGGAGTAGGAAGCAGAGGGAGCAGCATAAAATAGCTTCACTTTTCTCCACCTTGTCTGTGTTACTGAAAAGCTAGCAGACAGTGGGATGCTGTGGGGGCACCACAGGAGAGGCAGTGGGATTCATGGGATCTAGGAATGAACTGAACAGTCCGCCTCAGACTTGGCTTTACTCTCGATAAAGCAGCAGTCCCTTCACAGAGACAGGGGGTGGCTGATTGTTTCTCCTTTTGTCTAAAGTTGGGTGAACTTTGACTCAGTTAGCAGTGGTTGACAGGCATGAGCAATGCCCTCATGAAGACGTCTGACTTAGCTAAAATTAGTGCAATGTAATCATGACTTCATGTTGCCCAATATAATCCATCTTGAGAAGAGAGGGGATGATGTTTTTCAAATGGTTTTTAGCAGCATCATCAAAAAGAACTCGTAATCAACTCTCAATCATCCCTCCTGAGGGAGAGGAGCAGAGTGTGGTTGATACAGATGACACATAACCCTGGAATCTTTCACATTTGGTTTTGATTAATACTTGCATTTCATCGGCAGGCAGGTGTTCCTAATGTTCTCAGAATTGAGATCATTTCAGTTTCAACACTGAAGCCAAAAAGAAGACTAGAAGTATCTCTACAGACCTGGAAAGGTAGCGCATGGAGGGACTGGAGACAGAGGGATAAAATCCTTTCCAGCAATGACAAAAACAATGCTTTACTTGTTATGACCACAGAAAACACCACCCCATAAACAGAGTGACTTGCCCTTCTTCTGTTGCAGGGAAGGCTAAATGTTCTATTTTAAACAAACCTGTTCGACATTTCAGGGGATAAAATAGAAAATGGTAAGAAATTGTCTTCGTGGCGATGTTGAGAAAACTTAAAAGTCTGGCAACTTTGGTTTTGAATGCATCTCAGGCACTTTCTAGCTACATGGAAGGTCTTTGAGTCAGTTTGCACAAAAGCAAAGAGCGTATAATGCTGTTTTCCTTGGTTATTGCACACAATCAATAAGGTTTTGTGGTAGGTACCCCGTAAATGGCATTATGCTATTATTAAGTACTTGATGCACGTAAGTGATGTCCATAATGAAGGTGGCCATGTGTATTTAGATACAAGAGGTTTATGGGCAATATTTGTACCTTCCTCTCAATTTTGCTGTGAACTTAAAACTGCTCTAAAAAAGTTAAGATCTTAGGAAAAAAAAAAAGGAGTACTTGAACTAGATGGTAGCTACACTTTTGATTCATTTTGTTAAGAAGATGTTGGAAGTAAGATAGGATGCAAACTCAGCCATGCATAATTGAACATAAACTTTCATCATTATCCCAGATAAACAGATGAACTCCCACTAAGGAGGTCTAGAGAGAACAGCATACATTACAGATACTTTTGAGTTAAATGGGCATCTGTACCTGAAATCTTTATTCACCAAAGTGCAAGGCACCAAGTGGGAGTTCAATATGCTTACTTATACTCTAACTCATTGTCTGAAGTTGAGTGGGTGGTGGATTCACATGCGGTGAGCAGGCATTTATATGGTGCAGAGAGTTTTGGGTAGGGAATTCAGCGGGTGAGCTCACTGGATACTTGACAATCTTTGGCTCTGAAGTGTAATGAATCTTTATTTTTTCCCCAGCTTTATTGAGATATAATTGACAACGTATAAATGTAAGCTGTACAACATATTGATCTGATACACTTATATGTGTATGTGTATGTATATATAATATGATTTGCATCACAGCATTAGCTAACACCTTTATTATGTCACATTATTACCATTACCATTTCTTTTTTGTGGTGAGAACATTTAAGGTTTACTCTGTTAGCAACTTTCAAATGTATAAAATAATACTGTTAACTAGAATCACATCACTGTTCTTTGGGTCCCCAGATCCTATTCAACTTCTAACTAGCAGTTTGTAATCTCTGACCAATGTCTCTCCATTCACGTTCCCCATGCCCTTGCCCTCGTAACCTCCATTCTACTTTTTGTTTCTTCAAGTTTGCCTTTCTTAGATTCCACATACAAGAGAAACCGTACAATGTTTGTCTATCTCCGTCTGCCTTATCTCACTTAGCATTATGCCCTCTAGGTCCATCCATGTTTTCACAAATAACAGGATTTCCTTTTTTCTCATGGACAAATACTGTTCTACTGTATACACATACCACATCTTCTTTAACCATTTTTTAAAAAAATATTTTATTTATTTATTTGACAGAGAGAAATCACAAGTAGATGGAGAGGCAGGCAGAGAGAGAAAGAGGGAAGCAGGCTCCCTGCTGAGCAGAGAGCCCGATGCGGGACTCGATCCCAGGACCCTGAGATCATGACCTGAGCCGAAGGCAGCGGCTTAACCCACTGAGCCACCCAGGCGCCCTTCTTTAACCATTTTTAATGAAACTTTAAATACTGAACTAGATGCATATTTTCTGTTGCTTATTGGCTGCTTGGTGAGGTCTTTCAGAAAGAAGTAAAGATAGCAGCTTAATATTTGGAATCCAGGGAAACCCTAGCATCCCAGGAATTCGAACAGTATGCTTTTTTTTTTTTAAAAGATTTTATTTATTTATTTGAGAGAGAGAGAGAGAGAGAGAGAAAGAGAGCATGAGTGGTTGGAGGGGAAGCAGAGGGAGAGGGAAAAGCAGGCTCCCCACTGGACAGGGATCCCAACTTGGGGCTCAATCTCAGGACCTCAAGATCATGACTCAAGCTGATGGTGGATGATTAACCGACTGAGCAACCTGGGCACCCCTCAATCAGCATGCTTTTAGGAGCTGACACACATTAATTCTATACGATCTTCCAAATTAGGCTAGAATAAACCCTCCTTAGTTTCTTATCTGAGGCCTAGATTCAAAGTCAGACTTACCCCATCCCACACCATAACAAATGGTATATATATATATATATATATATATATATATGCACACACATACACATACACATACACTTTTTCTGCTCTGGTAGTTTTCTAATCAAATCAGCAGTCTTATTATTTACACTCCACTTTCCTCAGTCTCTTCACTATCACACTAACTAGGAGACAGGAGACAGGAATGAAGATGAGCTTTGGGATAAAGATATAAATGGCCTTGCTCTGGCCCTCCAGGGGCTCATGGCCTTCGGTAGGGTCAGCATGCTGTAATTATGTGAAAAATGTAACTGTAGAAGTTTGGATACAATACAGAAACAGAAGCACAAAGAAAGGAAGTTACTTTCTGGTAAGCTAAGATCAAGAATCATGGGAGTGAGCAAAGCCTTCAGGGTAGTAGTACCGCCTGAGTTGAATTTATTCATTCAACATTCAATAGCTGTTTATTGAGCAATAATTATTATGTATCAAGTCTGTCCCAGGTCCTGGAGATACAGCAGCGAATAAACAAGCAAATGATAAATAATTATAACATCCGTGAACAAACAAACAATTAATAAATAACAAGAAGTAAATATTTACTATGTTTTATAGTGTTAAGGGCACATAAAGCAGAAAAGGGAGAGAGGGAGTCCCAGTGTAAGATGGATAGAATATTAGAGGGTAAATTTTGATCATTATGAAGATGATGCTATGTTTTGAGGAAACCATTTTGATGGTGACACCAAAATGTCCTGATTAAAATGCAAAATCTTTGTTTTCTTTACCCAGAAATATGTGTAACAGATTCCTACTCCAAATCTAACTCCAATCTATTTTTGGTCAACTTTCATATTCAACCTATTTCATTTTTGTATTCTTTGAATTTCTTGCAATTATATATAGTTACCATATCCAGAGAAACAAATATATACACTTTTTTTTTCCAAAAAATATTATAAACTCTGAGACTGGGTTGGCTTTTTAGGGACATTAGTTGTTATTCCCTAAGCCATTATTATAAAGGAAGTTAATTATATGAAATATGATATTTCATATTAGAGTAGTACTTACAAAACAGTACTCAATTGAGAATTTCCCTGGGGCTGTCTGGTTCTAAGAATAATATTTTGGCTTGGATATCCTCCCACCATCTAATGTGTTACTCAATTAAATCAGGACAGCTGTAAGAAAGAGGTGTGCACCAAATGGAAAAGTAAATACCATATCAAGCAAAACAAATGTATTTAGTAATTGAAAGGACTGACTATGATCATTATAAGTTTGAGAAGATTGGAGGAAACCCATGAGTTTTCAAGAATTAATAGATACTAGATGGTAGCTACACTTTACATAGAGAAGTAAAATCACTGTGTGATATACTTGAAACTAATGTAACATTGCACATCATGATCAAATTAAAAAGAAGAATCAACAGATACTTTGTAAGAAGTTCTGAGTTGTGCATTTGAAAACATATGACATTTAGTTTCCCAGAACACCCAGCTCCTTCCTCATAAAAATCCATTAGTCCCTAGAACAATTGCGTTGAAATGGATCTGACCCTCTTTCCTAGAGCAGCGTATGGGGCGGTACTCACGCAAGGAGTTGACTTGCTGGAGTCTTTATGGTTCTAAGAACAGGGGAGACCAATATATTCTTCTTCCTGCTGCATCTCCCAACTTTCTGGGAGTTGCAGAAAGTTGGGTGTCTTAGTTGCTTGTCTAGATACTTGCTTGTCTTCTAAGCACTATCTAAAAAGCATGTCTCTGTATGAGAATTCCTTGGGGATTTCGTCAAAAGGGCAGATTCTGGGAGCTCATCTCTTACCTTTATTTGGAATCCTTGCGTTGATGCTTTCTTCTAATAACGACAAATACTGATGCCTATGCTGTGAGATACTAACAGGAGTGATTCAATTGTACCTTCGTCCATTTACACAGTATGTGAATGTTTCTTAGCAAGACAGGAAAACTGTCCCTAAACGGAAGACTTTCACTCAGGAATTCCAAGAGATTGCTGTCTGCGAGCTGAATAAGATCTGCAGATTCTCAGCAAAGACGTCTGTCACTATTCCAATTGCCCTATCTCTAGAAGTCCTTCTCCGGCACCTCGGGGGAGGGCTGTGATGCCCAAAGACCCGTTGTGTGCTGGAAGAGGTTTGGCTTTCGTCAGTTGTTCTCTCCCCAGTCACCTCTGAGGGTGTCAGATGGCTTATCTCCTCCTGGAGTGGCGGCCCCAGTGGCAGGTTGCAGGTCACCCCCGCTTATCACCACTTTACATGGTTTCTCCAAGCAAATGGTGAGCCCTACTTGACTCTGGGGCGAGAGTCCTATTGATGATTAACTTCAGACAAACATCTGGTTGTCATTACCAGTGGCAGCAGACCAGAGCGGGGCGCTGTCCGGGCTGGTGTGGTCACCTCACAACCATCAGGACGAGCTATAAAGAAAATTTAACATATCCTGTAATTACAGTCTGCCCAGTGCAGAGGGACTGAGGAATCTGCAGATCTGATTTCAGGCCCAGAGGAAAATGTTTATTGTATCTGTTCCACACATTTATTTACTCAGAGGTCGGGAGGCCCCGATGAAATGCGAGTTCCCCCCGGCCCGGCTGCTCCTGCAGGGGCTGGGCTCCTTCTTGTTTAGGTCAGGAAGCTCCAGCGTGGCTCCAGGCCTATGGTCTCTTAATGCTTTTACAGGCTTTGGGATTTGGGCAGATGGAAATGGATGGGGACATCTTGTCTGGAAAAAACAATCCTCACCCACCACAGTGCAGTGTGCCCTCCTTAAGTCCTCCCCTTCCCCTTCTGGTGGTGCCTCCAGAGGCTTCCTCAACCTCTCGTTCCTTTTGGCTCTCCAGCTGTGGGATTGAGTCCGTGAATTAACACCTACTGCTCTTCACAGGCATTTTCATCACATTTTCTCTTTTCTCCTCACAACTCCCTGTGAGTCACACATTGTTATACTCATGAGACTAAGCATTGTTGATTTGAAGGAAGTAGTGGCATCTCGCCTGACATAATGGTGGAGATAAACCTCCTCATTGCCACCCAGACTGGAGGGATGGTCTTGAGTTTGCCTTTAGGGTTTTTCTCTGTGGAATTTTGACAAAGTGAGCTTAGAACTGAGGGCTGTAGAAATGGATCGACAAATGCCAGGACTATCCTGAGATAGGAGCCATGAAAATTCAGTAACCTTCACACTCCTGCCTTCAGGGCACTAAACTCTTACACTGAGGTATGTGTGGAGAAATAGGTGTAAACCCCAAGCTAAGAGATTATATGACACAGAAGGGTGACCATGAGAATCAGGCAAAACTTCATGTGGGTGATTGTCTGAGAGGAACAGTGTGTGAAGGAGGAGGGGTGGGCAGGGCTGGTTTTAAAGCTCTGAAGAGGTGATGGGTTGAGTCTTTAGCTTCTGTTTTACCCTTTCTCAAACTCCACATCCCTCAACTGTCTCCTTTCCCCCATTGAATGCAAAAAAAGATTGCATGAATTTGTTCAAACAAGAGTTTAAATGGCTCATGTCAAAGAATATATTTCTGAAGAGGAAATTTCATGCATTAGCAGGTTGATTAGGGAAGTTTGGGAGTAGACAGTGTCCTAACTCATGGACAGGTTAACCGCTACAGAGAGACTGGCCAAGAGGAAGTAAGATCCTGAAGCCCTCCAGTGGGTAAGTGGGCAGGCACTGGAGAGAGGCCACACTTCTGAGAAAACACAGCCCTGATCTAGTTTTCCATGAACTGGGATATGACGCAGGCTACCGGGGGTGGAGAGTAGGGGGTGGGAGGGGGGACTCAGACTCAGTTATCAGCAATGCATCTAAGAAAGGGCTGGGGTGGTATTCCTTTTCTTATATCTAGGGACAAGGACTGGGCAAGGCAAGTTACAGGAGGACAGACTTGATGCAGAGCTGGGTTTCTTCAATAATTCTTGATCAGAGATCAGCTTGGGTTAGGGGGGAAGGCCAAACAGTCAAAGGTGAAGGGGTAGGAGGAGAGCTGAGTGGGCTTGGAGCTAGGCAGGTCTACCACACCTTCACATCAGAGATCACTCCTGACAGGCTTTGCCTTCTCTACCTCTGGCCTTTTCAAAGAGAGTAAAGTTGAGGCATTGGAGGGTTGGCATGTGTATGTCTGGACACATCAAATGGAGTAGGTGCATGAGAGAGCAGGTGTTTGGGAAAGTAAAGCATTCTTCCAACTTTGTTTCTTTCATATTAGTTATCATGAAAATTACAGAACCCTTGCACATTTTTATACAAGTAAATAGAAAATCTAAACAGAAAACCCACTGTAGGTGCTGAAAATAAGTAATAATGATATTCTCTTATGATGCTTTAAAATTCTTCACATTAAGGAGGTTGATATCAGACCAGATAGAAGGATATTTCTTGTCAATCAGTATCTAGGAGATTCTGATTAAACATGATGCCTTTTTCTCCTAAAATCTGACTAAACTGATGAGAAAAGAACAAAATCTGGAAGCTAGAAAATGAATAGACCAGTGGTAAAAGAAGGCAGCACAGAGAACGTTGACAATTAAATGCATGTAGTCAAGAAGATCCATTGAAAAAATGAGTGTAGAATCCTGGGGAGAATCCCCAAATGGATGATAGTAGTCTGAACGAATAGCCCCAGATCCTCTTCACCAACCTTGGAAGCCAGCCTCCTACTTCCTCCTAATTTCTAGACCACTGACTGTTCCTCCTAATTTCTAGACCACTGGCAGAGGAAAGGCAGAGAGAGGCCCTGGATTCAAGCATACCAGGCATAGCAGAGGAATAGGGCATCACATAGAAAACAGGAGGATTAAGTAAGGTTTACATACCAACCATTGATATCCCCAGCTTCCTTTTCAGAAGAAGCTTTTGGAATGTGTATGGTCAGGGTTATACCCTCTTAGCAGAAGACTGGTTGCTTTGTCCTTGGGAAAACTTGTTAAAGAGAGAAGATCTAAAGACATAATCTATTAAAAGTTCCCCAAGGAATAACCAGGTCTCCCTCTGTATAATACAGCTCACAACTGAGAAGACTTCTGAACAAAAATGCTTCTAAGTAATATTACTATTTCACTCTTAAATGGGAATGAATAATCAAGGATCACCAGGTATTTGAGAAAAGCCTCTAAGATGAAAATAGAGACTATAATTATAACAACAACAATCACAAATGGGAAGTCAGAGGAAAGAAAGACAATGCAAGCAACCCAAAGCACACTTAAAAATAAATCTCTCTCAAAAGCTTTTGCACAGCAAAGGAAACAGTTAACAAAACCAAAAGACAACTGACAGAATGGGAGAAGATATTTGCAAATGACATATCAGATAAAGGGCCAGTATCCAGAATCTATAATGAGCTTAGCAAACTCAACATCTAAAGAACAAATAATCCAATCAAGAAATGGGCAGACAATCTGAGGGGTTTGAAGTGGCGGGGGGATGGGAGGTTGGGGTACCAGATGGTGGGTATTATAGAGGGCACGGATTGCATGGAGCACTGGGTGTGGTGAAAAAATAATGAATACTGATATGCTGAAAATATATAAATTAATTTAAAAAAATAAAAATTCTTAAAAAAGAAAAAAAAAAAGAAATGGGCAGAGGACATGAACAGACATTTCTGCAAAGAAGACATCCAGATGGCCAACACACACATGAAAAAGTGCTCCACATCACTTGGCATCAGGGAAATACAAATCAAAACCACAATGAGATACCACCTCACACCAATAAGAATAGCTAAAATTAACAAGTCAGGAAATGACAGATGCTGGCGAGGATGCGGAGAAAGGGGAACCCTCCTACACTGTTGGTGGGAATGCAAGCTGGTGCAATCACTCTGGAAAACATCATGGAAGTTCTTCAAAAAGTTGAAAATAGAGCTACCTTATGACCCAGAAAATGCACTAGTGGGTATTTACCCTAAAGATACAAACGTAGTGATCCGAAGGGACACATGCACCTGAATGTTTATAGCAGCAATGTCCACAATAGCCAAACTATGGAAAGAACCTAGATGTCCATCAACAGATGAATGGATAAAGAAGATGTGGTGTATATATACAATGGAATACTATGCAGCCATCAAAGAAATGAAATCTTGCCATTTGCGAAGATGTGGATGGAACTAGAGGGTATTATGCTTAGCGAAATAAGTCAGAGAAAGACAACTGTCATATGATCTCCCTGATATGAGGAAGTGGAGATGCAACATGGGGGATTTGAGGGGTAGGAAAAGAATAAATGAAACAAGATGGGATTGGGAGGGAGACAAACCATAAGAAACTCTTAATGTCACAAAACAAACTGAGGGGGGCCAGAGGGAGGGGGGAGGGACATTGGGGAGGGTATGTGCTATAGTGAGTGCTGTGAAGTGTGTAAACCTGGCAATTCACAGACCTGTATCCCTGGGGCTAATAATACACTATATGTTTATAAAAAATAAAAAAAATAAAAAAAACTCTCTAAAATATCCTCAGAAATACATAAAATCAGATTATGATGGAAGAATAATATTCTACTTTAATAATATTTTATATATTTATACATTATATATACATTATAATATTTAATATATATTTATATATCAATATATATTATAATATTTAATAATATTCTACCCAGAGTTATCATGGCATCATTTTGCTTCTCAAAAGCAAACAGGAAACCAGAGCATAATGAAGAAGCACAGACACAGAATTCTACACCCAGCCAAACTATCAGCCCAGTATGAATGCACTATAAGGGCATGGAAAGTCTCAAAAAATTATCTCCACATTTTATTTACCTGTCATCCATTGATGGACATTTAGATGGATTCCACATGCTGATTATCGTGAATAATATTGTAATACATATAGGAGTGCAAATAACTCTTCCTAATCCTGGTTTCAGTTCTTTTGGATAAATACCCAGAAGTGGAATGGCTGAATCATAAGGTATTTCTATTTTTAATTTTTTGAAGAATCTCCATACTCTTTTTCAAGGTGACTGCATCATTTTACATTCCTACCTACAGTGTGTAAGGACTGCAATTTATCCACATCCACACCAACACTTACTTGTTTTCATTTTTGATAATGGCCATTCTGACAGGTGTGAGCTGGCATCTCCTTGAATAGATGTTTCTCTGAAGAAGACATACAGATGGTCAACGATACACGAAAAAATGGTCAACATCACTAATCATCAGGGAAATGCAGATCAAAACTACAATAAGATATCACCCCTCTTAGGATGGTCATTATCGCAAAACAAAACAGACAATAACAAATTTTGGTGAGGATGTGGAGAAGCTGGAATCCTTGTATGCTGTTGGTAAGAATGTATGTTTTAAAATAATAGCCATCTTCTATGCACTGAATGTTTGTGTCTCCCCTCAATTCATATGTTGAAGCCTAAACCCCAATGTGATAACATACTTTGAATATAAAGTATGGATTGGAAGTGGAGTCTTTGGGATATAATTGGATTATGAAGGTAGAATTCTCCTGAAAGGGATTAAAGGCCTTGTAAAAGGGGAAGGGTACATGGTATCTGTGTTCTCTGCCATCTGAGGATACAATGAGATATAGCAATCCAGGAAGTGGACTCTCATCAGATACTAGATGTCTCAGCACCTTGATCTTGGACTTCTCAGCCTCCAGATCTGTGAGAAATGAATTTTGATTGTTTAAACTCTGCTGAATCTATAGTACTTTGTTATAGCAGCCCAATAGACTAAAACATCATCCTAACAGGTGTGAAGTGATATCACATGGTGGTTTTGGTTTGTATTTTCCTATGGAATATACATACCATGGAGTATTATACACCTTTTAAAAGGGAAATTCTGCCATATGCAATGATATGGATGAAATTCAGAACTTTTTAAAGTTAAAACAGAATGGCAAATACTGCATGATTCTACTTATATAATGTATTTAAAGAGTCAAACACATGGAGGCAGAGAGTAGAAATGTAGTTGCCAGGGGCTAGAGGTAGGGGAATGGGGAGTTGCTGTTCAATGGGTATAGGGTTTTAGGGTTTTTTTCTTTTTTTTTTTTGACAGAGAGAGACACAGAGAGAGAGGGAACACGAGCAGGTGGAGAGGAAGAGGCAGGCCCCTCACCAGGCAAGAAGCCTGATACAGGCCTTGATCCCAGGACTCTGGGTTCATGACCTGAACTGTAGGCAGACACTTAATGACTGAACCACCTAGGCACCCTGAGTGTAGGGTTTTAGTTGTGCAAGATAAGTTTACAGATCTGCAATACAACATTGTTCCCATAGTTATCAATAGAGTATTGCACAGTTACAAATTTAAGAGAGTAGATTTCATGTTAACTGTTCTCAACCACAATTAAAAAGAAAAAAGAAAAAAGGAAAAAAAATGATCTTCAAGCTCCTTTTCACAAGAAGTTATTAGAAATGAGAAACCCAAGAAAGCAAACAAGGAATTCAAGAAATGTGGGAGAGAGGGCATTCTAACATAATGGTGAAGGGAGATTCAACATTAAAGCAATTTTACAGAGAGAAAGAAAGCAATCAGTCCAGATTGAACAGAAGGTTAGAAGACTCCAGAAGGGTGATCTTTGGCAAAAAATGTGAAATTAATAGACGACCTAATATGTTTGTCTGAACAAACTGACAATTTTAAGGAGAATTAGTGATAAATACACAACATTCTAAGGGAAAAAATGAGGTAATTATTAATTCCAGGGAAACATAATGATTCAGAAATGAAATATAATTATGGTGTACTAAATGGCTCACCTGTAAATAATATTAATATATTCATAATAATATAAAAGCTAAATATTGGTATAATGAGAAAATGTGGTATAACTACAGAATTAGTTTTTTATTTAAATTTCTCTACATCTTCACCAAAACTTTTTATTTTTAAGAATGGCCATCCTTACAGGTGCTCCAGATTCAGTAGTCTAAAACAATATCCATTTATTAGCTTACAATTCCATAGGTCAAATATTCAGGCACAGAGTAACTGGTTTCTCACCTCATTGTCTCACAAGACCTAAGTTGGGGTGTCAGCTGGCCTGTGTTCCTTTTTGGAGGATCTTGGAAAGAAACCAATTAAAAGTTTATTCAGGGGGCGCCTGGGTGGCTCAGTGGATAAAGCCACTGCCTTCGGCTCAGGTCATGATCTCAGGGTCCTGGGATCGAGCCCCGCATCGGGCTCTTTGCTCAGCAGGGAGCCTGCTTCTCTCTCTCTCTGCCGGACTCTCTGCCTACTTGTGATCTCTCTCTCTGTCAAATAAATAATTAAAATCTTAAAAAAAAGTTTATTCAGATGGCTGGTAGAATTAATTTTCTAGGGGCTGTAGGGCTGAAGTCCTTGTTTTTCTGCTAGACCTTGGCTCAGGACTGTTCTCAGCTCTCAGACCTCCCACCTTCCCACCACCACTTCACAACATGGGTGTTTGCTTTCTTCCAGGATAGCTGGAGTGTATCTGTCTCCCTCTTCTGCTCTTGGCTGGAGAAAACTCTATACTTCTAAAGGGCTCATGTGATTAAGTCAGACCCCTTTAGATAATCTATCTTAATTTAAGGTCACCTATGCCATATAACATAATAGAATTATAGGAGTAAAATATATAATTTCTCACAGTCCTGGGAATTACGTCAGGTACGTATAGCGTGGGTAAAAAAATCTTGGGGGATGTTTTAGAATCTTGTATACCACAATTATATTGGGAGAGGAAGAGTGAGTTGGCAAGTGAAGGGGGTGGTGATAATGGTTAAGAGAGATGAAATACCTTCTTCTATTGTAGAATGAAAGTAGATAAAGGCCTAAAGTGGAGAATAAAACAATATCCACATGAGTATGTTTGTGAAAACATATAAGTAATTATCTATAGGAACATTTAAAAATTTGGGGTGCCTGGGTGGCTGAGTTGATTAAGTAGCCAACTCTTTTTTTTTATTTCTTAAGATTTTATTTATTATTTGAGAGAGAGAGAAAGTGGAGATGAGGAGAAGCAGAGGGGAAATGAGAGAGACAAGCAGACTCTGTGCTGAGCATGGAACCCTAGGCAGGGTTTGATCCCAGGACCCTGAGATCATGACCTGAAGCTTCAAATCTTGACCTTGGCTCAGGTCATGAACTCAAGGTACTGAGTTTGAGTCCTGCCCCTGGCTCTGCACTCAGTGGGGAGTCTGCTTGAGATCCTTTCCCTCTCTTTCTGCCCCTTCCCCTCGCTCATGTACATCGACATTCTCTCTCTCTCTCTCTCTCTGAAAATAAATAAATCTTTAAAAAGTAAAAAGTAAAAAGTGGTTGCCTAAGGAGAGTAGACTTCAGGGATAGGGTGGTGCAGAACAGAAGGCTACCATTTTTCATGGTGTGCCTCAAGGATTGCTGTATCTCAATTAATCCAAGACTCTTTGATTGTATAATACATCCTGATTTCTGAGTTGTTAACATGTGAAAAGTGCAATTTGCCTTACATTACTATATATAAGTTTATATATCTAAACACACACATACACACACAGAGATGAAAAGAAAAATTAAAAGCAAACCAAAACCAAAGCTAAGGAATAATTTCTGTTTGGGGTGAATTAGTATGTTCTGGCCTGGGGCAGAATGTAGGGCACATGAGAAAACAGTCCAAGATACTCTGTGGCCATCAAGTAAGTCTTTCAGAACATAAATAAGCAATAGGAAAGTTGAAGAGTGATAGTGACCAGATGTATAAATACATAACCATTTCCCATGATTAAAAATCTTTGTTTTGCCTTATCTAATAAGTCCATATACTTAAGAAAAACTGTGAATTTTATTTTAGTTTTTACAAAGATTTTATTTTAAGTAATGTTTACACCCAGTGTGGGACTCTAACTCATAACCCTGAGATCAAGAGTCTCATGCTCTACCAACCACACCAATGAGGTGCCCTGAGAAAGTGTGAATTTTAATACACACTTTTAGAATACATTGAGCATTAGGTTTGCATCTCTCTCTCATCATCATCTTTTTTTTTTTTTTTTTTTTTGCATTTATAAGCTCTGCGTCAGTCTCTGTATTAGGTGTTAGAATAAGATGGTGGCAGAATCTTTGCCAAGAAGGAACTAATAGTCTAGCAGGCTATGAAAAAGTGGAGAAAGTCTATAATGAGGCTAAATCTGCCAGAGTAGGGGGAAGCAAGTGTGATATGGTTGGAACAAAGAGTAAGTGAAGGACAACTGTAGAAAATTGAGTTGACAAAGTAATATTTTTCAATCATATTTTATATAATGATTGATGTCTTCATATTTTCGTTGATTAGCCCTGCTTTAACTACCTAATTCAATCATGAAAATGTTCACTGCTAAGATATCCAAGTTTCTCTGATCCAATGGCATATTTATATCATCAGTGTTTAGAAGTTTAAGGCTGGATTTCTAGTTGTCACCTCAATCATTTCTTACTCCCTTGTAATAATAGATTTAATATTATTAGTATTCTCTAAAGTTTTCTGGGAGGCATTTATTTTTATTGTGTAATGGTGAATGATGATAAAAATTAAAAAAAAGAATAAAAGGCTTTCATATTTTCCATGCAATTTTCATTTCTGGTGTTCTTCATTTCTTTGTGCATCTGGTTTTGTTTTCCTTCTGTGTGAAAATGCCAAAGGAAAACTGTGGTGTGAGGAATTCTTTCAGCTTTTGTGTGCCTAAACAAGTTTTTATTTCACCTTTAGTCTTAAAAAATAGTTTTGCTGGATACAGAATTCTAGGTTGACAATATTTTTCTTTCAGTAATTTAAATATGTAGCTCACTCTCATCTGGTATGAATGGTTTCTCATGAGAAATCTGATGTCTCTTTTTTGTGTGTGTGTATTTTTTTTTCCCTTCTGGCTGTGTTTAAAATGGTTTCATCACCAATGTGCTTTGGAGTAGGGGTTTTTTTTTTTAATTGTTCTCATGCCTAAGGCTCATTGAGCTTTTTGGATTTGTTAGTTTGTAGTTTTCATCAGATTTGGAGATTTTGGCTATTGGTTTTTCAAATATTTATTTGGTCTCACCTTATTCCTCTCTTTATGACTCAAATTACACATCTATGTGGCTCCTGGAAGTTGATGCACAGCTCACTGATCCTCAGTTCATTTCTCTTTAGTTATTTTCCCCTGTGTTTCATTCTATTGCTAGGTGTTCAAGTTCATTAACTTTTTCTTCTGGAAAGACTTCTGAAATGCTTAATTTCACTAGTATATTTTTAAAGTCTCAGGCATTATAGTTCTCATCTCTAGAAGTTTGAATTGTATTTTCTTCACATTGCCCACATTTCTTTTTTTTTTTTAAGATTTTATTTATTTATTTGACAGAGAGAGATCACAGGTAGGCATAGAGGCAGGCAGAGAGAGAGAGAGGAGGAAGCAGGCTCCCCGCTGAGCAGAGAGCCCGATGCGGGACTCGATCCCAGGACCCTGAGATCATGACCTGAGCCGAAGGCAGCAGCTTAACCCACTGAGCCACCCAGGCACCCCATCCCACATTTCTATTTAACATGCTCAATGTTTTATTTAGTTGCAGATTTTTTAACCTCAGCAAAATAAGGATGCCTTGGCCTCTGCAGATTCTGAGCCACAAATCCTTGACCCAGGGAGACAGAATTGGGGACATAGTGTGCACATGGTTTTCCCTTCCTCATGCTGCAGCCTGGAAACTCTTTCCAGGAAGTAAGCTGAGTAGTTGCTGAGCTCACTTTCTTGTTTCAGAGATCATTTTCCTTTATTGTATGATGCTCAGTGTTTCAAAAATTATTGTTTCATGTCTTTTGTTTTCTTTATTGTTGTTTTATGTGGAAGGGCAAATCCAGTCCTTGTTACTCCATCTTAATTGGAAGCAAAAGTCAACTTGTTGTATTTAAATTACTGCTGGATTTTGGTAAAAGAAAACTGCTACCATTTCTTACAAAACCAAATATCACTTTTGGGTGGTTCAGTCCTCCCTTAAATGTTTGAATTGATTAGCTATGCAGGCTAATCAATTATAGCTGATATAAATTGAAAAAAGAATTAGAATTCATTTGAGGAAACTTCAACTTACATTCCATTTTTGCAGGCTTGTTCTTCCCCCGTTCCCTGTGCTGATTGGTGGGAACTACAATATTTCTCAGGGTGTACATAGTATTGGTGAGTTGATTATTTTGAATAGATCCAAGTCAGCTAAAAAATATTAAATAAATTGATCTTAAACATTGTGCTCCTCCCCACTAAGGTAGATGCTGGTATTTCTCTTTTGTTTCTACAGCACTTAGTACCTATCTCCAGGACTGTATTATTACATTTATACTATCTCACACTGATTAGAGTTGGTCCTGGGTCTCAGTCTTAAAATTGTTTGTTTGAGTTCTTATCTTTTCAGTAGACTTAAGCCTTAGCTAGCTGGGGACCCTGACTTTTCATCTTCGTGCCCCTGATACAGTACCTACACTTAATAGGCGCTAATAGGTACCTACACCTAATCATTTTCTGAGACAAAACATGTCTTATCAATAATTGTAGGGGAGAGCTCTTTTGTCCTTATTTAGTAAATTAAATGCAAATCAAAATTTAAAAAAAAAGTGACTTTGGGTGAAGAGCAGAGATAAATGGAAGCCACTTCCCTCTTGTTTGGTGCTAAGGGGGGAATGGAAGCAGATCTTGTGCTACTTCCTCTCGCCAATCCTTAGAATCACCACCCCACCCTGACCATTCCTTTTTTCCCTCTGCATCTTGTCTTTGGTTTTGGGGAGAAGATAAGGAGAAGATGAGAGAGAGAAGATCTGAGATATCTGAAGGAGTTTCTACCAGGTCAAAGTGGAGGAGATTTACCACTTCCAAAGGAAGGGTGGCCAGAGTATCCTCCTCATTCCTGGGCTTGAGTACTGTGTGTGTAACTTGAAACAGAAGGGTTCTTGAGTTGATCCAGTAAGCACTGCCTGGGCCTGGCGATCTGATTTGCAGGGCTCAGAGGAGATTGAAAGTATGGGATCCTTGTTAAATATCTGTGAAGAATTTTAGGCTGTGACAGCAGAGCATGAGACCAAGGGTAGGACCCTTCTGAGTTGAGGCCCCATGTACCAGCACATGTTCACACTGATGAAACCAGGCCTGGGGTTCCTTGATGGAGGTTTCAAAGACTGCGTTTATGTGATGTTTCTTTTCTTTATTTGTTTATCTGGAAGTTTCTATGAAATCCTTTGGACTTTCAAAAAGGGATAAATACAAATATCAAGGTACCCATCACTGGCTTAAGAAATGTGTGGTGATAAATACATTTAAAATGCTTTGTGTACCTCTTGCTCCCGGAAGTAACCCATGTTCTGATGAACCACAAGAGTTTATCATTTCTGTAGATGTCAATATTTCTTTCTTTTTTTTTTTTTTTCTTTTTTACTTTACTCTTTAAAGTGATTCAGGGGGAATATTTCCTGAAGCAAATCCCTGAGCAAGGGATTAAATCCTGTGAGACCCAGGATTAACCAACTCCAAATCTGTGTGATAAGGGAGTCCTGGTTTCGTCTTTTGCATTTTTATTCATTGTTTATATTTTCTTTAGCCCACATCTACCTCCTTTCTTGCCCTTTGTAGAATCTGTAAACAACCCTTCCTTTCTGCTAAGCTTGTCTTCACCCATTTTACTTACTATTTGCTTCTTTTACTTACTGCTTGCTTCTTTTGTAAAGCTAAGCATGAGTCCAGGCTCCAGGCCAATTTCTTTTCTCCCTCATGGCTATCCTGGTCATGGTGCTGGGGGTTCAATGGGTCGGTCAAGTGGTTGCTTTGTAATATTTTAAGTTCAGCTGCATCTGGGGACTTGGAAAAGCAGGGTTCCAAGGAGACAGAATGTGTTGGAATTTTACATATATTTATATATATATATGAACTAGAGTGAATTGGATTCAGAGATGAATATTTAGCCAAGCCCACATTTGAGAATTTTAAAGTAGGACTGTGAGGGGAGAGAAAGTCATGCTCAGCCATGCAGCTTTGTGCAGGGATTAAGGCAGCAGGAAATGTGGTGAATATTTTGCCAAAAATGAGGGTGTGGCCTTGAGTGGGGACTTGGAATCTGGCGTTGTCCCACACAGTTATAATAATTAACAAATTAATAGTTTGCACATCCTCTATGCCTTCAAAAGCTTAAAACCCCTCCAAGCCTTACATACCCTCCAGATGAATATTGGAAACCGTGTGGAATTTAGCAATAGTAAGAAAGAAGAGTGAAAATGGCTGGTTTTTCTGTCTTTAGGGATTTATCTACATGGCAGCAGCCACAATTGGGTTAGAGCAAGGAGTCTGGGGATGGATTCTGGCAGGCCTTTGATCTGAACGGACTGAAATAAAAGAAACCAATGCACCCCCTAATCGCCTGACCAGATACCTTACACAGCACCATTCCAAGCTCATGTGAATAATATGGTCGCAAAATGCCAATAATAACCACCAGGATTTCCAGCACAGGGAGTGATTGGAAATTTGACTCATGTGCTGCCCCCAAAATCACTCTGGCCTAATTACTGTTAAAAACAGATGAAGATAAAAGTTAACATGGCCCCAGTGAGTCATCTTGTCAGGACTCACATTACAGAAACAGCCATTCTGGGAGGAGAGTTCTGAGGACAAAGTCTTTGAGAGTGGCCACAAACAATTGCAGAGAACCAGGCTGCTAGAAAAGCCTGTGTCTAGATCCCAGGAACTTAGCACAAGATAACTCTCCTGTGGTAACAGCGGCTTTTCGATAGTCTTTTCCATTAATAAACACATGCAACCGCCATATGGAAATATGATCTTCAGCCTCACTTCCTCCTAAACTAGAGCATTCCTAATTGCAGTTACTTAACTTCCTTCAGGAATACTCTCTCACTCTTCTTCAGAAAGACTGTTCGTAATGACTTGGGTTCATCTGGCATGGGGAAGAGACGAGTGGGACAGGCAGCAGGAAGCCTTCTCTGAAACTGGCCTCTTAGTCTTTCCTGGGTAAGTAGTATTGGCCTCTTTAGAGATAAAGAAAATTGGGAGCCAGAGGATACTACAAATCAAATGTTCTTTTGTTCCTTTGTGCCTAGAGTTCCGTGATCAACCATGATATTCAATATGGCGGTGTCATGTCGTTTGGTGGGGAGAGCAGTCGGAAGCATAGAAAGTTTGGGTTTGAATCTTGACTTTGCCACTGTTCACTGTGACTCCAGACAAGTTATTTAACCTCTCTGGGCTCAGCTCTCCCATTGATCACCTGGGAGTGATGACACAGACCCTAAAGCAATGGTGTCAATTACTTTACATGGAGAGCAAGGTCTTAGTAAGTAATTCTATTCTATAGGAAAGGCCTGCAGGATGTGGTCTGGGTACAGATGGTCTGAAGTTTGATCCTGGATGCATCAAGGACAGCGAGTGTTCTGCTGAGTAGCATGAGTTGTGTTTGCTTGTTTATGTTCTCCTCACTGATGTTCCCTAGGAAAGGGACAATTTGTCAGAGCCCAGTTCTGATGATCCTTATCCTGAAATCTTCACTGTTTTCAAATGGGGAGTTTTTACTTCTTTAAAAGATTGATTTGATCTCCCTCAATTTTCCTCCTTCCCCTGTAATTGCATACAGACAGTCTCAGAATCAAAGGGATTCTGAAGCAAAAATATCTTACAGTCTACACCAATATTGTCATAACTGCTAAAGAAAATAAAGACATAAGGAAGACAACATGGAATTTAGAAATTATCTAAAAGTAGAATTAATCATGATTTATTTGTAATCATCACTGGGAATTATGTTAATCAGATTGGGAGTTAACCTAAATGACCAAACATAAGGGATCACTTAAACAATGGAGTCTTACGCACCACTGAAATATGGATGTGGAAAAATACGTCCTATCATGGGGGAGTGTTAACAATAGACAGTGAAGTAAAAAAAAAAAAATCAATTTAACTGCAACATCAAAATATGAACATGATTTATACACATATGATGAGTTATGCATGCTCTGTTTATTTTTGTTTAAAAAACACATAACATAAAATTTACCACCTTAACTATTTCTAGGTGTACAGCTCAGTAGTGTTGAGTATATTCAAATTGTCAGGCAATGACACTTTCATCTTTTCGTCTTTTAAAACTGTACCCATTAAACAACAACTGCTCCACATCCCTTGCCTACAGCCTCTGGAAACCACCATGCTACTTTCTGTCTCTATACATTTGTTTGTTTTGGGCCTCCATATAGGTGGAATCATACAGTGTATATTCTTTCGTCACTGGCTTATTTCACTTAGTAGAGCATCCTCCAACTTAAGTTGTGATGTAGCAGGAGACATGATTTCCTTCTCTTTAAAGGCTGATCAATGTTGCATTGCATGTATATGCCACACTTTGGTATCCCTCTATGCATTGACTGGCACTTGGGTTCCTTTCACATCTTTGTCTTTGGGAGTGATGAGGCTATGAACTCAGGTGTGCAAATATCTCTTTGAGATTCTGCTTTGTTCTGGTCTATGAAATCCAGAACCTGTTTGTGACCAGGATGTTTTTATGCCTCATATGTGGATAGTCCCCTATAAAAAGAGCTTGCAGCTCCAGGTCAGCTCCAGGTTGGCAGATGGGATGAGCAAGGGACCTTGGATGTCAGGACATCTGTCCCACTTGGGTTCTTCTAGACTTTGGCTTGATATTTGTCCAGGAGTTTCGTGGCCCAAGACACTGGCCTCCTTCCTGGCAGTGTCAAGCTCTCTGTTCTTTCTGTCCCCAGCAGGAAGAGGAACGGAGGTCGCGGGGATGGGAATGGCTTTAGGCTGTCAGGTGAGTAAGCTGGTGCAGTCCCTCGGCAGAGGAAGCAGGCTCTAAGGGAAAGGCAGGTTAAAGTAGTGATAGTTTATGGTTACTAATGAATTCCGTTTTATAGCCCAACTCCCTTAAATTGTCTTCCTGTGATTAATTCTTGTTCTCCTGGTCCCCTTTAGGCAGACGGTTGTTGATAGGGAGTGCTCAGTGTTGAATGAGTAAAACATCCTAATGCATGTTCTCTTCAGCCAGAGATAACCTTGTTCTAAACGTGATGAATGCAACTTCTACGAGGGAGCATATCACCAAGAAGGGGGCTTGTGGCTTATGCATCAGACACTTGGGTATAAGCTCATTGTCCAGAAGCATTTCAATCTCAATCTCTCTCTCTCTCCTGACTATTTTGAATAACTTGGTCTGTCTGTCACTGTCCCTAAAATGAATGGATATAAATCACCCAACTGGATGCTTTGTTCTCTGTTTAATTATCCCCCACACTCCCCACAAGGACTCCACACCTTTTTCTTCTTCAGTGAACAATGAAACAAAGGAGCAGCATTTCTGGGAAAGTCATAGAGCTTAAAAATCATTAAACTACCCCCCATTGGAAAGGATTCCCTTTGGGGACCGGAGAACTTCAGTTGTTTTTTTGTCCTTTTTTTGTGTGTCTGTGTGTATGTGTGGATAGGTTTGCACAGACTTGGAGAGAAAGGAGACATGCTTTTCTGGTTGGGCTTCTACACTTTGTGTCTCAACCCACGTTGCCTTGATCTCAGACTTCTTAATTTTGGCCCAGGCCACCAAAATATACGGGATAAAACCACCAAGTCACCCATGATTGTTATTTATAGGGATGTGTCCTGTACTACGAGAGCTCTAGCTAAAGAGGGAAGGCAGGTGGCGGGGGAAGTGAGCTGGCATGTTCGGGGGGTTACTCCACAGAGATGCCCGCATGACCCATGTGCCCACTTAATAAGGGAAAGAAAGAGAAAAGCCAAGCCAAGTTATTTTTTGTGTGAACAAATTATTTACATGTCTAGTTTCCTCCAGCACTTACAAAGGATCTCCTCCACTCTGTCAGAAGACTTCAGTTTAAAAGAGGGAAAAAAAAAAAAAGCCTCTCTCCCAGAACTGATAACCAAATAAAAACTTGTTATATTTTCTCTCTAATAAGCACAAGAAATTCCATAACTCCCTTGATTAAGCATATTATCCTTCTTCAGAAAGTCAGCTTGATTTATGCAAAAAGTGATTTGGACATACTTTCTCCGGCCATGGAGATTTCATAATTCCTAGTGTATGTCTGGAAAATCTCCTCTCGTCGAGTCCAAACCAAATTAATGTCTTCCAGAGTGACCTGAGGAATTAATGAGGTTTCTGCTGTCAGTTCTACCCATCCAAAGGTCAAGTAAATCATGGGCTGGCTCTGGGGCCGCTGTATTTTTGCTGCCTTTCTGACTCCACGTCCCACGATAACAACGTTGCAGATGGCTTTGAAATACGGCATCACCGACACTCTCCGTCCATCTGCTGGGACATATTTTAGGCTCTGCTTCTCTTTCTGCTGTAAACTCGGCCTTTAATGGAGTCCGTAATTGCTGATAAATGGGGTATCAATGAAGTCAGTGTGCTGGAGGTTCCCCCATTCTTTTCTGCTGATGTGTGCTATTTAAGTCTCCTCCGACGTGACTTAAGATGATTGTGTGCCCAGCTCTTTAATTCTGCAACTGGTGCTCTTGGCTGAAGATTTAAAGTCTTCCCCCAACCTCCATTCTTTTTGGACAAGTTAAAGCTGGATGGTAAGAGGCTTTCCCGAGGAATCGTATTCTTCTTACTGGGAGAAAGTTTACAACCTGCTGTAAGATCATGCACAAAGCGCTAGTGAGAAGTTTGAGGATTTTTTTCTCCCTTTTTCCCACTACCACCCAAGTGCGAGGACCAGCTTCTTTGTGGACCTCAATAGTGAGATAACCGGCAGGTTTCTCAAAAGCTTTGAAAGTGACTTAGCCCATATCCCTGTACTGGCTCGGCTGGGGTTTCAGTGTTCACCACTGAACTTCATCACAATTTTCCTCTTTGGTTCTTTTCTGATTATAAATGAGGATTAAAAGTGAAAGCCATGATTGTCTTCCCTCCTACTCTTCTTATTTGATTTTTGCATTTCTCATGAATTTCTGGTTGAATTGCAGCTGCTAATGAGGAAACAAGCCAGACGGGGTTTGCAAGGTCTTAGATGGTGCCTTAGCGACATGTCCAGAGGAACAGGAAGCCCACTGCTCCCCATGTATCCTTTCAAAACAGAAAAACCTAAAGTTACCGGCTGACCACCGCGTTTCGGCTACCAAACAGCCATGTGGATAAAAACACATAACAGCGAGGAATGAGACATTAAAGCTGCAAGTGGAGTCCGAGTCTGCCTGACCTTTCAAGCTTCAGTTTCCTGAGCTATAAAATGGGGATGCTCATACCTGCGGTCCTTACCACAAACATTTAGGGGCGCGGCTGCTGCTGCCGGCTAACATTTCTGAACATTTATTATGGGCTAACTATGGAGCTAGGCACCTTCCCTGTAGGATCTCACTGAATCCTCACAGTAATTGTATGATGCCCCTGGTATTTTCAATGCCACCATTTTACAAACAAGGAGATGGTGACATCGATCAAAAAAGGAGGTCTATAAGAAATGTTTTATAGCTCTTACTGTTTTCAAAACACGTTTTCATACGTCCATTCATCTCTCCTCCTCAAGAACTCTGTCAGGTATTTATTATTGTGTTTCTTTCCTTGGAGTTTAGAGAGAGGACAAGAGGCTTTCTCAAGGTCACACAAGTCGGGAAGGGCAGCGTTGTGGCTTGAACAAGACACACAGCCATTGTAAACATGCCTCAAAGGAAGAAAAAAAAAGCCCCATTGATAATACAGTTAGATACCCCTTTGTCGTTGCTAGGATATAATCCATTAACACATGAGTGTCAAACAGCCTTGTCACCCTCATATTTTAAATTAGACCATAAAACAAACAACATGCCCAACTATGGCAGGCAAGCGGAGGATGACCAAGGAAGGACGTGGGGGGCTGGTGAGAAGATGTGGAAGAAGCTGGTGACCTAAGTGAGGAACTTTAGGGAATTTGGTGAAATTTGGGTCAGAGGTTGAAAGGAAACTGATGAATAATTTTGATAAAACTTTGAAAATGTCAGTCAGGCTAAGCCACTCTGGTGCTTCTTATCCATTTCTGATTTTATTCAGCTGGGAAATACCTCAGTTTTTCTTCAGCTGTTTGTTTCTCATTTGTTGGAAACTGGTGGGCGGGATTGGGGGCAATTTCCACTTTCAGTCCCACAAAGCAGAGAAAAGATTAGAACTCACTTTAGGGGACTGAACTGGGAGAGAGATTTGCTTTTTCTCCCCTTATGTCTTTAACGTTTAATACCTCAACTGAGACTCAACCCTAATGTGCTTCCCCATTGCAAAGGGCCGGCTGGAAACTGGGTGTGGGCCTGTGGCTGTGGCGGGGAGAAGGCAGATTGTATTTCTCTAAGACAGTGGAATTGGCTGGGTGAGGGCATGCCATTAGAGTAGAAGCCTCAGAAATGCCCATGGGGGCACTGCCCTTAGCAGACACTGGAGTAAATGCTCAAGCAGACTTCTTTGTGGGGAAGTCCAGAGTGTGAAAAACGCTTTTCACTGCTCCCGACTAGTGCCAACACTTAACAAGTCAGTGGATCCTCGGGTCCCTTTTTTTCACCTGGAAAGTGATGATGGGGACAATAATAAGTCACAGAGGTCTGGTGAATATTTGATAGGATGATGATGTGAAAAGGTTTGCACACTTTAAAGCACTGGCGGCTGCCTATGGTGGTTGGTGTTGGGGCTCGCCTCCCCAGTCTTTTGATATGTGAACTCAGTGCAAATTTAAATCAAGGGCTCCCCTAAAAACACAAGTGGGTCAGCAGAAGTGTGGAAGACACGGGGTTGATGGTGGTGGCTGTAGGGAGCAGCTGGGTTCTGGCCGGCCAGAAAAAAGCAAAATAGAGTTTAATGTTATTTAAGTTCAGAAGTAAAATGAAATGAAGCACTCAGAATTTTCTAGTGTGCTAACCACAGGCCGCAAGGGCCTGTCGTCCTCGTGACTTGCTTCTAGAGAGTTCCCTTGCAGAGGCTGCTCTGCCCCCTCCCCTCTCCCCCCCCCACTTTGTGTAGGGTATGCGTTCTCATACTGTCTGGGCAGGGGGAGGTGACTGCTCTGGGCAAGCAGGTGACCTTGTCCCACCTCCTCCGATAATGTCCCCAGCTCTGAGCCGCGAGGTCCTGACAAAGCCACCGTAGCTCCGAAGAATGGGGTCTCCTAGCCGTCTTCTCGCATCAATCAGCATTTCGTTTATGAAACTGGTGGGCGAGAAGATATATTGGCACAGGGTCAAGAGGGAGACACCGCACGTTTTGAGAGTGAACTCTAAGAGGTGACATCTGCAGCCCACGCCCTGCCATCTCCCCTAGGGGGCTGTGAAGTGTCACCATCATTCCTACCCGATGGAGGCAGCAATGACAACGGCACAGTGATATTGCAATAGGCTTGTGCGGTTGTGGTTTTTTTAAAGAGCAAAATCCGCCTGATTTTGAGCATGCGAGGGTCACTGGCTCTAGCACAGGGCCTGGTTCAGGCTCCAGTGGTGCCCAATTAATGCATATTGAGTGAGTGGGGGAAATAAACCAGAGAAGAAATTTGTTTGGAAGGGAAATAGAATGGGGGGATGGGCCCTTAGCAGGGGGAAGGGAAACTTTATCACCGTGCTTCTGGCTGGGAAGAGTGGTGGCCTTGTGACACGGAGAATGTGGGGGCAGGGATGGGAAGGCGGGGGGGGGGGATGGAGGTCATGTGGGCTCGACACTGGGATTTGGAGTAGTGGCCAGCAAGCAAAGATAGGCTGCCCGCGGCCTGGGATGCTGGGCTAAGTAGTGTGGGCTCTGTCCTGAAGGCAGGGAGAAGACAGCAAATGGGCTTGTTTTGTTTTGTTTTCAGCCAGAATGTGATATGAATGGGGATCTTTCTCTGCATCTGAGAGAGACAGGGAAAGACAGAGTGAGAGAGACAGAGAGAGAGACAGGGAGAAAGCGAGTGAGGGAGAGAATGAGAGCTGCCGGTTCTGCAGGCTCCGTCAGGGGTTTGGCGAGGACAGTCATCTAGGGGTTGTTTGGAGAAACCTGGAGGGGGCTGGGGCCGTGGATCATCCCCCTGCAGATGGGCTGAGAGAGGCTGGATTCCTACGGCAAACGGTCTGAAGTCTCGGCCCTTGGTATGTTCTTGGGCTCACTGCATTCCCGAGGAGACAAATGAAAGGACAGTCACGCTGTGGGTTCCAGTGTCTGGGTGGCTGTCATGAGGGTCCCTCTTCAGCTGGGGCTGCCCGGAGCCAGGGCTGTGCAGGAAAGGGGTGGCTGCATCCGTTGGCGTGGTTGGCAGGGGTGTGACCAGCCCCCACGGGGCTGAGGCTGAGGTGGCACCCCCCCACAGGCTCGGATGCCCAGTACATGAGAGCAAAGCATCTGTGCCATCTCTGCCTCCTATCAAAACCCCAGCAACTGTAGAGTCACAAATACGTAAGCGGTTTCCAAGTTTTGTGGGGGACGTTAGGCAAGAAGAGCAGTCTCTTGTGACATTCTCATACATGTGTGTGGTTTCCTCATGGCCGGGGAATCTGGTTTTCCAACCATCTGGCTGGTTAGGGATTAGGAAGGTAGACTTTAAACGTTACAGCGCAGCTCATGGATTAAGCGGCGACCAGTAGGCCCTAATGTAGGTTTAGGCTGTTACAAACACAGGGACTCCCTGATGGGTGTTTGAGGTACTCCTCCGCCCACTTCTGTCTACACTGGAGCCTCTTCCTCCCCCTCTCTCCCCCGGTCCCTGAGAATGACCTAATCTTCCTCGTTGGTTGTCAGTCCTACGTGGGTCCCTATGTGACTGGGCGAATAGAATGCTTAATAATGCTTAATAATACCAGGTCCCTTCCAGGAAAGTTTCAAAACGAGAGAATTGGATGAGAAGAGCCATTGCCACATATTTATGGCCTTGAACGTGCTTGTCAAGATGCCATGTCCTCTTACGCACTTCCCCCTCCCCCCACATTTGTCACTGTAGTTTGATTCCACTTATTGAGAGAGTCATTTTGAGGAACCGACTGCCTCAGTCTCACACATGCAGGCCAGGCCTGGCTAACTCCAGCAGGATGGGGTCGACCAGGGGAGGCAGCAGGATGGGGTCGACCAGGGGAGGCCAGGGCAAGGGCTGACCTTGGCCCACACGGCCGGGAAGGAGATGATTGGAAGGAATTAAGCCCAATAGGTAGAACAAGTGGTGATCTGGCAGAGACGAGGCAGGGTAGGCCTAGGACAAGGCAGACGAGTCTGACCAGGCCAGGGGAGTATCTGTGGGAATGAAGGAGGGAGGGCACCCACAGCCATGGTTGTTGAGACCCACCCCCCGTCCCGTGCCCAGGGCCCTGCCAAGTGGATTCCTTGTGTCACCTTTGACTCTGACGTAGAACTGATGCTCTACCTAACTTAACATCATGTAAGGCTTATATTAGCCTTTTAAGGTAGAAATCACCATTAACATGATTTTATAGAGGAAGAACCTCATGCTTTGAGAGGTTAAGTCAGTCCCTGGCCCCACGGCTACCAAGTGCCAGGGCTGTAACTTAAACCCAAGTCTGACTCCAAAGGCCCTTCTTCACTGCATGTGACTGTCATCCCAGAGGGAAGCTCTGGCCCAGTTCCGATCAGTGAGGTGGTTCCACCGGCAGGATTGGGCAGCTCTTGCTCTGTGACAACCCGGCAGCCAGGGGCTCGCCTCGCCTGCAGTCCACGATCAGCCGGAGTCCCTCCGCGCATGCGCACACTGTCGTGTCTGTGCGCACGGAGGCACAGCAGGTGGATAGGCTGTGGCCGAAGAGAAACACTTTGACTCATCCAAACAGCAGGCCAGCTTCCCTGACTCTGCGGCTAGATCGCTGGAGGCCTGGAGGGTGAGGCTGAGGCTCTGGCCATTCCTTACTGAGATCTGGTAGCAAGAAAGATCTGGTTTCCCAAGTACCTTGTCGCAGAATTTGAGGAATCCCTGGTGGGCGGGGGAAGAAGAAGAGAAGAGGAGTTGGGCAGGATGACAGGACCCCCGGGGTTGCAAGCGGAGGCAGGAGTTGCTGTGAAATCACGGACTTATGGGCTACTAGAAGTTAGTCCGGGATTCATGGTGGGAGGGGCAGCCTCCTGGACTTTTCCTCCCAGGAAATGCTAGGGTCATGGGGCTTTCATGTGCCTTTTGTACAGAATGGGTCATGAATTAAATTCCTCCGCCTGAAAGGTATACAGAGGTGTAGGGGTGGATGTTTAAGCAAAAGGAGGAACTGAAATTTCTGCTGCCGACGGGAAGGTCATGTTTCTATTGCTGTTTTCATTACCCAAATGGCGTTTCAATGGTGATTCCTGGTGTCCTAAAAAGTTCTCCCTCTCAAGTCTTGTCTTGCTGGAGGACCACTTCCCTCATCTTGAAAGGTTTCCTTCGGTCTCGGTGGTTCACGCTCCTGGATCTCCTCACAGCCCTCTGAGGCGTTTCTGCAGTTTTGCCATCGCTTTCACTCCTTTTCCACTAGCCTATTCGCTGAGAACTGAGTTCCCCTGATCTCATTGGGATCTACTGCTGTGTAACACGCCACTCCCGAATTCAGTGGCTTTATTTATATGTCTACTTATTTTTATTTTTATTTATTTATTTATTTGACAGAGAGAGAGAGAGAGAGAGAGATATCACAAGTAGGCAGAGAGGCAGGCAGAGAGAGAGGGGAAGCAGGCTCCCCACTGAGCAGAGAGCCCTATGCGGGACTCGATCCCAAGACCCTGAGATCATGACCCGAGCCTATGGCAGAAGCTTAACTCACTGAGCCACCCAGGTGCCCTATATTTATTTTTTATTCCAAATTTAGCAACCATTTACTTAGCTCATAAGTCTTGGGTCTGCTGAGCAGTTCTGCTGATCTGGGTCAGGCTCAGTGGATGGAGGTCGGGTCCCTCATTCCTTTTCTGCCTGCCTGCAGGGCGCCACATGGGCAGGGGGCCTGGCTGGATTGGGGTGGCCTCGGTTGGCATACCTGGGCTGGCTCCACATGGCCCGTGTCCTTCAGCTGGCTAGCCCGGGCTTGTTCTCATATGGTGGCAGAGTATTCCGACAGAGAGTGAGTGTGCAAGCCTTCCCCGGGCATGGGCTTGGGGCTCCCACTGTGTCACTTCTGCTGTGGTATATTGCACAAAGTGAGGGGAGTCTAGGTTCAATGTTAGGGAAACGGACCCTCTTGGTGAGGGGGAGTAGATGTAAAATTACATTGCAAAGGTGGTGAAGGTATGGAAAGGAGAGGTGAATTGAGGTCGTTTCCCCAAATATCCTGTCACGCTGGCATCCTGCCTTTGACTGCTCAGTTGTTCTCCTCAGATCAACTCAATCTGTGTCATGGTGTTCTCCTTCTCCCACATGCCAAGACGTCCCATGTCGTCTTCTATACACCTGAATTTTATTGGGTCAGACTGAAGACTCTGCCTTTGCCACCACCTTAAGTAGACTGAAAAGCCCCACAGCGCGTGGCTGGGTGAGGGGATGACAGAGACGGCTCCTTGTGCAGCAGGACGAATTCTTAACCCTCTGTAGGTCTGCTGAGCTGTGTAGTGAGAGACTATCCCCCAGCCTGCCCTGCAGCCTCAGTCGGGCCACTTGCCCTTTTCTGGCCAGTGGGATGTGAGCTGGAGGAAAGCACACCGAGGAGGTGGGTGAGGGACCCTGCCTTTGCCACCTTTCCCAGTGGTTGGGTAGAAGGTGGGAGCCGTTGCAGTTAACGTGAACCCATCATACTCAGAAACCACAAACAGGATGGCACAGTCATGCTATGAGCTCCGGGCCCACTTCTGAACTGCAGAATGAGAGAAAAATCAATGCCAATCTTATTTAATCTTTGTATGTGTGAGTGCTTTTGTTAGACCCTCTTAGCCCGTGTCCTAACCAAGCTGGTGCTGGCAGGGGAGGCGAGTGCGGAATGATGGGGCGTAACAGTGGCAATGCCAGGCTAGGGGTCTGGTGAGTTCAAGGTGGGAGGGAGCACCAATTTTCCCAGCTTTTCTTTTCTCTTCCAAACTTATTTAACATTTCTTTTCCTTTCCTTGTGTTTTTTATTATGTTCAGTTAGCCACCGTATAGTACTGTGTAGTACACCATTAGTCTTTGATGTAGTGTTCAGCGGTTCATCAGTTATGCATAACACCCAGCACTCAGCACAACACATGTCCTCCTTAATTCCCATCACCCTGCTACCCCTTCCCCCAAACCCCCTTCCCTCTGAAACCCTCAGTTTGTTTCCCAGGGTCCAGAGTCTCTCAGCATTTCTTTCTCTATTTTCCCTTTCGTTTCCCACTGTTTTCCTTTTGGTTCCACAACAGTTTCCATGCGGGCATGGTGGGGAAATCTTTGATAACCTTGTACTGTGAGGAGAAGGTTAACAACTACATGGCAGTTGATGTCATGGTATATATGATATTATATTGGACATAAGAAAACTCTTTATTTGGAAGGAACCCAAGAAGAGTGAGAAGGTAATATTGAGAGTGTGTATGCCCCTCACTTGCCTTCCCTTAGGTTAACATCTTCCACATTATGATATATTTGTCAAAAATCAGATGCCACTGGTTGCTACAGTGCTATTAGCTAAACTACAGACTTTATTCCATTTCTTTGGTTTCTCTGTTCATCTTCTTTTTCTCTCCAGGATCCAGTCCAGGCTCTCATGTTGCATTTTGTTGTCACGTCTCCTTTGTCTCTTCTAATCTGTGATAGCTTCTTGGTCTTCCCTTGTCTTTAATGATCTCGACACTTTTGGTCAAGTAGTTTTTAGATTGTCCCTAAATTTGCATTTGTCTGATGTCAAAATCATGTAAGATTGACCACAACAAACAGTGTGGGTGGTAATCCTGCTTACCATCACCAATTTCACTTTCGGTCATAAAACAGCAAAGAAAAGAGATCATTCAGTACAAGGTTTTTCTTGGGTTGTTTAACTTTTCCCTGTTACTTAGAATTATAAAATCATGGAATGTTATTTCTGGAAGAGGCTTTGGAGATACATGACCATATTTTTTGATTCCTGATTTAGAATGCAGGAGCAGGCACGTGATCTCCCTGAGGGGTAGTGGTGTGTTTCCTACAAGATAATCAGAGGTGTTTTCTACCAGAGCACTCATTCCTTCTTGTGATTTCCTGCCCCATATCTTTGATGCTGGCAGAGCTCTCTACCTGGTGTGTTCTCTCCTTTATTTTTTCTTGTTCCACTGAACTTCCCATTCAAGAGTCAGCTTAAATGTGTCTTTGCCTGAGTAATGTTCAGTCTCTGATTCTCCTTCTACCCATCTCTACTGAAATGAATCAATCTTTCTTTTGAGTTGACATAACACCTTAATATAGCTGTTCAGACTTTGTGTTAAAGATACACTTCTAGGTAAATGTCCCTTATTAAAGCATCAGTACCTGGAGGACAAAAGGGGTGGTTATCCCCATCCCAGGGCCAGGTCACAGACGGCTTTCACGAATGCTTGTTGCTTTGAATCTGACTACCCCCTTTGTCTGAGAAGCAAAGAAACTGATGATAAGTGACTCGCATCATCCCTCTTTCAACAATTCTCCTTTCCTAAAGTTAATTGATCTTTATTCAGTCCTTCTGGAAGCTGATGGTCTTTGCTATATTATTTCTTAAAATTCTTTTTAGCACAAAGAGCCAACAATTCCTCTTTGTGTAAGGCTACAAGAGCAAGTAAGCAGACTGGGGATCAAAGAATGCCATCTTCAGAGATGCACAGACAGTTCTGCTCCTGGTAAACCCAGTCGACAAACTACAGGAGGCTCCCATGTAGACTGTCTGCGATGTTCCTGTTGGCATGGACACGCTTAGATCAGCAGAACATCTGATTCTGTGACACAAAGCCTCACCATACGATGCATAACTTGCTACTACGTTTTGATCAGCGTTCCTACATTCCCTCATTCACTGTGTCCAGAAAACCAAAATTTATAGATGTCTTCCTTTGCAAAAACTCCTAAACCAGGTTTATTTCCATGGACTTGACCTTTGACATTTAGACTTTCTCCCCGCCAGCAAACCCAGGGTCCATTTTTTCCTGCAGACAGCCATTTTGGCAGTCTCCTTAACAGCCTAAGGAGAGAACCAGAAGTCTACATATGGAGACTTCATCCCCGGTTGCCTAATGGATTCAAAAGACATCCTGAATATTCATCATTTCTTCTTTTATGAGCACCTTGGCAATTCCCTCCAAAGGTGAAGGCTGCAGTAAATTCAGAAGTGCCATTCAGTGAATACCAATTTATTCTCAATTCGGGTCTAGTTTTTTTCCTGCTCCTCAGCACGGCATTGGAGTTCCTGAGATCGCCGTGAATGCGGGGCATTGTCTGGGCTCCGAGCAGGCAGGATTTGTTTGTGCAAATCCAAAGCCTAAAGACACTGTCTGCTCCCCAGCCCGCCCGCCCGCCTGAAGCCCGGAGCACTGACTTCACATTCTCTGCAGCTCCCTCCCTGGAGAAGTGGGACGTTTTAAAAATCACACTGGAGCGCTTGGCTCGGTGACAGGGCTTTTAATTAATAGTTGTAAATTAGCAAATATTGTTTTCCAGTTCTGCACACATGGCTTTTCCCTTTGGTGTACTAGGAATCCATCCCAGTGCTCCCGAAAGGTGTAGCTCCCAGGATACCAATATGGACAGCTGTTCAATGCAGAGAGACCCAGAAAGACACAGAGGTCCTTCGATAGTTTCCTTCACTTAAACAGTTTAGGCTGGTTGACTCTGCTTAGTGACTAGAGAAAGGTACTGGGGGAGCTGGGTTGTGATCACGTCCACGCGGGTCCACTCTGTCCCCCTCCCACCCCAGGGTCTAGCCTGGGTGCTGTGCCTTTTCTCTCTCCCAGCTTCTCTGTCACCAAACACCTGCACATCCCTCCTTGGTTTCCCATAGTTCTCCTCTCCTTCCTGGAAAAACTGGGGCCCGAATCTCGTTTCTGTTTGCTTTTGTACCTTCTTACTCTAGAATGGAAACACATGAACCTATTACTTATCTATTCATACAGGCATGCTCTTTAAATTTGACTTTCAAATCCATCTCTTAGCTTATTTGGAGGAGATTATTTCTTGGACAGAACGAAATAATCGTCCACCCAAAAGCTTGGGCCAACCAGTGCTGGCTGCCCGCCCAGGGCTTCCCCAGCGGCGCACCTTTCCTCCACGCAGGTTGTCAAACTTCCAGCTGAAGCCGGGAGGCTGTGCCATTTCTCTTTCTTCCTTTATGCACCTCCACTGTCTTACTGAGTTTAAATAGCTCTTCAGTCTATCACAGAGGTTGCAGACCATGGCTCACAGGCCACAGCTGGCCCGTGGACATGTTTTCCTTGGCCTTCACACTGTTTTGAAATGTTTTTAATTAGTTGCCAACATTTACAAATTGGGAGATTTTATATTAAATACCCTGACTTGGGAGACTTGGGAAAAATCTAAAGATCTGCATATCCTGGACCCGCACTTCTATCCACAATTGGCTAGGGCTGAACGGATAGGGAACCTGTGGGAAGGGGGCCATGCACTTACTAGTTTGCTACAATCCCCACCACTGTTAATATTTCATACCTGTTCTGTTCACTCACTCACTGACCTGTCTGGACTCTGTGGCATTTGAGTTTGTGAGGTCTGTTCTAATGGAAGACAGAAAGTCTGTCTAGGAATATTGTATCTCCTGATTTGTTGTCCCTCTCCCCCAATTATTCTTTGGAAGGAAGGATTTGTGACTTTCACCAATTTTGTAAGTCTTTTGGCTGTTCAGTAGGGCAGCAAGGAAGGATGGAACTCTCACACTGTTAATTATTATTACTTTTTTCATGTGCGGGGGTGGCAAATGGACTCAGTCTTTGATCTTAGGTGTCTGCAGTTCTCTAGTAGGAATTTAAGCAGGTTGCATGAAGTAGGGACAGACTCTAGATGTAATCTGGGGGGAATGCAACTGACAAGTTATCAACCTAATAGTACAGGAAGAGATTAGGCCTCATCTGGAGCTGGACGTGTATGACGTCTGTCTGATCAATGCAGAATGCCAATCACAGGGAGAGAGAAAATAGATAAACGTGATCAATAATCCTAGAAGAGAAAATTAAGGATTTTTTTTTTTTGCAGTTAAGGATGTTAAACTACTTTCTAAACTCACAGTGCTTTACAAAAGGAAAGGATCATTAATCTTGTTCTTTGTATTGATTAAGAAAAGAAGTGTTTGACAAAGAGAGTTTGTTCCCTTTACAAATAGTGAGTGGTGAAGACAGTTGGGCCTTCTTCTGTATTCTGCAGGTGACAAGGTGGTTGAATGATAGAGTCTGACTTTGAGGATGACAGGAGATTAAGTCTTCCTAGAGCCTACAAGTAACTTTCTTCAAAATGTTGGCTTCTTCTTAGATTGTAGTTCTAATGAAGAAGAAAGCACTGGGGGCCCTCTAATGTACATCAGGAGGCAGGTACTGAGGGGGGCTGGCTTGGGAAGGCTCCTTCCATGGTTTGGAAGCCTCTTTCCATGGCTTCCAGTATCCTGAGAAATGAAAAACTTTGCATCATCCATGGCCCAAGCTTCTATGTGGTCCGTTAGTGAGTTCTAAGTGTTGGAAGGGAGAAATACCATGTCTCTCTTTCCGTGGAAGATAAGATAACAATTGAGCACTCCTTCCCAGCTTCTCTGTGTCTTTTTTTTTGTTTGTTTCATGTCATGCTTAATCAAAACCCATATGCTGCAAACATCATGTTTTACACATAGGCCAACTTCCTGCTTTTTGTACTTGGGAACTTTCTGATGATCAGACCCACATTCTCTCCAGGGCACTGAGATTTTTGCCTGTGAAACTCCCGAAGTTTTGGAAGTGGTTCATGGCTTCTGCTTCTACTTCTCATTCAAAAGTCATGGTTTAGTCCCTCTTGGCTTTTGATTTTAAGTGCCCTACTTGTAATCTGCTCAGGCTGAGCGAGAACTGAGAAGTCGGAAGTATTTTATGTTTCAGGCTGCCGGCCTTATGAGGTGATGACAGTGTCCTATAGGGATATCTGCTCTGCTTTTCCTATTGAAATTGGTGGAAGAACCGGAGTGGAGTGCTTAACAGGGGCAGGGAGCAGATGAAACGGCCTTTGAGATAAAGCTGAGAATGTGGTGATGGTGTGTATCAGCACGGCTCACGGAGGTGGGGGGGGGCAAAGAGTAGGTTGGGGAGACAGGGAGGAAGAGGAGGTTTCTGCACATGTCTACCGGAGGAAAAAGCAAAGGGGGCCAAGAAATTAGAGAAATAATCATTACTTTGAATAACCTTTATTGTAAACACCTAAAGATGCCCATTTTGAATAGGATTAAGTGACCTATGGCCATTGAGGTGTGGGTCAGTTGTGAAGGGACTGGGGCTGTGCCGCTAGTGGGGGCCCAGTCATTGGGCACAGGGTGAATTTCTTTCTTTCTTTCTTTTTTTTTTTTTTTTAAAGATTTTATTTATTTATCAGATAGAGATCACAAGTAGGCAGAGAGGCAGGCAGAGAGAGAGGGGGAAGCAGGCTTCCCACCTAGCAGAGAGCCGGATGCGGGGCTTGATCCCAGGACCCTGAGATCATGACCTGAGCAGAAGGCAGAGGCTTTAACCCACTGAGCCACCCAGGTGCCCCAAAGGGTGAATTTCTTACTCAGGCTAGTCCAGTGTACTTGCAGACAAGTCAGGGTCCTCTTCAGGCTCTCTAATTGCAAAACAACCCAAAATCTGAATTTCTTTTCTTATGAAAGACAGTAACAGACAGGAGACATATTTTAACCCCCTTCCCCTACCTTCCCCCCCCCACCCCGAAAAGCAACATCAAGTTTTCCTATAGAAAAACCTTTCTCAGTGAATCTCATGAACATTTTGGGTCCTTTATTTGTCTCGTTTTAGAATTATTGTGTTTCTGTAGCCAGAGTTATGTTAACAACATGTCAGTCTGTTCTGAATCCTCCATTCTATTGTTAGAATAAAAACCCATCCTGCTCGTTATTAATATATTGTCTTCTATCTAAAGTTCTAGATGAACCAGTGTGTGATGGACATAGCAATTTACACGGAGATAATCAATAACTGTATTATATTCTGGCTGAAATTTGGCATAACTTCATGATCATTCAGCATCAATCGTTATTGGCTTTGGCAATAAATAAAGCTATTTTGAGATTTTTGAAACAGGATTTAAATTCCTTGGCAGATGACATTATCCCCAGTGCATCTCTGTAAGAGTTTGTCCATTGGCACACTCACTCACAAATGAATAAATCTACTTTATGTCCAGATTTCTGATAGGCTCTGGGGAAACATCAGGGAATCTCTTGATCTCCTGGAGCTTAAATTTGTAATTTAGGGATTATAAATTAATATGTTTATTTGGGGTACAAAAGAAGGTCTTACATGTCAGGAGTCAGCCCAGGATGGGCACTTAAGAGGCTTCTTAATATGTGTAATGGATTAGGTGACCCACCAGAACTTGCACAAATCTGCAAGAGCTGTGTTTCTGTTCATTGTTTTTTTTTTTTTAAATTTTTATTGTGTTATGTTAGTCACCATACAATGCATCATTCATTTTTTTGATGTACTATTCCAGGATTCATTGTTTATGTGTAATATTCAGTGCTTCAAGTAATACGTGCTTTATGTAATACGTGCCCTCCTTAATACCCACCACCAGTCTCACCATCTCCTAACCCCCTCCCTTCTAAAACCCTCAATTTGTTTCTCTTGGAGTCCACAGTGTCTCATGATTTACCTCCCATTCTGATTCCCCCCTTTATTTTCCTTTTCCTTCTCTTAATGTCCTACATGTTATTCCTTACGCTTTGCAAGTAAGTGAAACCATATGATAAATTGACTTTCTCTGTTTGACTTATTTCACTCAGCATTATCTCCTCCAGTTCCATCCATGTTGATGCAAAAGTTGGGTATTCATCCTTTCTGATGGCTGCATAATATTCCATTGTATATATGGACCACATGTTCTTTATCCATTCATCTATTGAAGGGCATCCTGGTTCCTTCTACAGTTTGGTTATTGTGGACATTGCTGCTATGTTCATCAGTTTCTATTCAGTTGCCTGATCAACTACTCATGCTATACTTCCCAGTGGGAGTTTTAGATTAGGATCAGTCTATACTCACTTGGGTTAATACAGGAGTTTCATGTTGGGGCTTCAGGACTTTTCTATGCTTCTCTGCTCAGAGCCTCATAGAAACTTAAATTTGGAAATACCATCTAGTCCTGTGTGTTTTGCAAAGGGTGCAATTTATGTTAAAAATATTTCATAGAATAAAAAACATGTTGGGATCCAGTAGGGTTTGGGAAACCCTTGGTGAAACTGTCTTACCCAATTTTTTTAGTGTGAGACGTCTCAGTCTTAATGTACTAACATGGATTGTGCATTTTTGATTGTGTCAGAACGTATGGAATTTTCCAAATATATTTGGCTTCATGATGCTTATTAAAAAGGATTCATACAGTGTTTTCTGTGGGTCTAGGGTTTTGTGAAATCCATGTTGGAAATTTGTGCACTGGGTTCATGCTCCTATTGCAGACCAGGAAGCTCAGACCAAGCATTCGATGACTCACAGAGGGGCCCCGAGACAGCCAATGGGTCCTGGGACCAGAACATGAGTGTTCAGCAGCCAGGCTAATGTTCTTTCTATGATCGTGGAAATTCCTAAAAATTCTTTTATTCTCTTTTTATTCCTTTTCTTTTTTCATTCTCTTTCCCCACCTCCATGCCTTCAGCCTACCGGTAACCCTGTATTCTTTCCATGGCTTATTAGACCCTTTTGGAAGAGTACGAGTTGGTCTTCTCAGTTGCTGGGGTCCTGGTTGGAGCTCCCTCACCCCCAGCTACCCCAGGTTCAGCATCTCAGCTAGCTTGAGGTAACACCTCTGCTCCTACACCCTTGACCTGTCCTGGGAGAGGCCTTGAGCTTTATTGTGAGTAAAAATCCCTTGTTATCTCTTCAACCCATCTCTGGTCTTCCCACTCAGTCCCATCAGGAAAGCTATACTAATGTGAAGTCACTCTTATGTAATTCATTTGTACTTCTGGCCTATATTGATGTTTATCCCAAGCTTTATTTTCCTTAGCTGATATTATCTGGCTGCAAGTAGGATCCTCTTCTTAGGTTACCCTTACCTTCTGGCCCAGTTGCATTAGGACCTTCATCTGTATTTGAAAGTTTCTGCTGAGACAGTGTGTTGACTTATGTGGTTCCCAGCTGTAATAAATACCTGTCTGTGACCATAAATAAACACAAGCAAGGAAGGTTGGTGATGAAAAATTTTGGTGCCAAATGAAGCTTTGGATCCCTTATTTTACCCAGTGCTTAACCACTTAATTAAAAATATTGTGTGGTGCTTAACTGAGACGCAAAATGGCTGACTAGAGAGACAGTCTTTTTTAGTGATTTTACTTTACTGTGGTTATTTACTTAGTGGATGGATTGTTTCTGTGACATTTTATAAGAGAAAATATACCTTGAATGAATTTTTATTCATTTGTATTTGTTTGCTGGCCTTTTCTTGCCCCAGTAGTTACTGAGATTCTATCTTCTTTAATTCCTTATTTTCATCTGTTTAGGGTAAAAAGCTATCGTATACCTAAAACTCTGATTTATTTTAATTAAAACATTTGCTTAACAAATAAAACTGAGTGTGCCTCCAAGGTGAGATGAAATTTCTCCTTCAGTGTTTCTGCTAGAGATGGTATCTGGTGAAGAAAATGATCCCATCTTTATCAGAAGGTGTTGCCCTCTCACATTCACCAAGCAAGAATAAAACTAGGCCTTAAATTCCCACAAATGGATAAAGAAATAGAAAAACCTCCCAATTCCTATATAGCCTGGCTTTTTATGTAATCCTTTACTTCCTTTAGAGGAAGGTCCTGTTCGTTGGCTAGTCCCAACAAGAGACATATTTAATTGCTAATTCTTTGTTTTTGCTTTTTTTTAGTGTTATATTTATGATTACCAAAGCTTGTTTAAAGCAATGTGGCTAAAAAAACATGGTCAAATGTACTGGAGCTCTTAAGGAACTTTAATAGGCTATCAAAAAACAGTGAAGATTTATTTAATGTCTCCCTTCCAGGAGGATATATTGTTGGTTCAGCTGCAACTTCTTAACTTCATCATATTTTATATACTTTGGCCATCATAGATTGCCACAAGGCTCGTTGCATGGTGTGATTTAAAATGTGTTCTGATTAAGTATACAGAAGTGATCCTGTTCCCCAATGGAGGAAGGAGAGGAACATCATAAATATACATTGTTTAAGTGTAAATTCTACTTCGCACTCATAGGTTATATTGTACTTGCATGTTTTATGCTCTGTTGGTACTTAAAAAAAAACAATTTCATTTGGGGGCATTTCCAGGGATCAAATCAAGAGCTAGGCAGCAGGGACCTACTTAGAATTCCCTCTCTAGGATTTGGAATAGGGACAGAAAAAGGCAAGTAGCGGAACTAAGTCTATAGAAAAAAAAACTCTCCCATCTAATTATATAAAATGGGCACAAATCTCGGTCTACCAGCTCCAATGGGAAAAGATATTTACTTTTTTATTTTTTTACATCAAGGCTCCCAATTTGCCTGACTGGCAGAAATTCCATCTTGGAATTGAACTTCCTTCACTTCTTTTTCAGGGATGTCCCAGAATCTGGAAGGTTATATGTGGTCAAGAGAATGGGTAAAATTCCTCTCACCTCGGGACTCCCATACTCACGTGGATCCTCTTCTGACCAAGCCACCGAGTCCTTGGTATCTGGTTGCTCTTTGTCTCTATGCTGCGTATGGGGCACAGGCATTACTGCTGAGTCTGGGGTCCTGAGGGCCAACGGTCCCTCCCCTTGAAGTCCTGTTCAACTGTGCCCTGGAGAGACCATATGCCACTTCCTCAGGCATCATCCCGGAGAATAAAAGGGTCCTTCAGACCTCTTCCCTTTCCAAGACTCTGCAGGATGGCTCTAGGACTCAAAAGGCTTACCATCCCCTGACCTGCTCTGGGGCACTTAGTGCTGCCTCAGCCTCAAGATCCTCCTGTTTTTACTTCTGTGGTTAATTCTGCTAAGCTCATGGAGGCCAGGAAGCCCAAAGGGTGTGTTCACCTGGCAAAAATACAGGGAGAACAATTAACATTTATATTCAGTAAATTAGCCTTTTATATAAGTTTTGCCCTGGGTGGGTAAAGATGTTAGGACCACAAGGAAATGACAATGGCCAGATGTGGGAAATTGAGGCAAGTACTATTGTACTCCCTGTTGTCTAGAGAACCGTGTGTGCCCGTAGAGCTGTTCATGTGATGTAGCCGTGGAATACACAAAGACTAAATAAAAACAGTGCGGATTAAATAAAAAACAGGCTCCAAAATATGTTTAGTGAAGAAAAATGTACAGGACAATGAAATAAAGACCAATCCCTCCCCCTGCTTTTTTTTAAATCATTGTTTAATAAGTCTTATTTCCTAATTGGTCCCATCACTAGAGAATCCAAAACTCCTTTGGGCTTGTGCATAAGAATTAATTCACATCCACAGCCTTAATCCTTAGTGTTGATGGGTTTTTGCATTCTGAAATTGCACCTGAGGGACTGTGGATCATCAATGAGGCTGTCCCTGGGCAAGAAGAAAGACATACTCTCCTGTATAACCTGCCCACACCTGTGGTTTTGTGGTAGCTATACCATTTTTTCTTCTTCATGCTGCAGTGTTAGTTATAATGGAAAATGTTTCCTTCTTAAAAGATATTTATTTATATATTACAATATAAATAATATAAACAAATATGATATGTATCGAATATATATATTATTTATTTATTTATTTTTTGGGGGGGGATTGCAGAGAGAGAGAGTCCTAAGCAGACTCTACGCTGAGTTCAGAGCCTGACACGGGGGTCAATCTGACCACCCCGAGATCACGACATGAGCCCAAATCAAGAGTCAGAATGTTAACTGACTGAGCTACCAGGTGCCCTTCCCCCGCCCCTTAATTCTGTTAGTTAAATGACATTTAAAAGCTTTAAAACAAACTAGAGGTCTTGGTGTTTCTCATTCTATTCATACAAAAGTGAATGGGGGCCAACTCTGTTTCAAGAACTGACCTGACTGTTGAGGGTGTGAGGTTCAGGGAAATAGTCCATGCCTTCACAGTGAGAGAGAGCACGGAGTAAGTGCATAATCAGAGACAATGTGGAAGGCACTCCACTCAGGAGAAGGTACAGGATGCTAGGGGAATTGAAAAAGAGTGGCCATCTCAGGCAGAGGGCAGAGGTGAGAGTGGATCTGTGTGCAGAAGGGAGAAGAGAGCCCTGAGTTGAGTCTGATAACTAGGTATTACAGGTGAATGGAGGCAAAAAGTGTTGTGTATGGGAAAGGCAATGGCAGAATGTTCCAGACAGATGAAGCCACATATACAAACACAGCATTAAAGAATGTCAGTCTGGGAGAGAGGGGGCCAGAGACAGTAGAAGAGAGGGGCCAAGTACCAGCTGATGAAGGATGACTTTGTCTGATAATCTGGACTATCTCTGTCAATGGATCACCCACAAAAACCTTGCTTCAGTGCAAACAAGATGATAGAACCATCTGTTCATGGCCCCAGCACGCTTCCACTGCACCACTCTGCTGGAACCATCTGTTCATGAGCTACTACATAGAGCTCATCTGGTTTGATTAAAAATCTGCTAGTTATGACAGAAACATGAGATTAGGCACTGTTGTCTTATAAGCACTGAAGAGGATAAAGAACACTTTGACAATCATATTTGGAGAACTAGCTGCTGGTGACAACCCAACAACTTACACCAGTCCTTCTCTGGAGAAGAAGAGAAGGCACTGCAGACACAGCTTCTGACAGACTAGTGTTATACCCATAAATTCTACCTCTTGTTGAGTCAAAAGTAAAAATAGACACAAAAAATCCTTAAACACTTTGAAAACAATCAACAGGGCGGAAAGGCAACTATGGATTGGGAGAAGAGATTTGCAAACCATGTATCTGATGAGGAGTTCATATCCGAAATATATAAAGGCCTCCTACAACACAATAACAGGTGACAACAAAACCCCCCAATAACTTAATTAAGCAATGGGCAAAAGATGTGAATAAAGATAAAATGCTTCTTACCTCAAAGGAAACAGTCAACAAAACAAACAGGCAACTCATGGAATGGGAGAAGATGTTTGGAAATGACATGTCATATAAAGGGCTGGTATCCAAGATCTATAAAGAATTTCCCAAACAACACCCAAAAAACAAATAGCTCAATGAAGAAATGGGCAGAAGACATGAACAGACATATCTCCAAAGACAGGCAAATGGCTAACAGACACATGGGAAAATGTTGAACATCACTAGCCATCAGGGAAATACAAATCAAAACCACAACGAGATACCACCTTACACCAGTTAGAATGGCCAAAATTAACAAGTCAGGAAACGACAATTCTCTAAAGAAGATAAACAGATAAATAACATGCATAAGAAAAGATATTCCACATCACTGCAAATCAAATTTACCTGGAGATATTCCCTCACACCCAGTAGGATAAACACCATGAAAAGAACAGAAAATAATAAATTGGCACAGATGCGGAGAAATTGGAGCCCCTGGGCACTGTTGGTAGGTGTGTGAAGTGAGACACCCTCTGTAGAAAATGCCTTAAGAAGTAAAAATAGAACTGTCACATAATCCAGCAATCCCCCTTCTGAATGTATGCCCAAAAGAATCCAAAGTGTGTCTTGAGGAGATATTTGCATGCTCATGTTCACTGCAACATTATTCACAATAGCCAAGAATGAAAGCAGCCCAAATGTCCACTGATGGATGAATGGTTTAAGACAACATGGCATATGCACACAGTGGTCTATTATGTAGCCTTGAACAAAGAAGGACATCCTGTAACATGCTACATCATGGATAAATCTCAAGGGCATTATGCTAACAGACAGAAGCCAGGCACAAGAGGACAAATAATGTATGATTCTATTCATATGAAGAATTACAGAAACAGAAAGTAGAATAGTGATTGCCAAAGGTTGAAGGAGAAGGGCAAGGAAATTAATGTTCAATGGGTAGAGAGTTTCTGTTTTGCAAGATGAACAAGTTCTAGAGATCAGTTGCACAACAATGTGAACTTTAGACTACTGAACTGCATACTTACAAATGGTTAAGATGGTAAAATTAATGTTATGTATTTTTTACCAGGATAAAAAAGATCTAGAAGAAGTCTTGTTGGATCAAAAGGTTCTGATGGCTAGGGAGACTTCTCAGGACCAGGAAAAAGAGGGTGTGCTGGAAAGGGACTGGCAGTCAATGCTGAGGCAAGCTGACAGGCACAGATATGCGGGATGGCATGCAGAACGGGCAGAAAGCTGGAAGAACAAGCTCTGGGGGCCATTAAACATTGCTGTCCCTTCTGCTCCCCTGTTCTCTGCTCTTCCCCTTTTCTTTGAATTGTTGCCGTGTTACTTCCAGCTCTTAGAGCTGATGAGTTATGGGTGGTGGTTGTTCCCTAAGTGCAGTGCATTTTTCCTTAATTAGATTGGTTCTTAATATTACAGTGCAGACCCGCTGGTAGGACATTTGGCATCAGCACAGGTATAAATCCCTTGGCAAACTCCTTACACACCATTCCTAGGATGTAACACACACTTTGCTACCACGTAGAGATCAGCATCTGGCTATACCTGCCACCTTCTCCCCTCTCCATGCATACACCTAGAGGACTCAGACCTTTGTGGTGTCCTTTTTGCTGGTCTCTGTGACAGTTTTATGTTCTAGAAGAAAGTGAAAAATAATCTTGCCTCCATTTTACCATAGGAAGCCAGGTTGTTGAGAAGGAATATCATTTCTTTTCTATGCATTCAAAAATGTATCCAGGGGTTTCCTAAGTAAACTAATGATGTCGTTAACACTTCTGGCTGGTATTGTGGTCAGGAAAACCGACAGAAAAAAACCCCACAGGTAGCTTGGGGGAAATGGTGGTTGTGGTAGAAGAAGTATTTCTTTTAGATACATGGGAATCTCCAACTGCAGACCTGGGAGAACTGTGCCTTGATTGAAATTGTTTCTCTTCAACCTCCTTTTGGAAGACCTGACTCTGAATATCCAGGAGGGTTGTGCTGTGGGATGGCTTTCCAGAATTCCTCATCTTCTTCATACCTATTCTAACTCTTCACCTTTCTTCCCTAGGAGAAAACAGACCTAGAAATCCTAGAAAGAATTCTCTAACAAAATATAGCTTTAAGGTTTTAATTCAAACAAGTCCATTCGAGGACCCTGGGATCATGACCTGAGCTGAAGGCAGAGGCTTTAACCCACTGAGTCACCCAGGTGCCCCCCCCTTTTTAAAAAGAGATTTTAATTGTTTGACATAGAGAGAGAGAGAGCAAGTAGGGGGAGCAGCAGAGGAAGAGGGAGATGGGGGGGGCTTGAGCCCAGGACCCCAGGATCATGACATGTGCTGAAGGCAGAGGCTTAATCAACTGAGCCACCCAGGTGCTATTATGCTGTGCTCAGCAAGAGTACAGCTACCATCTGTCCCACACACTGCTATTATGATACCATTGACTCAATCCCCCATGCTCTCTTAGATCCATTCCATGACGTTCTCCCTTCATTCCACTAAGTGTGCTTTTGTCGAGGTCACTAATGACTTCCATTTTGCTAAATCCAATGACCTATTTGATATTGGAAGATCTTTTCTCTGGCTAAAACTCTCTCTTCATTTTGTTCCAAACTCATTGACTGCCCCTTTTAAACCTCCTTTGAATATTTCTACTGTCCTCTTTACCTCTGAACATCAGTATGTCCAAGGCTCATTTCTTGGATTCCTTCTCTATCTACAACCACTCCTTGGTGAGCTCATCCAATCTCATGGCTTTAAATACCACCTATAATTGTAACTACCTTATTTATATGTCCATCTCAGTCTTCTTCCTGGATCCAGGCTCGGTATATAAGCTGTCTACTCTACATCTCTACTTTGATATCAATAGTATATTTTAAATGTACATGTCCAAAATGGAACTCCCAATTTTCCTCTCAAGCCCTCATCAAATATTTCCCATCTCAGTTGATGGCATCTTCATTTTTTTTTAGTTACTCAGGCCAAAAATGTTGGCAAAAAATCTAGACTTCTCTTTCTCACTTCCCATATCCAATATCCATCAGGAAATCCTGAAGTCTCTATCTTCAAAATACCATTCAAGATCCAATCACTTTTCACCATCTCCACTACTTCTCTTTGGTCCAAGCACTGACAACTCTTACAGTGACTGTTCCAGTATATTCCTAACAGGTCATGGCTCCTTCCTTGTCTCCTTCATAGTCTTTTCTCAACAGGGTGGTCAAGTCATTACCATAAAATACGATGTTATCTTGTGATGATGCTCCGTGCAAAAGTCTCCAAAGTGGTCTCCACCTTAATCAGAATGAAAGCCAATGTCCTCACAGTGCAAAAGGGCCCTCATGATCTGTACTTTACCCCTCTAGTCATTGCCATGGTTTTCTCTCCCATTGTCCTCCCGGCCATTCTCACCTTACTGCAGCCTCATCGGCCCCCTCATTTGATCTCAAGGTGTCAGCCATGTTCCCAGCTTTGGGCCTACGTGCCTGGGAAGCCTCGAGCTACCCACCTGACTAACTTCTTCTGTTTTCTTTCTGAGTCTTTGCTCACATGTCACCTTTTTTTTTTTTTTTTAAAGATTTTATTTATTTACTTGACAGAGGGAAATCACAAGTAGACAGAGAGGCAGGCAGAGAGAGAGAGGGAAGCAGGCTCCCTGCTGAGGAGAGCCCGATGCGGGACTCGATCCCAGGACCCCGAGATCATGACCTGAGCCGAAGGCAGCGGCTTAACCCACTGAGCCACCCAGGCGCCCACATGTCATCTTTTGATGAGGTTTTCCTTGACCATAGTATTTCATCCTGTAAACCCACCTCATGGCACGCTCAAACCTTCCTATTTCACTATGTGTGTGTGTGTTTCCCCTATAGTATGTAACATCCTGTAACCTACCAATTACTTGTCTGCTGTGCTTAATTTAAATAATTGTAAGTATACCCCAACTCCATTCAAAAATGTAAGTTCTGAAAGGGCAGGTTTTTTTTTTCTTTTTAGTAGTTTGTTTATTAGCCTATACTAAGCACCCATGTTAGTAGTTGGTGCTAGGTAGGTTCTTAATAAATATTAGTTGAATGGATTGATGAAAAACAACACATTAGCATAGTATTTTGTGAATTATGGTCACATGTTTTCTCCTTTCATCACACAACAGCACTATGGTGAGTATATTATTATTATTACTACTATTATTAAGGGAGAGCTTAAAAAAGTTGAAGATCAAGCAGCCAGATGGCTGATGTACTGGTGTGTGGAATTTGTTATTTATTTATTTAAAAAATATTTTATTTATTTATTAGAGAAGGAAAACACACAAACGGAGGAGAGGAACAGAGGGAGAGGGAGAAGCAGATCCTCCTCTGAACCCCATGGGGATCATGACCCTGGGATCATGAGCTGAGCCAAAGGCAAATGCTTAACTGACTGAGTCACCAGAAACCCCTAGAATTGGCCTTTTAAAAACAACTCTAATCCAACTTGGTGGCAGATGTGTTGTGGATGACCTTTCTATGAAATAAATATACCTGCTTTCTCTTGACCTTATGAATATCTGAGGATACCTTGATTTGTACCCTTGGAAGTTTCTCCTTTGGTGACAGGTTTTGAGGCTTGGAGCCTCATTAAGGGTTGGCCAGGATGGTCAAACATGCAACTGGGAAATGGCTGTGGTTCCATTTATTTCTAATGGAAAGAGTTTCTTGAAATTATTAGTAAATTTCCCCATGATGAAATTCCCAAGACTATTCTTACAGACTTTTCATTTCCTTGAGCACTATACATGCTTCCCTGAGAATAAGGGGAATTTCCCTGGGGGATCTTGCAGGATGACTTTCTCTATATTGGTTCTCGGTACTCTGTAGATGAGTCTCACGGGCACACCTAGACTTCCATTTGAAGCAGGAAATGCTCATTTTGTAAGGTAATAAATCTGCATATGATATTAAAATTAGTTCCTTTGAGACTGGCTAGGAGGTGCTGACTCAAGGCACCTTTTAGCTACGTACTTGGGTTTCTCTGAGCAGTCTCAGGGATGAGGTGGTTGTAACAGAATCAAAGGAGTCTTTTTTGATAGAGAAGTGGAGAAGTGAGTCACTGTTCGGGACTAGGCCAAGGGAAAGCTCTCCCTTTCTGTCTCTTGAACCTTGGTTTTAAGGGCCTGCTGGACCAAGGATCAAGAAGTGTCCTCAGAACCTACAGAGCCTGACTATGTATTGAGAGAACTCAGGGACTAGGTACTTTCTTTGACTTCTTGGAGAAAAAAGAAATTTATTTTGCTCTCAATAATGGCTAATTAATAAATGGCCATTTACTAAGCCCAGCTTTAGAGATACTGTACTTTGACTTCTCTACACTCTGACTCTGAAGCAGGAGACTCTGGAGAATGGAAACACTGTGTCTTGAATTGCTGCTCTTCGTGGGGACTTAGGGACACAGGAAGTTCATCTCCAGGAACACTTGGCCTTTGGGGCCGCAGAAGTGCTTACAAGAACACCCAGAAACCCTGGAGAAAAATCTTCTGCCTTTTTTTATTTGCAGGGTGTTCTTTCTCACACTAGATTAGGCTCTCCTGGTTTAATAGTTTTCTTGTTTCAGTGGATGTTGGGTCATTTAGAGCTGGAATTGCCTTTGAGGCCATCTGATCCTCTCACTTTCCAAAAGAAAGAATGGAGACCCATTTATGACCTGCTCATTCAATAGCCATGAGTACAGAGGCAGCAGCTACTACAATAGCAACAACAAGAAGCATTGCTGCATCAACCTCCAACACCAACTACTCACAGATGGAACCCATGTGGGCATGTAGTAGATCCTCTGCAATCATTCCATGACCTCTGCAAACTAAGCTATGAAGTAGTATGATCCTATTTTAACGATGAGGAAATCAGGGCTTGTAAATGATTTCTCCAAGGTTACACAGTTGATGTCTGGGTCAGAATTCAAGTTCAGGTTTTTCTGGCTTCGAGGTCTTTGCTCCTAAAAGGCCAGTCCTCTTCCCTTTATCTCCTACTTGTTTTCTCTTTTCTCTTATTCAAAAGAAATTCCCTTGGTCTGGGGTTTCCTCAGTCACAGGGGGCTCTTCAAGCATCTCATTTCGCTCAGTCCTAGTCATTACGGTGATCCTTACTGGAGTGCGGCCTGTGGAGTAACCAGGCAGTCAGCACCAGGGCTGGGTGTGGAAAAGCCTGGCTTAGGGGCATGGACAATAGGAGGATTCCTGTGCGGTTTGACATGAGGGCATGTCACTGTGTTGGACAGTTATCCCTGAGTGTAACATTGTTACCTCCAGGAGGGGAGACACTATTAAGTAACTATCAACTACTCCTCCATAGGAAGTGTTTACCAACTACTTTCCAATTTTTAATGCCATCAGAGTGAGGAAATGCCCTGAAAATGAAATGTAGAATCCAGGATGCTTTGTGTTGGGAGAAGTTAAGTAGAGGAAGAAAGACATGGGCCCCTGAAGAACAGGTGGTATGGCAGAGAGAAGGCTTTGAAAAAGAATTCAGGTCATGACGCTCCCCTGACTAAAAGTTTCCAAGGGCTCCCTACTGCACTTAGAACAAACTCCAGACTTCCGACTCTGGCTTACCACACCCTATGGGACTTGCACCCTCTCCAGTTCCCCTGCTCATCAACTTTCTTTTGGTTAAAGCTCATTTCCTTTTTAGGGACTTTGTGCAGCCCTTCCCATGGCTTCAAGTGTTTTCCTTGTGAACTTCACACAGCTGCCCCTTTCCAGCAGCATTTATCCAGCTTAGCGGTCAGTTCCTTCCCTGACACGCCCATCCTAATGTGAAATAGCCACCGGTCTTTGACACCTCGTTTTACTTATCCACATGGTAATGATCAACACCTGATACGTTGTTCTTGTTGCTCTGAAGGCTTGTTTATTTATTCTCTGCCTCTGTCTACCAAATGTGGTTTAGAGACTCATTGTATCCTCAGTACCAAACAGTGCCTGGCAAATAAGATATGCTTAAAAATTATTTGTCAAACAGGTAAATGGAAGGTGTAGTGGGCAGACCGGGGCTTTGGATTTATTTATTTATTTACATATTTATTATTTATTCAGTGTTCCAAGATTCATTGTTTATGAATCATGGAGCACACCCAGTGCTCCAGGCAGTACATGCCTTCCTTAATGCCCACCACCAGGCTCACTCATTCCTCCCATACCTTCCCCCTTAAAACTGTCAGTTTGTTTCTCAAAGTCCACAGTCTCTCTCTGATTTTCCCCAATTCACTTTTCCTTTGGATTTATTCATCTGTTTATTGGCTCATTAGTTTACCCAATGTTTGACCCAATCTCAACCCCATGTTAGCTTTGATATGTTGGGTAATTTACCCAAGCGACATAGATTCCAGCTTTCTTATGTGTTAAATCAACATAAGAAGTCCTACTTCTCAGAGTTGCTGTAAAGATGTAATGAGGTAGCGCGTGTAAATTTCTGATGCCTGGATGCATGCAGTGTGGGGCACACAAGAGATTGACTTATTGCTGTACACCCAGCTGTGAATACTAACAGGCAAATGAACCACTGTTTTCATATCCTCCTCGACCAACACCAGTTAACACAGATTAGTGCACTGACTCAGCCTTGTCTGGCCGCTTCATTGAGGTCAGAGAGAGAACACAAATTTCCCATGGGTAAGGCAGTCATGACGCAGACAGGAGTCGTGATCCCGAGTTGGGGGGAGGATGGCAGGCTGGGTGCATGTGGGTGTTTTATGCATTGGGAGAAAAGTTGAGGGAGAAAAGCTTGGGGGTACTGTGGTGTTTGTGAGGAGAGAGTTGTTGAAGCTCCATTTTGCTTGCTTGGGGTACATCCTTGGCACTTTATGCTGTGGTGGAAAGAGTTCTCCTGGCCTTGTCACCTGGAGCTGGAGGAGAAGGGTTGTTGAGAGAAGGCACTGTGGCACTGAGTCTGCTAGGGTTTGGATCTGGCTCTGTCATTTATTAGCTGTGTGACCTGAGACAAGGCACTTAAATCTTTGTGCTTCCTCTTCCTCACCTATAAAGCAGAGAAAATGACACCAGCAGGTTCTGCCTGCCCAGGGTAATGAGGAGTGTATCAATCGGATGGAGAAGAAACACTGTATGATATAGTTCATGGATTAGAGCAATGCCTGGAGCACATCTGAGCGTGTGAAGGCTGGGAGCCACTGCACCAGCCATGTTAGCTTTCTAGCTCCAGTTTCTTGATCAGCCTCTCTGTGGCTCAGTAGTTTTGTCTGCAAAGTGGGGACGACGATGCTGGTACTGTATACCTCTTAGGACTGTCAATAAATGAAGTCTCGGATATGCATGTGTTTGAATGAAACTTAGACGGCTAGAAAGCATACCAGAATACACAGCAAGTTGGGAAGATATAGCCAGTGACCCAGTAATAAGTCGTGTGTCCCTTCTTTTTTCCCAAGAATACTGCCAGTTTTCTCTCGTGACTGCCTTTCCCCACCCACAACCATCACATATACTCCTTGATTTCTCCTTTTCCAAAGTTATTGTTGTTACCAACGATTATTGCAGGTGTGTGAACAAACGCCTTTGAGGAAGATATGCATTTACCTCAGTCTCCCCTTCCCCAGCAAGAATGACTTTGAGTTACTCATCTGTCCACCATGGTTGAGGGACGAACTGTGATGCTGTGACATAATGAGCCAAGTGGTAATCCTCCGAGTACAATACTGACTCAACAGCCTGGCATAAAACATTCTTAAAACTAATTTCTGGATGTGTGGAGAATATTTCTTTTTCTTTTATGTTTTGGTTAAAATTTAAAGGAAGGAAAGGCTTACGAGTTTGTTCTGTTCTTTGTCTCTCTCTTGAGACTTTAGAAACAACTGGAATTTCCCTGACAACTTCACAAGACAACACTTGTCCTATTCCATCATGAACCGGAGCTGGAAAGCAGTCTTGACGAGGTGACTTTATCTTTTGCTAACATGAGGAAAGGGACAGAAGAGGATAGATTTAAGGAACACAAAAGAAGGAGTATAGAGTAGGGACGTCTTTCCTGTGCCATGAAGCTGGAAAGAAGGGCATGCTCTTGGTTGCAGATGTTCATCACGTACCATCGATGAAATATGGAGCCCTCCAAATCCCTAACCCTCAGGCAGGGTCTGTGAAAGGTCTGCAGTGGGTTGTATGGGTGTAGGCGTGTGTGCACCTCACCAGCTCTCTCTTTGTTTTACACACTTTGTGTGTGTGTTCATTGGCCCGAGACCAGCTCTACCACTTAACCTGTCCTTGCCCCACAGCCCCGGTAGTTTCTGCCTGGGAGCCCAGGCCCTCTGCTTCTCTACAGAATCTTGTATCCTCTCAGGGAAAGTCGTGTGGTGGGCCAGTGGTGAAATGAGAGGGAAAGATGTACACACAGGGCCCAGCTGAAAATGACTTTAGCACAGAGTTTATTTAATACATCCTCCAAATTGTATTTTGAAGCCTCTGTTAACAAGAAAGCACTCTCTTTTTGAGCAGCGGGAGTGTTTTATAAATGGAATTTGCAGACCGGCAATGCTCCCCATTAATTTTCCCTGTCTACAATTACTATCATTACATTCTTAAAGCACTTTTAAAATAAACTACACCATGATGTAATGTGCACACTCTGAGCTCCAGTGATGGGACAACGGGGCAGCAGCATCTGGAGTTTGGACTGCTATCTTCTAGGGAACATCTTGATGGCTATAATTACTGTCATGTTATGGGAACCTAAAAAAAAAAAAGGCGCCAGAGTTCCAAATAAAACATAAAATGGCTTTGATATAATAAATGTTACTATCATTGTTTAAAAATGTTGTGACCCGTCTGCTATAGTTTCTGAGAAAGATATTTTCCAGCACTTGATATTTCCCTCCTCTCTCTTTCATATTCTATTACTGCAGATAAGGATGAAGAAAATCCTTAGGACAGACTTGTTTTAAATCAACGTAACACAATGCCAGCATTGTCTCTCTTCAAGATGAACTTTTAATTTTGCCATGAGCTTTACCAGAACTACAAACAGCTTCGCTCCAGAGACACTTTATCCATCCTGTTGGGGAGCATTACTAATTCAAATGTTATGGTTGTGGTTAATTGTGCTCATTAGGAGAAGACAGGAGTTGAAGCATTTTTGCATAGGATATGCTTATGTCCATTGCCTCCCTAGCCAAGGCATCGAGAACAGTTTGGGATCACTTCAGAGGAATCACAATATGCACATGTGGTATAAATGTTATCATCCCAGGGGAACCGGGTTTGGAAGAACCCATGGTGAATTTGGACCCAGGTTATTGGACCAGTTTCTGTATGAAGTGATGAGAATCACTTGGCATTGAAAGAAGTCATTATTGTGGGTACTGATCCATGGTGGCATGCCCTCATTTTCTCAAGAAAGTTATATTATGCAAAATTGATTCAGCTTTGAGAAATCTAAGTTATTGTTCCATGGTGAGTATCAGCAACTTTAAAGAAGCCAGTGCATCTTAGTTAAGCAATTGATTAGCTTTGACAAGAGTGTGTACACAAAACCCCAATGAAGTAATCTGCTCTGCTGATCATTTTTCTCTACTGCTTTGCTGATAACATCCTTCAGTTTGAGGATGAACCTTCTGATGTAAGACTTGGGACTTAACCAGGAAAAGTTTCTTTGACCTAATCTGGATTTCATCATATTCAGTGAGTTTGTAGAGTAATCTTTCTACATGTGTCACATGGATTGACTGGCTGTCTCCAAATGTTCTCCTGAGTAGTGACTTCTTTCTATTTCATTTGGTATCATGTTTCCCCTTTGCTCAAGGTTTTGTCCATATGTTCTCCCTGTGGCTGATTAGCGTAAGTTAGATCACAGAATTGAGGAGGACAATGATTCTGCTTCCAGGTTTAAGTTCTTTTGTCCTCACGCTACTCACTAGGGTGAGTTTCTTCAGTGGTCAGCACTGGCCAGTTCCCTAGACAAAGCACGGAAGATCATCTCAGGCTGACCCAAGTGCAAAGTGTGCTTGACCTTGGTAGCACTTCCCACCTCTGGAAAAACCAATCCAAGCAGAGACTCTATTGATAATAGAAACTTCCTTGGGTATAGACCAGAAGGCATTGTTAATGTCTGTGTTTCCAAGTCTGCTGTCCAGATCTTCTGTTCACTACTTTCCAAAGTCTGTTCTTTCTCCGAAGTTGGACTTAGTTATCAACACTCCATGATGTTGTGAGGTTAGAGAACAAGTCTAGATTTGTTTGCAAGGGATGTGAGGCCAGTTGTTGGAGGGCTATTTACATTCTACCCCAAAGTCGAAGTCAGGTTTTAATTTTGCCTTTGTGATACAACTTAGAAAATGCTCAGCTCTTTATTTTCTCTCTCTCTCTTCTTAAAAAAGATTTTATTTATTTATTTGACACAGAGAGATCACAAGTAAGTGGAGAGGCAGGCAGAGACAGAGGAGGAAGCAGGTTCTCTTCTGAACGGAAAGCCCAACATGGGGCTCAATCCCAGGACCCTGAGACCATGACCATGACCTGAGCTAAAGGCAGTGGCTTAACCCACTGAGCCACCAAGGCGCCCCTTTATTTTGTCTTTTAAGTAGGCTTCCACCCTTTGAAAAATAGCTCCATCTTTGTCCTGCTCATCCTACCCCTTTATTGTTTTCAATATGGCTCTTAAATACTAGATACTCAATAAGGATTAATTGCTGGTTGTAATATTCCAAAGAATATTTGTGTAAGTGGTCTTTTTCTAAAACAAATTGAGCTTTCTGATGGAAACATTATTGTGCTATTTCAGCATTAAGTAGTACATCATAAAAAGACTTTAGCAATACTAACTGAACATTCAATCTACTTTCTGTTTGTTGAAGCGTTTATGGCTCCTACTCAAGACAAGAGAAATAACAAGGAAAGAAATGACTCTGAATACAGAACATTTTATTACACAAATAAAAAAAATGAGAGCGTATCTGTTAGCTGTTGCCAACTTTTGAAATATGGATTCCATTTGTCTTTATTATGGTCTATTCCCAAAGTGCCTTTTTCCTATTTATTAATTTTTGTATGTTACTATTAAACAGAAATGTGTGCCTACTGGAAATAGTCAAAGCTATTTCATGAAAAATGAGAAAAATATATCAACTCATCTTTTTACTATTCTGTCAATAAATTAAGAAACATGCAATTATTGTGGCTTATCATTCCTTTTCAAAAATGTGTGTGTATTATCATGGTAAAATGTCCCATCAAATCTGTAATAATCATGATGACTCATAGATATGTGATTTCCCTTATTAAGAAAAAAAGTACAGGAAATCCAATATAAATGAACTGTTTTCCTCAGTAGTGTAATAAAACTTGGATACTGGTATATGAGTTTTTGATTATATCATCCACTGATAATCTCTGGGTTCATTTCCTCCCAGTGAAGACTCAAGTCTCCTTCCTCCCTCCCACCAGCCCCCTTTGGCCACTAACATTTTAGCAATTCTACTCCCTTGGCTGGGGAGGAGGCCTCCCAGTCACAGCCACCACAGTATAGTATATTTTAAGGGCTGTAAATTTTCACTGTCAGATTTGAGCCAGGGGTGTTAAGCTCCAGAAGATACACATCTGCTTCCTACTCAAATGGTCTTTTGTTGTGCTTCTCAGTAGAGGGAGAGCTGTAATGCCACGAGAATAAATCCCAAGTGGGGAGGGGTAAATTATGGTGTTTCAAAAAGAAATGCTCATGACTACAAATATAACCAGGCTTAATTTTGTTCTTAAATTCTGTATTTCTTTTCAGATAATTTTTATTACTCTTTAATGAACAGAGTAAGTCACTATTAAATCTCTAAAGTGAAAAATTATTTTGTAACCTGAGTCATAACCCTTGAATGTATCTGGTTTCTATGTTTGGATTTCCAAATGTCAGGTTTTCCTAAATAGGATCACATGAATACAGGGCCAGAAAACAAAAGAAATGTCAGAGCAACTACTTGGGAAGGGTGCCTGTGATTCATGCCAGTGTATACAGCTTATGAGTAAATACCTAGAAAGGTTAATGAAAGAATACTTAATGTTAGCGGTTTACTTGTATTCTCTCTATTTTAATACCTCACTGTCCAAGAGCAGACAATGATAGATCAATTTCATAGCTAGCAGAAATGCAAAGAGAGAAATATAATCAAACTTCAGTTTTCTAAAGGTTTTGTTCTAAATTGTAAGTCTGTTTTTTGAAACTGTCAATGCATTTTCCCACAGAAACAAATTTAGAAATGGTGGGTAGGTTTCCCCGCCAGCCCACAGAATAGGCTCAACCTGTATGCAGTTAAAAACTAGCATGAGAGAACTTGATCATCAAGTTTCTAGGGATATAAGCATATTTATTCATTCATAAATGTACTGAGTGCTTACTTGGTGGTAATACAGAGATAACGTGGGTCCCTGATGCTAAGGACATTATGGATAATTCAGGCAGTTAAATGCCCATTTCTTAGTCCAAGTGCCATCACGGAAGATAGAATAGTGTGCTATATGAGTACATTGGACAGTAAGCTGAAGGTGTAGGGGGTCAGGACAAGACTCTCAGAGGATGTCTGAGTCCCCCCCCCCCCCCCCCCCCGCCCAAGAAGGGAAGGATGGACTCAGTGAGGAAGAGAGTGAAAGTGGGAATTTTCTCTGGGCATGGGAAGGGGAATCAGCATGAAGACTCAAAAGATCTCAACCTGTTAAGAACAGGAGGGAATATTGATTATCTTGCAAGCAAAGGCTGGACCAATGGACCTTGAAAATATGTGTTTGTTTGCCCCATTTGGAGGTGAAATGTCAAGTAGGGGACTGACATGTTCATATTCACACTTTAAAACTTCACTTGGTCACTCTGTTATACTGGGTGGGAAAGGCCATCAGCACAGGGTGGCGAAAGGGACAGGGGGCTATTGGCGTTCTGTCAGGGAAAATTCACGAGGTATGAGGGAAGTGTACATGGGGAAGAAGAGAGGATGGATTAGGGATATTAAAGAGGTAAATTTGCTAGGACCTGAAGACAGATGGGATTTAGTAGTAAGATAACATCAGAGATGAATAGAAAAAGTGGTGATATATTATTCACACCCTTTGGAAGGAAGGAAGAAGGAATGAAGGAAGGAAGGAAGGAGGGGAAATAGAAAGAAAGAAAGGGAAAAGAGAAGAAAGGGAAGGGAAGGGAAGAAAGGAAAGGAAAAAAAAGGAAAAGAAAAGAAAAGAAAGGAAGGGAGGAAGGAAGAGAGGGGGAGGCAGAGACCTGGGGGTGGGGGCTCATTTACAAACGTGCAGTTGGGTCATTACTCAACAGAATGTTGGAGATGAGGGAAGTGTTTTGGAGCAGTAGAGGCAGGAGATACAACTGGTGAGAAGCAAGACCACAAGAGCAGACAAGGAGGGCTTCAAGGGGACAACCAGTGATGTTGGACCACCGCTAGAAGAGAGCAGTGCCCAGAAGTCAAGATGTTAGAAAATTTCAGGGAACGAAAAAAAAAAAAAAAAAAAAGAGAGTCAGTAGTATAGAGACCAAGACTGAGAAATAAACATTGGATCTAGCAAATAGGAGGATATTGGTGCCCCAAATTCCATTTTGGGAGAAGAGGAACACATTTTTCTTGTACTGGGCTCTATAACAGAGCAAAGAAGCTTTACTGCAGTGACTACACAGGATGGCAGTGGGGCTGCAGGTCTCAGTCAGAAGAGTAGTGACCACTGGGTTGGAACAGTGAAGGTGAAGAGCTGCAGCTCTTCAGTCCATCATGAGTGCTCAGGGTTTCTTTAAACCCTGATCTAACTCAAAGCTTAGTTGTAAAAACTATTGGTCAGAAAGGATGGTGCTCGCTAAACTTTATTGACCTGAAGCTGTTATGGGAGTGGTAAAGACCATCACCGCAGGCTCTTTTGGCAAGTATTTTAGGGAGAGTGCCTAAATGCTATTAAGGCTTTTATGTTGAGAAGTTACACTGTGTCCTCAGTGATACTGGGCAGCCAGGATGACTCATGACCCTCAGTTTAAGCATCTGGAAGAGTCAATTTTATTTTGGGAGAAACTCTGTGTCACCTTTACTGAAAAAAGAAGTGCACAAGAGGTCTTGGCAGGAGGATATATTTCATAAATCTGTAAAATAAATGAAGTTCTTTGGGGACATTAATTCTTCTATAACATCTCTTGATGAGTTTGGAAAGTACTTATTATGAGAAGGAGCCAATTCCAAAGCGAGGCTCAGAGAATTTTCTTTCCTGAGCTCCTGGAACACAGCTTGGTTTAGTGATACTAATCTATGATGATGACTCAGAAGCAGGAAGTGACACTAGATGAGCCTTCAGTTCCAAACAACACTCCAGGGGAGGGAGGAGCCCAGAGGACTGAAATCCTGTGTGGTTTTCACAGTATCTTTACTAAGATGATTGTCTTTCTTCTTTCTGAGTCTAGTCCAGACACAGTCAGTGACGTGACGGATTTGTGTAAGTATTATTTGGGTTTCTGGCACAAGAGCTACTGCTTCATTTGGGGTTATGTTGAACTCAATCAAATTGCAATAATGGCATCATAAAAGTTTTGCTTTTCCACAGTGATTTAGGGAATCTTAGCAGGAAGAATACTGCATACTTTCATAGAAGATGGGATTCCAGTTTCAGATTTTCTACTTATATCTGTGTGACTTTGAGCAAGTGCCACTTAATTTCTTCAAGTCTAATGACCTCATCAGTAAGATGGGGATGATGTTACCTGACGACAGTTCCACACTGGCATCTACTGAATATGTACTATGTGTTGGATGCTGCTTTACATGGGTTGGTTCTCCTCAATCCCTTTGTTGTAGGTAATATTGTTATCCGTCATGTAGATGAGGAGATTGGGATTTACAGAGATGGTTTACCTGGCCTGGGGGGAGGAAGCAGTAGAACTGGAATTTGAATCCAAGTCTTTCTGAGTCTATTACTGAGTTTCTCTCTCTCTTATGGTAATATAATATATATTTCCAATGAAAAAGTAATACATGTATACTTAGAAATGGAGAATTTTGAAAATGTAGAATAAGCAAGAAATTAAAGTTATTCATATTAACTCAACTTGGAAATATCTAGTCAACATTTTGCCAAATATCAACACTTCCTTTTTTTCTTTTTAAAGATTTTATTTATTTGAGAGAGAGAGAGAATGTGAAAGAGAACATGAGCTGGTGGGGCGGGGGACAGTGAGGGGTGGAGGGCTAGAGAGTGAGGGATAAGGAGACGCCTCTGAGCAGAGACCCTGACTCAGGTCTCAAACCCAGGACCCTGGGATGGCGACCCAAGTTTAAGACAGACACTTAACTGGCTGAGGCACACAGATACCCCTAAATATCAATGTTTCTTTAACAAAATCTTACCATGCATGTTATTTGAGCTAATATAATTATTCACACTTGCAGCAGGCATGGAGCACCGTAAGAGGACAGAGGAGGGGCAGGCTGCCACAGCGCAGTGCCTGTGCACAAGGTTAAACAAGCTTTGTTTTCTACTGAGGTTTAATACTTAATCTATTTTTTGTTCTCTTCTACCTACCATCTTTCCCCCTTCATGTCCTTTCTTCTCCTTCCTTCAATTAATCGTTTTATTGATTTTCTTTTTAAATCAAAAGAATAGAGCCTGTAAATAGATAACAAATTAATAAGGCCACTGGATGAAAGAAAATAGACATTAACTAATTAGACAATTCACACGGATGAAATGGCAGCTGTTCATTTAGTTTATTAAATCTCAAAACCAGGTCTTTCTCGAGTACCTGTAGGGCTTGCAGAAAGGCAGTTGTTTTAGCCTCAGCTTCCAGCCCTAGAATTGGGTGTTGTTGGTCACAGCAAGACCCAACAAGAGAGTGGTAATGAATGACTCATTGCAATGCACTGCCATTACTGGAAAATAACTCTTTTTTAAAGATTGAAGTATAATTGACATAGCATATCCTATTAGTTTCAGGCGCACATCATAGTGATTTGATACTTTTATACATTATAAAATGATCCCTTTGTTATCATCTGTCATCATACAAAGTCATTACAACTTGTTGACTGTATTTCCTATGCTGTACATTACATCCATGTGACTTATTTCTTTTATAATTGGAAGTTCATACCTTTTAATCCACCTATTTTGTCCATCCCAACCCCTCCCTGCTTCAGTAACCAATGGTTTGTTTCCTGTATCTGTGAGTCTATCTCTATTTTTTGTTTATTTGTTTTGTCCTTTAGATTTCACATCCAAGTAAAATCACATGGTATTTGTCTTTCTTTGTCTTATTTATTTCACTTAGCACAATACCCTTTAGGTCCATCTATATGGTCACAAATGGCATTCTTTTCTTATGGCTGAGTAACATTCCATTATATATATGTATAATGGAATATATATATATATATATATATAATATGTAATTATATATAATATATAAATTTATATATGATTTATAATATATAAATATATATAATGCATATTCCACATCTTCTATATCCATTCATCTCTTGACAGATACTTAGATCGCTTCCATTTCTCTGTTATGGTAAATATTGCTGCAATGAACATAAGAGTGCATATATCCCTTCAAATTGGTGTTTTCATTCTCTTTGGATAAATACCTAGAAGTGGAATGGCTGGGTTATGTAGTAGTCTATTTCTAATTTTTTGAGAAAACTTCATACTGTTTACTATAGCAGCTGCACCAATTTACATTCCTACCAACAGTGTATGTGGATCTCTTTTCTCCACATCCTCACCAACACTTGTTATTTCTTTGTCTTTTTGATCATCACCAATCTAGCAGGTGTGAGGTGATAGCTCACTGTGGTTTTGAATTCCATTTCCCTAATGATTAGTGAAATTGAGCATCTTCTCATGTGCTTGTTGGTCATCTGTCTTCTTTGGAAAAATGTTTATTTAAGCCTTTTTCCACCTTTTAAATCAGATTGTTTGTTTTTTGGGTATTAAGTTGTCTAAGTTCTTTATATATTTGGGGTGTTAACCCTTTATTGAATGTATGATTTGCAAATATTTCTTTTACTACTTTGTCTCTTTGTTTTTTTAATAGTTTTTTTCCTCAAGCAAAATCTTTTAGTTTATTGTAATCCCATTTGTTTATTTTAGTTTTTGTTACTCTTGCTTGAGGAGGCTGGACCCCAAAATATTGTTAAGATTGATCTAAAAGGACTTACTGCTTATTTTTTCTTCTAGAAGTCTTTAATCCATTTTGAGTTTATTTGTGTGTATGGTGTAAGAAAGTGGTTCAGTTTCACTCTTTTGCATGTAGCTGTCCAGTTTTCCCAGTTCCACTTTTTGAAAAGAATGTCTTTTCCTTCACTGTGTTTTCTTTGCTTTTTTGTCATAAATTAATTGACCTTTAATGCATGAGTTTATTTCTGAGCTTTGCATTCTGTTCCATTGATCTATGGGTCTGTTTTTATGCTGCTACCCTGCTGTTTTGATTACTATAGCTTTATAGCATAGTTTGAAATCAGGAGTGTGATACCCCAGCTCTGTTCTTCTTTCCAAGATTGCTTTGTTTATTATTCGGCATCTTTTGTGGTTCCATACGAATTTTAGGATTCTTTGTTCTAGTTCTGTGGAAAATGCCACTGATATTTTGATAGGGTTTGCATTGAATCTGTAGATTGCATTAGGTAGTATGGGTTTAAAAAAAATTTTTTTTTAAAGATTTCATTTATTTATTTGACAGATAGAGATCACAAGTAAGCAGAAAGGCAGGCAGAGAGAGAGGAGGAAGCAGGCTACCTGCTGAGCAGAGAGCCTGATGTGGGGCTCAATCTCAGGACCCTGGGATCAAGACCAAAGCCGAAGGCAGAGGCTGTAACCCACTGAGCCACCCAGGCACCCCAGTAGTAGTATGGAATTTTTAACAACGTTAATTCTTTCAACCCATGAGCATAGAGTACCTCTATTTATTTATATTGTCTAATTGCTTTCATTGATGTCTCAGTGTTCAGAGTATAGGTCTTTCACTTCCTTGGTTAAATTCATTTGTAGGTACTTCTTTCTTTTTGATAGCAATTGCAAATTCTTTTCTTAATTCCTCTTTCTGACATCTCATTATTAGTGTTTGGAAATGCCACCAATTTCTTTATATTAATTTTGTATCCTACAACTTCACTGAATTGTTACTTCTTCTTCTTCTTTTTAAAAAAGATTTTATTTATTTATTTGACAGAGATCACAAGTAGGTGGACAGACAGGCAGAGAGAGAGGAGGAAGCAGGCTCCCTGCTGAGCAGAGAGCCCAATGTGGGGCTTGATCCCAGGACCTTGGGATCATGACCTGAGCTGAAGGCAGCTGAACCCACTGAGCCACCCAGGTGCCCCTGAATTTGTTACTTCTAATAGTTTTTTTTTTTTGAGTCGTTAGTATCTTCTTTATATAGTATCATGTTATTGACAAATAATAACAGTTTTACTTCACTTCTTCCTTTCCAAGCTAGATAAATTTTATTTCTTTTTCTTGCTTAATTGCTGTGGCTAGAACTTCCAAAATTATGTTGAACAAAAGTTGTGAGAGTGGGTATCTTCGACTTGTTCCTGATCTTAGGGGAAAAGCTTTTGACTTTTTACTGTTGAGTGTGATGTTGGTGTGGGTTTGTCATATTTGTCTGTCTTATATATATATATATATATTTTAAAGATTTTATTTATTTGACAGACAGAGATCACAAGTAGGCAGAGAGGCAGGCAGATAGAGAGTGAGAGAAGGAAGCAGGCTCCCTGCTGAGCAGAGAGCCTGATGTGGGACTCGATCCCAGGACCCTGAGATCATGACCTGAGCTGAAGGCAGCGGCTTAACCCACTGAGCCACCCAGGCGCCCAAAATTCTTTTTTTTTTTTTTTAAAGATTTTATTTATTTATCAGAGAGAGAGGGAGAGCGAGCGAGCACAGGCAGACAGAATGGCAGGCAGAGGCAGAGGGAGAAGCAGGCTCCCCGCCGAGCAAGGAGCCCGATGTGGGACTCGATCCCAGGATGCTGGGATCATGACCTGAGTTGAAGGCAGCTGCTTAACCAACTGAGCCACCCAGGCATCCCTTGTCTGTCTTATATTGAGGTATATTCCTTCTATACCCACTTTGCTGAGAGTTTTTAATCATAAATGGGTATTAAATTTTGTGGAATGCTTTTTCTGCATCTGTTGAGATAATCATAGGATTTATATCCTTTGTTTTGTTAACAGGGTGCATCACATCGACTGATTTGCAGATGTTGAACCATCCTCGCATCTCTGGAATAAATACCACTTGATCATGGTGTATCATCCTTTAATATATTGTTAAATTTGATTTGCTAATTTTTGTTAAGGATTTTTGCATTTATGTTTACCAGGGATATTGGACTGTAATTTTCTGTGTGTGTGTGTGTGTGTGTGTGTGTACATGTGCATGTGTTTTCTGGTTTCAGTATCAGGTCATAGCATGTGCTCCTGATAATGGACTGGGAGCAAGATCATATTATGTGAGATGACAAAGCACATCTCAGTTGTCTTCTGGTAAATATTGCTCATTATTTGCCAGTGTAGGTCTTACATCCTTCTCTGCAATCTGACTGTTCTGATTAAGCTCTTAATAGTGATTAAATAAACCCCATAATTACCAACTACCACTTTCTATCAGAATTCCTCAGGATTGGAAGAGGCTTTTGTTTTGTTTTGTTTTTGCAACATTTATCTAAATAAATCCTTGCCCATTTTGATAAGAAATGGTCTATAAGCTATCTGGTTGTATTATCATCAGGTAATTTGAGCAAGACAAAGTTCTTGTACTTCTGCTTGAATGTTGCTTAAAAAGGAAACCAGAGTGGACTTTCCTATTACTGAGTGAAGATTTCTAAGTTTCTGAAAGATAAAAGGGAGTGGAGCTGTTGTGAATTCTTCTTCTTTTTTTTTTTTTTTTAAAGATTTTATTTATTTATTTGACAGAGAAAGATCACAAGTAGGCAGAGAGGCAGGCAGAGAGAGAGAGGGGGAAGCAGACTTCCCGCTGAGCAGAGAGCCCAATGCGGGAATTGATCCCAGGACCCTGAGATCATGACCTGAGCTGAAGGCAGCGGCTTAACCCACTGAGACACCCAGGTGCCCCCTGTTGTGAAATCTTGAGTGGAGCTGAGACATTGATAAATAAAGAATATAGATAGAGGGCACGGATTGCATGGAGCACTGGGTGTGGTGAAAAAATAATGATACTGTTATGCTGAAAATAAATAAATGAAAAAAAAAAGAATATAGATACAGAGAATGAGGATATTCCTGAGAATAAGAGTGAAAAGATACATAGTTCCCTTCTGGGTAGAGTTGCCAGATTTAGCAAATAAAAATGTGGGACTCATGCAGTATGTGATATGTACTTACACTAAAACAATCATTCATTGTCTAGCTGAAATGGAAATATAAAGGTTGTCCTTTATTTTATCTGGTAACTCTCCTTCTGGGTGATAAATCAGATAGAAAAATCTAGTAGAGATATATAACACTTTGCAATTCTGTAGGGTATTCAAATCTATTTAAGCAAAACTCCTCCCTGGCTTCATTAGCTGTTCTTCATAAATCATCATCACCTTCTTCTCAAGGGTGTACTTTATGTTTCTTTCTAGAATTCTCTGATTTTGTGGGGGTTGGTGGTTAGGGAGCTACATTCTGGAAACCTTTCCTGGAAAAAAAAAGAAACCAGGACTTAAGTTTTCTAACTGGAGTGATTCTGGAGAGATTAAGAGGAGAAAGAAATAAGACGGTTTGGGAGGTTGAGAGATAGTTCGGGGCTGGCTTAATACAGTTCTGCATTGGAGTCCTGACTCATGTTGAGTATTTGGACTTGGAACTTCATAGACAGAAGTCATAGGGTTCTCAGGAGAGAGGTTTCCCATGATGTTGGAGTCTAATGGAGTGTATGCACCCAAACTGAGCCAGGAAAGAGGGGTTGCCCAAGAAAACTAGTAATTACACTTCTTTCTCCCTCTGGTCTTGTCATGGGCATTGCTTCTGCCTCCAAGGGAGTGTCCAGTGGATGTATTGATCAGGGCCTGGCCCCTTGCAGTGTGACAGTAGGAGTCCCACACCTCCCAGTCATTCAGGATAACAAGACTAGGTAAATCTTGGTCAGCAGCTACTTTTCTTCCTAAGGAACAAACAGGCCCATAATGGGACTGGTTAGTCTTTGTAGAGGGAAATGAAGGCCTGGAACCACATGTAAGGACTTTGCAGTGAATGGGAAAGCCGCTTTCCTTCTTTGCAACTAATTTTGCTATTTTTACTCATTTTAATAGGTTAAATCACTCAAAGAGATAAAGAAATTAGTATTTTTCTTTACTTCCCAGTAGAATCTCTTGAAGTTCAATGCCTTGTATATTATTTCCTGTTTTTCTCCACACTCGTGCAAACATAAAAACATATGCCATTATGTGTACATATATACTTTACGTGTGTGTGTATATATACGGATAGAACCTTACATTTAAAATTTTAAAGGGAATAGTGTGTTTTTTAAAAAATGGGATTATTGATTATATGAGTTATATTCCTCTACAACTTCTTTTCTCACATTATAAATAGTTCTCTAGTCAGTAAAGACTATATTCATTTTTAATACCTTTAATATTTTCTGTCAGGTGGGTAGATAAAATCTGTTTAATTAGTCCTTTATTGATGACATTTAAAAGTTTTTTTGACCATTAAACCTGGGCTGCATCAATATCAAAAAATATCCTTATATGTATGTTTATTTCTATAGGAAAGAGTTCAGACCATATGACTGATCACCAGAAGACATGTATATTTAATATTTTGATAGATATCGCACAACTCCTTTCCAAAATGTCGTAACAATTTATTTCCCTCTCCTTTACCCCTGTGCCCAGAAGTACGTAGGGGAGCTTATTTCCTTGCATCTTCATTTGTGCTGATTATTTTAAATTTTTGTTAATCTGATGCATGGAAAAATAGTATTTTATCTTAACTGACATATATATATATATATTTATTTTTATTTTTCCTTTTTTTTTTTTTAAGCAAGGGAAGATCAGAGGGAGAGGGAGAAGAAGAGAGAGAATCTTAAGTGGGCTCTGTGCATAAATCCCGACCAGGGGCTTGATCTCACAGTCTTCAGACTGTAACCTGAGCCGAAATCACTTAATTGACAATTAATTGACTGAGCCACCAAGGTGGCCCTTATATATATTTTTACTGATTTATTTGCCTCGTAGAAGTTCATTCCTCTGAATTGCTTATTCATGCTCTTTGTCCCTTTTTACTGAATTATTTTTTTAATATTTATTTTTATATTTTATATTTTAAATATTTAATATTTATATTTTAAAATATTTTTATTTTTAAAATATTTTAAAATATTTTCAATATTTTAAATTTAATATTTTAAATATTTATTTAATGTTAATATTTAATACTTATATTTTAAATATTTATTTTTAAGTGTTGTTTTTATATATATTTTTATATTAGGAATTACATTACTTTATATCTGTGATGAAATTTTTTTTTCTCCTAGTACATTATTTGTGTTTTAACCTTGTGGTTTTTTTTACCATGTGAATTTTCAAATTTTATATAGCTATATATTTAAATTTATTTTTTAATGTTTTTATTATAAAAGAAATACATCTTTGTGGTAGAAATTCAAATGGTACAAAAACATAGAATGAAAAGCGAAATTTTTCCCAATTTTTGGAATTCTTAGGTCAAGTTTTGAATGTTAATCACTTTTAATAGTTTCTTCCTTGCCCATTTGGATTTTTTTTTATGTTTCTGTAGGCATCTCTTTCTCCCTAAAACTGCTAACATTTATTGAGCATCTACTACATGCTAGGAACTGTTCTAGGCAAAATTCCTGCCTATCGATCATACATTCTAGTGGTACAAAAAAGTAATAAACCAGGAGATAAATAAAATTAATTCAGATAATGATAAATTCTGTAAAAAAAAATAAGGTTAGAGCACAGAAGGAGGAGGAAGGAGAACATTATTTTAGATGGGGTGGTTGAAGAGGGAGTCTCCAATGAGATGAAATTTGATTGGCAATATAATAGATGTAAGTAATGTACAGTATTTAAAAAATACTATGTACTTTTATCACTTAATAATAAAATAGGACACATTTACTTATCAGCATATATAGATTCACTTGTATGAAAAATTTTAAAGTTTTATTAACATAAAATTTTTTTGTTTAGCATTCAATGGAATGTAATTTTATTTTATTTTTAAAAATTTTTTATTTCTTAACAAATTTCTTTTTATTGTCCCAGAAATCATTGTTTATGCACCATACCAGTGCTCTATGCAATATATGTCCTCCATAATACCCACCACCAGGCTCATGCAACCCCCTAGCCCCCTCCCCTCCAAAACCCTCAGGTAGTTTCTCAGAGTCCACATTCTCTCATGGTTTGTCTCCCCCTCCAATTTCCCCCAAATCCCTTCTCCTCTCCAGGTCTCCATGTCTTCCGTGTTATTCCTTATCCTCCAAAAGTAAGTGAAAACACAATATGGTTAACTTCAATTTTATATGGACAGACAGCATGAAAGCATGCATATCTTTCTGTAGTCTCTTGCAATCACAATACACATGCATGTAGAGTCCATTCCATTGATCCCTTAGAAGCAGATTATCCACAAGATCAGTTCTTTGTATTAACCCAAAGGAAGTGTGGAGGCTTTCTGGAGAAGGGGCCTCACCAAAGAAGGGAGGAAGTGGATCTCCCATAAGTAAGTACTTTAATTCTGGGGGCACATGTTGAAGGCTTGGCTACTGTGAGTGTGGAGCGGTCTATGGTTCTTCTTCTTCCAGTTTATTTCTAGCCCCCGTGAGCACGCACATCTAAGAGGGAACTATCTCAGGGCTGAAAGCAAGCAGTGCAATGTGCCTTCTTTTACTTCAGGTATAGCCTACCACTCTGAAAACACAGAAGCTCCTGTGGTGATGAAGGGGGTCAGTTTGCTAAATGGGCATCTCTTTGTTGTGGCTTTGAGATCTAAGCCTGGTTTCTGGGAAACTCAGCAATGTGGAACTGAAAGAGATTCTGTGCCCCACATGCTTAGCCACTGCTGAGCTGTCGAACACAAACAAAGCACATTGCCTATTTAAAGGAGAAAAGAGAAGTGTAACACTGAAGACAGGCTCGGCAGTTACCTCTGGATTCCTGTTTTCTCCTCTGCTCCTCATCTACTCTTCAGTGGGTTTTGAGAGCTGGGTTGTTGACCTAAACAAAGAGGCAAACAAATGATTTATGGAAGTCTACTGAGTCATGCTTTGTCTTAGAGCGCCTTTGCGCTGCTCTGACGAAGCTCAAATTTATCTTTTTGGTGGGAAGTACCCAAAGAGGTCTGTCTACACGGCAGATTCCTGCAGGAAGAGGTGGCCATGCAATGGAAGTAGGTTATTGTCATTCCTGTGCTGCTCTGGGGAACCAAGAGGTACCCATGGATGCTTTGGGTAACCAAAGTTCTCACATCCTTTCTTAATTACTGTAATCAGGTGAGCAAAATGACAAACCATCTGGGGCTCTTGGGGCAATGCTTTGTAAATCTGTAAACAGCTATCCCTTTGGATACTAAAACATGTTCAAATGATAAGAAATCCTAATTTATGTGAAGGAGAAGTAGCAATCACTTTGATGATCCATTCTGAACAAACCCTCCTGTGTTTCACCTTTTCTGTAGATCTTGGCACAGGTTAAGCCAGTCAGCAAAGAACATTAATGGAGCATTGGCTAAATGCAGGTCTCTGTCATAGGTTCTGAGGTGTGAGGGTTAAGGATACATAGGGGATAATCTTGTAGTGCGAACTGCAAGAGAAACAAGGAAGGGTACATGTGGGGAAATATGGAAGCTGACAGAGGAACAGAGAACCTGCATTAGAGAAACAGAGGACATGGTTCCTGTCCTTTTAGGAAAATTGGACAATTATGAAATGAGTTAAAGACATTTTTAAGGAAACCTATGTAGAAAAGAGTACAATGCTTGCTATGGACATATGCGTTTGAAAGAGTGCTCCGCTGTGTGATATGGGATAACCCGAGTGAATCAGGATTGGTTTGGGAAGACATTCCAAGAAAGTGAAGAGGTGGAAGCATGTATTTCCATAATGCGAGTGGGCTGTCTAGGGAGGTCAGAGTGCATAACGTGATAACTGGTTATTGATAAGGAGACAGGGATGGGGAAGACCAGGACATTTTCTAGTTAGAGTGATTCTAAGTGCATTGCCTTCAACCTTTGTTTCTACTCTTCAAAGTTATCCATAAGACAAGGCTGTTGATCTGCTTCTAATAATCTGTTTAGCTTGCTTGAGGTGTCTCACAGAAATAAACATCACCAGCATTCATTGGGCACTTACTGCATGAGTCATCTCATTTGATCTTCAGAGCAACACTGTGTGTTGCTAGATGTTATTATCACCACTCCCATTCGATAGATAAGGAACGTATCAGTCAGGATGGGTTAGATTACAATACATCAAAAACAACCTTCAAATCTCAGTGGCTTAAAGTATACATGCTATCATGGGGTACATTCTACATGGGGTGGCAGAGGGGACTCCACTCATTGAAGTCATGTAGGGACCCAGGATGATGGAGATTCATTCTTGAAATATGTTTCTATGGTCTCTGGAAAAGAAAACAGGAATCTGGTGAACTGGTTTTTAGTTTTTGCTTAGAGGTGATCCATGCATTTCTGCTAACATTTCTCCGGACAACACAAGTGATATGGCTGTGCCTACCTTCAAAGGGGGTAGAAAAGGGAAAAATGCTAGCATGAAACTGGGAGCAGAGGAGAAGAGAAATACCTGTGAATGTCTCTAATAAGTAACTACAAGGAACCTCAGGCACATAGAGGGGGTGGGACTTGCAAAAGTCTTCACAGCTAGTCTGGTCATAACCCACCTGTCCTCAGAAGAGCCTGCATTTTGCCTTACATGCAAACTGAAGGAATTAAGAGAGCATGGTTGTTGGGAAGACTGTAATTGGGGATGAGATTCACTTCATAACTTCTTGGTCTGTTTCTAGGTGGCGTTGACCAGAATAGAATCTTTGAAAAAAAAAAAATTCCTAGTATGTCTTTGGCCAAATGAGAAAGGAAGGGAGAAGGAGATTGAAAGTGAAGAAGAATGTTGAAATGGTTTTCAGAGACTCAACTTAGTTGTCAGAAGTGCTGCCGATTTCTGGTCCTTTGTTGGAGAGAGCCTGGGGTTTTAGAAAGTATTCACTTAAAAATAACAGATGACTTTTGCCACAGTTGACCTCCTTTGATGTTTGAGATGTTTGGAAAATTAGGAAGACTTTACTGCTGCTTGTTTATTTTGGTCATCTTGATGCCTGATTTAGAGTAGCCATGGAATGATTCAATGGCTGTGTCTAGGATAGAGAAAACCATGGGAATGAAGAAAGAGTCAGAGAGAAAGTCTCTGAGGGGAATGGGGAGAAAGAAAAGCCCACAGAGAGAAGAAAGTGCTTGGAGGAAAAGACTGGAACATGTGAAACACGGGCGTGCGGGAGAGGGAGGAGAAGGGACTTTGAAATGAGGAGGCCCACCCACATTCATATTTTCTATTCCAAGAAACTCAAATTTCTGGGATATAGGATCAAAAATAAAAACATCCTCTATAAAGAGGCTGTTAAATCAGTTGGCCCAGCCAAGAATTCGAGCACTTCTGAGATCTTCTCCGTCTTGTTGGGGTTGGCAGACCCGTCTTTGGGAGCACATGGTGTCAGTCAGTCTTCTGTGGAGTGACTGAAGTATCAGGGGCCGGGAAGAAGTCAGTCTGGAGAATTTTATTTTAGTCTCTACTTTCTGAGTGAGGCACACAAGGACTTGCATGATTTTCTGTGATCTGAGGCCCCTGGATAGCCCCCCAAATAGCATTTGGAATTTAATTGCCAAGGGTGAAGAACTATTCTCTGTTCCAAAAGTTAAGAATTTGTGAAAATTGGGAATTTGTAGTTGGGCTCCTTTCAAATAGGATATTAAAACCTAATTTTAAGGCCAAACTTATACTATATGGGTAATACTGCTAAATTTGGTGAGGAAAACGAAAAAAATTAAAATGAAAAAGAACGGGCTATTTGGCATGTATAGTCAGATTTTCTCCACTTAATTTTTTCATTTCTGGAGAGTATATTACCATATATTATAGATATGGTCAAAATGATCATATTCTTATGTATTTGAATTTTGAATTTAGAAATAAAATTTTAAGTAGTTAATTTAGGTTAAAATTAAGTTAATTTAATTTGTTGTGAGGAGCAGTGGGTCTTGTATGTAAGTGTTGAATCAGTAAATTGTACACCTGAAACTAATATTACACTGTGTGTTAACTAACTGGAATTTAAATAAAAACTTAAAAAAAATTAAGTATGATTAGTGCAATGAGTAATGAAAGTGAATATAAAATAAAAAGGGAAAAATCTCTTTTTAATCTAATCCCAGTCCCCAGAGGTAATCACTAAGTTTTTCCTCAGCTTTATTGAGTTATAACTGGCAAGTAATACTGTATAAGTTTAAGGCACATGAGGTGATGATTTGATATGCGTATCCATCGTGAAATGATTACCACGATAAGGTTACTTAGCACATCTATCCCCTTACATGCTTACCTTTTTTCCTTTTTTTTTTTTTTTGGTGGTAAGAACATTTAAGATCTATTTTTTTTTAAGATTTTATTTCTTTGTGATAGAGACAAATTTTGAGAGAGAGAGAGAGAGAGAGAACACACATGAGATGGGAAAGGGGCAGAGAGAGAGGGAGAAGCAGACTTCCTGCTGAGCATCGTAGCTCAATGAGGGGTTCAATCCCAGGACCCTGAGATCATGACCTGAGCTGAAGGCAGATGCTTAGCTGACTCAGCCACTCGGGCAACTCTAAGTCTATTGTTTTAGCAACTTTCAAGTATATAATATAGTATTGCTGACTATAATCATCACGCAATGCTAGATCTTCAGAGTTTATTCACCCTATGACAGGGCTTTTGTACCCTTTGACCAATATCATTCTGTTTTCCTCAGTCTCCATCCCCTGGCAACTACCATTCTACTCTGTTTCTATGAGTTGGACTTTTTAAAGATTCCACATATAAGTGAGATCATACAGTATTTTTCTTTCTCTGTTTGACTAATTTCAGTTAATAATACCCTCTAGGTCCATCCATGTTGGTGCAAATGACAAGATTTCATTCTTTTTTGTGGCTGAGTCATATTCCATTTTGTGTGTGTGTGTGTGTGTGTGTGTGTACATATATACTATCAATAGATGATGCATAAAGAAGATACTGTGTGTGTATATATGTACACACACATATACACCGTGTGTATCTTCTTTATGCATCATCTATTGATAGACACTTAGGTTGTTTCTGTGTTTTGGCAATTGTGCATGATGCTACAACGAACATGAAGGCACAGATACCTCTTTGAGATAGTGCTTATTTCCCCTTTGGATATGTCCCCAGAAGTGGCATTGCTGGACCATCAGGGAGCTCTATTTTTAAATTTTAAGGAAATTCCACACTGTTTCTCATGGTGGCTGCACTAATTTACATTTCCACCAACAGTGCACAAGCATCCCTTTCTCCACATCCTTACCCACACTTGTCATCTCTTGTCTCTGATAATAGCTATTCTAACAGGTGTGAGGTGATAGCTCATTATTGTTTTGATTTGTACTTGCCTAATGATTAATGATGTATGTTTTTTTGATATACCTGTTGGACACTTGTCTGTTTTTCTTTGGAAAAATATTTCTTCAGGCCCTCTGCTCATTAAAAAAAAAAGATTTTGTTTATTTATTTGAGAAAGCATGAGCAGGGGAGGACTAGAAGGAGAGGGAGAAGCAGGACTCCGGGATCATGACCTGAGCTGAAGGCAGATACTTAACCGACTGAGCCACCCAGGGGCCCCTCCTTTGCTCATTTTAAAATCAGATCATTTCTTTGCTTGCTGGTTTGGATATTGAGTTACATGGGATTCTTATATACTTGGAACATTAACCTCTTATCAGAATGATAGTTTGTAAATACTGTCTCTCATTTTATAGGTTCTTTTTTTGTTATGTTCTTTCCTTTGCTGTGCAGATGCTTTTTAGTTTAATGTAGTCCTGCTTGTTTATTTTTGATTCTGTTCCTTGTGCTTTCAGTACTGTATCCAAAAAATCATTGCCAAGAGCAATGTTAAGGAAATTTTCTCATATGTATTCTTTTAGTAGTTTTATAGATTCAGGTCTAACATTTAGGCCCTTAATCCTTATTTATTTATTTATTTATTTATCTATCTATCCATTTATTTGTTTTTATTAAAACATAACGTATTATTTGCTTCAGGGGTACAGGTCTATGAATCATCAGTCTTACACAATTCACAACACTACAACACTCACCACAGCACATACCCTCCCCAGTGTCCATCACCCAGCCACCCCCTTCCTTTCCCCCAGCCCCAAGGAACCCTCAGTTTATTTCCTGAAATTAAGAGTCCCTTATGGTTTGTCTCCCTCCCTGGTCCCATCTTGTTTCATTGGTCCTTAACCCATTTTGAGTTTATTTTTGTAAGTGATGTAAAATCAAGGTCCAATTGTATTCTTTTGCATGTGATTATCCAGTTTTCCTAGTACAATCTATTGAAGAGATTATCCTTTCCCCACGGAGAATATCTGGCTCCCTTGTCAATTATCCTTTGATGTATGTGTTTGAGTTTATCTCTGGGCTTTTGATCCTGCTCCATTAGTCCATGTGTCTGTTTTTATGTCAGTGCCATACTGTTCTAATTCCTGTAACTTTGTAATGAAATTTCATATCAGGAAGTCTGATATTTCCAGAGTTGTTATTTCTCAGAATTGCTTTTATAGATCCAGACAAATTTTTGAATGGTATTTTCTATGTCTTTGAAAAATGCCTTTGGTATTTTGACAGGGATTGCATTGAATCTATAGATGACTTTGGGTATTGTGGACATTGTAATACTTTACATGATTTTGTAAGTATGGAAAGATATACATAAAAATATCCATAACTCTATCACACCTCACTCATTCAACATTTTAGGTACGTTTTTCCTGTCTGTCTGTCTGTCTATCTATTTACCTATCATGTGTATTTATCTGCCTATCTATTCATCAATCTATATCTGTTTATCTTTATGTGTGTTTATGCATAATTTTTATGTGCTTGGAATCATGGTCCACATTTTATCCTATGGTCTTCTTTTTCACATAAGTGTATTTGGTAAATATTTCCCTATGTTATTAAATATGATTAGCTAGACTTTTAGAAGAATTGATTGTGTACTTTTTTTTACCATTTAGACATAGCTTAAGGCATTCAGAAGTTAAGTGGCTTTGTCACTACAGATGAATCATTTGCTCAATACCAATTACTTAAAAAAAACCACATCTAATAGGAACTTCTGTTTTGGGGAAGATGGAAAACTTATACTTTTCTCTAATCCTCCTGCTAAGTACTATTAAAAATTTTGAAAAAAAATTATATATAATATACATATACAGAATAATAATATACATATTTAATATATATTACATTTTGTTACAGTTGTCATATATATACACACAGAGTTATATATATCTATATATGACACAAACATAAGAGGACTCTCTCTACATAGAAAGTACGTAGACCTGATTTAATACAAAGCTCCCAAATATTAGCAGAGGAGGCCATTGGTGGCACTTCAGTCCTGCACTGAGCACACTGGTTGGCATATAGAAGTTAATTGCTGAATGAATGAATGAATGAATGATGTGGGATTTTCCATGCTGAATTTGAATTTATATAAATCTATTTCTCCTGGGGAAATTGTTTTGGTATTCTTCAATGCCAGGAAAAGTTGTACTGCTCTGAAGAGAGAAACAGATCTGGAGGGAAGGAAGATTTTATTGTGGAGAAATAAAACTCGAAAAGGCTGTTTTCAAGAAGGGAAATGAGGCTTTGTAGTTGAATTCTAGGAAAGACATCAGCACGTGCCTTGTGGATTTTATATATTGTTGCCTCCAAATGTCCTGCAGGTCTCGTGATTTCTGGACTGCATACACTCACCTTCTGGCAGCATCCCCTTTTCTCCTGAGACGCTCTGAATGCCGGACTGTGGCCAGTGGCATCATCCTAGGCTCTTAAAATACAAAATGTTCAAATAACCTTAGCAGCAGCTCCTCCTCCTCTACCTCCTCCTCTTCCTCCTCCTCCATTGTCTCTTCATAGCACTGACTCTAGAAAAATCAGTATTATTTTCGCCCTGAATTTTTTGCCTGTCCTGCTCTCATATAGGGTCTATGAAAGACACAGATTCCTTCCTGAAGGGTCTCCTCCCCATTTGGATTCCATCAGCCTCCAAAAGGGCCTAGTGTCTGTCCCATGTCCAGTCTTGGGAGCAGCTAATTAAGTCTTCTCTACACCATAGGAATATGAGGTGGCAATGACCTCCTCTCTCTCCCCTTTCCCATCCTAACCGTGCTGCCCTTCCACTTGTAACTCTAAGAGCTCCTTGATGTCAGCTCATCCGGGCACCTCTCAGGGAAGAATGGGGGACGTTGCTGTTTTCCACTTGTCCAGATGGGCCAAGGCCCAGGGCGAGGAGGGGTCCGGGCCTGCGCTTCACTCCCCTTTCCTCCTGATAGCCCCACCATCACCTCAGAGGAGTCACATCGCTGAAACGGAAAACGTAAGCCATCCCACTTCTGCTTCGCTTTAAACACAGCCTTGGAAAATCCGTGGGCTCTCACACGTTCTCAGATACATTCCTTTGCTCCTGACGGAGGTGAAAAGACATGGTGCTCCGTGAAAGGGATCTGTGCCGTGCCAGCAAACACAGTGGGGCCGTGGAACCATCTAACTGGAGGCAAGCAGGGAACACCCTCTCCATGGGGAAACTCCAATCGCCCTGAGCCTCGGGGAAGCCTGGCTCAGCAGCGTCCTTGCCTGTTAACCTAATGTTCCACACGGGAGCCTCCCACAATGGCGGTTGAAGCCTGGTAATTAGATTGTGAGCATTGTTGTGAAGGAGGCACCATGCCAGCGACTGGGTGGCTTGACAAGGCTTGGCCTCACTAGGTACAATGTGTGGGGGCTTAAAAAAAAAAAAATCTCAACACTATTTTTTTCTGTCTCTCTTTTGATCGCAAAAAAGTCCTGCTCTCCTTCGCCTACCTGACCCCTCCACAGTCCAGGGCAAACACCATGAAAGAATGCAATAATCATAATGATAGGGATGGGAAAATGATACTCTAATAATCAGACATTGGAGTGAGATTTAATGAGCACAACTTTACCTCATGTACTTTTAATACATTTCACGTACCACACAGCAGTTTACTGGGACATGGATTTTAACACGCTACACTAATGGCAAGATAAGAATTACTGAGTTGAATGTGGGTTCACTAAATATGCGGGAACCCTTTTATAGTGTTGACTCTGAGGAACAGGGCTAACACCCTGTTTATGGACGCGTTGAGAGGAATTGTGCTTTTACTATGTGCGGTTGTTATGTTTCAAGGGACATGATTTCACTGGTAGCTTTGCCAATTTTTTGCAATAACATGATTCTACTGTATTTCTATTTTAGCACCACAGTTTCATGCAACTTATTTGGGGTGAAAAAAACAATAAAAAAGAATGAATTTCAGCCAAATCCAGGTTACTTAGAGTTTCAGTTATAGTCTAGCATGAAGATTATTTCAACTATTTGTTTTTCCTCTTCATCTTCAGTGTTTCTCATCTTAGGTAGATGTTACTGCTTAGTAGCACATTCCCCAGGAGGAATCAATGGATTAAATTAATTGATTTCTTGTGAGAAACACCACCTATATGGCTATACATAGGTGTGTGTGTATGTGTGTGTGTGTGTGAGAGAGAGAGAGAGAGAGAGAGAATTGAGAGGTAATGATGATATTTTCTGATATCTATAAATTTAAATTACTTGGACCTTATGAGCACCTCTCCTTTTTGTCCATATAGAACAGATTGTCAAGAGAGTGATGTATTTTATCCATCATATACTTTTTAAAAATTTATTCTCAGTGTTCCAGTACTCATTGTTTACACACCACACCCAGTGCTCCATACCATACGTGCCCTCCATAATAGCCCCCCCCCACCACTCTCCCCTCCAAAACCCTCAGTTTGTTTCTCAGAATCCGTAGTCTCTCATGGTTCGTTTCCCCCTCCAATTTCCCCCAACTCACTTCTCCTCTCCATCTCCCCATGTCCTCCCTGTTATTCCTTAGTATAAGCATCATCATCATCATCATACTTCTGAAAGCTAAACTATTAAGGACAGGAAGATCTGTCTTTATGCTATGAATAACACACCCATGTGGAGGGCATTCCCAAACCCTGAGATAATTATGGGGCTGAAGTTGTCTACCCACATATCTCAGTCTTTGGGAAGACATTTGAGCCTTCTGGGAAGATGAATAAAAAAAAAAAAAAAAGAAAAATTTTATTGTCAATAAGGAAATCTCAACTTGTGAGGGTAAAATTAGGTGGGGAGCCAAATTCTGAACTCTCTGTAGCTTCCTTATTTTCTCTTTGATGACATTGTGACTTCCTAACTAACGGAAAATATCAAGTTGAAGAGCAAAGCATTTGATCAAACCCTTGATTTATAGCATATTAGGCACGAGTATATTTGATTGTTTCTTATTTGTCTCTGGAAGACTACTTTGAGGGGAGAAATTGATATTTAACCAGAAGAGATGGAAGCCTTCCCTGGGCTTATAAAAAAAGCTTAAAATTCAACCAATTGAACACTGCTGTTCACTTCACCAGTAATCTCAGTTTTATTTTTTCAACCAAGTTTCAGCTAGATGTTGGGCCATGTGGACTCTTTCCTTTTAATGATATGAAGTGGTATATGCCCTATGAACATTTCTAGTCTGGGCCCATTGCCTATTGAAAAGGCTGATAGAGCCAATGCCTCCAACAGTGGGAGAAATCAGTCTGGCACAAAGGAGATGGAACTGCCAATCAATAGTGTGATTTGTTCTCAACTTTCCACCTGGCTCCTTTGGTGCGATTGTTGACACAGCCATGGTTGTCCTAGTGTTGGGTGGTTAACAGACAGACTAGCCCAGCACCTCCTTTCCCGCCTTCCTTGCTAAGACTTTGACTTTGTCTCCTAGAAACAGCTCCCTTTAACCCAATGGACAAGGAAGTGGATTGAAAACTGTTAAGAAAAAAAGAGTCCATTTTAATGGAAAAATGAGGTATTTTCCATTGTGGTAAAATGTCTTTTTTTCAATCATAAAATTGCTCAAAAGAGGAAGCAAAAAGAGGAACATATATTCATTTTTTTAAACTTGAGTTCATAAAATGATTTCTTGAGAAAGCTACCAGCCATCTATTTCGAAGAATGATGACTTCTTTTCGACATCCAAATACTGTATCATTTCCAGAGTGTAATTATGTTTCATAACGATCCGAATTCATAAATATGACTATAGAAGAAGAACTAGTAGTCCAGGCGGAGGTTCAACATGACAATATATGAAGAGGGGGAGGGGCAGGGGAGAGGAAGGGAGGAGAGATAATCCGTATCTGTGTATGTGACTATTCAAATGGCAAGGTCAGAGACTGTAAAAAGTAAGGTAAGATCTCTCCTTTTGTAGTCAGTTAACTAATACCAGAAGGGTTTTGTTGTAGCAGGTAAACATGGTGTTTCTTACTAAGCCCTTAGTCTTGAACTGTGTACGGACGCTCATGTTGGGGCCTATCCGTGCACCAGGATAGACTCATACTTGTTATGCAGAAAGACCCTCTGTGTTCCCAATACTCCCTAGCTGGGGAACCACTTGACTGCCGATTATAAATCACAGCTGTTCCATGCAGAAGGGAGAGCTAGGCTTTGGGCTACAAAATGTTGAAAACCACAGCAGAGACGCCACCTACAACACCCAACCACCAGCTTGCCACGAAGATAGTAGAGAAAACAGAAAGGAGGCAGATGTGGTTGTTGCCCAGTTGGAAATTATGGCACTAACAAGACTTCAAGTGAGGTAAGCGGTAGGGGTGTGGGGGGGTGTTTGCTATGTTCTTCTTGAAGTTCTGTTCTGGCCCTCCCAGACCTGACTGGAAACCATTTTCTTTCTGTGCTCACCATCCCGTCTGACAGTAACTATGGCAGGGTCTACAATAGGACCACAGCCGTCTGGAAAGTGAGCACCTTCCTTCCCTACCTGAGCTTTCCTGCCTGGCAGATTTCACCCTCTTTTCCTTAATAGATTCTTCTCTGTGTGTGGCTTCAAAGAAAGGGGAGCTGAGGTTTCTAGGGTTTTCATGGTAAGGAAGCAGATTGGGGCATCCTTTAAAAAGCTGGGAATGACCATAAATGGCATTAGGAATCCACTCATGGGTGGGTTGTGCCTGATGGTGGTTCTCCAGGTCCATGTGTGGGGAAGTCCAAAGGAGGGCCAACTCCTCAGACGTTGTAAAGGTCAGCTTGCTCTAACAATGAACTGGGGTCAGTAACATAGATTGAGTCCTTTCTATGTGCTAATGTCCTTTCACTATCTTATTAGATACAAACAACATTTCAGAGAAGATATTGTTACCCAAATGCTATGAACAGGATGAAAGCAGGAACCTGGGTTCATTTGTATGTGCTGAGCACTTGGTACATTTGCTTTGAGAATGACTTAATTTTTATCCATACAAATGAAGAAGCAGAAGTTTAGTGAGATTAAATAGTCTGTTAAATTTGCCCAGCTAGATACTGGCAGAACAGGGAATCAGGCTTCATACCGTGTGAAGGTTTGATGCTGTGTGGGCGGGCTGTGGGCCCCAGAATCCCCTTCCCTGTGTGGTTCTAGGCAGGGATTGGCAGAAGAGAAGTTTGCAGGAGATTTGGAAGGTGAAAGAGAAGTGGCTGCCATTATGATTTGGGGGTGAGTGTGCCAGGCACCTCTGCGGCTCACCTATGCCATAACTGATCTGCAGTTTCATCTTATGGGTGTGGGGCAACATCTGGGTCCAGACCTTCTCCAGGTCCCAGCAGAGGTCTTCTTGTAGGTTCTGGGAATTCTGGGCCAGGAACCTCATGCAGCTTTGTGACACAGGGCACCAGCTTCTTCTGTAGGTTATCTATAATGTTGAGGTTGGAAGTAATAGGAATGAGACATGGGTTCGAGGCTGTCCTTCATCTCCCTGGTACATGTTCACTTCATCTTCCTATTGCTTTCTCTGCTGACCCATAGTGACTTCAGGGCCCCTTTCAGATGCAGAAGCCTCCAACAGACTTCTTCACCAGATTCCCCAATTATGTCTGGTCTGGTGCCTATAATCAACCCTTTATTTCAAGTCACGTATGGTGGTTCAGCTTCCCCCCCCGTCAAACTGTAGGTGTTACTTTCGCTCAGACTCCAGCTGTCTGGTAGGCTGCACTCACAAGGATAGTATGTGGAGAGAAGACAGGCTGGTTTCAGTGGGATTTGAACCCTTTGTCCCTGGGAAGCTAAGGACTTCCTCAATCAGATGCTCAGAGAATAAAGTTGGGGGGTGTGCTCCATGCAAAACAGAAGGCTGAGAAGTCATTTCAATGTTTTCATTTGCTGTAACAGTTTGCAGGGCTAGTTACTATGTAAATAATTCTGTTTGTAAGTTAGGTTAAAAATACATTGACAGAAAATATTTCCAGGGCCATCTGTGAAGGATGCCAAAAGGACAATTCTCTGATTTTCTAATCAATACTTTTCAATATCATCATAATGGTCTGCATTTACATACCAAACATCCGCGTAAGGAAAGCAAACATGTTCCCTATTACTAGCTAGAGGAAACATCTGGAGGGATGGTGTTTTCCCATTTTTCCTTCATTTGGTGTCATCTAGACCTAGGCATCAACGCGTGTCTTTTTTCCACCATTCTTCTTCTTTTTTTTTAATCATATGATTATATTTTTCAGAGGGGCTTTTTCTGGAAAACAATTTTGCAAGGTGCAAGTTATTCAGATGAAGTGTTGAAATCTTGGCTGCAGGGAAAGCTAAGCATAATCAACCAACACTTACTTCAACCCCAAGTGCAGCACTTCTGAGGTTTACCCTTTGCCATGAGCACGTTCCTTTTGCCGTCTGTCTGCATACTACACATGCTGGGACTTTCCTGGGCTTCTCTACCTTCTGCTTTTGGGGTAATATTGGTTTAACCACCAGAAGAACAACATTAGAAAGATCTGAATTTCTTACATGGGAGCAAGAGAAGCTTTATATAGCTCCTTGCTTCCCTGTACTTCCAGGAGCCTTTTCTGGCTCCTTAAAGACCCCTTCCTTAGCCCCCAGACACCCTGCATCTCTATGCTCTCTCCCTGCTGCATGTACATTGTCTGTTTAGGGTGAGAAAATATGCCCATATCTTGGTCCTTCCTTGTTCTTTGTGGAATAGGATGGCCAGATAAAATACAGGGTGGTCTGTTAAATTTGAATTTCAATGACACAATTAAATAATTGTTAGTATGAGTAGGGCTTGGGACATACTTATACCAGGACAAATTTTGTCGTATAGATGAAATTTACATTTAATGAGGCATCCTGAATTTTATTGCTAAATTTGGCAACCTTGGCAGATTTAGCAACCCAGGCAACCTTGGGATGCTTTCTGCATCCCAAATGCCCTAAGGCTTCCACTTTCCAAATCCTGCACATGAACAGGACTTCTAATAGTAAGCCAAGCTCTGGACAGCTTACCAGCTTCTCCTTGAGTAATGTATCTACTTTCTAGCCTTTGGATGAGTTCCTCAATTCTGCCACAAACACAAAATAGTAATTCAGCATAGGGAATATAGTCAATAACACTGCAACAATTTTGTAGAGTGATACAAGGTAATTAAACTTACATAGTGAACATTTCCTAATGTATGGAAGTGAGATCCGCAACCCCCAAACCATGGGGAATTATGGTTTGTCATCTATGCAAACTATGTTGTTCATATATTGTATGAACACATGAGTGACAGTTGTTTTATGTTGTATTATATGAAACTAACATATTGTATGTTGACTATACTACAACTAGCAAAATAAAAACTCTCATAGGGCATTTGATAATAAACCTTATTTTCCGGTTTTGGCTGCAGAGCTGAAGAGTTTGAAACATCCTGAAAGTTTGAACTCTCTCTACATTACACAGTTTTTCTTCTGTTTCCTTCCTCTTCTTTTCAAAGCTGCCAGTGCTCTTTTCTTACAAAAGTAATGGCCTGTCTTCAAACCTGAACTGGCCTAACATTTGTGCCTCCAGATCTTACAACTCAGAAATGGCCATCTGACCATGGATGGCATTCCTGGACTGGAGTGTAGATTCTTGTTACCCAGGTCACACAGTGTAGATGGAGAATCATGAGTCACTTGGGAAATCAAAGTACTGGGAGGAAGGTATGGACTAAGATATAAAGACTTTTTTTTCCCCTAAAGATTTTACTTATTTATTTGACAGACAGAGATCACAAGCAGGCAGAGAGGCAGGCAGAGAGAGAGAGAGAGGAGGAAGCAGGCTCCCTGCTGAGCAGAGAGCCCGATGTGGGGCTCAATCCCAGGACCCTGAGATCATAACTTGAGCCAAAGGCAGAGGCTTTAACCCACTGAGCCACCCAGGCACCCCTAAGATATAAAGGATTTTAAAAATCGGTTTGAAAATAACATTTGCCAGGCTTTTGCAGATTCTAAAACTAACACATGTTCATTGCAGAAAAAAAAAAATCCAAACATGTGAAAGCATAAAGAACAAAATAATGGGGCGCCTAGGTGGCTCAGTGGGTTAAAGCCTTTGCCTTCAGCTCAGGTCATGATCCCAGGGTCCTGAGATCGAGCCCCACATAGGGCTCTCTGCTCATCGGGAGCCTGCTTCCCTTCCTCTCTCTCTCTGCCTGCCTCTCTGCCTACTTGTGATCTCTGTCTTTCAGACAAATAAATAAATAAATAAATAAATAAATAAATAAAATCTTAAAAAAAAAAGAACCAAAAAAAATCATTCATAATCCTGAAAAACAGAGGTAGCCAGATTTAATATTTTTAGTGTAGATTTCAAAAATTTTTCTGCAAATATGTGTATTGTTTGGACAACAGTAGAATGCCACATAAAAATACTTGATAAGTTTTTGTTGTTGTTTTTATCTAATAGTGGATTGTGGACAATTTTTTTCCATGTCAACTTTACTTACACGTCAATAATTCTATATGGGGTACAGATGTCATTCAAGTAAGTAGTGAAAGCTTTGAGGCTTTCTTCCAGGGAAACATATACAAGTACCCAGAGAATTTGGGATAAAAATTCAGATTCTCAGAAAGGACCTGTATATCCCACAGGTGAAGAGGCTCTGTTCTAAAACATCACAACTGATTTTCATTAGTATCCATATATGAGTTTTGAGTAAGAATCCTCCCAGTAAGAATTTATTTGCCAATGGGACAATTAGACATTTGTTACTTTGGGACCTCAGGTACCAAGTTCCTTTTGCTTTTGTTTTTGTTTTCCTGGAATCTAGGTGCAGGCCAGGGTAAATAGGAACCATGAGCATACTTGCAGATCACTCTCCTGTTTATGTGTCAGGTCTGACGATTGTTGAGCTGATGGTCTTCCCTTGGTTATGAGCCAACAGCAGTCATGAGCCAGAAGCTTGTCTGGATTTCACAAGAACTTTGTCACAAGGCTTGCATTTCCGGTAGGAAAGCTGAATTTGCCAGTGCACGCGCTGTGAGTAAGACTAATCCTCTGCTCTCAGCAGAAGACTTTTGCTGAAGAGAAAAATTAATTCTGGGTGGAAATACAAAATTAATTGGTTCCTGAATGCTAATTTTTCATTAGTGATTTTTCTTCTGCATGTCGCTTCCAGTCTATTTCTGCAGTTAGAAAGGAGGTGAGGCAGCTGGGGAATGTGGAGGAAGGTGTTGTCCTCGCAAGGAGGATGGTTGGGGCCCACTCTCCCCCTGCATGTCTGGCCTGGGCCAGGACGGTTTGGGTGTCCTCAGGGTTGTTCAAATATTACTATGTTCACTACAGTGATTATGGGCATTATTATTGTGTACCTATTGCATGCTGGCTATTGGGCTTGGGGCTTTACCTAAATTACTTCAAGTTCTGACCACTTTGAAAAGTAAGTAAAATTTTTCTCTTTTGTGGAAGAGGCAGTGCCGTTGAGTGGCTAAGGGCATGGACTCTGGCATTGTACAGTCTGCTTTCATATTTGTTGCCTCGTGATCTTGGGAGAGTTACTTTGCCCCCTTGTGCCTCATTTCCCCTAAACAGGGGGTTAGAGGAGTTATGGTTAGGTTGGTCAGACTCTGTATTCTACACAGACTACAGGGGTTCAAAAGTCAAAGGGATGTTCTCCTTGTTCTTAAACATGCGAGAATATTTTCTGAAAATAGAACAGCATCCAAGTGTGATGGAAATTGTGTGAAATAGGATGGCCTGTGTTCTTTTCATTAGGTCATATTGCTTTTTGTATCTAGAGATATAAACTTGGTAAAGTAGCTGGAAGTATCGACTTCTGTAGTCTCTGGCCCCATGTTAACCCCTGACCACATCTGAAATTAAAAACTGGTATGTGGGACCCGATATCTGTGATATGCTTGGACAATTGGACTGAATATTTTGGATAGAAATCTAAGATCTCATTTGCATCCTGTATTTCCTCAAATGTCCTCATCCCCAACGGCCTCTGCAGAAATAGGATTTTCTCGAAGGAGCCAGGGAGAATGTCCTGCTGGGAGCCAGAGGAGGGGGAGGCTCTATGGCAGCTGAAGACATGAGCAGAAGTGGTTCCCAGATTCTCCATCCCTTATTTCACAGCTGAAGCCACTGTGAAGTCATGAAGCCTTTAGAGTTCCAAAGGGCAGAAGCTATTCACATCCTGAAGGCCCCATGTCAGTCCTGATTCCACCACATAACTGTTGGTACAAATGGTAGCTTTTCCAAAGATCTGGTGACTCTCACCACCATGAGGCTGACTGTGGAGTCATTGGTGCAGACTCATGACCTCTGGTAAAAGTAGTTGTAGGCCACATTCATTCTATAAACAGGCATTGAAAGTCAACGGTGCATTGGGCACTGGTGTCTAATAGCAGGTCTGAGGCAGCCTGTCTCAAAGAGCCCACATGTAGACGGACAGAGGAAGTTAGAGCTCAGATACAGGGTTACCAGATAGCCCAGCCCAAGAGGAGCTGGTCACAGGGAAAGATAATTCCCTCTGGGGCTTCTCTGCCTCATTGAATAAGGCTAGATTTGGGATGACAACACAAGAACCCGATTTCCATAAAACCCATTTCTGTACAGTTTGGAATCATGTTGCATTTAACAGTAGTCATTTATCTACAGGTACTGATTGGAGAAAATATGAGTAAGGAATAAGACAGAGTTCCTGGCCTCAATTGCTACCCAGGATGCTTTCATTATAGTTCTTCAATGGATGGCTTGAGAGTTAGCTAGGTAGCCAGGAGAGCCTACTGCCCGAGTCAGTCCTTGGCGACATTGTACAGCTACTGGATTCCTCCCCCAGCTGTCTGTCCCCTCTGTAGCACCCGTTGCCACCCTCGTTAGCCATATTCTCCTCCTTGTCTCGCCCTCTCTTCACAACTTGTGATTTCTAAGACTTGCAGTGATGTGGGGAGTGCTATGAAGGAGAGGAGCTCAGGGCGATGGGGATGTGACCGCGGGGGACTTCTTAGGACCCAGAAGCCCCCGGAATGCAGGGAAGAGTTTTCTTCTACCGTGATGTCTAGAACTGTGGCAGGAGACTAAAGGAGATATTTGGGGACAAATTTTGCTTAGTGCTTCCCCCAAAGGTATAATATGCAAGTGGCTGCCTACTTTTCCCTAAATTAGTTGGGCTGTGATTTGAGTCGGGGACAAAATCATGCTGTACAGTTTCTGTTTAGGCCCTTAATATTTTTTGGCCGTTTGGACGAACTTGTCGTATCTGGGTCCAGACAGGCTTCCTCTTTCCCTGCATGAGCCCATAGCCGACCTTGCGGATGGGGAACTGTCCTTCTTCTTTTCCCTTCATGAAGAGGGTCTGAGGAGAACAAGGCGGGATAGTAATTATAACCATCTGGTCGCTGCTTTATGATTTGGTCAAATTAAGCTTCTTGGGAAACTCTTCGTCGGTTCTCAGTTAATATCTTTCAAATTGTGTTTGCCTTGACATTTGCCCTGGGCCCTTTAGCTTCTTGTTATGCCTTCTGGAGCTGTCCCAACACATCCAGAGCTTGGCAAGAAGCTCCCTGGGGAGGAGGGGATCACTGTTCTGCCACGGGGAAGACAGCGAGCAGCTCTAAAGGGCTAGGAAGAGGCTGCTCAGACATGGGGCAGGAAGAGAACGTGGACATTATTTTGACAGACACTTTGGCTTCATTTCACTTGAGGGTTCCATGAAGAGTAACATATCAGTAGTGATCTCCATGGCAATGAGGGGATCTCTCCTGAGTGGGAGACTTGGCTGATAGTTGGGTCAGTAATGGAACCCTGTTGTTGGTGAGAAAGAATTGTTTGATTTACAACACAACTAACCTATCTGCAATAATCTGCCCATTAGCTTAAGTCCAAATATTGAAAGATTAGATCTGATATGAGGGAGAAATACGTAAACTAAGAATACCACTGATGGCTTTCATTTAACCTGAAGTATTTTGTTTGGTGGTTGTTTGAGCAGCTACTAGCTACTTATGTCACTGTAAAATGATGTGGGGCATAGTGGTGTATATAACATCATCTCCCCCCTCAAAGACCATACAGTTCAGTTGAGAGGTAAAGTGTCTGATTAAGGCCCTAACAAAAAATTAGGAGTATGTAGAAAATGAAGCATATACTCTGAATAATTAATGAAGATATCCTAAAAGAGCATTTTTATGGTTGGCATCATTTTAATTTTACTTTATTTATTTATTTTTTTTTACAGGGAGATGGGAGGAAGGGCATAAGGAGAGAGAGAGAGAGAATCTGAAGCATGTTCCCTGCCCAGCATGGAACCTGATACAGGGTTCATCTCATGACCCTGAGATCACGATCAGAGCCGAAAACAAGAGTTCGCCACTTAACTAACTAAGCCTCCTAGGCACCTCTATGTTTGGTATCATTTTTAAAAATGGCATGTTTATGGTAAGTTTTATTTACTTCTTTACATTTTAATGTATTTTCCAATGAAAAATTATTTTAAAATTTTAATAATAAGCCAACTTTTAAATCAACCCAATTTAAAAATAGGTAAGTAGTCACACACACAGTACTCTATCTAATGCAAAAAGGAGCTGTTTCCAATCCACTGAGAAGGAATAGAATGCCGTGGGCTGATGACACTGGGTAAAGCTCCCATGATGGTCTGGAGTAGGTTCTCAAAGGAAGAACAGACAAGAATCATTGGTGGTAAAAAGGGGGTTTGAGGAGGGAAAACTGATGGGCCTGGATAGGATTGAGATCTCGGTGTTGTTCTCAAATGACTGGAAGTGGCGCATACCATTTTTCCCCTCTCTCTCTCTTTAATGGTTGTATTAAAAAAAAAAGTATCTTTTTAAAACGTGAGCCATGGAAGAAAGAAAGGAAATCTTGAGGGTAGAGGAAAAACAAGCTCAGTTAACATTCTTGTGGGTGAAAAAGTATATAAAAAAAGTCATTTTCCTGGAAGGGGAGGTTTTTGAAACGAATTCTTGGACACACTGAGGTAAATCTCGCGAAACTGGCCCTGCCCTGGTAGCAGAGCTGACCTCTGAGGAATCACAGATGTAATCACAGATGTAATTGCCCCAGTCTCTGCTTCTTTGCTCCTTTCTAGATTCAGTGTTCTTGAACTTTGATGATAAACATCAGGACCTTTGGAATTCACATAATAAATTTTCTTTCCAGGATTTGGTATGTAGGATTATACCAGTGGCAAGAAGTCAGATGTCTCCTTCAGAGGTTGATGTTAATATAACACCAGGTGTGTTAACCAGGATTCTTCAAAGAAGTGGAACTGATGGAACATACATGTGTATGTACATCCTATGGGGTGTATGTTTATATATAAATTCTTCATTTCTGTACATAAATACATGCACAAATAATGTTAATGATATATTTACAAAATGTATGTGTATATAAATAATAACAAACAAATCAAATATATATTTACACAAAGAGAAAGTGAGAGAGGGGGACAGAGAAATTTCTTTGAAAGAATTGACTTGTGATTGTTGGGGCTGGCAAGTCTGAAATGTGAAAAGCAGGCTGGCAGGTGGAGGCTCAGAGGAGGGCTGATGTTGCAGTCTTGGGTCTGACGGAAATCTGGAGGAAATACCTCTTCCTTTTCTGGGAGGCTCAGGCGTACCCTTAATTGCCTTGAATTGGATGAGGCTCACCCACGTTATGGAGGGGAATCTGCTTTACTCCAAGTTTATGGATATAAATGTTAGATCCAAAATACACCTGTACAGTGACACCTAGACTGATATTTGGCGAAGCAACTGGGCTCTATAGTATAGTCTCGCCAGGTTGATACATGAAACTAAACATCATACCAGTCAAGGATAGGTCACTTTTCCTTCCCTGAAGCTGCAGTTCTTTTCACACGGGTCTTTAAAAGGCAAGCACCACTTTCCTGATCTTCAGTCTCCAGATGGTAGAGGGGGTATTTTGGGAAGTCATTTCTGCAGCCTCCTCTTCTAGTGATCAAGGCTCTGGTCCACATACCTTCTCCTCCTCTAAAGTCTAGTAGAAAAGTTGGGTAGTTTCCTTTTCTCAGGAGAGTTGGAGTAGGGACGTATCGGTCTTTGTGTTCCACAGATCACAAGAAAGAGCCCAAAGGCTAATGATAGGGCAGCACTGGATTCCATTCCCTATTGTATGGTTAGGTTAGTTCTGTTCCATGGCCATCAAGGGAGGCAGGGGGCAGAGAATCCTTGGCTAGACATGTTCCTCATGTCCTTTCTTTTCTGTACTTTGTGCTTGGGGCACTTCCATCACCAACAGACCAATGGATCCAACTCCAGAGGGTGCAAACGAGAAACACCTACACTGTCCAGCTACCTCACTACCTGGTAAGGCCTGTCCTGGAGCTAGTATACACTGCCACATGCCATGGTTACCCAGTCATTCTGCAGTAGCAAGCAGAGACTGGTAGGCTTGTACATCTCCCCCTTACCTTGTACATCTCCCCCTTACCCTTGCCTGCTGTGATTTCAATTTCTCTACCTTGTACATCTCCCCCTTACCCTTGCCTGCTGTGATTTCAAACTCTTTCCATGATTAGAGCTTCAGGTGAGTAAGAGATGGAAATGATTTATTATAGGGACTGGTACTCTGTGCACTTGGCTCTGGTGTTTCCTAGGCTTGATGTTTAAACCCAACAAATTCACTTTCAGACATGAATTTTTTATTGGCTATAAAATATAAATATTAAGTATTTGTTACCCCCTTCTCATAAGTTGCTTTTGTTTTTTAGTTTACATAATTTTATTCAATATAATAATGCTTATATAATGTTGTTCATTGCTGGGTCAAGTAGTTTATTATAATTGTTTCTTTCTACTTTAAAAAAAATCAAAGTCATCGAATAGGACCTAGTATCTTCCCCAAGGCATTTAGTTTGCTGCACAAATAATACCACTGGTATAGACACACACGTGCACGCACACATACACACACACACACACTCACACTCACACACACTCACACTCACACATAAGCCCAAGTCACAAAACATTCACACCCATAAGCCTTTAGCTTTAAGAATGAAATGTTTTGTTTGGCAGAATTGGCTCATAAATATTACTTATATGGTTTGTAAAAGGATGAGAGAGAGAGAGAGTACCAAGTTTTACATTTAAATTATCATGATGGTAACGGTAAAGATTATTTCTTACCAAAGTTCAGAAAAAGATGCAGTTGGTTTCTGCTCTTCATTGTTTATCAAGACTTCCATGACTCCATGTGCTTTCTGAAACAATTTCTCTTAAGGTGGATTCTGATCTACTCCTATATCTTTGTGTTTATTGAACTGACTACAGATTCACTTCCATTACTTGAGCAGCATGATTTTTCCTCAACAAACATGACTGAGAGCCAATGAACACACTCCTTTATGGGAAGAAATCCTATTAGAGCTATTGTAGGTGGCACAGTGGGTGAACACCCCAGCCAGTGGCCTGCCTCTGGAGGTCTCATTGGAAAGCTTGGCTAGGCTTCCTGGTGGAAATACGTCTAGTGGTCTCCTCTTCTTCTGAGATGTTTTTCACTTCACTAAACCACTGTATGTCTGGGCACAGTGTCCTAACTTCTTGGGAGAGGCCCCCAGAATGGTAGGCAATGTAATCTGTGTGTTGGGAATGAGGTGTGTGGGGAAGCTTTCAAAGTGTCTCTACACCAGTTTTTCAGAAAAAAGCATAGGTATTTTCACTTCCTTTGATTTAATGAGCTCCCAACTGAAATGTGGTATCTTATCTCATCTTGGAATAAAGATTCCAGAATTAGATGGCTAGTATTTTGGACTCTACCTAAGACGTGTGAAAATTACTAAGTTGAAGGAGCATCTTCAATACTTCTCATTTAACAGAGACAGTTTTGTGTTGATGTGGGTGTATGCTTGTTTATGTGGTGATTAGGCTTTGATCCTTTGGGGTGAAGCTTCAGGCACACCAAATACACACATACACACAGACACACACACAGCTGTGGGAAAAAGGAACATACCAGAGTTTATGAGCATTGGGATTTAATTCTGGGAAACCCTGTCTTTTGGCATCTGCCAGTATATCCTCTGGAATTTATTATGTGCCCACAATGTCTCTCTGACCAGCCCTTCTTTCCTGTTTCCACAGTCACTAGCTTAATTTCATTCCTTGTCATCTCACACCTGTATTATAAAAACAGCTTAGTCTCTGGTCTTTCTGGCTCCAATCTTCCCCGATTCAACTCACATCTTTGACTGATGGACTAAGACTCTAAGACATCACTGTTATCAGGCCACGCTTTCCTCCATCTCTGCTAAAGACCGTCATCACTTACTCCCCCAAATGAGGTTGTTGTCCATGCATCATTTTGCCGGGGCCTTGGCAGGAAAGGTCATCCAGGAATGTCTGATCATTAAAATCACCTGGGGAGATTTTAAAATGTAGATTCATGGCTACCTTCTATTGATGGGACTAAGGAAGCCACACTTAAAACACATTTTATTGAATTATAAATGTACATAGAGAAATACACACAAATTGTGACAACTTGAATATTTTCATCATGAATCTTCCCTTGCAGCCAACACAAAGATCAGGAAATAGAAAGTTAACAGTAAAAAAGGTAGCCACAAGCTTGACTTCTAAAAGGAATCTATATATATATTTTAATTTTATTATTCTATTTTATTTTATTATTTTATTTCTTTTCAGTGTTCCAGAATTCACTGTTTATGTTCCACACCCAGTGATCCTATCTACATATATTTTTAAAGCTTTCCAGGTTATTAGCTTGGTTTTAGAACCAGTCATTGTTTTATGAGAGTTAATAAGGAACAATTTGTAGTCTTGAAGTTATTTTCAGGTATATATATATATATAAAAATATATTTTTGCTCAACTAAATAGTAGGCTTCAGAGATCAACAGTTCCTCTTTTTATTTATTCTATGTGTGTTCCGTTTCTATCTCCTACAATATACCATTGAAAAATGTTTCTGTTTTTGTTGACTTATTGGAGACCTACTTACTGTGATCATTGCAGATTGTTTCCAAATACAGTATTTGTACACCTATTCTTATGTGTAGTGAATACTTGATTTATGTTTATCAGTGGGATTATTTTGTCTCTTTTCTTCACATCCCTGCAAGTGGAAGGGGAAAGGGAAAAACCAAAGGAGAATTGAAATGACCATGAGTTAGAGGAGTCAGGTCTCAGGTCAGGGAACCCTAACCTGAGGCCAAGTCTCATGCAACTCGGTTTTGGAGCCCGCATTTTGAGGATGCATTAGCATTCCTTAGAAATTTTTTAAAAGTAGAAGAAAAATGGCATCAAATAGCATCAAAATTGGGCACGTGGTATGCAAGCAATACAAGTTGATTGAATTGATTACAATTAAGACAATTAATTAAAATGATGCCAACACATTATCTCTCTCAAGAACCATACACACAGTTTCCTGCATAATGTTTTATTCACTAAACCATTAACTGATACCTGACCATATTATTATTTCAAATGACAACTTTCTTTACCACATGACTGTTCTTTTAACTTGATTTGTTGTTACTGTCCTTCAAGTAATGAAAAGATCGTTTACAGGAGTCTGTACTCTCTGGAGTCTGGGGAAGGCGGTTGTTTCCTCTCTGAGACATCCTATCTCTGTAATCAGGAGCTGTGCGTAAGATGGGTAACTGTTGGCCAAAAAATAGAAGCCACATGTTTAGCTATCTCTGTCATGTAGATGCAAACAAGAAGCACCATTCTAAAAACCGGTGGTAGTCATTTTTGTATACTACAAAGGGTACTGCTCAAGTTCAGGTGTTTGAAGAGCTAAAGACAAAATATGGGCCTGTTACAAAGGAACTTAAGAAGCCTTGAGATGAATGATGAGTGATGTGTTGGTCTAAGAAGCCAGAAGACTGGAAGGTTCATCTCTGGCTGGGGCAGGCGGGCAGCTTCCTGGGGAAGAAGATACTTGAAATGGATCCTGAAGGATGGTGAAGTGTTTGACAGACGGTGATTGGGGCAAAAACAAAGGCAAAGATGTGGGGAAATTCAGGGCAGTTTTGGTGGAGAGCTTGGCTGGAACAGGAGACTCGGATGGGGCCCTCAAGATGAATCTGAGGAGGTCACAAGCTCGTGGATTGCAGAGGGCGGGGGATGCTGGCCCCAAAATACAAGAAGCTGTCCTCATATTCAGGTCTGGATTCAGATGTCTCCCATCCAAGTACTAACCAGGCCCGACCCTGCTTAGCTTCTGAGATCAGACGAGATCGGGCGCATTCAGGGTGGTAGACTGGATTCAGATGTCATAGTGGGAGTTGAGAGAAATTTGTTAATTTTTACAGGAAGTAATTTGGAAAAATCTCAGCAAGTTGGCGATTGCAATGTAGCGGGGAGAGAGAGAAGGTATCAAAAAAATTTGTTTTTGAGTGGGGAGGACTGTATCATCAAGGTGCCAATAACACAAACCCATCATTTTTTTCTTTTACAGCTGTGTGTCTAGAGACGGTAATCTATATTCGCGGATGTTCCTTCCATCTCAGTCTCTGCCTTAGCTGCTGGTATTTGCCCTGTCTACCTCCCTGACTCTTACCCAAACCACCAATGATTTCCAGCCTACCAAATCTGATGAGCATGTTTCAATTTTCAAGCATTGATCTCTTCACTGTATTTGTACCATTCACCATTCCCTTTGTGAAACTCTCGGTCCCACTGATTTTTATGATTTATTTTTCAGCATGAAAAGAAAAAAAAAAAAAAAAAAAAAAAAAAAAAAAAAACAAAAACAAAACAAAAACAAAAACCCCAGAAAGTCTGCATAGGAACCAGAGATCTTTAGCATAATAGCAAAGCCAAGCACAGGGCATAACACACAGGATATAACCTGTCTTCTGTCTAATGCATTACTGCCCAGAAATCTTAGCTCTTTTGTTTCTTTATATGAAAAATGAGGATGGCAAGCATAACCCTGATTGTGTAGATATGACAAGATCTAATTAATTAATTGTGTTAAGTACAGAAATCAGAATGTATGAGGAGCCAAATAATATTGTGCACGTGGAGGTGAAATTTGACCAAGTGATTTATTAGACAAGTCTAACAAGTGATATCATTGGCTCAAGAGAGTAGAATTGGATTGGTTTATAAGGTCACTTGGAGTTTGAGTGATTGAGTTGTGGATATTTGTTGTTGTTTAAAATGCTGGGACCTAGCATTGTTTTTATGTTTCCAAACTTTGGGATACAACATTTATTAGGGCTGCAACTTCATTAAAAATGATTGAAGCTATGAAATTATTGTGGCTAAAGGAGAGAAATTGAGTAGATACTATCCTCTGTTGGTTTTAGTGGGCTATAATTTTGTATACAAATTTGATGCCTAGGAACAGCTCATGTTTATTATTTTTCCTAATATTGCTACAACACATTTTCTCCTTTTGCAAGTTAAAAACACAACTTTTTCCCATGGCAGCTTCATTAAATTCCATATGGGACTTCAAACTCTACAATATTTCTGTTTCTGCTGCCATCAACACAGTGAAGGTTCTGAGGTCCAGTAAGGGCTGGGCATGTTGGTGCTGCCCCAAGTGATGGAAAATTCCCCTCTCTCTCTTTCTCTCTCTCCTTCAAAGCAAAGAAAGACATGATGGTGAGAGAAGATATACTCGTGTTTTGTTACTCTAATAAATAAGTAACCGCAGGAGCCACTGGGTAGAGGGAAAGTCAACCAAAGAGACAACTTTAGGAACTGTTTGAGAAAAAAAAAATTTCCTCTTACAAATTGGACTTCAGTCTTCAGCCTTGGGTTTTTGATCCTTGATTTTGGTGTGTAAGGATTTCTTTGCATTTATTTCAAGGGGAAGTTTTAATTTCCTTAAGATCACACATATTCACAATTCACCCAACTCTTCAAATAAATGTAAGCTTCATGGAAGGTTTGTTGTTTGTTTCTGTTATACATGAAAAGCAGTCCAATAAAATGCACCAAAATTCAGCACACTGGGGGATAAAGAAAACCCATGTATTTGCAGTCAGCTGGGAGTAGAAACATGGCAGCAATATAAGAGGGAATTTGTTCTCTGGCCACAATACTTTCTCAGCTTTTTCTTTCATTTCAGCTAATTTGTCACAATTTTAGTACACCTGTAGTTCTCCACTCTGTTGTTGTTTTGACACACTAGAATGTTTCGATTTTCAACGCCCCTAATGATTACCAATGAATAATTTTGGTCTTGCAGGGTTGTTATAGAATTAGTCAAAATATATGTTAAATTCATACCATAGTGAAGGTGCTCAATTATTTTTCCTAGACTTATTGAGGTATAGTTGACAGGTAAAAACGGACATATTTAAGGTATACAACGTGAAGCTATGTTATAGGTGCACATTGTGAAGTGATTATACAATCCAGCTAATTAACATAAACATCACCTCATGTACTTACCTTTTTGTATGAGAATAATTGATTTATTCTCAGTAAATTTTAAGTACACTATACAGTATTGCTAACTATAGTCACCATGCTATATGTTAGATCTTCAAAATTTATTCATTTGCATAAGCAAAACTTTGACCCTCTGATCAACATTTCTCCACTTCCCTTGTCTCCTACCTTCCGGCAACCACCATTCTACTCTCTGCTCCTATGAGTTCAACTTGTTTTACATTCTGCATATGAATGAAATCATGTAGTAGTTGCTTTTCTGTGTCTGGCTTGTTTCACTTGGCATAGTGTCCTTCAGATTCACCCATGTTGCCCTAAATGGAAGGATTTCCTTTTTTTAAGGTTGAGTCATAGTCTATTGTGAGTGTGACATTTTCTTTATTCACCAGTCAAGAGACGCGTAGGTTGTTTCCATATCTTGCCAGTTATGAATAATGCTGCAATAAACATGGAGGTGCAGGTATCTCTTGGAGAACCTGATTTTATTTCCTTTGTACCCAGAAGTGAGACTGCTAGATCATATGGTAATCCATTTTTTTAAAATATGTTTTGACGAAACGCCATACTGCTTTCCATAAGGACTGGACCAATTTACATTCCCACCAACCATGTAAAAGTTTCTCTTTTCTCCATATCCTCCTTAGTACTTATCTCTAATCTTCTGAATAATAGCTATTCTAATAGCTGTGAGGTAATATTTCACTGTGGTTTCAATATGCATTCCCTTTATAATTACTGATATTGAGTACCTTTTTATGTACTTGTTGGCCATTGGTATATCTTCTGCTGAGACATGTTTATTCAAGTTCCTTATTCATTTTGCAGTGGGGTTATTTGTTTCTTGCTATTGAGTTATTTGAGTTCCTTGTGTATTTTGGATATTAACCTTTTAGTAGATATATGGTTTAAAAAGATTTTCTCCCATTTGGTAGGTTATCTCTCACTCCATTGATTGTTTTCTGTGCTGCATAGCAATTGTTTAGTTGGGTGTAACCCAACTAAATATACAAAAAATCCTTGCAGACCAATGTCAAGAAGATTTTTCCCGGTGTTTTCTTCAGTAGTTCTACTTTTTAGGTCTTACATTTAAGCCGTTGATACATTTTGATTAGATTTTTGCATATGCTATGAGGTAATGGCCCAGTTTCATTCTTCTGCTTGTAGAGATTCAGTTACTGAAGAGACTATCTTTCCCCCATTGTGTGTTCTTGGCAAGAAAGTGCTCAGTTAATGGCAGCTTTTGTCTTGCTGTATTTCAGACTTATCAAAGTAAAATCTCTAACATATAGGCTTTTAGGAGAGGAAGCAGTTTCACTACTAAGATGTCACAATTAAAAAAAAAAATAAACTCAGGAGCATACTGTGGAACGTGAGCCACCGGGACCCAAATTATTAATCCTTTTTCTTGCAAATCCATCTGACTGCAGTTGAATGTTCTCATGGAAAGTTAGAATAATTCAGAAATCACTCTGAGACTCAGTGAACACTTCATAAATGCTTATTAAACACATAAACAGACTGTACCAGGCACAGAGATTGTCAATAAAGTTTATCATATTGTGTTTGAGAGGAGAAATTGTTAAAATTTTGTGACTTATTTTTTATGCAAGTAATTAACTAGTGAAAGCTGATTGAGTCAAACAGAGAAAACTGATTTTCTATCATAGTTATATAACAAATATATTTTTCTATGTAATTGACAAAGGTTACTTTATTGTTGAAAACCATTATGGAGCAATTGATGATTTTAAAAGTGCATGCCCAGTTTTGGTTTTATTCATTCCTTAAAGTGACCCTTTATTAAGTGACCCAAGTTATAGGCTATATGGTCTTGACTTTAGAGTCAAACAGTACTGGAAGTACTGGAAGTACTAGAAGTCATAGCTTCAACAATTTTTGTTATATGACCTGGTGCAGATTATTTTACTTTCCTAAACTTTAGTTATCGTCATATAAAATTTAAGCTAATAGTATTTACCATGTAGACCGCTGCAGAAATTCACTTATGATAAATGCTTAGCATTCTCCTGAGCACGTTGGAGGTGTTCAATTTACTGGAAACAATTATTCCTGTTATAAGTTGGAGAGAGTTCATTGATCCTGAGTTTATAGAATCTGAGACCCAAAAAGTTAAGTGACTTACAGTGTTTGAAGTGCACACCAATGCACCCTGTGTTCTAGAAGGCATATGCTGAACACTGAGGAAGTTGGGGCCAGCAAATTCCATTGGCTACCAGAATCATAGCATGGTTGACTTATTTTATATCTACTGTCTCATCGTGGTACTAAAACATTAAAAGTGCTTGGACTTCTTATTTAGCTTTTATTTTGTGGCCTAGAAATATTATAGAATCACTTAATATGATCACTTTGAATTTTCATATTATTTCAGTTAACATAAAAGATTTTAGTGACAGATTATTAGATAATGATAGATAATCCTTGGTTTATAATTAATTATATTAAACTATAGCCTGCTGTACAATTATGACTGCCAAAACTTCATCACACTTCAGTGGTGGAAACTAGTTAGATACTGCCCTGGGATTAGCCATCAAATCATCTGGAAACTTAGTAACTATCATGTAGCAGAGATTTATTTTTTTTGTAGAAAAAGTTTATGTTATTCTAACATTTTCTGAGATCAAATTTTAGGACTCCTAAGAACCTTGAAAAGGTGATAAATATTTGTGGTTCTTGCTTAGTCTCCATGGAGAGAAAGCATTATACAATCACAGATATATATGGGGAGAGGTGGTGTATTTTTTCCATTATATAAGCCGTTGGTTTGGATCCATAAACATTTTAGGCTTCCTTTCCTGGATACCTAAATTCAAAAGGGACGTGGTTTTGTCCACTCAGTTAGATGAAAAATTAAGAAGTTAGAGTCTAATAGTTCCTGAATTTTGCCTCAGAGAACTCAAAAATTTTTTCCATTTTATTTTATTTCTTTTCAGTGTTCCAGCATTCATTGTTTATGCACCACACCCAGTGCTCCATACAATACATGCCCTCCATAATACCCACCACCAGGCTCACCCAACCTCCCACCCCCATCCCTCCAAAACCCTGTTTGTTTCTCAGAGTCCACAGTCTCTCATGGTTTGTCTCTCCCTCCAATTTCCCCCAACTCCCTTCTCCTCTCCATCTCCCCATGTCTTTCGTGCTATTCCTTATGCTCCACAGTAAGTGAAACCATATGATACTTGACTCTCTCTGCTTGACTTATTTCACTCAGCATACTCTCTTACAGTCCCATCCATGTTGATACAAAATTTGGGTATTCATCCTTTCTGAAGGAGGCATAATATTCCATAGTATCTATGGACCGTATCTTCTTTATCGATTCATCTGTTGAAGGGCATCTTGGTTCTTTCCACAGTTTGGCGACTGTGCCATTGCTGCTATGAACATTGGGGTACAGATGGCCTTTCTTTTCACTAGATATGTATCTTTGGGGTAAATACCCAGTAATGCAATTACAAGGTCATAGGGAAGCTCTATTTTTAATTTCTTAAGGAATCTCCACACTGTTTTCCAAAGAGGCTGCACCAACTTGCATTCCCACCAATAGTGTAAAAGGGTTCCCCTCTCTCCACATCATTTCCAACACATGTTGTTTACTGTGTTGTTAATTTTGGCCATTCTAACTGGTGTAAGGTGGTATCTCAATGTGGTTTTGATTTCAATTTCCCTGATGGCTAATGATGATGAACATTTTTTCATGTGTCTGTTAGCCATTTGTATGTCTTCTTTGGAGAAGTATCTGTTCATGTCTTCTGCCCATTTTTTTGACATGATTATTTGTTTTGTCTGTGTTGAGCTTGAGGAGTTATTTATAGATCTTGGATACCACCCCTTCGTCTGTAGTGTCATTGTGAATATCTTCTCCCATTCCATGGGTTGCCTCTTTGTTTTGTTGACTGTTTCCTTTGCTGTGCAGAAGCTTTTGATCTTGACGAAGTCCCAGAAGTTCATTTTCACTTTTGTTTCCTTTGTCTTTGGAGACATATCTTGAAAGAAGTCAAATTTTTTATTTAGAGAAGGCTTGTCTTGAAAGTTCTAGTTAGTGGAATGGCCTTTCTCCGATGTTTGCCTTTTCCCCAAGGGATCTATTATTCATGACAAGAAAGAAACATTTTCAGTTTATTAACTCATTTACTCAAATAACAAATATTTTTAAGTGCCTGCAATGCAGTGGTGTGCTGGTAATCATCTTCTTTGGAACAAAAACCCTTGATTTTTAGCATGTAGTGATTTCTGGGTGTGTGCCTTCCCCTGTGGCTGATTCCCTGCTTTTAGTGTAATGTCACTGAACACGGGAGTTGGAGAGAGGTGAGGAGAATTGGCTCTACCAAGCTGGTCTGAGCCAGTTCAAGCCTACCCCTGACCCTGTCTGACCTTATGTGTCACATACCTTGGAGATATATATGTATAATATCAGTACCAGATGAAAATGGAACAATTCAGCTAACTTTCCAGAAAAAGCTAAATTGTTTGACTTATTTTTTATTCAGGCGATAAACTGAAATTCTAAACAACTAGAGTAATAAAAAACTTGGATGTTTTAATTTAGTTTTGTGCACTGTCTCCATTTCCATGATCAACACAGATTATCCCATGAATAACCTGCTGTTGATCAGTAGAAACATAAGTAGTTCAACCATGTAACTGGATATTTGGAAGTAAGACAGAAATGAAATTATGAATTTTCATCTGTTAGATACAAACCATTCACCAGTGTATACCTTTTGTGTTCATTCATTTAGAACTGTTATAGTATTGAAATGAGGTCATTCCATCACTATAGGTACCTTCTTCACATCAGCTGGTTAGAGTAGTCCACTAAAGTTAAAGTCTTCTGATTCAGTACTCCGTGTTCTGTTGCATGGCTATAGCTTGCCTTTACAGACAGGCCAGCCATCTTGTAATGTCATATGGGAGATGAGTAATGGGGAATTGATGGGTTAGCATAATTCATGTGCACTCCTGGAAAAAAAAAATCAAGGGTAAAAGCCCTCTGGATGATAGGTCAAGAGCATTTCTATACTCTGTGTGTGTGTGTGTGTGTGTGTGTAGTTCCTTTCTGAATATTTTTAGACATTTAAACAAGTTGTTGAACTCATATTGCATATAGATTTTGTTTCTTGAACTTTTCTCAGTAAACATTTTGTTAAAACTATTTCCTCAGATAATAAAAAACTATGTTACCCTCTCAAGAGGTAGATAGTAGTTCATATTCTGTTTGAACCATCATATTCCTAAGCATTCAACAATTTCGGACATTCAGGTGGTTTTTCACATTTTTTCTTTTATTATGAAGGAGATGTCTTTGTCCAGAAATCTTTGGTCATGTGTCTGATTATCTCATTAGGTGAGATTCCTGGTCAAGGATATGGACAGTTGGAGGACTCCGGAGACGTAAAGTCAAACTGCTGTTCAGTGAGGTGGTCTTGCCATACCTTTTATGGTGTCTCAGGTGCTGCCTCCTAGCATCAGGACTATAATTTTTCAAAATTTACTCATTTGATAGAACAAGTGTGGTATATCGTCTTAATTTGCCTTGAGGGTCCTAGTGAAGCTGAACATTTTTGGTGTTTGTTGCTCATTTACATTTCCTTTTCCATGAGTTATCTGCTTATACCCTTTGTTCATCTGTTGAGCTTTATGTTGGTTTGATTGGGTTCTGTACCTAGAGAGAGTATATAATGTTGTGTCTCATATTCGATGCAAATATTTTCCCCATTTTACTCTTTTATATTGGTTAACACGTTCCTGTGATATATGGCAATTAAAATGTTTATATTTCATTTATACTTTCCTTCTGTAATTTCTCCCATTGAATTTAAACTTAGCACGTTCTTCTCCATTCAGATTGGATAAATATTTGTCAACATTTTCTTTCAATTTTGTGATTTTTGATTTTCTTAAAATTTAAGTTTTTACTGTTTCATATTGACTTCAGCATATAAATATAACTTAAGGATTAGTATCTAATGAGTCATCCTAATATCAATTGTACAGACTGCTTCCATCCACTAATATGTGATGTTCTGGCTTTCATTTATTTGATATTTATTTATAACAAGGTCTGTTTTTGAAGCATTGATTTTGTTCCATGTTTTTGTCTAGCCTTGTGTCAATACCATTCTTATTTAATTCTTATAGACATAACATTTTAATAACTTCTAGTACTAGTTTCTTCATCATAGTCCCATTTTAAAACTAAGTGGTTTGACTAGTTTATTTTTCCAAATTACTTTAAAATAGATTTTTAAAAACTGTATTTGCAACTGGTAGAGCCACTCTGGAAAACAGTATGGAGGTTCCTCAAAGAGTTTAAAAATAGAGCTGCTGTATGACCCAGCAATTGCACTACTAAATATTTATCCAAAGGTTAAAAACATAGAGATTCAAAGGGGCACCTGTACCCCAGTGTTTATAGCAGCAATGTCCACAATAGTCAAAATATTGAAAGAGTCCAGATGTCCATCAACAGATAAATAGAGAAAGAGGATGTATATAGAGAGATAAATAGATAGACAGATGGATGACATGGAATATTATTCAGCCATCAAAAAAAAGAAATCTTGCCATATGCAATGACATGGATGGAACTACAGGGTGTTATGCTGAGCAAAATAAGTCAGTCAGAGAAAGACAAATATCAGATGATTTCACTCATGTGGAATTTAAGAAACAAAACAACAGATATAGGGGAAGGGATGGAAAGATAAAATAAGATGAAGTTAGAGAGGGAGACAAACCATAAGAGACTCTTAACTCTAGAAAACAAACTGACGGTTGCTGGAGGGAATTGGAAGGATGGGGAACTGGGTGATGGGCATTAAAGAGGCCACTTGATGTAATGAGCATTGGGTGTTATATGCAACTGATGAATCACTGAACTCTACCTCTGAAATTAATAATACACTATGTGGCAATTAAATTGAATTTAAATAAAAAAATTAAAAAAATAGAAACTACATTTGAAAAGCTTTCTGTTGGGATTTTGGTTATGGCTGTGTTGAGCTTATGCATTAATATGGGAGGAATTGTTCTATTAACATCACATGAATATAAATGACAGCAAAATTTTTACCTTATAAAGTCAATACAAAAGGAGAACCAAAAGTTGAGGTGTAGAGGCACAGAGTAGTGTGGAGAAGCATCAGCAAATTGAACTTGGGTCAAGTCTCACTCATTTATGTTTACTGGCTGCGAAGTCTTGCGAATGTTTATAGCAGCAATGTCCACAATAGCCAAACTATGGAAAGAACCTAGATGTCCATCAACAGATGAATGGATCAGCAAACCAAATCTTAAAAACTGTCAAGATTTTTTGTCCTATTCCCTCATCTGTAACATGGGAGTAATATTTTCTCTGCTTACATCATAGGGCTGTTGTAAGAACCAAGAAATAGTCGGATTCTCAACACCTTTTGGAATATTAAAATGTATGTATTTAAAAAAATTAGATTGTTTTGATCCCTAAGTAAAAATTCCTCTCATATGGACAGGTCCAGACCAGATTCTGAAGACTACAACTGATTTTCATCTCCTTCAACTGGAAAACCTATAAAATAAGCTCGCTGTCTACCTCATCCCTTTAAAAATTAAATTGTTCAATTTTTTTTTTCCATTGCAGAGATACCTCATTTACAAAGACCCTAACTTTAAAAAAAATTTTTCTAATTTTTTTTCAGTGTTCCAAGATTCATTGTTTATGCACCATACCCAGTGCTGCAGGCAATACATGCCCTCCTTAATACCCACCATCAGACTCACCCATCTCTCCATCAAACTTTTTAATACTGAAAAGAATGCCTTCAGATTTGTACGTAGGAGGTCGGCAAGCAAATTTCTCCTGGCAGGAAAGCAGATCATATATCTTGAGCTTATCTCCCTCTTTTAGGGGGTGTCAAGCCCTGATCACACTGGGCTGTGCGTAGGGAGCTCTAACCGACTTGTTCTCCTGCTGTCTGGGTTGGGGCCGCCTTGCCCAAGGCATCTCCCTCTCCCCAGCCTGTGGTTTAGGAAGCTTAGTTTCTTCCCCTCCAGTGATAACTTTCTGCTGTCATTTTCAAACTACCTACTACTGTTTATTTGGAATCTAAACATCTGGGAAGCTTAAATGACCAAATTTGTTGAGGGCACAGTCTGAGCTCTAATTTTATGTCCATGAGACACTTGACAAGTAAACACGTTGATAGCAGGATTTATGAAATGTAACCTCTGCAATAGAATTTCGGGCCAGGAAGATTTAGTTCAATCTTCCATGGCACCGTTTATGATGGAATTTTAGTTCTGAAAGAGACAGAGCAATCTCTAACTTAACCCTTTCAACCTGCAATGAAGGAGGCTGATGCAGAGAGAGATGGGAACTGTTCTACGCCTTGTGGCCAGTCACTGGCAGAGCTGGGAACAGAAAAGAAACTAGCTTTCTCAATTCTTTCCACATGGCTCCAATACTGCATCATTCTGAGTATAGCACCAAGGCAAAGCAATGCATAATGTTCGAGTGTGCTGCACAATCTGGGAAGAGGAAAGTTATGCTCAGTGACAGAGTATCTTAAAGATACGAGGCTCAGAGGGTCTTCAAACACAGTCCTTTAAATGTCTGAAAGTAGAAACCTTGTGAAAATTCAGATTTGCACCTTGAAGGGCAAATTGCACCCAATCTTCTTGGGTCTTAGATATCTCCTTTCTCATTTATAGGAAGATATTTAATAAGAAAAAAAGTTTTTTGCTTAGTCTTATGGGGGGCGGAAATACTGGATCTGATCAGAACCCAGATTTCAAGCTGAATGTGGGATTTGATCACCTCCTCAGCCTGTCTGTCTGGTCAGTTCTGTGGACTGATTATTTCTCAAAGTGGGGACAGAGATGATCTACCTCCCCAAAGCCTTATGGTTGGCTTTCTGGACTCTTCTTTGTCTACCCCCTTGTGACCTAGCAACTGCAATTTCCGTTATGTCCCCAACAGGAACTCTGCTTTTTGTGGATTTATTTCCAACTTTTTCTTTTTTAATAAATATTTTATGTATTTACTTGAGAGAGAGATCATGTAGGCAAAGAGGCAGGCAGAGAGAGAAGGGGAAGCGGGCTCCCGGCAGAGCAGAGAGCCTGAAGTGGGGCTTGATCCCAGGACCCTGAGACCTTGACCTGAGCCAAAGGCAGAGGCCTAACCCACTGCAGAGGCCTAACCCACTGAGCCACTCAGGCACCCCTAATTCCAAATTTTTAAAATTTTTACAACTTTGGTATTTTGCACTTTGAGTTTTTTTTGTTGTTGCTGTTCCTTCCCTTGGAATATCCAACTTCTCATTCTCACAAACAGCTCTGGTTAGTGATGGTCTTTCTTGGTTCTCAACTTCTGGGGCCCTCACCTCTCTGTCACACTGGTTCCTACACCTTTTGGTATTATCTCCCTAAGCTAGGTTTGAACCCTGGAAGGATCGGGAATGCAAAATTTTCCTCATGAGTAGCCCTGAGACCAGTAGGTGATTATAGGGGGCATGAATGAATTGAAAAGGGAAAAATACAGTGGTGGGGAAGGGAGAGAATCAAGTTGAGAGGCTGCTTCTATTTCTTGTCACAGAACTCATTCCAGTCAAGCTTGACACAGCTTCTTCTATATCGATTCTTGAATTCTCATTACCACAAGTGAAATGACAGCCCCTGGGGTGTTCTCATTTCCCAAATTTCTCTGGCTTTATTTCATGGTCTCTTTCCTCTGAACGACCTTGTTTCTCTTTGAGTCATGGCAACAATTATTTGCTTTTCATATGTATGTTTTTGCCCTCAAATAGTTTCAGGTATTTACTTTCAAGACCTATAAGGACTATTGTAAGAAAAACAAATTAGGCAGACAGGCTGTGGCTTGAGTAAAAAGTCTATCAGAGGCAAACTAGAGATGCCTCTCCTCTAAGCTTGTAGTTCCTAATGACCTGTCTTTATCATAATCAGTTCTCTTGTATTATCATGATCCGTGCCTGTTTCTTTCTCTTATTAGTCCTTCAGCTGAGCTTTACTTATTTTTAGGTTCCAAGTACCTAGCACAGTGTCTGGTATATAGTAAGCCCACAATAAATGTGTGTGGGATATTAAAAAAAAAATCTTAGGTTTCTTTTAAAAAAATAGTTTTGTAATAAGTGAGAACTCTCCTCTCCTTTTTTTCTCTTTATTTTTTTGTTTGATATGTTTTCTTACAGTAACAGTCAAAATGAGGGTCTGGTCACCTCAGGCAACAAAATGGCGTTTTCTTTCTCTACCTCACAACCTCTGAGTTTCCCTTAAATCTCACATCAGCTTGTAATGTTTGTTTTGTCTGTGTGGTTATGAGCATCTGTCCTTTCTATTTAAGGTTGTGTGTAACCATTTGCTTCTATGGAAAAAAAAAAAAGGTGATTCTTGCAGCAATGGTTTGCTGAAGCTGGCGAAATGGATTGGTTTTGTTGACAAATAGCCCCTGTCTGAATTGCTGACATTTCTCAGCCCTCTGCTGGATTGCACAACATTGTGCAACTTTATGTGGAAATAAATGAGTTTATTAGCAATGAGTTGTGTGTTTGTGGCTGTGTCCATGTATGATAATAAACATCTTTTGTGGGTACTTAAAGCAATAATGACACCACTCTTTTTCAGTTCACCCTTTACCATAAACTATGCCATTATTCATTTCAGTGGGAGCATCTAACCTCAAAGAATGTTATGAGAGTAGCTTGTTGAAACAGAGTAATGGACAGTAGGCTCTGAGTAATCCTCTACTGGCAGGACTGTGTGATAGCTGAGCAGATGGTTTCTTCTATGTTGGTGGTCTGTAATATTTCTACTTGAAACCGTTCACATCTAACACAGCTTTGCCACACTAGAACCAGGAATTTTCAGTGACTAAAAACAGTGCAGTGTTTTCTGGAGTCAGCTCTAGTCACTCGTGTGGTGAGCTATGCCTCCAGGGTGCTTCTTGAGGACACTCAGCTGACCTGCAGTCTCTGCCCTCAGAGATTGAAGATCATGGAACAAGCCATTGGAGGTGCTCAAGATTTCAAGTGTCAGGAGCCCAGAAGAAGATTATGAGCAGACAGAGCTGAAGCTCAAGGATGGTCAGTCAGAACAGTTGGGCTGTGTGGGGGTGTGGTGGAATTAGGCAAGGTTTGCAGAGAACCCTTTAAGGGAGATATATCCTGAACTCATGAATAGAAGGACTAGTAGTTATGGTAAAAAAAAAAAAATTGAGTAGAGAGTACATTCTAGTTTGCCTGGGTAGGGTCATACGGGAAGTTAAGGAGGAAGGAGCAATGAGTTGTGGGAGATGGAAGGGAAATGAAACCATTAGATAAGCAGGCCCGCTAAAATTCCCTCAGGGAAAAAAAAAATGTGATTACAATCTGTGTGAAATACCAAAGACTTCTAGATAAGACACTAAAACAGAAGCAGAATCTGCACTTACTTCAACATTCGTTGTGCATTTGCAGAGCACAGAGCGAGGTGTTGGAGAACGAAGGGGAGTGAGAAGAGGTCCTGCCCTGAGGGGTTTTAGCCCAGTCAGAGACAAGCTGTACATGAATTATTTTAATAGGCTGTGCTTAGTACTGGGCCAGAGGTGTGCCCAGGGCACTATGGAAGCCCAAAGATCTAGAACCCAGTTTGACCTTGAGACATGGGAGGAGGGAACAATGAGGGGGAGCAAAGGTGAGTGTTAGAGCCAGAAGATTCATTCCCACCAGGAAGTCTGTGTGTGGTGGGTGTGATGAGGGAGCAGGAAAGGTTCTCACAGGTAGAGGGAATAGGCCAAAGAGGGTACAGGAAACCACATGATATTTGCTGATGCTGCTTACTGAGTTCGAGTCACTGGGTCCTCAGGTCTGAGTGGAGATGGGTGGGTGGTGTGGGACACAACTGGGACTGGGGCAGGAGCCGCATTTCCATCATGGGAGCTTATCCTGTGGGCAATGGAGCCTGTGGGGAGGGCTGAGGGGGTCACTAGCACAGGGGGCTTTAGAACAATCCTTCTGGCAATAGTGGGAGGAAGGGGAAGAGGTCGGCGATGCTCTTAGTGTCCAGAGATTGCTTAGATGGGGGCATCTGTGGACTTGGCCAGGGTATGGCAGTAAGAATCTCTCAATTCTGATGGCTCTAGAATTGTTTTTCATTTAAAATTCTGAAGGTGCTGGAATTGTTAGGACACAGAAGACTAGGGAGAGGAAGGAGTCAGGGGCGGAGGACAGCGAGATTTCTGGCTTTGACGGTTGAGTGCATGGTGATGCCTCTGATTCCCCTTCGTGTGGCAGGCTGCCGTGAGGGGCCTCTGTGGCATCTACTCTCTGAGAAGCCTGGAAATGAATGTCCTTCCTTTCCCCCACGAGCAGCTGGATTGTCAGAGGCCTGAGAACTCAACTCTGGTTCTAGCTCTATCCATCGCTGGGAAGAGAGGGAGGCCTAGCCCGTAGATCAGTGTCTCCTCGGGCTCTTCTTCCTCATCTGCAGGTGGTGAAAGTGACCTCAGGCCTGGAGCATGCTGTTAGGGCCAGGTTGGAGATAGAGGCCAAGGACCCTGGAGAGCTGGGCTTCTAGCTGGTGGCACTGTTCCTGCAATGGCTCCCTGTTCTTCCCGCTCAGCCGTTTTCCAGAGTGTGAGGGAATGGTGGGGCTCTCCCTGGGAAGGCAAATAGAGCAGACACTCTGAACTAGCAGAGGTGACTCAGCGTTTCTGAGGGTTTGTTTGTGTGTTTAACTTTGAGTCAACATTATTCTAACACCTTTTAGTTCACTTAACATTTACAGTGTATAGTAGATGGCAGACAAGGGCACAGAGCCGGGAGGGGCCTTAGTGCCCGCAGGATCCCTTCTGGCAGCTCTAGGAAAGCCACAATGAGATCCCCTGCTCCCCCTTGCCCCTTGGCAACTTTTTTTTTTAATGGCTGAAAAATTCAAGCAGATTTAGATATTTTCTATTAAAAGAAGAGAAAGGAATAAGGAGGCCACAGTGAAATTTCCAACAAAGACACTGGTTGCGGTTCTCCATATGTGAAAGTCCAAAAGAAGCTAACAAAAGGATGTCTTCCCCCAACCTTACAACATCCCCCCCTGTCCCCACCCTCACAGTATTTGTTATAAGCCACAAAGACTCAGGGCTCACAGGTGGGGAAAAATAGATAAATTCGAGAAAAGTTCCTGAAACTGCCCTGGGACCAACACTGTTTCCTACCGGTGACTGTAAAGAGCTAGTGAGCCAACGTTAGTACTTCTAGAAGAGTCAGAAGGTTTCACATGAATTTTTTAATGTTGGAAAAACCAGTCAGGAGAAAAAAAACATACCTTCTCCCCCGCTTCTTTTAATATCGTTTTCAGTAGCACAATGCATTTAAAGTAAGGCATAGTTTCCTCAGAGTAATATGGCCTCAGGACATGATTTAGATGGAAAATTTAAGTAAGATTAATGCAATTTATTATCCGACAGGATATCCCTACAAGCCACATGATTTGGCTGAATTTTAGATTCCCAATCTAATATTTCAGATGAGATTTCCAGATGGGTGTCCTATTCCTCTATTAGTTTAGTCAGGGTGATATAGAGTTTGTAAAACAGGAGAGGTTAAACTAGTTTTAACACTTGATTAATCATTGAAATTACTTTGTTACTGTTTGAATTCATTGACTTTTGTTTATTAAGTAACTCCCTAAAACCCAAAGCCAACACAAACTAGAGGCACATTTCCAGCTTTGCTAATTTATTTGATGACTTCTTCAAAGGAAAAAATTTTTTTTAAGTAGTAAATTTATGGTTACATTGAAAGGCTGTTCAATGCTTGCTCCTTGCCTTGAGAGAGAAAGTGTGGGCTTGTAAGACGGAGGGCAACACACACACACACCCTGAACACAAACCCATATTCTAATTTCTTGGAACATTTCTGGACAGATAAATCTTTGAGAGAAATTAGATGAATAATTATCAGAACTTTTGCTACTTCCATCAAGAAATAGATGGATAGCACAGAAACTGTTCGAGGTGACAAACCACATATATATTCCACCATTTTATAAACCACTCGCAAGTCTATTAAGGGAGGTGAATTCCAGCACCCAGTGAGGCTGCCTGAATGGAGGGATGAGCACCATGGACAATTAAGCATGCTCCTGCCGCCGGCGGGACTCAGCTCTTAGCATGAAGTGAAGGGGGAGAAGCTAATCCAGAGAATGGACAAAGCTCCAAACCAGAACTTCTTTTTGGGATATGAAAATTTCCTGAAGTCTGGGTTTGGTAAATTGATTACAATCTCTTCTCAGAGACCTATCAGGAGCAAACTACTGAGTTGCAGACATAAATTTGAATTCCAGAGTCTCCGACTAACCCAACTCATAAATGAATTCCTAAATGCTGACTGAGCCAGAAGACCCAGCTTTGGAAAACCACTTGGCAGGAATCATTAGTTTCAAAATGAGATGAACTGCTCTATTTAGTCCTCATTCAAAACTTTACAGAAATGCCAGATTTCCATAAACACAGGTTTCCTTGAATTTCCAGGGCTTTGATTAACTGGTAGATGAGGCTTTCTCACAAATGCAGATTTGTATGTAATATTCAGTTTGGACGGGATTGGGAGCTGGAAACCAACACAAAGTGTTCCCTCTCCTCCCTAAGATGTTAACTCTTCCCTTGTTTTTCAGAAAGTGCTTTTTGTTACGTGAGGTTTGGAAAATTAAAAATTAGTCTATGGTTTAAAAACATGGCTATAGATCATGTTCTTGTCATTTATGTCATCGTTTCTTAAGCTTTTCATAACTGATTGACAGCCCACTGATTTATAGTGTGTCTTTAATGCCCCAAAGGAATGAGAGAATTAAAAAATACACTTCTGTCTCTGCTGAAAAAGTCATAAAGTTGTGGCTTTCTACTAAGTGAAGAGGTTGCTTGCAAAGATTTTTTTTTTTTGTTTTAATATGTTTTCATTTTTCCTTTTATGGCCATTTTTCTCCATTGATACTGGCACATTAGGTGGGGACACAAATTGGTGCAACATAGATCCACAGAGTTAAACTTTTTGCTGGTGGCCTGCCACCACCTCCTCCTTTTTTTTTTTTTTTTTCTTTTTGGCTTCCATAGTCAAGTCAATAAAAACAAATACATTTGGAGGGTAAATAGCCAATTTTTTGTATTCTGAGAAGCTGTTTCCTTCCAAGAGAGTGAGTTTGGAGCCCAGGACTGACTTAAGACATGGATTCCATTGCCTCTGTGGGCTTTTCCCATATTTCTTTCAATGTCTGTGGATTGTCCCTAGGATTTTAGACATCAGAGATTATAATGCAAAAAGAAAGTATTGGTTAAGCTAGTTAGGCTACCTCAGCCAGGTAGGATTTTTTGTCTCCAAAGAGCAGGGTTGTAAGGGCTAGATATAGGCTTGACTTACAATAGGGTAAAAACACAGCAATTAGCAACAGTGTTGCCTTCACTTTTAGCCTATTCTGTGTAGTAGAAATTCAGATGTTTGTCACAATGGATTGATTCTTACAGATGGTTCTCTAGAAGTTCCGTTGCTTCTTAGAGGAGTAATCTAGAAGTCATCCTGAGGCAGTCTCCTTGGAGCAAGGTCGTGTTCTGGGCTGCAGGAGAGAATGAGAGTCCCCAAAGTTAGAATGACATGGATTGAGGGCAGCAGTCTCCGTGGTAGTTTTTCCAACTAGGACAGTTCAAGAACTTCACCAGAGATTTGTCATGAAACCACCACTCACTCAGGGTTGACTAAGGCTTTGTCTGCAGTACCTGGTAGGCTGACAAGAGATAGCACAGTGGTGGGGCACTACCTGTGGATCGATATCTGTTAACTTCTGTCTCCTGCCCCTCATTCTCCCCTTCCTCCTCATATCATCATCGTCATCACCATCACCATCATCATTTCCTGCCCTTAGCGACTCACTTAGAGGTTATGAAGGCAAAACACGATTTGGTTTGGTGATTTCACCAGTTTCTTCTTGTCTTCCTTCTTCTTTTCCTTTCGCCTTTCCTTCTCTTTCAAGAACCCAATCGAAAAGGATAAGAGTTCAGGAACAGTCCGTTTTGAAGCCCACACAAACAGCTGTGTGCCAGGGCTTTGGTTGCAGTGGGAGAGGGAGATGTCAAGCTAATTGGCAAGTATTCTGAATCTGCTACCTCAGGGGACTTTGGGGCTTTGACCTTGGAGCAACTTGCTGTACAGTGTAAGGGTCCTGAGACATTCTCTTCCTCCATTTGACAGAATGAGATGCCCTAGAACTGAGGGTTTTGTGAAAGAACAGAAAGAAGTATGAGGCTGTTGGATGGAAGGGGGAAGAGGACTAAGAATGTTAAGAGGACAGGCGAATTCACTCAACGGTAAATCTGCATTTCCATCTTCCACTAGGGCAAGACTCATGTGATTATAGGAATGAGAGGCTTTGCTGCAGAGATCTTGGGTCATGTGCAGAGGGCTACATTGCTATATGGATGTGCTTTTTGTGACTTGGTTATTTTCCTCTGGAGTCTAGGATGCCTATACCGTTCGATCCCCTCCTTTCTGTTGGAGTGCTTTGTCAACTGCTGCCTGCCAGCAACTCGAGGATGACCATCTGCCACCATCTCTGCTCTGGGGACCTGACAAGAAGGAAACACATTCTTGCACTGCGGGGAAAGCTTAGTGGTTCTCCTCTGCCTTCATTCATTCACTGAAAATTCTTTTGTTGTTGTTTCAAGTTTTCTGTATTCTAGGCACTGTACTAGGCATCAGGAATCCATGGAATTTTAATCTACAGAGAAGATTGATGTTAATCAAATCATCCTAAAGACATATAAATTTCAAATTAGACAAGTTCTGTGAAGGTCAAGCCCATGGCACAGCACTCGCTATGCATCTAGCCTACTCAGGAAGGTTTGGGATGTGACCATAGAGCTGAGTGTGTAGTTTGGGCAGGAATTAACTAGGTGTAGAGGAGAGAGTAGAAGGTTCTGGTTAGAGAACTAGCTCATGCAAAAGCCTGTGCTCTCTCCACCAAAATCATACTGTGGTCTGTGTGTGGAGGTGCAGTGAGGCTGGACAGGTTCCCTTTCATCAGCTCTGAGTTGAAGTTTGTCACCTGAATCTTGGAATCAGTTCTGCCACCTGTGCTCTCTGTCTTCTATGATCTGTTAGAGTCCTTTCTCTTCTGGATCTAATCCCTCAGTATGCTCCATTCTGAAAGAAAAGCAGTACAAGGTGTAGGGTAGAGACACACAAAAAGTCAGCAAGTACATCTTTGTTTTTCTTTCGAGTCATGAGAGAATAAATCTCTTCATTCCTTTAGACAAGAAATGCACACCATCACCACTGATGTCAACCTTCCTGTTTATCGTTTCAAACTTTAGCAATGTGGAACATTCAGTTGGGTTTGCTTTTGGGGGCATTGCCCCTTTAACTGAGGGTGGCATCTTTAAGAAGTGACAACTTCTTCTACTACAGAGCCTGCTAGAGTCTATCTTCTTTGTTTGCAATCATTGGCTTTTATATTTGAATTAATTTATTGTTTATTTCATGATAGTTTCGATTCTTCTAAAGTTTGGATTCTCCCCCAAAGAGCACTTCTCGAAATGCAGCCTTCAGTAATATTTCTTCTACTTTGATCCATTGCCTTGAACCCCTTTGTCCCTGGAGGCTATTCTGAAAATAGTGCCCTGCCTGGACACCCATCTCTCTGTATAATGACCCTCAAATCACGATGTGTTGAAGAGCAGTGTTTTGTCAACTATTTCTTAATGAGTTTGTTTGTTGTTGTTCTGGTTTTTTAAAAAAGCATATACTTGCTTTCGATAATTGAAAATATAGGAATAAGAAGCATGAATATTAAAGAAAGCCATACATGGAGAAATGATTATTATAAATACTTTTGTGTATTTTCCTGTAATGTATGAATAAATGTTACATATTCATATAAATAGACATATATTTTTATCTTGTATTTTTCATTTAACATGTGTAATAAGCATTTTCCATGTTAGTAAAATTATTTGTAAGCATTATTTTTAATGGCAACTAATATTCTTATTCTAGTTAACCTAATGTGCCTGTTGTCGTTTGTCATTTTGGCTACAATAAATGTTTTTGTGTTAAAAATCCATGTATTGGTTTGGGTTGAATTCCTTAAGATAGAATCCAAGAAGAGGAATTATTTACTTGTTCCTTTATTCACCATTTATTGCTTTCTTCTTTTATATTAATATTCTTGGTTCTATAATTCAAAACCATATATATATATAATAAATACATATAAATAATAATATATGTAAATATGTAATATAATAGATATATAAAATCCCTGTTTTCAAGGAGATTCAGCCCTGTGCTAGATTAAAGGACAGGAACATTTTAGAGTTCTTGATACAGATTTTCAAGTTGCTTTCCAGGAATTAGGATCAATTCACTCTTCTGCTATACGGAAGAGTGTGTTCTAAGTTATTCTTCTAGTATCCCTTCCTTTTGAGAATTTGCTTTCCCTTCCACTTTGTGATTCACCTGGGGTTGCCATTGTACATTGCCTTCATGGACAATCAGGTAGAGTACTTCCTCCCTGGCTTCCACATAGAGAAACAGTAACACAGAAGTTCATGCTGGGTCAGTATGGTACCCAGGCTGGGGTACCATAGGTTTTTTGTTTTTGTTTTTTTAATAATTAGGAGAGTTTCTCTTTTTTCATTCAGAATTGTGAGCTATGAAGAGAACGAGGTACACTGGAAGTGCTGTTGGTCATATTATCTAGCATGGAAAGACTACCCGCCTGGGAACTTGTCCACCACATGGACACAGACTGAGGGATGGTGAAGGGAGAGCTGAATTCTGACTAGTAGGCAGGTCCACCTGTGACTCCAACCCCGCGAATGCTACTCCTCTATTTTTCACTTAGATGAGACAACACATCAGCTTCTTTTCTTTCCCTTCTGACTCCTTGTCTTTTCCTCCTCTGTGTTTTCTTTTTTGTTAAGTTGGATTGAATTGAATTTCTAACACCAGTAGAGAATCCTGACTGTACCTACATAGCCATTGTTATCACCTTAGAAAATGCTTTGAATATAAAAAAATTTCCGTTCCCACAAGAAAAATTGTATATCTTTGTATGACATTTGTACACGCACCTTTGTGCTTGAGCATGAGGCTAGGCATTTTTTCCTCATGTGTAAATATGTATGCATATTTTGGTTCATTTATCTACAATATTCTTAGTTTTAAAAGTATTTACTTAAGTCATGCTTGGCTGGCTCAGTCAGTACAGCATGTGACTTTTGATGTTGGGGTTGAGTTTGAGCCCCACAATGGGTGCAGAGATTACTTAAAAATAAAATAAAATTAAAAAAACCTTACTTAAGCTTATTTCATACTTAATATATATAGGATAAGTGTTTGCTGAAGTACTTTCTCACATAGTTATTTGTTTATATCATGAGCTTTTATCTAGAAAAATTTCCTCTTTTTTGGGTAAAATTTCACTTATTTTTTAATAAAAATTTAAATGTTTTGTGAATTTTATTTATTTTTCTTTGCAAGCTTTCCCACTGTCTTTAAATTTAAGATTCTCTTCTTCATAGAATTTTGGTGTTTTCACATATAAACATTCAGAACTTATTTTAGTGTGCTGATTTGAATTCAGTTTTCATGTTGATTTTTTTCCCTCCCTAATTGGTATTTTTTTCCGATGTCACTGTTGAATAATCAGTTAATTTCCAATTGACTTATAATGCCTTGAAGAAAATTATATGCTATGTTCGTATAAACCTGAGAACATGTGATAAGTTTTTTGGGGTTAGGTTTATGACCTATATATAAGGCTATTTCTAAGTCTCTCCGTATAATAGGATTTTTGTTCTATTTTAGGTCTTTAGCCACATAAAGACAGATAGCTATCATTGTCCCTAGCATCACTTCCGATTATACTGGAAGTAAAATATTTCATTTCTTAATGATTTATTCTACAGAATTCCATATTGACAAATACCACTTACTGAGTTTTCCCATGTCCTGGACACTCTGGTAAATTTTAATCCTTATCACGACTCTGTGTGGTAGATACTGATGTTGGGACTTCGATACTTAGTTCTCTGACACGTTTTGAGTTAGCTTTTATAAGTATGTGACAATAGACCATCTCTACATATTTTGAACTCTTGTTTTGATCTGTCTGTTGATAAAAATACCATACTCTCTTGATTATTATAGATAGTCTTAAAATAAGGTAGTGTAAATATTCCAATTTTATTCTTTTTGTTTCAAAACTTTTTAGTTAAAAGGTGATTTATATGACCTGAAGAGCAACCAGAGTATTTCTACACCCTTTGAATTTCCGTGTGAATTTCAGAATCAGCTTATCAATTTGTACATAATAGCTTATTGGGATTTTGATTGTGATTCTGTTATATCTAGTCATGAGTTTAGGAAGAATTTACACCTTAAAATTATTTTCTAGTTTGCTAGTACTTGCCAGTGAATATTCTCTTATTATGTTACAGGATCTATAGTGATGTCTCCTGTCTGATTTCTGATATCGGCTTATATCACCTCACCTTTTTTCCTGGATGTTTATCAAATTTGTTTATCTTCTCAAAGAATATACTTTTGGCTCAATAAATTTTTATTTTTCTATTTTCTGTCTCATTGATTTCTGCTCTTTTATTATTATTGTTATTAATTTGCATTAGCTGTTCTTTTCCTTGTCCCAAGTGGATATTAGGAGAGTTGATTTGAGACTTCTCTTTCTAATACAAGCACTTAGCACTATACATTTTATTATTCTAGCTGTACTGCTACAAATTTTGATATGTCTTGTGTACATTTTCATCCCACAGGAAATACAAGCTAATTTTCTGTTAATTCCTTCTTTGACCCATGGGTTACTTAAAAGTGTATTATTTAGTTTCTGAATCTGGGGAGATTTTGCAAAGGCCTTCTGTTACCTCAGTTTAATTTAATTTTGTTATGGTCAGAGACCTTTCCTTGTATGATTTACGTATTTTTAAATTTGTTGAGACTTGTCTTATGGCTTAGAATATGGTTGATCTTGGTAAATATTTTGGGTGCACTTGGAAAGGGTATTTTGCTGTTGCTAGGTAGAGTGTTCTCTAAATGCCAATTCAGCAAAGTAAAGTAACAAATAATGTTTGTCTTCTAACTCCTTAGTAATTTTTATTTTTGGGCATGTATTTGTTCCATCATTTATTGAAAAAGGTGTTGAAATATCTGACTATATTTGTGGATTTACTTATTTTTCCTTTCACTTCTCTAAGTTTTTGCTTCATATATTTATGAATCTATTACTAGCTGCATAAACATTTAGGATTGATATATACTCCTGATGAAGTAACTGCTTTCTTACTATGAAACAAACCTCTTTTTCTCTTGTAATATTACTTACAGCAATCTGCTTTGTCTGATATTGAGATAGTCACTTTCATTTTCTTTGATTAATACTAGAATGACATATCTTTTTCTATTCTTTTACTTTCAAACTATTTGTGTCTTTATATTTAAATTTCATTTCTTATAGTTAGCGAGTAGTTTTCTTTCTTTTCAGTTTCGTGTTTGCTTTCCAATCTGGCAACTTCTGCCTTTCCTTGTTATGTTTAGTTCATTTACATTTTAATAAGATTATTGATATGATTGCTGTTTATTTCCTGTTTGCCCCATCTGCTTCTCCTCTTTTCTGTTTTATTTTGAATTAGTTGTATATTTTTCTCCTCTTTTCTCTCTTATTTTGGATTAGTTGCATTTTTTTATGATTCCATTTTATCTTTTTAAAACATTTTTTAAAAGAGTTTTATATATTCGAGAGCGAGAGAGAGAGAGAGCAAGCATGAGTTGAGGGAGAGGCAGAGGAAGAGGGACAAGCAGACTCCTTGTTGAGTGGACCCCTCAGCCCTCATCCAAGGGGTCGATCCCAGGATCCTAAGATTATGACCTGAGCTGAAGTCAGATGCTTAACCAACCTAGCCACCCAGATATCCCTCCATTTTCTCTTTTTTCCTGTTTTTTTTTTCATTTTTTTAGTTACACCACTTTTTAAATATTTTTAGTGATTGATTTATGGCTTGTCATGTCTATCTTTAGCTTGTTACTGGTAATATTATACCATTTTACATCAAGTATAGGAACTTTATAAAACTATAGTTCCATTTCTTCCTTTCCTACCTTATAATTTTATTATCATACATTTTACTTCTCCATATGCTGTAAGCCCAACATTACATTTAAAAATGATTTTTGCTTTAAATTGCCATTAAAAAATAGATTTAAAATAATTATAAAGTTATTTATATGTAAACATATTTTGCATTTCTTTCACTTTGTATTCCTTTATAGTCATCCAAATTTCTAGCTACTGTCTTATTTCTGCCTGAGGGACTTTGCTTCACATTTCCTGTAATACAGGATGATGCATCCTTATAGAGTGATGCATCCTTATAGATTTTGTATGTCTAAGAAAATCTTTACTTTATGTTCATTTTTGGAAGGCATTTTGTCTGAGTGTAGAATTTTAGGTTGATAGAGCCCCTCCCAGCTCCACTCCCCAGGACTTTAAAGCTGTTGCTTCACTGTCTTTTGGCTTACACTGTTTCTGACAAGGAGCCTGAAATTCTTATCTTTGTCCTCTGGAGGTAATATGTCATTTCTTTTCTCTGGTTTTACAAAGATTTTTCTCTTTATTACTCACTAAATAATTTGATTATGGCATGTGCTGGTGTAATTGGCTTTATTTTTCTCCTTAAGATTTTGTGAATTCGTTGGGTCTGGGTGTTTATAATTTCATCATATTTTGAAAAGTTGTCATCATTATTTCTTCAAATAGTTTTCTTTAGTTTTTTCTTTTTCTCTTTCCCCTGGGACTCTGATTACATATGTATGAGGTTGCTTCATGTCCTACAGTCCCCTGATAATTTTTCAATTTCTTCTGCAGCGTACAAAATGTTGGCAATCCCATCTGGTATATTTTTCATCTCGACATTGTATTTTTTTTTTTAAGAACTTTGATTTGGATCTCTTAAAATATCTCCTATAACTATCCTTCCATGATCTTCATAAATATCTCCCATCTATCCTATCATGCTCCTGCTTTTCTCTATCATCTGAAACACGTGGGGTTTATTTATAAATAACTGCTTCTATCTAGTGATTCCATTATCTGTGTTCTTCCTCTCTGGTTGTGTTTCTATTGATTGATTTTATTCTTCCTTATGAACTCACTTCCTGTTTCTTCACATGCTTGGTAATTTTTTCATGGGTTGTCAGATTTGTGAGTTTTACATTGCTGCAAGATTTCTTCTCTCTCCTTCTCTTTTTATTTTATATCCCTGTAAATATTGTTTTAGTTTTGTACTGGGATATATGTAAGTTATTTGAAAATAATTTGTGGCTTGCTTTGAAGCTTTGTCAGATGGATCCATAGACTATAAGTCTGAGTCAGTACTCTTTTTCTAAGTCCAGTGCCTCATATGTTATGAGGTCTGCCTTTAATTGCTAAGGCTGCCATAATAAAAGACCACAGGCTGAATCAGTTAAAAAAAAAAAAAAGCAAGTATTTATTGTCTTACAGATCCAGAGGCCATGACCAAGGTGTCAGCAGGGTTGGTTTTCTGAGTTTTCTCTCTATAGCTTGCAGAGGGCTACCTTCTTGCTGGGTCCTTACATGGTCTTCCCTCCAGGTATGCACATCCATGGTGTTTTAAATTGTGTCCATATTTCCTCTTCTTATAAGGATAGAAGTCATATTGGACGAGGGTCCATCCTACAGGACTCAGTTTAACTTAGTCTCCTCTTTAAGGCCCTGGATCAAATGCAGTCACAAACTATACTAGGGTTAGGGCTGACACAAACTATACTAGGGTTAGGGCTTCAGCATATGAACTTTAGGGGAACACAGTCTTTCCACTCTGCTTGGTGGGACCACTATCTAGTCTTGCATGAGCTCTGGTCTTGTGTGAGTTCTGCTTGCTTTTTCTACCTTTTCCCCCTGGCCTTGATAGTTTCTTCATAAAGTTTTGCTGATCAGTCTTCCGTCAAAGACTCAAAGATACTCAGGGCTCCCATGTTCTAGGCAATCTTTTCTTATCTTTCTTTAGGATTCTTCTCTGTGAATTTTAGCCACTTTGGACTCCTCTAAGAGGAAAGAATCTTCTGTCTTCTCAACTCAGGGCACCCACTAGGCTCCGTTTGACTTTTCCCTTCCTGCGGGGCACCCTGAAATCTCTTTTCAGACCATAATACGGAGCACCTGTAGCTCTCACAGTGCTTGCTTCCCATTTCCAGGGATCTGTATCCTGTCCTGCCTGTTGTCTGAAAATGACTATTTCACCTATCATTCCTGTTACCCGATTGTTTAAGTTGGGAAGATTAATCTAGTCTGTTATTTTCTCATGCCAGACATAGAAGTCAGCAAAATACCTTTTGTTATCGTACTATTAGTATGCATACACATAATATTACACCTGCTTATAATTTGTTTTTTTCTTTATTTATTGGCTAATCCTTACTGAGATCTTGCTTTTCCCTAGACTTTATTAGTCACTGCAAACAGTTAATAAGACTTCTTACCTGCGCTGAAGTGACAAGGCAGACTTATATGCAGATAATTACAAAACTAAGCTGTGATAGAATTTTTGATGGTCACCAATTCTTATCTCAGTGTTCATGCCTTTTTGCAATGTGACTGCTGCTCTTCTCCACACCCTTAAATCTGGACTAGACCTCTGAAGAGGAGAAGATATTGTCTGAGTTTCACAGCTTGAACTTGTAAGAGACTCATAACTCCCACTTCCACCCTCTTGGGATGCTGTCTGAGATCTCCATGCAAGGACAGCAGAATGGCCTAGGGGAGGCTTGAGGTCATATAGGTAAGAACCAAGACCCCTCCAGTCAATAGCCCTTAGCAAGTGCTAGCACAGCAGACCCTCCAGATGATATAGTATTGGGACTGAGCCTTGAGATTAGCAGAAGGACATCCCTCACCAACCCACAGGGTCATAAAAAGTAATTTCATAAAATCATTTTTCTTAAGCTGCTAAATTTTGGAGTGGCTTGTTTCACAGGAAAGTTTAACTGTGACAAAAGTGATGTGATCTCTTCCCAGAAAATGTCTCCCTTAGCCCCATCCTTCAGAAGAACTGCCATCTGAGATGTTGGAGGTATTTGTTTTCAGGCCATTTATTTGATGCTCAGTGCACATTTCTTTCTATGGCCATGTGCCACATCATCTTTCTGATGTGTGTCCTTGACTAAACCAAAAGCTTTTTAAGGACGAGACCTTTTTCTTAATTGCATTTCGATTGCTTTGACAGGAGTGGCAGTTCAAAAAATATTTGATGGTATTGATAATAATTTTTAAAAATCACATTTCAATAAGCTTATGAATTTCCCTGGGAACCTTGGTTGAACAGATCCTATAAATACTTAGAAGGGGTCTAGGAAGTGTTAGGCACTGTGATTTCTGAAGCATAATTAGTATTGTTATTAGAATTATTATTAGTATTTAAATGATCACAACGACACTATGAATAGTATCCTTAGTTTACAGTTACAGTATCCGAGTCTTAGAGAAGGGAAATCCTTGTTTAAAAACATACAGTTGATAAGTGGCAGACCTGAGATGAGGACCCAGGTATCCTGACCCCAAGGACAGAGTTCTTTTTACCGCAACTACTCAGAAACAGGCTGGTAAAATGACTTCCAATTTGTCTTAAGAGGTGTGCTTGGGGATACCATTGTAATGAAAGCATGATAGGCCCTTCCTCTTCATGGGTCTTGTTGCAAAGCATATTATAGGAAATGTGAATTAGCATAGGGCCACTGAGGTATGGAAGGTATGTGATCAGACTACATTTGGGTGACAGGCTCTCCTCAGTGATTCCCAGCCCACTTTCCCCAGGAGGAGTAGGGTTGGGTTGATGTTACCCTAATTTCTGACCATTTGACTTCCTTCTTTACTGAGCCCCAGGGCCTAGTTTCAGGCAGTAACAACGCAGGGTCATCCAGTGGACTGTTTTCCAACCAATTCAGTAGGATCGCTGGGGTAAAGGGGGTAACTGGGTGGAAGACACTTCTATTTGACACAGTTTTTGGGTGCTGTTAATGCAACTGAACTATGAATATAATAAGTCTCTGAGACCTTCTGGGAAAAAAGCAGTTTGGGTTAGCCCCCATGACCATATGGTTACGAGGAGAACACAACATTCAAATGACAGAAAAATAGATGGACTTCTTGTCCTTATGGTTTTTCCTTTAGAAAGGATCCAGGCTCCTTTATGATACATGTAGAAATAAGTCTAAGAGAAAAATTAGGAAAAAATCAGTGACCAGAGAGTGGTGACTGTTTTCGAAAGTGTGAAAAATTTAGTTAAGTCGATGCTAAAAAACTGATCCATTCAGTTAATAATGATGGTGGTGATAATGTTAATCATAACCAATGTATATTAAAGCTAACTTGGTGTCAGGTTCTATGTGAAACCCTGGGTTTAGTAGTCACTACTACTAAACATTAACAAATAAACGATAGGTGTCTGTTCATGGAATTTGCAACCTCGTGGAAGGAGACAGACTTGAAACAAATAACTGCGCAAGTAAATATATAATTAAAATAATGGTAAGAACGATGAAGGAAGAGCTGGGTGCAGAGATTAAAAAAATGAGAATACAAGTTGGATTGGGGGTCAGGAAAGGCCCAAGATTTGACTAAAGCCTTGGAACCCAGAAAAACTGGAATGGATGGAACCAGTCTGAATTTGTGCCAAGCATCAGAGAAGAGGAAGACATCAAGCCCCAGGAGAGAAAATTCTGCTGTGACTCTCAAATGCATTGGTTAAGATGCTTCCAGCTCTGGAAGTAATTGCAAAAAGTATAAGACCATTTAGTCATGTGAAGTCAAACAGCTCTCTGTGATGATGCTTCCTTGTGTCCCCTCTCCAGCTGGAATTGCATGGCCCTGATTAACCTCTATCCAGGACAGGTGTAAGGGCAGTGACCAACCATTGCGTAGGACAGGGCTGTCACGGTCATCCCCAAGACAGCCTTTCTCCAGGCCACGCTGTGACTTGAATGTCAGTATTCATATTTTCTATGAAATAAGGCTCAATTCCCAAACATTTGAAAATCTGTCCTCCAGGACCCATTTTATGAACCACCAAGGAGGACCGAACAGGCTGTCCTGACCGGCCTCAGAAGCCACAGATCGGGCTGGCTCTGCAGTGAGTCACTCCCCTCCAGGGCTCGCTGTTCCTCTTGGAGGAAAGAGGATAGTCATCGAGAACGGCTCTCCGAGAACCTAATCCTTAGCCGTTCTACAGAAAGTGTCACTCTGTTTCTGGCCAAGTTCTGTCCTCTTTGGCAGTGGAGTGGATGATCAGCGGGGGGCAGGCTGGTGGCAGTCTGGAGAGACTCTCAGTGGGAACTGACTGAGCATATAATTATATCATGAGTCAAGTTCTCTCCAGGGATGTAAGACGACCAGAGGAAAATGAAATAACATTATATCCCACATGAATAGAGGCATTGGTGGAGAAAGCTGACTCCTGAGAAAGACTACTCAGGCTAAGAAGTTTCCCAGCACTTAAATGCCTCGTGACTGTCCTCACCCCCCTTCTTTTAAAAACGAAGGGATTAAATGGGTACAATTTATGCCTCTGTCTTAAACTTGGATGAGCACGTGACCAGGCAACAGTCCCCATGGATCGATAACCTTAATAACAGACAAAAAAAGACATTTATATGGAAAATCGCATGCATCTTTCGGCTCCAACTGAGCACTGTTTACTCGAGAAGACAGGAGACTGACAAATGCCGCGGTGGGAATTATAAAGTACTTTTTCCTCCCTACGCCACTTCCAAAGGTATATTTTTATGGATCCAGGAATAGCAGCCTGTTTGTCTGGCTTGTGCTGGTTCTCCCTCTTGTTGCTTTTTGGTCAACATCCAAAGAATTAGCCTGTTGACACAGGGGCGACCTCCTCGCTGAAGCTAAATCAGTATGAATGGCACTCACTTTCCTCCACGGCCTCTCCCTGCTTCCCAGATGATATAATTAGCCAGGGGACTTTTGATCAGTTCACCAGAGAAAAACAATTACAGGGCAGCCCCAGCATGGCTTCTGTGGTTAGAAACATCAAAATGAGAATGACACCCTTTTCAGATGATTTCCAAAGAGGGTTATTTTAGAAACTGCAGAAATGAGGAAATGCTCAGAGTGGGAAAGAAGACGTCGATTTTGATATTTACCTGCCTTCAGTCCTTTGTCATGTTCCCGAAGGAAACAAGCGGGAAGGTGGAGCTGGTGGCAGGATTTGGTGGTTAAGCGGAAGCTTCTAGAAAGATAGGCAAGGTGGAGGTTGTCCATCTTGGGAGAAATCAGTCAAGATAAGCATTTTGAGTTCAGTTTCTATTTATTCAATGTTTAATATCCTATTTGAACACTGAAGTTATTTACTTGAGGGTGAAGAATTGAAATAGAAGGAGAAGTACTTGAAAAAGACTGGTGTTTTGGCTTTCCACGCACTCTTGGGAGGTGGTTGTCCTTGCAGGGAACTCTGCCTCTCCATGAGAAGTGGGTAACAGTGGATCAAGGAGGAACACACCTACACATCTTCATCCTCAGAAATAAGCATGGAGGCTACTCAGCATTAACATGACTCCTGTGTTAATATCCCTGAAGTGGATATCAATTCAGTCACTCAATATTTATTGGCTGTCTACTGGGTATTTATGTAATTACTATGAGGAGGAACTAGAACACCGTAGAAATCTAAAAAGAAAACTCTGCTAAAAAAAAAAAAAAAAGCCTGTGTCTAATAGAGCAGTCAATGTACATGTTCTATTTCTTTCTTTCTTTTTAAGATTTTATTTATTTGACAGAGAGAGAGAGAGAGAGAGATCACAACAGGCAGCGAGACGGACAGAGAGAGAGGGGGAAGCAGGTTCCCTGCTGAGCAAACAGCTCAATGTGGGGCTCAATCCCTGGACCCCGAGATCATGACCTGAGCTGAAGGCAGGGGCTTAACCCACTTAGCCACCAAGGTGCCTCTCTTTCTTTTCTTCTTCTTCTTCTTCTTTTTTTTAGAAGATTTTATTTATTTATTTGACACACACAGAGAGAGAGTTAATGAGAAAGCACAAGCAAGGAGAGCGGCAAGCAGAGGGAGACGGAGAAACAGACTCCTCACTAAGGAAGAGCCTGACTCAGGGTTTGATCTCAGGACCCTGGAATCATGACCTCAGCCAAAAGCAGACGCTTAACTGACTGAGCCACCCAGGTGCTCCTACAGTGTTCCATTTCTTAATGAAGGAACTCTGTGTAAGTATAAGCAGACCCTTGTTCTTTTGCTTCCTTCCTCACTCTCCAGGTCCAACCTACACTGAAAATCTCTTCAGTGATATTAAGAAGGCTAGAAGGTGTAGCTAACTGGTCTAAATGGGTATCCACATGGGTTGCAATCTTCCCATCCCATTCTCATGGATCATAATGATTTTCAATTTAAGTCCAACCATTAGAGATTCATTTCGTTGTATATTGCAGGAATTTCTTAGTTTTCCGAGTCATCCGTTACCATAGTTCTTCTGAGATAACTTTTTCTCTTGCATTTCACGTTTCTAAAATTGAGATGTACCTTGAAGCCAATTGATATGTGTTGTGTAACCTGGAAGTGTTTTCATCTCCCTGTATAGTTATGGAACTGATAATATTGATTAATATTGAGGAAGTAAGGGAAAAGATAAGTAGGATCTCGAGGTAAAGGACTTCTGAGGTAAAGGTGTATTGAGGACTAAATTATGTCCCCTTAATTAATATACTGAAGTCCCAACTTCAAATATTCAGAACGTGACTGTGTTCAGAGATAGGGTCTTTAAAGAGGTAAAATGAGATCACTGGAGTGGGCCCTTATTGAGTATGACTGGTATCCTTATAAGAAGGGATTGTTAGGACAAAGACATACACAGATGGAAGTCCACGTAAAGACACAAAGAGAAGAAGACCATCTGTAAGCCAAGACGAGTGACCCTCAGAGGAAACCAACCCTGTTGAGACCTTGATCTTAGACCTGTAGCCTCCAGAACTATAAGGAAATAAATTTCTGTTGTTCAAGTGTGGCACTTTGTTATGGCAGCCTTCACAAACCACTCCAATGTGTTATTAGTTAAAGGCTAGGGTGAAGAGAGCTTGATAGGCAGCAAGGCCTGTGGGAGAGAGCCCAACTCTCCTTTCTCCAGAGGAAGAAGTTTAGAAATTCTTTATCTAAATGTCAAAGAATGACCATTTCTCAGATGTCAGACCTCACTGCAAGGATGAGCACCAGTTCCTGCTCTAACTTTACAAAATGGCAGAGGAACACTAGTATAAAATGGCAGGTGACAATGCTTAGTTTTGTCATTTTGCTTTTTCATCAAATATCAGCTTTCTCCAGAGGCCTCCTTCATCCCCAGAATTTCATTCTGACTGGTCAGTTTTTCCTTCCTCTTTTACCTGATTGTGGCTGTTTGGATATAAAGCCAAAATAGCAGGTCAGTTTTGTCAAGTCACGTGGGAAAAGAGATCACTCAGATTGGCTGGTAATATACAGGTACAATTGCAGACACTGTCCTGAAAAGAGCCTTTTCTTTTTCCATCTCCCTTTCCAAGCTTCTTTTCTGAATATTATCTTTTAAAATTGTCAAGCCATTATTTATAGGATCTCTGCAAAATAGCTTTAGATGCTCTTGGTAGAGGAGATGTGGTAGGGAATCAAATTAGATTGGGTCACAAGGGAAAGTGTCTGTAAGAAATATGAATGGGACCCAGGGGAAATGAAAATTGAAGAGAAACCAGACTTGAGCTGAAAATTCTTTATTTTGCCAAGTTGGACTTGGATTATGTCATCATATGTAATTTCAAGGAATGGGCAAACTAATTTGGATAAAAGAAAAAGTGATCTGACTTGTTTCCCAAAGCATGAATTGAACCAGAAAGAGAGAATTTTCTTGGCTGCAAAATAAATATTCCTACTATCTTCTTTCCTGTGTTATCCATTCTCATGAAACTCATTGCTTTTCATGCTAAATGAGATGAAAAATGCTGGAATTACATAAAGAGACTCATTTTCGGTGTATGTATTATTTCCTCACACCTTGATATTAAAACTCTTGTATTTCATCCAACTAAAAGGGAGATGTTCTTCCTTATTAATAGCTACAGGATATATACCATTTATCTATACCTCTTCTTCTCACCTAAAGTTGTATTTGACATTTCTTCTGTATTTTGCAAAAAAAGTACAGCACAGTCCTGAGTACTTTGCAGATGTATCAGTTCACTATTGCTGTGTAACAAATTAACTCAAAACGTGGTGTCTTAAAACAATAAAAAAATTAGCTCATGATTCTGTGGATCAGCAATTTAAGTTGGGCTATTTTGGTAGCACTATTTATCTGTGCCAGAGTCGGCTGGTCCCAGCTGGGGTTCATTCATGCTTCTGCAGCAACTGTTAGAAGAGCTGAACTTGCCTGACTATTAGCCCAGGTGCCCTCAGCTCTCCTCTGGTTGTCCACTAACTGGCAGGATGGCCTGGACTTGTTCCTGTGGCAGCTGGGTTTTAAAGCAGCAAGCAGGTAAGCTTCCATGTAAGCTTCAAAGCTTTTTTATGACTCTGCTAATGGATCCCATCAAGTGTGCTAATGGTCCATGGGCCAAAGGAAGTCCCGTGGCTGAGCCCAGAGTCAGAGTGGGAGGCCGGTGCCAGAGGGCGTGGACACAGGAAGGGCGAGTAAATTGGAGCTGTTGCTGCTGTCAGTCCACAAGAGTAGGTATTTCGAAAGTCTGATAATGAGAGTCAAAAGCATTTAATTTCTCCTATTTCATAACTTATTGTGCGGACAAATGTAGTAACTCTTGCATTGCCAAGGGACATATATGCCATCATTCAAATAGGATTTCTTTTTCTTCTGAAAGCAAGAAATTACAGAAAACCAGTGAGGGATTGAATATTTGTGTCTCCTGAAAATGCATGTTGAAGACTTAGCTCCCAGGGAGGCTTTATTTGAAGATGGGTCTTCTAAATAAGTAATTAAGATTAACAAAAGGCTGGAGCTGTATTCTGCCAGAATTAATGTCCTTATAGTAGAAGAGACACCAGAGGGGCATCTTGGTGGCTTAGTCAGTTAAGCATCTGCCTTCAGCTCAGGTCGTGATCTTGGGGTCCTGGGATCAAGCCTCACACTGGGGTCCCTGCTTGGTGGGAAGTCTGCTTCTCTCTCTCCCTTTGCCCCTCCCCCTGCTTGTGTGCTCACTCTCTCTCAAATAAATAAATAAATGAATAAAATCTTTTTTTTAAAAAAAGAAAAAGACACCAGAGACCTCACCCTCTCTCCCTCCCCTTCTCTCTGTGTATGCACAAGGAGCAAAAAGCCGCGTGAGGACACGGTGTAAAGGCAGTCAAGGTCTGTAGGCCAGGCTAGAAACCAAATTTGCTGGCACTTTGATCATAGATTTCTAGTCTCCAGAACTGTAGAAATAAATGTTTAAACTACCTGGTCTGGTGCCTGGGTGGCTCAGTTAAGCATTTGCCTTAGACTCAGGTAATAATATCAGGGCCCTGGGATCCAGCCCCATGCTGGGCTTTACACTCAATGGGGAGACTTTTCCCTCTCCCTGTGTGCTCACCCTCTCCTCTCTCCGAAAAAATTAAAAAAAAAATTAAAAAATTAAAAAAAATTAAAAAAAAAATTAAAAAAAGCACCACAGAAGACTGTGGTCTTCTGTGGTGCTTTTTAAAATTTTTTTTAAAATTAAAAAACAGAAGACTGTGGTCTTCTTGATGAGGGAGCAGGAGGCTGGCTACCCCACCGAACCTGACTTAGGTTCTGGGACTTCATCATTCTGTTATGACAGCTCCAGCAGACTAGTACAAAACTATAGAAGAAAAAAAACTTGACAAGAAAAATGTTAGATTTTTAACTAGACGTTCTACATTTGAGACCGTTAATCTTTTTTTGGTGATAAAGTCAGTCAATTAATCAATCAACCAACCAATAACCAATCAATCAAGGACACCGGAACCACCTATATCCTTTTCTAAAAAAGTTTAACAGTTACCTTAAACTTACATGATATTATATATTGATTATATCTCATAAAATATGAGGAAAAAGTAACAGTTAACATATATTAAGCATTTAACCATTTATCTGGCACTTTACTCATATTACAGTTTTTAATCTTCTCCACTAGTCTGAGAAGATTATTTTTCTTATCATTTTGAAGGTGGGAAAGCTTAGGTCTAGAAAAGTTAATTATTTCTCTTGAATAACACCACCAATAAATGGCTGAGTGGGCACTAAAATCGTGGTCAGTCTCCAGCATCACTCAAGGTTCACTGCTCTCTGTGCATGTTGTCACTCCCCAGAGCTGCTTCAAACACCCTCCAGGGAGGAGGCAGAGTGTCTGTAGAGGATATGACTTTTTTTTTTCTAAGTAAGCTCCACACCCAGGGTGGATGCCAATGCGGGGCTTGAACTCAAGACCTTGAGATCAGACATGAGCTGAGATCAGGAGTCAGGTGTTCAACTGGCTGAGCCACTCAGGCACTCTGGGAAATGACATTTCTACTTGAGTGTGTCCTGTTCTTCTTGCCAGAACTCCTTTCTCCCTTCTCTTCCAGCTTCTTTGGATGCCCAAATTCATTCTACTTTTGTCTCTATGTCTGGTGCTTGTTCTAGCTGGAAAAGAGTTTAACAGTGCCAAGTGTCTTTGGCCAGGGAGGAAGTTAGCTGTTCTTTTTACCTGGGTTACTGTTAACCCTTGTCAACGAGTCCAGCAGAGGGGGACAGTGAGGCTGTGCTGAGGAACCTCCCCACGCCCTGGCTCCCTCACCCCCTCACCCCCGACCCCCCATCTAGGAGTTGTCCATCAGAAAGGGAAGGCATTTAAGAAGGACAATGCAGAGGGAGGAAGTGACATTTCTGAGAGTAGATGGTAGTTAGTTAACAAGGGTCAGCTAGGTTTAAAGGCAGGAGGAGAGGTTTTAAGGTTTTTAAATATCTATATCTATCTATCTATCTATCTATCTATCTATCATCTATCTATCTATCTATCTATCTATCATCTATCTTATATATAGTCAGTGGCCTGAGACATTTTAACTAGGTCTTTTATATTCCTCTTTGACCCTAAACCAATGTGAATTCCTTGCTCTCTTGAGTAAAGGGTATATAATTGGAGGGAAATTAGGTTATTAAAACAACACCTCAAACACATGACACAATGTGGAAAAGAATAGGCTATTATGCAAATGATCAGGGTTTTTGTCTCCTTCCGTAGCCACTGATTGGGAAGAGGGCTGGGACTAAGGGATGTGGGAAAACTAAAAGGACACATCATTGTTTACTCTTTAGGGGAAAGAGTCCAGAGCAATTACCAAAGCCGCCAGGGCAATTAGAGACCCTGAGGGAACTCTGGTAATGTTTCTTGGCCTTAGTAGAAAGTAACTGGAAAAAATGAGTCCACATGGTTAGCGCAGGAAATCTCAGATCACTTTGCCTTTGGGTACCTCACACCCGTTTACCAAACAATGGTGTCTCAGACTCTGCATGTGGCAGCGAGTCCGTGTCATCATTTTCTCCACGGTCTAGCGTGGCTCAGAAACTGTCTTATGTCTGTTATTCAGGAGGGGCGTCCCTGGGATGGAACACCAGCTTGAAAGGAGAGGGGGTGGGTGGGGTGGGTGGGGTGAGAAAGAGGTGAACCTGACTCTTGCCATTGTAAATCCTGAGTTGTCCTGGACAATCTGTCAAAGTGGTGGTAATGGGGTGTCTGGCTCCGAGAGCTCATTAGAGTCTGAGGCTAATGAAGTCTGTGGCACTGGGGAGGGTCCTGTTAAATTCATTTTCCCTTTCAGAGGGAAATGTTGCTTTCAGGGTCCAAGGCAGCCATCCTGTGGTGAGTGTCTGTGTTGGTTGGCAGGAGTGTGAATGGTGACCAGTTCAAGCCACAGTTCCTTCTGTCCTGTTAGCTCACTGGGAGTGGCTCTTGGGGGTGGTTAGGCCGTATCACCTCATACTCAGGAGACAATTTAAAGCAAAGGAAACCAAGCCATTTCCTGGTGAATTCTGTGGCTATGGATAATCAGGACAATCCATATTCAGTCCCCTTACATTTAGTTGTGTGTGTGTGTGTGTGTGTTTTAAATTTTTTAAAGTTTTTTAATTTTTTTATGAACATATAATGTATTATTAGCCCCAGGGGTACAGGTCTGTGAATTGCCAGGTTTACACACTTCACAGCACTCACCATAGCACATACCCTCCCCAATGTCCTTCACCCAACCACCCCCTCCCTACCCTCCTACCGCTCCCCCCCCACCCCCGCAACCCTAAGTTTATTTTGTGAGATTAACAGTCTCTTATAGTTTGTCTCCCTCCGGATTACATCTCGTTTCATTTTGTTTTTTTTTAAAGTACAGCTTTAGACTGAGTCTGAAGGTAAACCAGATTAGGTGATTAATTTATCTGCAGAATTTGATTCCCAAACAATTTCAGTACATCCTAGGACAAAACCCATGTATTATATTATTTGTTTATTCATGTTGCCGTCTTTTAATTTATCTTTTAAAAGAGTGAAGTCTTCTAATTTTTAAAATACTTATTTATTTACTTACTTATTTATAGAATAAGAAAGAGTGGGGGCGCCTGGGTGGCTCAGTGGGTTAAGCCGCTGCCTTCGGCTCAGGTCATGATCTCAGGGTCCTGGGATCGAGTCCCGCGTCGGGCTCTCTGCTCAGCAGGGAGCCTGCTTCCTCCTCTCTCTGCCTGCCTCTCTGCCTAATTGTGATCTGTCTCTGTCAAATAAATAAATAAAATCTTAAAAAAAAAAAAGAATAAGAAAGAGTGTGTGTGTTCGGGGAGAGGGAGAGGGAGAGAATCTTAAGCAGGCTCCACAGTCAGTGTGGAGTTCCACCCAAAGCTCACTCTCATGGCCCCTACCCTGAGATCACCACATGAGCTGAAATCAAGAGTCAGTCACTCATTCAACTGAGCCACCCAGACACCCCCATGTTGCTGTCTTTTTAAAAAACAGACTATGTTTTGGAACACCTTAAGATTTACAGAAGAATTATAAAAATAGTATGGTGACCTACCAGACACCCTATCCCCCATCTCCTTTATTATTGAAGCTTATATCACTATAGTGTATTTGTTACAATGGATAAGTGAATATTGATTGTTATTAACTAAAACGCATAACTTATTCAGATTTTCTTTGTATTTAATGGTTGTCCTTTTTCTGTCCTTGAATCTCATTTGGAAGACTACTCTGTATTGTCATGTCTTCTTAGGCTCCTCTTGGTTCTGACAGTTTTTTAGATTTCCTTGGTTTTGATGACCTCAACAGTTTTGAGGAGTATTTGTCAGGTTTTTCTGTAGAATGTCCCTTTATTTGAATTTGTCTAATGTTTTTCCTCATGATTAGGGGTTTATCAGTGTTGATATTGACTTTGATTATCTGGATGAGGTGATGTTTGTCAGGTTTCTCCATTGTAAAATTATGCTTTTATCCCCTCGGTTTCCATAATGAATCTTTGGAAGGAAGTCACCATGCCCAGCCCACAGTTGAGGAGTAGGAGTTTATGCTCTCCCTCCTTGAGGGTGGAGTATGTACATAAATTGTTTGGAATTCTTCATGGGAGATTTGTCTCTTCTTCATTTACTTATCTACTCAATCATTTATTTATATCAATATGAACTCGTGGATGTCTTAGTTCATGATACTTTGCTATTCTGATGCTGAAATTATTCCAGGGTTGGCCATCAGAAGCTCTTTCAATTGACCCCTGCGTTCCTTGGGGTATATATCTCTCAAAATTTTTTTATGCACTTCTTTGCCTTGGGCACTACAAAATGCTTTAGGATCATACTATATGTTTCCTACTCCAGTTACAGAATCAAGCATTTCTTTATGGAACACTAGTTCCTTTTATTGCAGAATGGTGTTAGAAAGCAAGCTTGAGTGCTGGATGTGCTCCTTGCTATCAGAGTGTCTTTCTCTCTAGGCTTTCTCAGCTAACAGAGTCAGGAAATACACGTGTGTGAATACTAACCCGTGTATTAACATATACCCATAAGTATTTCTCTTTGTAACCATCTGTATCTATATTAAGCTAACCATGAGATCATACTGATGTTTCTACTGCTAATCATTACCATATGGATTATTCTAGCCCCTCCCCCTACTTATCTGTAAAATCTCACCTCAGCAGTGAGGTACCTGGTTCCCCACAACCATCCACCATCCATTTTCCTAATTGTTCAGTTCCAGAATACATGGATAAGAGTATCAGATTTGTTGATTCATACCTTTATGGAAAACAACTTAATTTAGTAGAGTTCAGTGATTATGTACAGTTCCTTTTGTCTCTAGTCTTGAGCACTCATATCATTTCCAAAATTATTTAGGTCAGCATCATTGCCCCCTTTCCCTACAGTGAGCTTGTGTTATACATTCGTAATAAAATTTGATTCTCTTACCATGGTCTGCTATGCTATCTGGGAATCTCTGATCTCCTTAATGATTTTTTTAAAATTCACCTACATTAAGGTTTTCTCTTGGTGCTATAAAGTTGTATGGGTTTTGGCAAATGATGTCAAGTATCCACCATCACAGCATTGCACAAAATAGTTCCACTGCCATGAAAAAGGCCCTGAGTTTCACCTCTTCAAGCCTCCCTGTCTCACCCCAACACCCTGGTGATCACTGCAATTTTTACTCTATATAATCTTGCCCATCCAAAATATCCTATACTTAGAATCCTAAACCACGTAGCCTTTTCACATTGGCTTCATCCACTTAGCCACATGCATTTAAGGTTTGTCCATGTCTTTTCAGAGCTCGATAGTGCATTTATTTTTATCATAGAATAACATTCCATTTTATGGATTTACTACTGTTCATCCATTTATCTATTGGAAGACATCTTGGTTCCTTCTAATTTGGGGAGATTATGAATAAAGCTGCTATAACATTCACATGTGGGTTTCCATGTGAACGTAATTTTGCAAATCAATTGGTAAACACCTTGGAACTTGACTGCTGGATCACGTGATGACTATGTTTAGTTTTGTAAGAAACTGCCAGATGGGGTTATCTGAGGGGCTCAGTGGATTAAAGCCTCTGCCTTTGGCCCAGGTCATGATCTTAGGGTCCTGGGATCGAGCCCCACATCGGGCTCTCTGCACAGAGGGGAGTCTGCTTCCTCCCCTCTCTCTGCCTGCTTCTCTGCATACTTGTGATCAAATAAATAAATAAATTAATTAAATATTTTATTTATTTAAGATATAAATATTATTTATATGTCAAATAAATAAATAAAATATTAAAAAACAAACAAAAAGAAGAAACTGCCAGACTTTCTTTCAAAGTGGCTGGATCCTCCTAGCAATGATTGAGAGTCCTTGCTGCTCTACATCTTGCCAGCATTTGATGATGTCAGTTTTTAAGATTTTAGCCATCTTAGTATGCATAGTGATATCTCGCTGTTGTTTTAATTTGCAATTCTTTGATGACAAATGATATTGAGCATTTTTTTGGTATGCTTTTTTGCATTCTGTACATCTTTCTTGGTGATATATTAGCGCTTTGCCATTTTTTAAATTGTTTTTTTTTGTGTTCTTGTTTTTTTAGTTCATTTTTTAAAAAGATTTTACTTATTTATTTGACAGATAGAGAGAGAGATCACAAGCAGGCAGAGAGGCAGGCAGAGAGAAAGAGGAAAGTAGGCTCCTTGGGAGCCTGATACGGGGCTTGATCTCAGGACCCTGAGATCATGATCTGAGCCGAAGGCAGAGGCTTAACCCACTGGAGCCACCCAGGCGCCCTTATTTTTTTAGTTTTGAGAGATTTTGTATATGTGTATGTTTTAGATGAAAGTCTAAAGTTATCCGATGTTTGTATCATATATATTTTATCCAAGTCTGTGGCTTGTTTTTTCATTATCTGCTAGGAATTTTTACAATTTAGATTTTACGTTTAGGTTTTTTATCCATTTTGAGTTAATTTCTGTGAAAAGTGTAGGATTTCTTTCTAGATTAATTTGTTTTTGCATATGGATAGTCCTTTAATTGAAAAGATCATTCTTCTACCATTGAATTTCAGTTGGCTATATTTGTGTGGATATATTTCTGGGCTCTGTCCTGTTCCATCGATCCTTGTATCTATTACTTCGTTAATACTACACTGTCCCAATTATTGTGGCTTTATAATGTTTTTTTCTTTTTCAGCATTTTCCTGGTTTTTCTGATTCTTTGCCTTTCCATATAAGTTTTAGAGTCTGTTAATATCTACAGACAGATGTGCCAGTAAGGTGTAGGGAAAGGGAAGCATTCTCTAATCTTATGATTAAATCTAAAATTTCTTTCTGAGCCTGTGACCTTGAGTTGTTTCCTCCACCAGGGTATCTTAGCACCCTTTACATCCTCTTAGGTGAAGCAAAAGGGCTAGAAGAGGTGGAGTTAGGTAAAAGCCTTCTACTTCTGCTTAGGTGGGATAATGCTCTGGTAAATTATTTTTCCCTCTGAGAAGGAGGACTTTGTTATGTAGAATGTTCTGGGCTATTTCACAATGGTCTCTGTACCTCCCCCAGCCATAGCCAGAGCACATATTCCCTAGCTTTTCACCATGGGACCTTGACAGGCTTCTTACAGGTAAAGCTCATGAGCAGGAGGGTTGTTCTCTGAGAATTCAGTTCCTGAGATTTTCTCACTGTCATGGAAGTCCACACTGGCCTCCAGCAAATTTTTAAAATTACCACCTGTGGGTCCCTACCAGTTTATGGTTCTGGCGGCTTTTGTTCCAATTAAGCAGATCTTGGTTGTGATTCTTTGTATTCACCTGTCACTCCTGAGTTTGGGGAGTGTTTGATTTTGGGAGGTGGCTTGCCTTGCAGCCTCAATTCTCTGCTGGGTCCAAGAAAAGTTCTTGGTTTTCAATGTCTTCATCTTTTTTCTTGTTGTAAAGATGGGAGGAATGATTTCTAAGCTCTTTACATGTTAGAGCTAAAACTGGAAGTTTCCATGTTACTTTATTTTTAGAAATTCGAATCACTTAAAACCCTTGGTGAAATGATACTCCACATCCCTAGGGTACAGAACAAAGTTATATCTCTTTACCTTATCTTCACAATCTTCACTATATTCCATGTAAAACTTGGTTCAGAAACATAAAGGGAGTTGTCCAAGCTTCTCATGGCCAGTTGACTGCTATTTTGGGGACAGAAATTGCTAGTCTGGGGCCATTTCATTTATAACAATAATGTGTCTTCTTGAACTAAGTTAACCCAGGCTCATTTAAAACATCAATATCTACATTGTATGTAGCTATTTGGGCCAAAGGAATCAAGACCAGCACTAGGGTCCCAGGTAGGAATAGAATAGCTTTAACATTTTTTTCCTTCTCCCATTCCTATTTTAGGATTTTTCCTACTTCCTCAACCACTTCTCTGGCCCTTAATATGTAAAAAGACCATGTGGGCCAAAAAAAGAGGAGAAAAAAAAAAAAGAAAGAATAAAAGGAGGAAAGTCCTGTGAGAAGTGTTGTTTTGCTCTCTACCCACAAGGAAGAAAGAAAAAGTAGGCTGGAGAAAAAGTTCCCTCTACTCTTGTATCCATTTTGACACTGTTTTCAGGTGACTTTGTCACAGAAGTGTTATAAATGTGTCATCTGAATGGTTAAGTCCTTGACTTGGATATGTATGTCATCGTTGGTCCCTGTAATGAGTCAGTCCAGCTATCTCTGACATCAGACTGTGTTTATTCCTGGCTCCCCCTCCTACCTGCTGTGTGACTTTGGACAAGTTACTTGAACTCTCTGTGCCTCAAATCTCTCATTGATTAAATATCCTTCAAAATGTTCTTGTATGGATTAGGTGAATATATTAATACCTACACATCCGTTATCTGTTAGAATGTAGTGCTTGGTGTGTAGTAAGCATTCGATAAATGCTGTTATTGTAACCATTCCTTGTCCATTTTGTCCCCATCAGTCCTCTCTGTGTGTGGTGAGTTCAGTGGCTTTCTCTCCAAGATGCATTTTTAGCTTTCCTGAACATAGATATATAACCACAGGCTTGTGGAGAGGATGATTTTTTGGCCAGCTTTATATTCCTTTTAAACTGCTGGCATCTAAAATTAAGCCCAGCCTCAGACTTTTAAGAGTTTTTGCTAATTTACTGAGTCCAGCAAACAACTCCTGTGCCTAATGCCTCCAGGGTGTGATACAAGATGGACCTTTCTGGTTTGGCATTGGCTTCCCTGATAAACTCCTTCTACTCCTACCCACTCACCCTTCTCTTCTATGAAATTATATTCTTTGGCCTTAGCATTTCATGTAATTGTAGCATTTAGTTTTGAACTCGTGCCCAGAGGTCTGTGGGCAACGGGCATGTTTAAGAAATCCAATAAATGAAAGGAAATAAATGTACAGAGTGAAAAGTAAAGGGGCCAATACTATTCGGAGAAAAACCCCAAAGTGACTGCTTGCTTGCTAGAACAGGAATAATTTTAGAACAAGCCAGTAATATAAACAAAGTTAATGAAAACATTTTGCTTAGTAAATATACCAGGTTTGTGCTTTCTACCTTTCTCCTGGGTCTTTGCTTTATAAGAGGCATCATTATGACCCTCTTCTGGTGAATAAAGTACCTTGACCAGAAGCCAACATAGGTCAGCCTTTTCCTACATTCAGCTCTCAGGTGACCAAGGAGGCGGTGAACTAATTTAATTTTCCTTTACAGGCTCCTCTGAGTAAGGTAATGCACACATTGAGTAAACGCAAATGGGGAAGCTCCCCATCTGCTTGTAAAGCCTTCTTTCATTGTTGATGTTGTCCCTGGATGTGCCTTGGTGGGCTTAATTTTTGTTCTGCTCCCTCCTTGAGGCAATTAAGCGGCTCCCTGAGCAACGGATCACATGGATACACTTTACCCCACTTGGCCACACCAGGGTCAGAAAGCACTCATACTTGTGCCCTTCACTTACTTTGCCAACTGATTTTTTTTTTTCCTGTTTAAAAGTATGCTCTTTGAAACCAGGGCAACTAAATACTTAACCATGTATAAGGTACCCCATGAGATAACTAGACCTCCCTCATGCCTTCCTTTCCCACTACCCAAATTATAGTCAACTCTTTATTTGCAATTCCCCTAAGGAGCCATGCTCTTTCCTAGTTCTGGACCTTTTACCTGTTGCTGTTTCTAGACTTGAAAATCCTCTCTCCCTCTTCACTATGAGGTCCCAACATCACTCATTTCTGTTGCTTCTTCAGGACCTCACATAGATGTCCTCTCTTCCAGGAAGCCTTCCCTGATACACCACAGCAAAGTTGGCACATGTACTCCTCCTGTGCACTCCTCCAGCCTTTCATGCTCCTCCATCATGGTAGTGGTTACCACAGTGGATATGATTGCCTTTCAACCTCTCTGTCTCTGCCTCCAGCCCCATCCAAAAAGGTCTCCTGGTTTTCTGGACCCAGGGCAAACTGCACTGCTATCTTTCAGGAAAATCCTTTGCACAGCGTGGTACAAGATCATCCCTGCACAGACCCCTTCCAGAAATGACTGAGGGCTCATAGCCATAGGCCTCTCAAGAAGTTCAAGATGAAAAGAACTGTTTCTGCTTTTGTATATATTAGAAGGGAAAATGATAGAGAAGCATTCTTTGCCCTTTATTTATTTTTTTCTCACCAAACTTCACCATTTTATTTTATTTTTTCATCATAAGCGTACTCTTTAATCCCTGTCCTCTATTTTTTAATTTATTTTACCAATTGATTTTTTAAAAAATGCTTTCTTCTATCTATCTAGCTCTCTATCAATTAGTCATCTCTTGATCATCTATCTAGTTGATAAATAGGAAGAATTTTTACTTAGGGTTTATTTGATTTGTTGGCATGACCCTTCTTGAGGAATAACCATGCCTTTCATTCTTAAAGTACATTGCACTTGAGAAAGAAGATTCACACATACAATGGTGGAAAGAGCCTGGAATTGATCATTGTGTTCCTGGTTCAAATCCTGTATTTGCTAGTTGCTAGTTTGTAATGTGAGGCAAACCATTTATCCTTTCTGAGCCTCGGATTTTCATGTGTTAGATGGAGGCATCATTACATATATGTATAACATTCTTGCAAGAATCTGTGAGGGATGTATTACAAAATGCCTATGCAAGTACTTTGTGAACTATAAATTAGCATATAAATTACTTGTGATGAATCTTTTCAGTCATTTCATGAGGTGATTGAGGCAAACATTTTTATCCTCATTAAAAAGGAGAGATCTGAGCATTGCAAGCACCGTTTGTGTCCTACTATATGGCTTTTTCTTATGTGGAAAGTCAGGTGCAGCTGGTTCTCTCACACTTGGTCAGCTTCCTGCCCCTCTGTGCGTGAGGGTGAGCTATGACCTTTGGGTGGGCAGTTGTGTTGGAAGGTCAACATTTCAGGAGCAACGCCCAGTTAATGAGGGACCAGAGTAGGGGGGTAAATACCCTCGCTTCCTTCCTCTTGTGAGACAGTTCTGGGCTGAGTTCTACACAGATTCACAGAGAATTGGGGGTGGGGTGAGAGGGTGGACTGAGCCCCAGCTGCCCAGAGCAGTAAACCACTTACTAACGCTCCCTTTTCTGTCTCACTTCTCCACTGGCTCTCAGTGCTTCCTGAGGTCACCCCGTGGCCATCACCTCAAATAAGCTTCTTGCACCAAATTCCGTGTCTCAGATCTGCTTTTGGGATGACCCAAGTAAGACAGCGAGACTCTCAGAAGTTGAGACTCATGTATGATTGCAACTTTTGAGGGACAAAGGGTCTTATAAGCCTTTTTGTGCTGACATGCACTACCCTTATGTTATGGGCTTACATAAGCAGCGACCTAAAAAAACAGTTTTATTTGATTTTTTTAAAAAATGGAAAGCATTGTGATTAGTGAGAAAAAAACCACAACATTTTCTCATTTATCCTTATATTTATAAAGCATATTTTGGAAAGGCAGGGACAGAAGTACACATCTTTGGGTGAATAAATAGAAATTGCACAGCCGATAAAAATGACATTTGAGAGACAAGGGTGGAGAATGAGTTGAGATTTTTTTAAAAATCTGAAACCATAGAAAAGAAATGTAAAACAGTTATCTTTACAGTAAGAAGAACAATAAAAGAATGGCATGTCTGCCTGGGGGTGATGACCCAACAGTTACCAGATCAGAGAAAACAGAACCATTTGAATTTTTCTCTTTCATTTTATTTTTTTTTTCCTTCAAGAACAGTCTTCAAATGATAAAATTGGGCACTGACTTGCTTACGATTAAATTGACTCAAGTTTGGGGGAACCACTAAAAGGTCATTTAAGCTGCTCAGAATGCATTCCTGTCTCAAGCCTAGACACCTCTCAAGAAACTAGAAGATGTGATAGCAGAATCATTTCAATGATTATCAACTTATTCTGAGGACATGGAAAAGTGCCTGAAGTTATGACACAGAGACTTATAATACAGAAACTATGGACAGCACACATCTGGATAAAAATTCTCTTTTAAAAACAATATTTATTTGACAGAGAGAGACACAGCGAGAGAGGGAACACAAGCAGGGGGAGTGGGAGAGGGAGATGGAGGCTTCCTGCTGAACAGGGAGCCTGATGCGGGGGTCCAATCTCAGGACGCTGAGGTCACGACCTGAGCTGAAGGCAAACACCCAACGACTGAGTCCTCCAGGCACTCCTGGATAAAAATTCTAAAATTATAAGGATAGGATTATTTTAATATTTAGGAAACAGAATAGGTCATCCCTAGAAACCAGGAAAGGTTTGCTAAAACAGATTGTTATGATTAATCTTATTTTGTTTTTGTTATTACCTTATCAGATGAAAATCAGGGGTGTGTTTTTGTGTAGCGAATATTGTTATACACAAAAGCATATGCTGATTTACATCTTATGTTGATCTACAGTTTTGTCTGTTGATTTGTATATTAAATGGAGACATGTTAACTGAATGGCATTCTCACGTGGTGGATTCAGAGATCAGGGAACATGGCTTTAGGCTTATTATTCAGAGGAAGATGGCAATTTATGCTCTCCTGTAGTTTTAGAATGGTGTGGTCTGTATGGTTTTGGGGTCAGGCCTGGGTTCAAATACTGGCTCTAAGACTTTCTAAGTAAATCACAACACTGAGTTTTCTTGGCTACAAAAGAAGGTGAAAAAAATATAACAGTTATTTCATAGTGTTCTTTAAAAAAAAAAATTATTTATTTATTTATTTATTTATTTATTTTAGAGAAAGAGTGTTCATGTGAGTGGAGAAAGGGGTTCGGGGAGAGGGAGAGAGAATCTCAAGCAGACTTCCTGCTGAACACAGAGCCCAACATGGGGCTTGGTCTCATGACCCTGAGACAGTGAGCAAGCCAAAAATCAAGAGTTAGAAGCTCAACTGACTGAGCCCCCCAAGGGCATAGTGTTCTTTTGATTATTAGATTCAATAAAGCATGCCAAAATTTTATTTAAAGCCTTAAATAAACGATAGAAATTAATTCATTTTAGCAAAACCAGTACATCAAGTTCAATCATAACAAGAAAATAATGATTGTTTTCTAAATTCTAAATTTATTATTATAAATCCAGAATACATCTCTGCTTGCTTGTTTGTGTTGGAATAAAAATACAAAATATTCTCTCTATTTAGAGAGAGTTTAATACTTCGCTAAATTAAAACCAACCCATTTTTAGAGTAGGTGCAAAAGTACTTAACCGAGTTGTTTTATGTAAAGGCTGCCTAGACAGAGGATCAGCAAACTATAGCCCAGGGACTGAATGTTTTCTAAATAAAGTTTTATCAGAGCACAACCACAGTCATTCATTGACGTATTGCCTATGGTTCTATCATAGGTTGCAAGAGCAGAGTTGAATAGTTGTAACAAAGACCTTATGACTCACCAAGCCAAAAATAGATACTATCTGGCACTTTGGAGAAAATGTTTGCCAACTCCTGGCCTACACTAAAAAGCGTGCATATAATATGATATAATTATATATAGTCATATTTGGGGAGGTTATGCTGAAGCAAAGATAAGGAAATTCTGGAGTTTACAAGTTATGGTATGGAGCGAATGGGAATCCAAGTAATATAGACAGTGTGCACATTTAATCTATTGAAGTCACAAGAAAGTTACTGATTTTTGTTAAGCTTGTATTCAGAGATTATAACACAAAAATTGTGACTCTGAAGCATGGATTTAAAAACATCATTGGTGGGTACCTGGGGGGCTCAGTTGGTTCAGTGTCTGCCTTTAGCTCAGGTCATGATCCTGGGGCCCTGGGATCGAGTCCCATGTCGGGCTTCCTGCTGAGCAGGGAGCCTGCTTCTCTCTCTGCCTGCTGCTCTCCCTACTTGTGTGCGAGCTCTCTCTCCTTCCCCCATCCACTCCCTTGCAAAAATAAATAAAATCTTAAAAAAAACCAAAATGAAACAGAACAAAACATCATTGGTGTTGGAATTCAAGGAGTTGGTCTGAAGAACCATTAGAGAGAAGGACTCCCAAGAGAAGCTGAGTGTGCTTTGGGACTACTTGGCTGAGATTTTCCTCTTTAACTTTGATGGAAGTACTGGACCAGTTTTCTCACAGATCCAGGGACTTGTGAGAGCTTAGGAAATTCTCTACACAGCTTCCAGAAGCTACAAGCATTACACCTCTGAAAAAATATATTACTTGCAATAATAGTTGCTTTATGCTAAGAGCCTGGCATTGGAACTCTGTGGTAGTTTGGCTCAGTCATACTTGAATCAGGCAACCACCTTTACTAAAATAGAAACCACTGTCATCTTTTGCCCCCATTGACTCTGAACGCACACCTTCTTTAAGAAGTTTCAAAATAGGGGGACCTGCGTGGCTCAGTTGGTTAAGTGTCTGCCTTTGGCTCAGGTCACGATCCCGGGGTCCTGGAATCGAGCCCCACGTCGGGCTCTCTGCTGAGCTGGGAGTCTGCTTCTCCCTCTCGCTCTGCCTGCCACTCTGCTTACTTGTGCTCTCTCTCTCTCAAAGAAATAAAACCAAGCTTGAAGGAGTCTATGGAAAGCAACATTGTCTCGGTCCAGAGAAATACCTGCTGCGGGCTTACATTGAGTCTGGATAACCTGAAACCAAATCATAGAACTTTCGAATCTGGAACATTTGTAATGATTTATATCAACATTTTTCAACTTTAACCCTATTTTATAGGTGCAAAAGCTGAGGGTGATGAAGCGATTTGGCTACATGGTCACACATCTAGTTTCTGGAACAACACAGTTTAGAACTTGATCCTGAGGTTTAATGCCATTTCCTCTACACAAAATCCTTAAACTCAGTTAGAAAAAGTGTACCTATGAAGGGATTCAGTTAATGGGGTAGGAACCATTTGAGGTTAAGTGACTATGGACAATACTGTGGGAGCTTGAGACTGAGCCCTGAGGAAATGACAGTTTGAAACGGATCTGAGAGGAAAATTACTGTTGTATCAGAAACAAGGTGGACAACTTTATGTCAGTGACTGATTGGATCTTAATGCTCATAAACATGTCCGACATCTTAGAACCTGTCAAAATCCTGTCAGGAATGTGGCCAGTGGACTCCTGACAAGGAGGCAGTGAATAGAATGACAAGGGCTGACATGAACTTTTTAGGGACTAATTTTTAAATAGAAGGAAAGAGATGATAGTTGTGATGACATTTGGGATCTTTGCGCATGTGTCGGGGAGAGAGTGGAGTAGAATCATCATTCAACTTACTATTTTATCAATCTTATTATAGGGAAATAATTTCTCTTGCATAAATGATGGTAAGTCTGTGTCTAACCTCTGTAGGAAGGTTTCTGGTTCCCGCCAAGCTGGTTCTGTCTTCCGAATTAATTCCGGAGGAAAAATATAATTAAACATGAGAGAAACATGAATGCTAGAAAATAGTAAAATAAAAGAATAAAAGCAACCAACAAACAAATTTTGAGAACTCTCCGAGGGAACAGAAGACCATTTGTACTGGTGCACGTCAGTTGCAGACAGAGGAGGAAGGTGTCCTGAGGTGGTTAGTGAAGACCTTCAGATCTGTTCTCTCTCCTTCTGTCTTTCCCGTCCATTGCAGAGGTGACTCTGGATAGTAGCTTGAGAGCAGAAAACATTGCTGGGGGAGTAGTTCATGAGGGTGGATGCTAACTGACCAGCTGGCCTTCCTCACCCAGTGTAAGCCCACAGGCTTCGTGGATTATTATTTAGGGAGATTACCTCTCTTCTAAAGCATCTTGCCTGTGAGGCTTAAGGTAGAGCCCATACCAGTAGAGTTGTCTGGTAAGTTGGTTACAATTCAGAGCAATTCACAGTGGCACCTGAGCTTTCTACATTGAGACTCATTCTCTCTTCAACTCATTTAAACCAGGCAGAGTAACAGGTCTCCTCATGAAAGAATGAGTTCCCAGGCCAAAATAACAAGACTTCTGAAGACAACATAGATCCTCTCATACAGAAATATTGGAAGAGGTAGACTAAGAATTCACAGTAAATGTGAGGAAGATACTTTAGCCTATGAAGGAATAAACATATTAATTATGTAAAACAAAATAATAATAAATCAAGGAGGAAATAAATATAAAGTATGAATTTAAATGAAGAAAAATATATGGCATAAGTAGGATGGTAATACAACTACAAAATGAATTAATGAGCTGGAAGAGTAAATTGAGAAATTCTTCTAGAAGTCAGCAGGAATGCACAAAAAATAGAAAACAAACACATAGACCTATAAAAAAAGCTAATAGGTATGGCAGATCAAATCTAAGTGCCATGATCTAGTAAAAGACACCCAGGAGAACAGAGAAGATATATGGTAGGAAATAATCTAAAGAAATAATGATGATAAATTACTCATACATAAAGAAGAAGGAAGAACTCATTTTGAAAGGGCTAATGGATTGCCAGACATAGCATAAGAAGAAAACTCACACCAACATATATTATGATAATATCTAGGAACGGTAAGTACAAAGAAAACATTGTAAAGCTTCCTGAGAGAAAGTAAAGCTTATCTAAAATTAAGTAAGAATTGGATTGACATCAGACTTTTTGATGGCAATACTGGGTGCAAAAAGACAATGAAGTAATATTTTTCATTTAACAAAATTATTAAAAAATTTAAATATTACTTAAATTTAAATTTAAAAATATTTTGAAAATATTGAGAGGAAAATAACTTCTATGATAGGGTTTTATGTCTAGCAAAATTACCACTCAAAGGTGAGGGGCAAGAAAAATATCCCCAGGCATGTAAGACCTCAGAGAGTTTGTTTTATGAAAGCACACGCTAAGAATATTTTTTTGGAAAAGCATTCATTTCAGGAGAGAAATACATTCTGGAGATTGTGCAAGAGATATGTTGAAAGCGAGAAAGATAAAATATTGTGGGAATCCTAGACGGTAGCAATGGGATGTGGGGCGTAGATAGCAGGACACCGAGGGACCTTGTGAGCTTGCCAGACCGCTTTTCTATTTAGGGAGAAGATACAGATCTTGATAGGCTAATTTTATTCATTTCCTAGGGTTGCCATCACAAAGCACTACAGCGAGGGCAGTTGATGGCAACAGAAATTCATTTCCTCACAGTTCTGGAGGCTGAAAGTCTTAGACCCAGGTCTCAGAAGGTTTGGTTTCTTCTGAGGCATCTCTCCTTGGCTTATAAATGGCCAGCCTCTCCCTGTGTCCTCACATGGTTTTCCCTCTGTGTGCAATTATGTGTGTCCTAATGTCCTTTAATAGCGACACCAGTCAGATTGGATTAGAGCCCACTGCAGCGACCTCATTTTACCTTAACTACCTCTTACCAGACCCTATCTCCAAATACAACCACATTCTGAGCTACTAGGCATTGGGACAACGACGTAGGATTTGCGGGGCACACAATGCAGGCTATACTATTGATACTCTTCCAGCACACACCCATAAGGAAACTAGCCAATAATTATTCTGATTGCTTGGTATCAGGGAAATTACCAGCTGCTGTATGTTTTCAATATCACTTCTAGATATTGCAAGTTTAAGAAATAAATAAGGATAGATAATTATGTATATAGGTGACGATCTATCATATAGAAACAAAAATAGAATGTATAACTTTTAAGCCAGAAAGAAAATAAACTTGATCTATTCAGTAGAAAGCAGGAAGAAGAAAGGCTAAAAATGCAGGACATGGGAAAAACAAAATGAAAGAACAAATATAAGTAAACAAAACCAAACCCAATAATTGTATTAAATGTAAAAGTGTAAATACATTATTGACACTCTTTGATTGGATTTTTAAAAGATACAGCAGTAAGATAAAAGGCACAAAAAGGTAAAAAATAAAATAAAAAATGCATCTGGAAAAGAAGAATTTAAAGAAATCTGGAACAGGCATCTTAACAACTGACAGGTTAAAAAAAAAGGACCAAGGAGGATATCAGAGGTTGTAAACAGAGCAATAGGACAGAAAGATATAGGTATTTTGATCCATTATGGCTCTAATAACACAGCTGTAAATAATATCAAGCACCAACTAGCAGAATTTCAGGAAGAAATGGATAAATCATCAGGTGTGGCTAGAAATTTTTACACACCTCTCAAAAGCTCCTAGATTAAGCACCTGTGTGCATGTAAGCACACATACACACATGCATACACACACACACAGCAGCTGGGGGATCAAAGACCTGAACAACACAATACAATAAATAAACTCATGGTAAGATATAGAAATAGAGATGTATGAATTTCTACATCCAACAGAGAATACACATGACTTATAAGCACACATGGGACATTTACAAAAATTGACTATAAATCAATTTCATTACCCGAGTTCTCTGACCATAAGTTTTCTGAATTTTACATGTAATAAAATGAAACATTAATTACCAAAACAATAGCAAAAGCACATCTCATGCATTTGGAAGATAAATACTCCAAACCAATCTATGTATTAAAAATGAAGACATTGTATGTCAAAATTTGTGAATGCAGAGATGCAGAAAAATTTATAGCTTTAAAAATAACATGAAACAACAAAGATTAAAAGTAAATGAGCTAAATTTTCAGCTCATGATTTTGGAGAAATAGCAGGGACAAAACCCCAAAAAACAAGGACGGAAATGATAAGGATAAAGGCAGAAATCAAGAAAATCAAGAGCAGAACAATAGTGAAGATTAACAAAACCTAATGCTGATTCTTTGAAAAGATAAACAAGGTAGACCTCTGATAAGATTAATGAAGAAAAAAGAAGCAAAGAAACAAGATACATACAGAAAAAGTGATATAACCATAGATACAAGGGAGATTTGAAACAGAGACACTGAAGATCTTAGAGGAGTTGAATAGGTTCTTAGAAATATATAGCATATAAAATGCTGTAATTGTCACAAGTGGAAACTTGCATAGACCAAATAAATAATAACTTGGCATGATCTCAAACAATTATCCAAGACTGACAGCAATAAACAAACAAGCTCCCCCGCCGCAAAAACCCCTCAGGTTTCAATGAATAGTAAATTTTACCCAAATATCAACGTATAGTAAATTCTGTATTATACTAGTTGTTAAAGAAAGTACAGAAAGATCAAATATTCCCTAGACCACTTTTCACAATTTTACTGAAGTATAACTTACATAATATAAAACTGACCCACTGAAAATATTCAACTTGATAATTTCTAATACATTTTTACCGTTTTGTAACTTTCACTACATTTGCAATTCAGAACCAACTACATCACCCCAGAAAGTTCCTGTGTGCCTGCAGTCAATCCCCATTCCAACCCCCCTCCCAGGCAACCTTTGATTTGCTTTTTATCTCTCAGGTTTTATCTTTTGTAGAAACTTCATGCAATATATATACAATATGTAGCCTTCTTTATGTCTGGCTTTTTTCACTTACCGTAATGTTTCTCAGTCTCATTTACATCATTATTTGTATCACTCATTCATTCCTTCTTATTGCTGAATAGTCTTGCTATAGGTTATATTCATTTCCTAGGGCTGATGTAACAAAACATATGTGGTTTAAACAACAAAATGTATTATTTCATGTTCTGGAGGGTAGAAGTCTGAAATCAACATGTTGGTAAGGCTCTCTCTCTGAAGTAAGGTGCTCTCTCTCTGAAGGCTTAAAGGAAGGATCTTTCCTTTCCTTCCTGGCTGCAGATGGGTGCCAGCAATCCTAGACATTCCTTTGTTTGTGGCAGCATAACATCAATCCATTTCCATGACCATCTTCCCTCTGTGTTTGCCTCCAAATTTCTCTTTTTATAAGGATATCCATCATGGCATTAGGACCTACCCTACTCAAGGGTGACCTCTTTTTACCTGATCGTTTGCAGAGACTGTACTTACAAATAAGGTCATATTCACTGGTTCAGGATGGACATGAGTTTGGGGGGGAAACTATTGAACCCATGACCTATGCATATACTACATTTTGTTCATCTATTCACTACTTGCGGAATGTTTGGGTTGTTTCCAGCTTTGGTTATTACAAATATTCTCATAGAAAATTTTGTGTGGACATATGGTTTCATTTCTCTTGAGTAGATATCTAGGAGAGGAATAATTGATTCATATGATAAGTATGTATTTAAATTTTTAGGAAATAGTCGCATACTCTATTTCTACACATGATTGTCACATTTGGTATTATCATTCCTTTGTTGATACAGTTATTCTAGTGAGTATAAGGAGATATCTTATTTTATTTACAATGACCTGCTGCTTAATGATCTTGAGCTGCTTTACATGTACCACTAGCTCGTTACATGTATATTCTTTGATAAAATATCTATTCAAATATTTGACCATTTTATAATTAGTATAATTACTAAATTGAAAATTTTCTATATATATATATATAGTCTGGAAAAGTCCTTTATGAGATATATGATTTGCAAATGTTCTCTTTCATTCCATGATTTTTGTCATTTTTGTAATGGTTCTTTTGAAGAATGAAACTTTAAAATTTTGCTGAAGTCAAAATTATTTATTTAAATTATCATTTTTTTCTTTTATGGCTCACAGTTTTGATATCATAGCTAAGAACTATTTTGCCAAACGTAAGTTCACAGAGATTTCCTCTTATGTTTTTGTCTAGAAGTTTTGTAATTTGAGCTCTTATATCTAAGACTATGATCTATTTGAGTTTATTTTTTTGTATGGTTTGAAGTAAGGGATTAAGTTCTTTTTCTTACATATGGATATTCAATTATTCTAGCACTGGTTATTGAATAGTTTATTCTTACCTCATTAAGTTGCCTTGGCCCCTTTATAAAAAAATCAATTGACCATAATTTAAAGGTTTATTTTTGTGTCATTGATATATATATCTATCTTTATGGCATACCATACTGTCTAGACTATTGTAGCTTTATTGTCCTTCAAAGTATGCCTCAAGATAGGAGTGGTGGGTGAGAAGTTGTAAGTAAGGGGATGAAGGTATGGCTGGGGGGTTGCCCTCTCTCTTTTTCCCCCTGAACTCCATTAATCTATTCACAAAAGACCAGGACTTAGATTGACCCACGATTTGTCCTGGACTGTTGATGAACTGGCATGGGTCTTAGAGTAAGGAAAAGGGAATCTTTGGCAGCAGTAAGTCAAGAAGAGACATGAGGATGGGGCACCTGGTATGGGAGCAGGTGGCTTTCCCATGTTACAAAGGATCAGAAGACCACATCTCCATGGAGACATGATAGGACAATGATGGAGAGCACCAGTGATAGAGGTAATATTTACCATCATATTTAACCAATTAAGATAAAACATCGTGCCCATGAGACTCAACCTTATCTCCACTATGGTTCACAAAATTAGGGAAAAAAACTCTTGCACAGACACAGGCTGCCATAGTGGAGATCAGCTGAGAAGGTATGAATGAGGTCCTGTAACTCTATTGCCAACAGTCAAAAAGCAAATATTTGTCCTACTGTTAAAGCTCCTTCCATCTTCCATATCTTCCCCTAGTTTCCCTCCTTCTTGCCTACCTGCCGATCTTATTCCACATAAGATCTGGGTTAGTTATCGAAGGAAACGCACACTTCATTCCCCGATCCTGATGGCTACCGACAAGTGTTTTTCAGTACTTAGAATAACCATCAGTGGGGATGAGTTCTAATGTCCTCTCCTTTCTGGGTTCCTTCATAGGAAAAGGATTTTGGACCTCTTAAAAATGGCCTCCTAAAAATGCTTCACATGTTTCACAATGGGCTTTTTCTACTAAGTCACTACCTGCTCTAGAAGCAGAGTGGTTAACCATTTAGTTTCCTGACTTGCTTGTATTCCAGTTCTTACAGAGGCAGAGCACCTGGAAATCATGGAAACCCTGATGAGACTCCACACTTTCTATGGAACAGTGTCCAATAACACATAATTATTTTGTTTTATATATATATATTATAAATATATAAATATAAATATATTCATGTATTTCCACGGTGTGATTGAAGAGCAGTCTTAACAGCAGATGATGTGACTATCACATATGCATGTAAGATAAAATCACAATTGTAAGTACAAATTTTAACCAAATGAACAAGCTGTTGAACTAACTGAAATTCTCTTCACGCTTTTGTGGGGAATTCTCATCAGTGTTTGTTTAAAGAAAATAATAAAGGATAATCTATGTTGGTTGCTACATTCTACGCTACATACTGTGCTAAGTACTTCATGTATATTATTTAGTTTAATAGTCATGACAGTCATGTGAAGTAGGTTTATTACTCCTGCTTTATAAATGAAGCAACGGAGGTTTATAAAGTTGGTGTAACTGGTCCAAGGTGACAGAGCTAGTGTGTGTTAGAACTGGGGTTTGAAATCGCAGCCACCACACAGCAAAGCTGAGCTCTTGACCATGATGGTTTGTGATGTCACTGAATGAAGGCGGTGATCCATGTTTTACTTGGTTGGAAACAAACAGACAAAATGAAGAGGTCTAGTGAATTTTTCAGTGAGAGTCTTTCTTCCTCATCCTCTCTGTCAGTCTTCATGGAAGGATTAAAGGCATTTAAAGATTGCTTGGGGAGCTACGTCTGAAAAATTCCTTTCCAGATGACCAGATCTATCATCTTGAGCAAGTCATTTTTAGAAAATGTCTGACTGGGTGGCTCAGTTGGCTAAGCATCTGCCTTCAGCTCGGGTCATGATCCTGGAGTCCTGGGATGGAGTCCCACATCAGGCTCCCAGCTCCATGGGGAGTCTGCTTCTCCCTTTGACCTCCCCTCTCATGCTCTCTCACTCTGTCTTTCTCTCAAATAAATAAATAAAATTAAATAAATAAATAAATAAATAAATAAATAAAGTGAAATTCTGACTTCTGAGAATCCATTATGAAAATACGTATTGCCTCTAAATTCTCTGACCATATAAACTTTTGATTGTTGCTCGGCAGGACAGAGAGTTGAGAAACGTAGTCATTCGTCCTTGTTTGAGTGTCTTTTATTCCTTTGGTGGTCACAGGAAGCCATCAGGAGACCCTACTGATCAGAAGGCAAGCTGATTCTAGACAAAGGCATTGCTCCCAGGATTTAGTCCTTGCAGAAACTGATGACATTGTTGTATCTGTCACAAGACGGGGGCTCTAGTGACTCTTTCTTTAGGCTTCCCTCAGTTTTCAGATAAGTGTAATTTTCAAACCCGTGTTCCAAAAGAATTTTTTCCCCAAAATTTCCAGAATGCTTTTGTATTTAACACTTCTGTGAACTCTGTGACCATACACACTCATGTGGAAGGTCTATTCAGAGGTGGCTGAGCAGGCTGCCAGATTCAGCCTCTGAACCCTAGCACTTCTGCATTATAAATGCTCTTCTTCCCTGACAGCTGGAATTAAATATTCAGAGGCATTTGGCTTAGACTGGAATAGCTTAGTCAAACCTTAGTCACCTCTCCATGCACAGAATCTTTAACCCAGGAAAGGAGATTTGTTGGAAGCCAGGGAATCAACCTGAGGGATTTTAGTCATGATGTTTCAAGTCAGAGCTAGGTTCTATTAACTGTCTTGAAGAAAGAATGAGCTCACTGTGGGGTGGCTAACAAAGGTTGTTGCTGGAGTGTTCTCAACAGGCATTTTTCCATGAGGAAATCTCCTCTTATCGGTAACGTTCCGAGCAAACCTTTTTTGCGATTAATTGTCAAGTCCAAACATACATTGATATTCAGTCTCTATCATGGTCACCATATGTAGTTTCTGTACATAGGTGGGCTCGCTCTCTTAAAGCACTGAATTGAGATTTAAAAATTTACAGAGCTTAACCAATATTTGCTATGTTTGTCTGCTCTGTACTTCTATTACTTTTTTGGGAAACTCCTCTGACCAAATGTACCTGGTTCTAGCAGTCAGAGCAGTGTTTGTTACAGCTATGTCCCATCCTGGACCCAGACAAGCTGTGGGCAATAATCCAGACTGGGCCAATCATGGTGGCGAATCAAGGACAAGACTGCGACTCAAGTAGGGCCAGATCACTACCCTGGGTTAACAAAGAGAAGTGCACTTTATACTAGGAGGATATGAATCTAGGGTTACAGATAGCCGTTTATTCTGCAGTATAGTACCTGTCTATGGAAAGAAACCAAAATACAAAAGAAAGATGCAGCAGGTGGTAGAGTAAGATAGTCTTGACTACATGGTGTAGGTCCCAGAAGACAGGCCTGAAGGCTTCCCAGGTCCATAATCCCAGTTCTACTTTCTGCTTAATCAAGTTTGACTTTAGTATCTGTTACTTAATACACAAAAGTGCCATTATTAACATACTATACCAGGTACTGTGTTAGTTAAGGGAGAGACAATGATGAATGAGATATTCTATTATCTTAACTACCAAAACTGAAACATAGACAAAAGACTATGGAAAAATAGTCGGGGAAGGAGTTTGTGTTTTAGAGTTATTGAGAGTTTTTGAACACAAAAACCATGGTATGATCTATATTTACACTCTGAGTGTACACTCTATATTTACACTCTGGGTGAGCAAAACATTTTATGGCCTTTGCACCAAAGTGAGATTCTGGTCCTTGACAGCCCTATGGGTCAATATAGAGGGTTTTCTGTGGTTGCAGCATTATTTTGCCTAAGTATGTTTTGAATTCATTGATCATAACCTTTTTTTTAAGCCCTCACCTATCCAGACTTTGGATCTAAGAATTTAAATTCTTTTTTTTTTAAAGATTTTATTTATTTATTTGACAGAGAGAAATCACAAGTAGATGGAGAGGCAGGCAGAGAGAGAGAGAGAGAGGGAAGCAGGCTCCCTGCTGAGCAGAGAGCCCGATGCGGGACTCGATCCCAGGACCCTGAGATCATGACCTGAGCCGAAGGCAGCGGCTTAACCCACTGAGCCACCCAGGTGCCCTAAGAATTTAAATTACAGAAGTAAGAATTGTTCTTCTTCCTGAGCATTTTATTTGTTTCTGTCTGTTGATTTCTAGCTATGTAGTGTATCTCTTGAGGCTTGATGATAGACCCATACTAATCACCAAATGAAATAAATTATCAAGAACACTGAAAACAAAGACTACATTTTGATGATATTTTGTGTAGTAGCACTAAGTGTGCTTTCTAATGTGTTACAAGTTCTTAATGTATTAGTTTCCCATTGCTTCTGTAACAAATTACCAGAAATCTTGTCACTTAAGACAATAAAAATGTGTTATTTTTTAATTTTGAAGATCAGAAGTCAAAATTCAGTGTCACATATCTGTATGTAGAAGAATGAAACTCGACCATTCTCTTAAACCGTACACAAAGATAAACTCAAAATGGATAAAAGACCTCAATGTGAGACAGGAATCCATCAGAATCCTAGAGGAGAACATAGGCAGTAACCTCTTTGATATCAGCCACAGCAACTTCTTTCAAGATATGTCTCCAAAGGCAAAGGAAACAAAAGCAAAAATGAACTTTTTGGACTTCATCAAGATCAAAAGCTTCTGCACAGCAAAGGAAACAGTCAACAAAACAAAGAGGCAACCCACGGAATGGGAGAAGATATTTGCAAATGACAGTACAGACAACAGGTTGATATCCAGCATCTATAAAAAACACACAAAACAGATAATCGTATCAAAAAATGGGCAGAAGATATGAACAGACACTTCTCCAATGAAGACATACAAATGGCTATCAGACACATGAAAAAATGTTCATCATCACTAGCCATCAGGGAGATTCAAATTAAAACCACATTGAGATACCACCTTACACCAGTTAGAATGGCCAAAATTAGCAAGACAGGAAATAACGTGTGTTGGAGGGGATGTGGAGAAAGGGGAACCCTTTCACACTGTTGGTGGGAATGCAAGTTGGTGCTGCCACTTTGGAGAATAGTGTGGAGATTCCTCAAGAAATTAAAAATAGAGCTTCCCTATGACCCTGTATTTGCACTACTGGGTATATACCCCAAAGATACAGATGTAGTGAAAAGAAGGACCATCTGTACCCCAATGTTTATAGCAGCAATGGCCACGGTCACCAAACTGTGGAAAGAACCAAGATGCCCTTCAACGAACGAATATCCATTCGTCCATATACATATATGTGGTCCATATACATATATGTGGTCCATATACACTATGGAGTATTATGCCTCCATCAGAAAGGATGAATATCCAACTTTTGTAGCAACATGGGCAGGACTGGAAGAGATCATGCTGAGTGAAATAAGTCAAGCAGAGAGAGTCAATTATCATATGGTTTCACTTATTTGTGGAGCATAACAAATAACATGGAGGACAAGGGGAGATGGAGAGGAGAAGGGAGTTGAGGGAAATTGGAAGGGGAGGTGAACCATGGGAGACTATGGACTCTGAAAAACAACCTGAGGGTTTTGGAGGGGCAGGGGGTGGGAAGTTGGGGGAACCAGGTGGGGGTATTAGGGAGGGCATGTATTGCATGGAGCACTAGGTGTGATGCAAAAACAATGAATACTGTTACACTGAAAAGAAATTTAAAAAAAGAAAAAAAAAAGAAAAAAAGTCAGTGTCACAGGGCTAAAGTCAAGGTGTTAACAGGGCTGGGTTCTTGTGGAGGCTCTAGGGGAAAATCAGCTTCTTCATCTTTTTGAACTTTTAGAGGCTACCTGTATTCCTTGGCTGCCTGCATTCTTTCGCTCTTGGCTCCTTCTTCCAAGTTCAAAGCCAGTGGCCAGTATGTTCCATCTGTATGACCTCTGTTTGCATTGGCACATATCTGTACCTGATTCTGACTCTTGCTTCTCTCTTACTAGATAGGATCCCTGTGGTTATATGAGGCCCAGCTAGACAACCCAGGATAATCTCCCAGTCTCAAGGTCCTTAATTTAATTACATTTACAATGTCCTTTTTGTCATGTTAGATTATATATTCACAGGTTTTAGATTAAGACATGGACATTGTTGGTGGGGGCATTATTCTCTTAGCCATGAGAAATCTCCTATTGGATGAATTATTATAATATGACTGATGAGTAACTGATGGGCTATTAGTTATTAAGATGGGCTTCCTGATCTTAATTTTCATTAAGATGTTCATAGAGCCATTTCAGTCTTTATTATAGTGATGGAGGTGGCCTACATTAGCTAAAGCTCCAAATTTGAGCTAAGGACATATTCGTAAACTTGCTTTTAGCAAATAACCACATTAAAAATGATAACCTCTAGTTTTTAATAATTGTTAAGACATTATAAGAAGTCTACCTCAAAATTTGTAAACTTTTATTGTTTCATGTACAATGATCATGTGTCCTGGTTTTCAGGGCACAACCCCAATTTTGATAATTTTTTATATGATTACCCTATTCCTATACTGATAGGTCAAATCCCATAACGTAGTTTTGAAAACAGTCTCCCCTCTTCACAAAACTATGAAATTTAGCCATGCTAAAGGGCCCAATCATTTTCTTCTGTTGTAGTTCCTTTGTCTAATGTGGGGGAGTCTAAAATCCTATGTAAGTTTTCACACAATTACATGTCTCATGAAAAACTAGGTGGAAATACACTGGAAGAGGAGTTTTGAGTCCTGGTTGCTTTTATAAATTAGCACCAGCAAATACAAAGGGGTATATTAGAAGGTGGAGCAAACAACTTTGTTTTATAGAATAGGTGTATAACTCAAAATTAGCATGTAATTTACATATCACAAATCAGGTGTTTTTCTTTATTTTTAAAAATCAGATATTTCACAAACACCAGAAGATTTTCATTGTAAAAAGAGTCATGAAACTTTCATGTTTTAATTGTATTGGGATTTTCCTAAAATTTGATTGTGTTGGAATTTTGATTGTATTAGGATTGTATTGGACTGGAGTCTTGGATACACCTTCTCTTCATTCAGATACTTATTTAGTGCCTGCTCTGTTGTGGCCATCCTGTTGGACACTGAGAAAGAAATCTGGGACAGAATGTTTTGCATGATATAATATTGTAGCTTCCTCTGGAATGTTACTGGTATAATTGATGAAAATGCTTTGGCACTGCTGATTCTCCCAGCTGACCTTTAATTAGGAACTAACTAATTACCTATTTATTTTTAAAAATAAAGCTAACATCAGATACTTCTTTTAAATAAGTAATCAGATATTTATTTATTGTTTCATTCTTTTCTCTATAAGAGAGATATATTTGAGTGGAATTTTGGGGGAAAATTTCTTTCTATGGGGAAAATTTGAAAAAATTATGATGAATGTGGTCAACTTGTTGGAGAAGTTGTTTTAACAACAGAATGAGGATAGTTAGTTCTAAAGGAGCACATGGTCTAGTTGTGAGGGACAGACATGGGATCTTGTGATTGAAAATCAGAACAATATAACAATTATGCTAGCTGTCCACCCAGGGTGCTCTAGGAACACAGAGGCTGGGGTTCAAAATCTAACACGCAGATCTTCTAAGTATTTCTGGTGGAAGCAGTGCCCTCCTTTAGCATGGGAAGATCCATGTGAACTGGTCAGGTAAAGGCAGTGAGAGGGGCAGCCCATGCGAAAGACCGTATATGTCAATTCAGTGAAGTAAGAAACAGTATTTCTGTGTGGCTGAGCAAAGGTGTATAAACAAATAAGAGATCAGGACAAAGGGGTGCCTGGGTGGCTCAGTGGGTTAAAGCCTCTGCCTTCGGCTCAGGTCATGATCCCAGGGTCCTGGGATCAAGCCCCGCATCAGGCTCTCTGCCCTGTGGGGAGTCTGCTTCCTCCTCTCTCTGCCAGCCTCTCTGCCTACTTGTGATCTCTGTCTGTCAAATAAATAAACAAAATCTTTAAAAAAAAAAAAAGATCAGGACAAAGAGGTCTTAAAGAGCCTCACACATCCACACATCTAACTAAGGAATTTAGCTTTCCATAAAAGCTGGAGGAGGGGTTTATTTGGAGAATGTTCAATAGGGAAGTGATTTTATAACATTTGCATTTTAAGAGGTTGTCACTTGAGCTCTATGGATAATAGATAGGCTGACAATAGATAGAAGCATGAGATCTCAGGAGTTCAGTTGAGGGTCTAGCTGGGAGGTGAGGAGAGTCTAAACCTGTCTAAACAGCAGTGGGGTTAGAAAGGAAAAAGTGGATTTCATGGGTAAAATATACAATCATATAGCAGTTTGATTTTTGTATGGTAGAAAAGTGGTTATTATTTACTTAGAAAGAAGATCATTTCTAAAAATTATCTCTGATCATAAAAAAGATTATTTTCAAAGTAAAAAAGCATTTATCTTCTAATGTCTGACATCAGTGGCATCTCTGTGGTGTTGGTACAGGAGCCCAGACTCTCACTGGCATGCCACAGAGAATGTGGTGTTATTTTTTGAAATTTCAATTTGGGTAAGAAACATACAGTTTAGCTGTGTTTTTGTGGGTTCTCTGGATGTGGCCATACACTGAGTTTCTTGTGATAGGGGAGATGTCTTATCCCAGGAAGAGTCAGGCGTAGGAATGAGAAGACCCTGGTGGTGGTCCTCTCCTTGCTTCCCCATGAGATTGATCCCAGATTTTCTGATATTCAAAAAGGGATTATGATACCTGTCCTGGATCTCACAAAGCTCTTAAGCGGGTAAACATAAACCAAGTAACAAAAAAATAGCTTTGAATATTATCAGGTGTTAGACTAGGAAGCAGTGTGCTATTTAGAAACATGATGGGCTTTGGCTTCATTCGATACAGGTTCGAAACCCAGGTGGAAATACCTTAGAGGCAAATTGCTTAACCCCATTTGGGTTGTAATTTCAACTGTATAATGGATATAAATAGCACCCATTTCAAGGCTCATGTGAACTAACACATGTAGAAGAAGTCCTACTGATACTCCTTTTCTCTTCCTTTGCAGAAAGAAGTGGCCGGTGAGAACTTGGTTCTTTTCCTACTGGCCTAGGTATCTAGCTTTTCCTCTCAGGGTGAGGAGGGTGAGGTGGGTAGAGACCTTGCTGCTGCTCTTGGTGTCTGTCAGGCTGAGGAAGACAGATGTTCTGGGATGTTCCCTGTGCCACCTCTTTTAGGGTCTCCTATCGGCTTTGGTCCTTGAGGGAAAACATCTGCTGCTCTTACTGCAGCTTCTCCATTGTCATTTGTCTTCTGATTTGCTTCTGTTTATTTGAAATTTTCATGGATCATTTTAGTAGCCTCCCACTTGACTTTTCCTATCTCCTCCTGCCCCCATTTTGCTCTTTAATTTTCCCATTTTGTTTTCATGGCTACATCATTTATCTTCTTATCAGGCGCTTTGGTTGGGTAGAGATTTTGACACGTGTCTTATCTGTTGCTTCCATCTTGGATTTATCAGCTTTGGCCAAAGAAAACTCTTCAGGCAGTGGGCATGGTTTCCTTTTATTGTATTTTTCTTTCCTTTACTGGTCACCCCATTTCTTCTCTGGTCCTACACCAGATTTCCCCCTCACTTCTAGGTTTAATGCTGTCATCTGCCCTTAATGTCATCTCCAGAATGTACTCTGGCTTCTTCCCTGGACATCTTTGCTCTCTTGGCTCTCCACCACTAACATCCCACAAGCCCTTGCTCTTCATATTCCTGTGAGGCATCTGCAGCTTATAACCTTTGCAGGGGGCACTAAGCCTTTTACTGATGACCATAGGGGGATATCACCTGGAGATTTCTTAGAGAGTAGTGCCTTAGGGAGAGAGGAGCCACAGAAAGAGGAGGACCTCACACATTTGAATGTATAACATAACACATATGGAGCACTTTACAGTGGCTACCATGTGGTAAGTGTTTAATAATTACTACTGCTCAGTACTGGTTGATTACGGATGGCATTTTGGGAGGCTGGGGTAGAGACACCTTGCAACATTTGGAGATTGTAAAACTTAATACCATTCTGATCTAGTCACATGACATTTCATGTTCAGTGGCGGGAACAGAGAAAGAAACACGACTTTGATGTTGGAAGTTGAAAAAGGAATGTTTGGCCCACTGTGATTGTTAACGAGTTTGGGGCAGAATCACCCACTCATCTCTTGAAGACCTGGTTCACAGTTTTCTGCCTGCTCGTAAACCACCCTTTCTCCTTATTATTCTGACTTGAAGTATGCACTCATATTCTACTTCCATTTTTTAGAAAGTTCACTGGCCAGCTTGGAGCCGATCTAAAACTATTAGCACTAGTGGCATTTCCCCCTGCTGTGTTTACGTGGCATTTCTTCCTTTCCTGTTTAAGTTCATGTGTTTATTGTAGCGCTTCTCGTGGTCAGATTTGTGTTCCAGTTTCTTGTGTATGATCTGTCATTTCTGGGGGACTGTGAGTTTCTGGAAATTAGGAATCATGTTTGGGTCTTTGCATTTTCTGTAGAACTCATATAACATCTCATACAGAGCGGGTACTCTTTCACGTTAAAGAAACTAAAAAAATAGTCTGTGCCATGATTAAGGGCCAAATGTCAACTAAGTCCAACATAAAGAAATGATTCACTATTTTACAGATTGTCCGTAGAAAAGTTGTTGACAAAAGCTTCTGCTGATGCACTAGCACCAGTTTGTATGGACCCAAGAGTGCTATCATTGGATCTCTAGGAATTTTTTGAGCTAGTTGTGAAGCCATTGGGAACTTGAAATTGGCTTTGCTGGGAATATTTACCCCATGGAAATCAGCATGCACTTCCGATCAAGGCTATTTTTTTCTTTTGAGAGAATTGTCTAGCTGTCCATGGCTATCTTTGAGATTGTCTTAAACAGCTAAACTTTGCAATAGGAAGCTAAACAGAAGTGCAACCCACGAATTGTCAGTGGGGCAATTAGTTTTCGAAATAGGGTGAGGGCAAGTGGGGACAACAGGCTTATAATGCTGTCATGAAGAACAGCTCAGCTCTTCCTCGAAAACAAAAGCAAAACCAGATCACAGCGGAAGAAAGCAAGATAACTCCTCGCAGGCAATTTCTCAAAATGGCAAAGCTAGTTCAAGATATTTGCAGGCACCGAGATCTGTCTTGTAATCTAGTCTAGTGGCTCTTAATACTTAAAAATATTTTGCTTCTCTGCCATAGACATATCAAGTTTCCGACAGCATTAAGGAGCACTTTAAAAAACTACCGTGTTAGAAGAAGAGGTTAGAAAATCTACTTGGGGTTATGCAAAGCATATTTAGCACATATCGAAATAAAATGGGGAAATTAAAAACCACTTCTCACTTCGTAATTTCTAGCAGAGTTAACGATACAACATATGAATGATTTCTTAGTGATTCTTATCTGCGAAGACTACAAACATCTTTCATGTTATTGCGCCTGCTTATTTATTAATAACATCTTCACAGATTCTTGTAATTATGAAATTCTTCAAATAATGGTTGTCTAAAGTAGAAATATTAGTCAAGTCCATATACTATGGTGAGACAGTTCCAAAAGAGTGATTATAAAGTTATTTTAAGATGATTTTGAAAGTGAATCAAAATATCTTTCACAGGGTATCAGAGTTGTATAATCTGAATATAGTAAAATAATGTTGGGCTCAGTTTTACTTCAAAGTCTTTAAGAGGTTGAGAGTACAAAATAAATCACACAAAGTAGTTAAAAATAGTCCATGATGTGTAAATATGGTATTTTTGGCTAAAAGACTTCTGGCATCTTACAAGTGACGTATGAAGTCCACTAAAGACTTCTGGGAAAGTTGGAGCTACCATGTTGACTTGGGGGGCTGAAGTAGTGTAGCTCACATATCCAGTTAGTCTTGCCTGTTGAAAAGCACCAGGCATGGGCCCTCAATCACCCAGTGAAGCCATCTCTGGAGATTTTTTCCCCTTGCTTTTCAGCAGTCCACTGTGTGCCTAAAATTAACAACATGCTACAATGGCTTTTTATAAATGGAATCCCTTAAAGTGATATTCCTTCCCACACTTTTGCAGCCTTCCGGTGGGAATTACTACTGGACTCCACTTATTTGAACAGAAGGTGTGAGTTTAAAGGCATGGACAAACATGCCGGCCATATATTAGCTGTCCTTAGTGATGTACGGATGGATGCTTGAGTGACTTAATGGGCTTAGACTGGCCTCAGAAATCTATTTCACCAAATGCTAAACCTTCACGGAAACCTACCTGGGAAGACTGAAAGTGTTCTGAACAGCTATCTCCACTGAATTTTTCGGCTGAGATTCTCATTTTTCACCTGGTGGTTTTAGTGCCATGAAGCTCCATCCGTCATCACCATCTTCTGCGAGGAGCTGTAGAGCAAACTTCTGTGACTAGCCACAGGTAGAATCAGCATTCTTTACGAAGGAGATGCTTTAAATAAGGAAACAGAGAGACATCCAAAGGAACAGTGGAAGCTAATTGAACTGCTAGCTGAAGACCAACTCAGAATGACCTTGATGGTGGTGGTGATAAACATTTATTGAGTGCTTAGTGCTGCCATGATAGTAAATCATTTAAACCTCACAAAATCCAATTGAGACAGACACAATTCTTAAGTCTGTTTTACACATGATGAAATTGAGGAAAAATGGAAGCAACATACCCTTGGTTATAGAGCTAGAAACAGATGTATGTTGGCTTTTCATCCCAGGAGTCTGACTCCAGAGCTGACTTTTTTTTTTTTAAGATTTATTTATTTATTTGGGAGAGAGAGAGAGAGAGAATGCACGTGCATGAGTAGGAGGGGCAGAGGGAGAGGGAGAGAGAATCTCAAGCAGACTCTGCGCTGAGCGGAGAGCACCAGCTCGGGGTTCGATCTCACGACACTGAGATCATGATCTGAGCCAAAACCAAGTTGCTTGCTTAATTGACTGTGCCACCCAGACATTCCCAGAGCTGACTTCTTCTTCTTCTTTTTTTTTTAAATATTTTATTTGTACAGACTGAGATCACAAGTAGACAGAGAGGTAGGCAGAGAGAGAGAGGGAAGCAGGCTCCCTGCTGAGCAGAGAGCCCAATGCGGGACTCGATCCCAGGACCCCGAGATCATGACCTGAGCCGAAGGCAGCAGCTTAACCCACTGAGCCACCCAGGTGCCCCCCAGAGCTGACTTCTTAACTAACACTCTTGAATACCCAAAATGATCCTCCACCACGGGGCACCCAGGAATAATGGAGACAGTGCCTGAGACAGTATGTGCATGTCCTCAAAAACACAGACCTAACCCATGACCTAATTTCCCATTCTTCCACAGCGTCTATATTTTACCCAACTTCATATAGGCAAGGTCAATCATATATTTGCTTGATTTTTGCAATAAGCTTAGGGTTTCCATATTTGGTGAATAAATATACAGGCTGCCTTATAAATTTGAATTTCAGAGAAGCAAAAAATACTTTTTAAAAGTATCAGTACATCCCAAATATGCTTGGTACCTATTTATATGAAAAGATTATTTTTTTGTTCATCTGAAATTCCAATTTAGCTGGGCATCTTGTATTTTATCTGGCAACCCCAGGTAAGCTGAGCTTCGAACCTGAATGCCAGCACCATGAAAATCATTCTTTCATCTTTTGGAGATGATAGGGAAGAAAACCCCTGCAAACTTGCCTTAGGTTTGTCAGGTTGGAGATGAAATGTTAGTCAAATATGTCTTGGGATGGAGTTAAACAGATGAGATGTGGCGTTTCTATCAATCACAGCTACATTCTCTGGTATTCATGGAGTTGTGTTGCGAATGGGGAGGTGTGTCTTGAGCCCAGGTTATTTTACTTTGATAGCTGCATAGCACTGCAAACCCGTCACGTAGATTAAAATAAAATCCCTAAATGTTGTTTTAATGAGGTGAGCCCCACATTGCAAATGATCTTCTTTGCTGTGGCCTCTAAAATAAAGTAATCGACCCTGACGCCATTCAGCGTGGGACACATAACTCAAGTCACGGTCAATTATCTTCTGGTGGACTTTAACACAGTGGGAGCCATTGTCCACGTAATGACTATGGGGCTTGCAGGGCCCACGTAACTCCGAGGGGCCCCTCGAGTGCCTCACCTGTGATTAAAGGGCCAGGCCTCATTCATCTTTGCCTGCCCAGCACTTAGCACTGTGTCTGCCACACTTATATTTACAACAAACACTTACTGAGCGCCCACTTTGCACTGGACGTGAGGGCCACAGGAGGAAATGACTTAAGTCCTGGCCCTGTTCTTGTGGGGTTTATAGTCTGGAGAAGGTGTTCAATAAGTAAGTGGAAGAATAGTTAATACAGAGAGTCAAAGCCTTTGAGAACTGGAGGATTCCCTGCCACTCTTCCAATAGATGAGGAAGTGGAGACCCAAGGAGGAACACCATATCAGAAGTAAGAAAACTGGAGCTCGGAAACCACTTTACTATTTAGTTTTTGGGAAAGTCACTAAGTTTCTCTTAGCCTTAGTTTGCTTGTCTGTAAAATGGAGATGGTATTTCCACCTAGGTTATAAGGTAAAAATAAGATAATGGTCCAAAGGCTGAAAAGCATTCAGTAATTGTAAAGTATAATGTTCAGAGACATAGAATTGAGATTGCATAGTCAAAACTACAAAGACAGCTTGGTATAGTGGTTAAGAGCACTCAAGCTGGAGCCCGATACCCAGATTTATGGTCAGACTCTTCCATCTACTGACCGTGTGACCTTTGGCAAATTATTTAACCTGTGCCTCAGTTCCCCATCTATAAAATGAGGGCAAATAGGGTACCAACCTTGAAGGATTATTGTAAACATTAATTGAGTTAATATATGACAGCATAATAAGCACTCCATAAATATTGTTTGTAACCCAAATCCACTGTAACATCTGGGTATGGGAGGATAGAGTTGTTGTCTTTGGGCTACTGAGGCAATGCCCATTTACTATCCGTCCTTCCATTTCAACACAGGGAGATGCATTTTGAGAATATAGTAATGAGAGATGTAAGTTCTACAGTCTGTTTCTTAAATAATTTTCAGGTCAAGGGATGTTTTTATAATCATGTGCTTTGATCAGAGATTTCTGAACAGTCCCCAAATCAAAATATCAGCAATGGAGAATAGAGAGGAATGGAAAACTGATTTATTCATTCCCAGTCAATAAAGTAAGCTTGCAGTAGCTGGATTGTAAATACCCCTGCAAAGTGAGATTTACAAGACATAATATTGGAAGACAGATTTATCCCAGTTGAAAGTGCATTGCTGTTGAAGCAAGATCAGTGGAATTTATAAGATGGAGCCCTGAATGAGAAGAACTCAGAGGCCTTGGGGAGTCAGACTCATGAGGTTTGCTAGGCACAAGCTGGATTTGCATCTTCAAGAAGGCCAGTCAAAGCATTTTCTGAAAATACTACAAGGAAAGGAGAAAAACAACTCAAGGCAGGGGCATCAGCTTTGTTTAAAACTTCCCTTTGCTCAAGACTGTGGGGTTTATAAATCAAAATTATGTGTCCAGTGAGGAAATGGGAAGTAGAACTGTTTCCAAAAGAAAAAAAGAAAAGAAAGCAAGTGATTCATTTTGGCCTAAATAATTGAAAATGCAGAAAGTCCAAGTGTTCCTGGCTTCTTTGCCATGAGCTTATTTGTCGTTTTTGCTGTCATGTGGCAGACTCCATGATGAAGACTTGGAAGATGGGCCATTAGAATCCATAAATCTAAACTATTTGGTGAAATCAATGGGATCCCAATCTTCAGCTACCCACAGGATTTTTTACTTCCTTTTTACATGGGGCAGAATCCAAACGAAGCAACATGTTTGCATTGATTTTATGTGATAGAAAGGAAGAGAGGGGCACCAGGGTGGCTCAGTTGGCTAAGCATCTGACTCTTGATTTCAGCTTTAGTCACAATCTCAGGGTCAAGAGATCAAGCCCTAGATCAGGCTTTGCACTTAGTGTGGAGTCTGTTTGAGATTTTCTCTCTCTTCCTCTTCCCCTCTCCATGATCGCATGTGTTAGCTCTCTAAATAAATAAATTAAATCTTTAAAAAATGGAAGAGAAAGGAAGAAAGAAAGGAAGAAGAGAGGGAGAGAAGAAGAGATGGAAGAAAGAAAGAAGTAAGAAGAAAAATGGGGGGAGGCAACTGGGGGTCTTAGTTGGTTGCATGTTCAACTCTTGATCTCAACTCAGGTGTTGATCTCAGTGTCCTGAGTTTAAGCCTTATGCAGGGCTCTATGCTGGGCATGGACCCTACTTTAAAAAAAAAAATGATGTGAGGGCAATCTGGCTGTGACATCTGTCACCCCATTGATTGCCAGGTTGATTTGTCTGATCTGGCTTGCTTGCGGGTGTCCCCTTCCTTCTTCACTGTTCCATGTGCATCCTTCCTGAAGATGCATGCTCAGTCAAAGAGGATGACTTTCCCCAATAGAGGAGAGGACAGTTCTTTGGTCAAGGGTATACCAGTAGCTGCACTTCCCCCCTAGAACCTCCAAACAAGCTCTCAAGGTCCATTTGTAAGAGAGTATAGGGTAGTTAAGCTTCCAAGACTCCAGACACATCCAAATGAGGCACTGCATGTGACAGTCTGCCTTTCTAAAAAATAAAATAAAATAAAATAGAGAGAAATGGGGCCAAAGGTAGCTTTTCTGGAGATATAAAATCAGATTTCTAAATGTCACACTGGAATGTCTGATGGGCATTTGGTTCACCTTAAGGGCTGAGTCACTTCCTGGTACAGGGCCCTAAGCGACTGAGAGTCAAACAAGATGTATATTGTGAACTTGTTTTTGGCTTTGAACTATCACATCCTTGAATAATGCCACCAATCAGATTAAGTCCTACACATTTTCTTGATGTCTAGAACATCAGCAAAATCCCAGGGAGTGGGGTTTCATAGTTTTTCAGGATTTTCCTTCCAGAAGCCCAAAAACATTAAAAAATATTCATTCCTACTATAAAACACCATAGAAAGAGTTAAATGACATGATAGAGAGTAGCAAAATGGGTGAAGAATGCAAAGAAGGGAGATTTTGTTTTCCTGGTAGGGGGGATAGAAGATTTTTTGGTAAGGGTGGGAGGTACATGGGTGTAGGGGCATGGTGGGGAGCTTTTGAGCTGAAGCCTGAAATGTAGCACAGAGTCAGAAAGTTGTCAGCAGGATAAAAAAGATATGGTCTATGTGTACAATGGACTATTACTCAGCCATCCAAAAGAATGAAATTTTGCCATTTGAAACAACACAGATGGAACTGGAGGGTATTATGCTAAGTGAAACAAGTCAGTCAGAGAAAACAAATACCATATGCCCTCACTGACATGTGGAGTTTAAGAAACAGAACAGATGTACATAGGGGAAGAAAGAAAAAAAAAGGAAGAAAGGAAAAAGGGAGACAAACCATGAGAGACTCTTAACTATAGAGAACAAACTGAGGGTTTTTGGAGGGGAAGTGAGTGTGGGTGGGTGGGCTAACTGGGTGATGGGTATTAAGGTGGGCAGTTGTGATGAGGATTAGGTGCTGTAGGTAAGTGATGAATCACTAAACTCTATTCCTGAAACCAATATTACACTATATGTTAAGAAACTAGAATTTAAATTAAAACTTGAAACAAATAAAAACAACAAAAAAGAAAATTGTTAGCAGAGGGGCTTATGGAATGAGGAAGGACAGAAAGAAACAGACTAGGATTAGGACTCTCTGGTCATTAAGAGTATTTATTAAAAAAAAAACTGATGGTAATTTTGATAAGTTAGACAAAGACAATAATTCTAATTATTTATCTATTTATAATACAAATGGAGATTAAAAGTCCCCTATCCCGGTCTGCCAACACTTGATATTTTACCATAGAGACTGGGACATTTGTACTTTGCTCCAAAGATATCATTGCTTTAAAATTTACAAATATTAGCCTCATAGGATGTAAAAGAAGTAAAAAGACTATATGAAATAACCCATTATTCTATGGATAAAGTAGCTGAGTCACAGAGAGATGAAGTGGCTCATTAAAAGGTCACAAAGCTAGTCAGCAGCAGTGCTGGAACTAGAACCTTAGTCTCTCAGCTCTGAATTTGGAAATCTCAGGACGTTACCTTCTGGTAGAAGGTAGAGAGTACTTGGTAAATATGTGGAAGGAGCCATTTGTTTAATTTCCAAATAAGGACATGGAAAAGCAGCCGCAAGACCAATACCCAGCCATACCTCCTCAGGGTTCAGCAAAAATAGAGAAGGGAATTAAAATATCTAGGCTTCAACCTTTGTGGTTCATCCTTGCAAAAAAGGTCTCACCCAGTCACGGGTGAAAGAGAAATATATTTTGTGTAACTAGAAAAATAAATGTGCTTCAGTTTTAATACACAGGGATATTCTGAGAAAAGGGTGGTGATAAAGTTTTATTGGTTGAAAAGTTTTTGCTCTCTTGTTAACTGGACTCAATCTGAAGACTCTTCGTTTCCATTCATTAGAGAGGCGATGAGAACTAGCCTTGCTTAAGGACTGGTTGCTGTTTGGATAAGTTCAGGTTGTGTGCTACCTTCCTGGAGAGGGTGGATCCTTTCAACTGTGAACTCCCTAGGGTTAATGGTTTATTCATCTCTGTATCCCCAACAACTAGTGGTGAGTCCCATGGCGACATTCAATTAAAGTTCTTAGGTGGATCAATATCTTTCTAGACAATTTATTCTGAGCTACAAACCTCATTTCTTTTTTCTTCACAACTTGCCTTATTAAAATGATAGCAACCAAATCCCAACCAAAGTGTTGCTATCATCTGTGATGTGATTTCCTGAAATAAGCCTTGTGGTGGATGGGTCCCCCAGCTGGGTTTAGGGCTCCACTGCAATACAGATTAGATAGCATTCCTTTTTTAAGAACTGGTTTAATCAAGTAAAACTTCCCCTTTCCTAGTCAGGGACTACACAAGTGAGAGCTTTGGCTTTCTAATTTATCAGCCAGTAAATTACAACAGCAAAGGTCTTGTGTAGGCCAGGGATTTTCCACACAGAATGAGGGGGATCCTGGGGGGCCAGGCAGAGCAGATTAGATATGTGACTCATGGTTTGGGTAGCATTACATGTGAACCTGAAAAAGGTCAAGCAGGGAAAAGCTATTTTCTATAAAAATAAATTAAAAATATAAAAGCTCTCCTTCAAGACATGGGGATTTTGAACTCTGCCGTAAAATTATTATTGAGAACACTGATTAATTTGTAGAAGTATAAAATGAAAGTTACTTAAGAAGTCGGAAGTAAGGCAAATTTCAAAAGCCCAGACAATTAGAAGATAAAGCAGAAGCAGCTAAAAGGATCTAATTTTCATATAACTCTCATATTTTCATACCAAAAAGTATCATTTATTTCTGGGGTCTTATAGTCCCTATAGTTTATGTTAGCAGAAAACCATGACTGTTGAGATTCTGGCTCTACTTCATTCTGAACCTGAAATATTAGTTTATTATTAATTACATTATCAGTAAGGACCCTAAATAATCACTCACCTTGTCTCCCAAGTGTGGATTAGAAGTATTAAACTTGAGCATATTTGAAAATGTTATGAATTTGCATAAGAACATTTAAATAAGAAGCTATAGCAGAATTCTTACCTAAAAGGATGCCTAGATGGTCTCTGAGGACCTTTCCAATTGAGTGACTCAAATGACTTTAAATAGTCTTGGGGATACAAACAAACAGAAGTACAATTTACATATTTCTTACTGGTTTTTGCTCTTTCCAGCTGACATTCTGCCTACCATGCTCCCCTTGTAGAGAGATCATCATCTCCCCTGACTTGTTCCCTCTCACTGGACAGTGACCTCCAAGCCTTCTGATGTGTCTGCTAAGATTCTGCAGGCTGAAGAGAGGGCTCATGAAGTAAAGGCAATACAGTCTCTGATCTGGACCAGAGAAGAGACCAGTCAGGCTGACCCTTATCAATGAAATCTGGAATGCTTCTCCAACAGGTCCCAAACCTGACCTCTGGCCCTGTACCCACCTGAGGGAGTGAAACGGAACAGGTGTCTAAGAAAGGTGAAAAGGAAGGATAAAAGGATAAAAGGGCTATAGGTTGTTCTCAGCTGGGATTTAGAGGGAGGGGGCTCTAAGCCTTTTTGGAGAGGTGGGGATTTGAATTGCTCTTTGTTTATTCAGTGAAGCCCCAGTAGGTTCTCAAGTGTCCCCAGCACAAATAAGGGACCATGGCAGATGGGATGGAAACAATGGCCATGTCAATGGTAAGAACCCAGCCAGGCAAGGTAGCATCTGCTTTTGTCTTCTTTCCTTCCCTTGATTAGAGGAAAGAGATGATGGAGCCTTCTGGGCAGATTTTACAGTAATCTCTTGATTTGAATCACAGAATATTAGTGAGGGAAGGCCACAGGGCTGAGGAAGTTGAGAGCAGAGAGAAGTTATGAGCAAGTTGGAATAGGAGCCCCACAGATGTATTTCCCTGGTCTCATGTTCCTTTTGTCACATTGCCCCAAGTATGCTTTGCTTGCCTTTCATCTTTATCCCGTTTCCCTTCAGTCTTGATTTCTTGTTTGTTTGCTTTTTTTCCCTCTCTTAACCTGCAGACTGAAAGCTCACTGAAGTCTTTGGTTGTTTTGTTTTGTTTTGTCCTGCTCTGGCTCTTCTGGGAGATAAACTCATTCAATTTATCTGCAATTTCGATCATGAACAACCATCTCTCTTAGATTAGACATGTCTCATCAGAGGTCACTCCAGCCTACATTTTCCTCCAGCAAAAATAAGTGCTCTGAAAGGTGACCCAGCCGTGGTGGGGAAGAGGAGCACAGGGGACTCCCGTGACTGTGATATATGATGATATTTCTGAAGAAAGTCAAAAGCATTTGGAGACTAAGTTTTGATGAATTGCAGGAAATGGCGGGTTTGCAACCATTCCAGAATTCCCAGGGACTGATTGTCATCGGGCGACGATAAGAATTTTAACTAGCATGTTATGGAACCAATACCAAGGCCAGGACTCAGGCAAAAGCATTCTGCTTGGGTCTCCTATTATGCAGCATTTGCCCCTGGGAGAAGTGCTTAAAGTTGTTTTTAACTTACCTGAGACTTATTTCTCCTTGTCTGCTGAGGCCAAGAATTAGCAGAAAGGAAAAGGAAAAAAAAAAAAAAAAGCCTACTGCAAAATACTCCCCTATGAAGATGGAAAATATTTCCCTGCCCTTAATTCCTGTTCTAAGGGCACACTTTCTCCTATGAAACCAACCTACATTATAGAATCCTTAACTTGGGCATGAAGTTGTCAGGAAAAGGACAAACATTTCTTTGTGTATCAATGGACCTTCACCTTCCAACAGCCAGTGCTGGAAAACACACAGCAGGGACACAATTACACAAGAACAAGAACACAACTGAGACAGTTGAAAACATTATCCCACTATAGATCATGATGACTCAGTTTCATAAGAACAATTGAGGGTAAAGCTAATAAACAAAAGGAATAGTAGTGAACAAAAGCTTGGGAAGGAGGTTGGCGCTCAGTGACCTTTTGAGTAACCCAATCCCTGAAACTCTCATTGTTATCATTCGGAGGGTGTTCGTGATCTCTGCCATCTTCTTTGTAAGTTCTTTTCAACCCGTCTCTCCGTCAAGCATGGTCTTGGGCACAGAGCACCTAATCCATCTCCATATTTTAAATGGATTTCTTTCCTTCAGTTGGCGAATCCAAAGATAGGATTTTGTAGGACAAGACTAGGTTTTCCCCTTTCAACAGGATCATTAAATTATTCAAAGCATGAGATATTTTTATAAAAGCCTGTAGTGTTTTAATAAGGCCAGCTATTTAGGAAGTGGTGACAATGTGCAATCTGCAGAAAGGGGAAGCCTCCGAGGTGCTGTGGTAATAATGCAGTTACTTAAAGAACATTTAAACTACAAATATCTCTGTGGTTTTTTATTTGGTTCCACACTACAGTCACTCTGAGAAATTTCTCAAACCTTGGCTAATCACTTTAAAATGTAAGGCTTAGCAAATGATTATACTTCCCCAAATGCTCTGGTCCTTTCAACTCCACCCCGGTGCCCCATTTTGGTGTTTGATAAGGGTAAGTAATTCAATACCAAGAAAAGCTACTGAGGGAAATCTAAAGAATTTCAGCAAACAGATGTGGTGGGGAGGACCCAGCTGTAACTCTGAAGTTTCAGTAAAGCTCCAGCTACTGATACAGAAAATAACTGAAATATAATGAAAATATAAGGGAGTAAGTGATTTTCAAAGGCCAATTTGATCCAATGGGATCCATTGAAGTAGGAGGATGTGCTTGGTTATGATGGAGGGGGAGAATGCACATGGCAAGAGGGCCTGAGCCCCAGTGTTCCAGTGGGTGCTGAGTCATGTTGAAGGAAGCAGCTGGAAGTGTGTGTGTGTGAGTGTGCTCATGTTGTGTTTGTGTGCTTTAACCTGAATGGGAATGGTGTTTACACTTTCCAGTATCTTTTTATTTGGATGATCATTGATCTAAAGTGGACATCTTTTGTACAACCCTCTGGTGGTGTGGTGAGAATATACGGATTTTGCTGACTTCCCCAGGGAGCTGGAGTTAGGTCCCTGGACTAGGAGAGACATTGATATGCACCACAAGAATGGATAATAATGACTGTCTGAGCTCTGCAGCTGGCCTGAAGAAGAGTGACCCAATGGTTTGATTGGTCTCATTTTGGCCAAGGCCAGCAGAAGGCTGTTATTTAGCCATTTCATGAGTATTAATCTTGTGTGACCAACTTGATTATGAGTTTCTGGAAGGTGGGAATCATGCTTTATACTTAATATTTATGATACTTCTTTAAAAAACCTTTCTCTGCACTTGGTACAGACTATAGAAGGTATTTATAGTATATTTGGAAAATTAAAGAAAATCATCTTTAGATTGGAGAGTACAATATCATAACCTTACTTCCAAGAGGGTCCAAGGTAGCATGCACTCATTATGCCCCCACACCTTGTTCCTACAATACTGTTTTCTCAAATGTACCCCTGAGTAAACCTCCCAACACACTCTGGGAGGGTTTTATACTCCTTTATCTAGTATTAGTGGGCCAATGACTAGTAAATCAGACTATTAAAACCAGAATGTGTAACAGAATCTAGAATTCTGAGCTGGTTGGACTATGGTCCTATTTACACTGACATGTTGGTATGTGCAGAGTGACTACATTTCAACATAACTCATTTTGATAATAATCATAGTTAACATATTTTAAGTATCTACTAAATATGATGGTCCAAACCATATGTACACATACAATTATCACTTTTTCTTAAAACACCTTTTAGGGTAGGTATTGGTGTTCCTATATTACAAGTGAAGACATTGATTCTCAGAAAGACTAAGTCAGTAATCAAAGGGCTCCTAACTAGAAAGTAGGGGAATCATGATGTGAACTCAGTCTTTCTGGCTCTAAAGCTTGTGTTCCTGCCACCAAACACACTGCTCTTCTGAAACCAAGCAACTAAAAATAAAACATTCAGTTCATCAAAAAAAATATATATATAAAATATTTAATATTTATATTTTATGTTTTAATTTTATTTTATATTATATATATTTATATTATATTATATATTTATTTTATTTTATATTTATATTGTATATATATTTTATGTTAAAGTTCTATATATATATATAGTTCCAGACACTATATCTATTTTATATTTATATTTTATATTATATTTTATATACATAAATATATTCTTCCAGACACTCTTATATTCAACCATTCTAATTCCTTTAATGAACTTAAGACTTTTAATTTCATAAACAACTGTAACTTTTGCCATCTCATTTTATTTTCACAATGGCCCTATAGTATATAGGCTTATGTAATTTGGATTCCAGATGAAGATGGTCAGAATGAGATCATGGAAAGGTAAATAACATGTCCAAGTTCACCCAGTTGGAAAGTGGCAGACCTAGTCATGTATTCCAACCCTTCACTATTGCATAAACAGCTCCTCATGTAAGTCACTTGGCCCATGGACCTGAAGCCCTTTGTGAGCCATCAGTCTCCACATTATAAAAAAGTCAATGAAGAAGTTGTTCAAGTAATTGCGGGCTCCTATCTCCCCATCCTACATTCTGTTTATGACTTTAATGTGACTCTCAGGGTATTTCCTCCTCTGTGAAACAATTCATAGCATGTACTGCAGGATATGAAAATAATATAGTTTGGGGGTTTGCAGGTCAAATAGCCCCAGCATTTCTCCATATTTTGCCCTCAGATTCCTTTGTTAGGATGACATCTTCGAGACAGCAGGAAGCTTCTAAGTAATTTGGAATAAAAACTGACTCTCTGGTTGTTTCCTCAATTGTATTTTTGCTAATGATTTGCATAACTAGTTGCCAGGGCTAATAAGTAGTGCCCTCCCCTCGCACATTTTCACTAAGGCCATAAATGGAATCTGGGGAGGCTGCATGTACTATTGACTTCTACTTAACAGTGGGTGGCAGGAACTCCAAAGTTTAATCCCAGACCTGCTACTAATTTCCTGGACGGCTTTTGGTCCGTCCATTAATCTCTCTCTATCACTGTTTCCTTCTCTGGAAGAGATAGCAAGAATAATGGGATGTTTTATGCATTAACACATTTATGATCCTAATGTGCTCTGTAAAAGCATGGCTTTCTGGAAATGCTCAGTGGTAGCAGGTAAATCAAAAGAAAACCAGTTCCTTTTTTTTCTAATGTGACATATTGACGGGATCTATCTTTTGCTGACTGCCATATTTAGAAGATAGGCCTGGGGCGGATTAGAGAGCTGAGTGTGTTACTATGTGAAAAGCACTGTATTTTCAAATGCCTAGTCCTGAATTATCTGATGATAATCACAAAGGTGCCTTAAAGTGAGGACAAGTACATAAGGGGATTTTTCTAATATCAGGACTAATAAAATTAAAATCTCGTACTTTCTCAAGAGGAGCATTTCCATTATTCATGGGGAATGTGAAGCTGGGACTGATCTCATTAGGATTTTGGCTGGAAGTACTTAATTTTTTCTATAACAGAACACTTTGGTTATGAATTTTACAAATATTTTACTGCATCTGAATGACTTATATGAGACCAGGGAGGACAAAACGACCTCCAAGATGTCATTTTGGATGAACTGCATTGCATATTCTCTAAGAAATGTTCTTGCCTATTTTGTCTCTATAAATTCTTCAGCCTCCTAGGAAGAGATGAGAAAGCTCTAAGGAGAACTCAAATCATATGTGCAATGACCTTGTGCAAGATAGAATTAAAATGTGGTTCAGTTATAAAATTGCAGTCTAGTCTAGTCTTATTTTTAAAAAGTAATACTATAATTTAAATGTGTTTGGCTTGTTTTTATGCTTTAGCATTTTCTTTTTTCAGGGGCTATTGTTTTTGACATTAGAAATGGGGAAAAATACAAATAATCAAAATTAGTTCATTTTTGAAGAAACCAGAGAACTCCATCAGTTTTTCCTTGTAAGGTAAAATTATAGTGTCTGCTTTTTCAGTGAATTGCTAGTCAACTGAGTCTAAGTGGACCATATGATTATATGAGAAAGTATAAGATAAATCCAGGGAAAACTTTGAATAGATAAGTCAGCCTAAAGCAGGGCATTTTGCAAAGTGTTCATACTGTGCTTTCAAAAATCTCCCATCTTGGAAAATGATATGGAGGGTTTCAGTCAAGAAACTTAGTTATTGTTTGGTGGGTGATATATAATGTGAGAAATATAGTAAATGCAAGGCCCTTTTTGTGGTTTGTGTTTTGGGTTTTCCTAATCCATTTATCTATAAATAATTTATAATTAGTATAGTCAAAGTTCTCAGTTATGACACCAGTGTGAACTTATGTACAGTACACCACAAAGCTCGCTGATGAGATCTATAATATCATAGTTTAGATTCATTAAATATAGATTTCCAATGTAACTTCCAAATGGAAAATGCCCTCTTATAAACTATTTCTGGTCACTGTAGCCTAGGATATTCAGATCAATCTTCTTGTTAAAAATAATAAAAACTGGATATAATTTCTATATAAAAATCAAAATTTTCAAAGAGCTAAAAAAAATGGGGAAATTCCAGGTCAATTTATGAATGAAAGCTAGTATCCAGAAATGTAGGTAGAATATTGGAACATTCAGGCTTCTTATGACCTTAAAGTATTTGCACATGCAGCACATCTGGATTTGGGGTAACTAGCTCCATGGAGTATTAGGAATTTTATGGGAAGACCACACTAATTAACTGGGGACCCAAAGAACCATATACTTAAGGCTAAATCAGACCTAAACCCATTCTTTTCCTCTAATGTTAGGGAGTAAAAAAGACTTCATCAGTAGTAAGCATGTCAGAAGAGAAGGGAAGGAAGGAATACATAAAAACCTATCCCAGAAATGGCTATAGACTGGTACAGAATTTTACCCTGACGTATATAACCTGGGTGAGTCCTAGAACTTGAACCCTCAGTTTGAGGTGGTTCCTGTGTAGAAGTATCTTGCGATTCTGCAGAAGCAAAAACAAAGAAGCGAAAACAAAGCATCTGCACTACAAAACAAAAGAGGCAACTATTCATCCCAGGTTGCAGATAGTTTTCTTTTCTTTCTTTCTTTTTCCTTCCTTCCTTCCTCCCTTTCTTTTTCTTTTTTTTAAAATATTTTATTCATTTATTTGACAGAGAGAGAGAGAGAGAGAGAGAGAGAGAGAGAGTGCACAAACAGGTAGAGCAGCAGACAGAAGGAGAAGGAGAAACAGGTTCTCCACTGAGCAGGGAGCCTGATGTGGGACTTGATCCCAGGTCCTTGGGATCATGACCCAAGCTGAAGGCAGACACTTAATGACGGAGCCATCCAGGTGCCCCTCAAGTTTGTTTTCAAGGGCAATGATCAATATGCATTCAAAGATAACTAGACACCCAACAAAACAAGGCAACAAGTAAGAACTAGCAAAACAGCTAAGTAGCAGCTGAAATTGGTCAGCACAGATATCAGATTTTGTATTTATCAGACCTAGATTATAAAGCAACTATGCCTACAAATTTGAAATACTAAACAAAAAGCTTGAAAAGATCTATAGAAAATAGGAAACCATAAAAAAATGACAGAAAAGAAATTTACGATTTCAGGATCTCACAACATAACCAAAACCTGAAAAAAAAAAAAAAGGTAGAAATTACATTACTTCTTAACCTTGCAGCTTCTTTTCTGGTTTTGGTCAATTCTCAACATAGTGTCTTTGAGCCTCAAGGAATCAGATAATAGAGTAACATCTCCTTTATCTTTTCTACAGGGTAGTCATCTCAGCAAACCCTGGAAAATAATTGTCCAATATCTGTTCTTACTTTTTTTTTTTAAAGATTTTATTTATTTATTTGACAGAGATCACAAATAGGAGGAAGCAAGATCCCTGCCAAGCAGAGATCCCGATGTGGGACTTGATCCCAGGACCCTGAGATCATGACCTGAGCTGAAGGCAGAGGCTTAACCCGCTGAGCCACCCAGGTGCCCCTGCCTGTTCTTATATAAAAAAAAAACCTCCACACAACCAAGAACAGACTTAGTTTAGTTCAGTGCTTTCTGGTACACAGTAAGTGCTTATATAAATGATAACTACTGTTTTATTTTTTTACTTCAAATGATATTGTTTTAGTAGTTATACACAGAAGAGTCTCTTGCATGGATGAGACAGTCTTATAACACAGTCCTTTTGAAATCTCACTTAGAATCCTGAAGAAAAAAGAAAAAAAAAAAAAAGAATCCTGAAGAAAGACTATGGCTAAGTTCTGTATTCCTATCATTGAATAGTTCATTATTTTTTGAGTATTAACTGACCCTAGATAGGTTTTGAACATCTATATCAGAGTATATTCTTTGAGTATGTGTGTGTATGTGTATATATGTGTATATGGACATATGTGGGATGCATCTGTGTGTGTATATGGGTGGATGTGGGAGCGGCACATGATTGTGTGTAGGTATGACTATGTATGTGAGTGTGTGTGTTTGTGGGCACATGCATATGTGTATGTGGTAGGCCTGCACTCTACTTTTCTGAAATGAGACTCCACATGTTGTGTCATAAATCAAGACTTCCTTCTTTTCTTAGTTTTAGACTTATTGCTGACAGCTACTTATAACCAAGTTCCCCTAAACACCCACACATGATGGAAGAATGGAGACCTGGACAGTTGGGCTTAGTTCCTTCAGGCTTATGAGAAATTTGCTCTAATTTATTGAAAAATTTTCTCAAAATGGATATAAGCCAAAGACTGGGCTGTTAAAAGTGATGTTTACATGGTCCCCTGATATTGTGAGCTCCTGATCCCCAACAGTACTGTAACTGGAATAAAGACCTTGTTTAATGCTTCCGGAGCAGGCTTAAAGAATTACATCTTCTGTGTGTGTGTGTGTGTGTGTGTGTGTGTGTGTGTGGTATGACGTGTGTGGTGTGGTGGTGTGTGTGCATGTGTGCGTGGAGTGCACATATGGGTGAGATATGGTATGTGGTGTGTGTACATGTGTACACCTGTGTATCTGTGTGTCGTGTGTGTGTATAGTATGGTGCTTTGTGTGTGTATAATGTGTGTATGTGTTGTGGTATGTATGTGTGTGATAAGTGGGGTATGTGTGTATGTGTGAGAGGCAGGATATATATATGTATACACACATATATATGTGTCTTCTACTGCAGCAGTGTGACCAATGTGTGTTGCACTAGACAGCACTAGACGGCACTAGACAGCAATGGGTCTAACAGTCTTTAGGGTTCCTGAGGTGCTAAAACTCCTCATATTTCACCATTTCCTTCATTTTTAAATTAACTCTGTCAACACAAAGCTGAAGTTGCAATCCTTTTGTTGTAAAATCATTATTTAAAAAAATAAAACGTGTAAGTCAAACAAAAAACATTGGGAAGAATACTGAGTGTTTTGAAGATGGGCCCAAGTTACAAACAAACTTAGTTTCAACCCAGAACACACCTTTTTGAGCCTCACACCCACACTGGAAAAAGAAAAGAAAGGAAAGAGTAAAATAAATGATCAGGTTGACTTGGATGTTGTCTGCTCTCATCACTCCTCATTTGGGGGAGAAGATCTGCAGATAGGAAAATTGTGAAACTTGTTTCCAGGATGCCAACAGCTTGGATACAGTCAAATACCACACCAAGATCTAGCGAGAAGGTTTTCTGGAAAGCCCTCTTCTGGTTGTCTTCCCACTTTCCCTCAATTCCAGGAACCCCCTGAGCTGAGTTCCCCTACAACCTGGAAAGAAAATGGTTTTCATCTGCCTGGAAAGAGTATGTGTGACCTGAACAAATCAATCTTGGGCCGTCACATTCTCTGATGTTGGAATGATTATCCCTCCCTTTCCTGGCTAAGTTTTGAGGAGTTGAGATCAACAGGCACCGAGCACATGGGATAGATGGGGGTGCAGACCGGGCACTCAGGGGGCAGGGCAGCTCAGGCCTGAGGAAAGCCACCCTCGCTCAGCATCACATTGGCCTCTGGTGGCTCGCAAGCAGCTGACAGACGGCTCAATCATTTCCTCAGGGCCAGCAGGCTCCCGGCACCAGCTGGCTTTGACATTAGTGCTCAGGCCCTGACTGACAGGGGACTTGTCCTTGGCTGAGCCCTGGAGGCCCATGAGAGTCTATTCAAACTCCTCCTTTCGTCTGTTGATTTACTGTCCCTGTTGGCCGGTTGTTGATCCAGTTTTCCTCTCCATTTGCTCACAGGGCACCCCAGAAACTATCTTCTAGTAATATATTTGGTTTATGATTTCCTCAGGAGCTAAGGAAGAAAAACAAGGTAGGCAGTGCACCTGCTGGATTTTAATATGCACGGGGCTGCTCAGTCAGGGCAGCACAGAAAGACAGACAGCACAGGTCCCTGGCCCAGATGGAGCTCACATTACTCTATCAGGATACCAGCAGAAGAAGAATTAGGTCCCTTTGAAATATATTTGTTATTTTATTTATAGCTCCATTTGGGCCGTGCTGTCTGTAAGTCTGATTTTGGCGAGTGCACTGCCACGGAGTGGGATTCCAAATGGCAAACATCAGAAAGATGGAGATGGCCTAGAAGCAGCCACGATGCATTGCAGGTGGGCAGGGATGGCTCTACCACTGCCGAGGTTGAAAGGCAAAGACAACCTGTTTGTTACTGACTTCCTTCCAGACACAAAAAGTGGGTTCTCGGTCTCCTGCCCAAGGCTCCACTGATATTCAGCTGGTTGTGGAGGAAGTCTGTCCTGCAGAATCAAGTCTACTCTGCTTCTCCTTCTAGCCTCTTTTCTACTAAACCTTCATATGGGATCGTGGAACTGCTTGGAGTAAATCTGTCCCCAGATTTACTCAATATATGACATATTGTCATATATTTTGTCATCTGGGTTGAACTACATAGGGGTGAGCCATATGCACTCCCAGGATGCAAAGCAAACTGGTGTTTCACCTTCCTGTTTCAGGTGTGGGTTTCAAGGACTCCAAGCGCCTCTCTGTCTTTCTTTCTCCTTTTCCTCTTTAAAAGACAATTGTAAAAAATTGGGGGCAGAGCAAAAAGGGAGGTATGGCAAATGTGTACCATCTTCAGGTAATACATGCACTGGGAAGCAGAGAAATGCATATAAAAGTGTAATTTGTCCTGCGATTTCTGAATTTATCACTTACACCAGCAGTTCTCAAAGAGTAGCTCCTGGACCAACAGCATTAACATTACCTGGAAACATTAGAAATTCAAATTCTTGGCCTCGACTGCAGGACCCCTGAAGCAGAAACTCTGGAGTTGGGGCCTGGTGACCATTTTATCAAGCCCTCCAGTTGCAAATTCCCTTCAAGCTGAAGGTTCACTGGTCTGGACCAATAATGTTTTCTTAACCCCCTATTGGTTTTGATTATCGAGGAGAACCTTGGCCAAGGAGAAGGAAGTATCATGCTTAGGGTGAAGAAAGGCTTCCAGAAGTAACAAGGGTGCCAAGGATTTCCCAAAGGACTAAAATAACAAAATCACACACTGCACAGTTTTTCTGGTTGCTTTGATGCCGGCAAATGAGGGCACCATTTTCTCCATTCATGAAGTACAATAAAGGCCACAACGTCTATCTTCTCCACAGCTTTAGGAAGCTCTGAAAGGCTCCTCTTTGAGGGCTATCCCATGAGTGATGCTCCTCAAATGAACTAATGAACTACAATGAAAGTCTGATGATAATACATGCTTCTAACAAGGCTGTTCTCCTGGTCCCTGCTCATAGTCTTAGACAGCCAAGTGGGAGAGGGTGTTCTAACTCCAAAGTCCACATTGTCAAGGCCACAGCAAGCCACTGTCTAAGCTGTTACAGCATGGCCACCCCTAAATTAAGCAGCTGGTAGGTAGCAGCTTCTCAGAGCATGTTCATTCACTGCCTGAATCTCCTGACAGGACTCTGGACTGTGGCAGATGTTGTGCACATTCTAGAATTTTAACCAAGTTTATCTGGGGAAGATCTCCTGATGTATGGAAGTTCTCAGCCCTTGGGACTCTGTCACCAACTGGCTTGTAACCTTGGGTTACCTAATTCCTGGGTTCTGTGTGTTCTTATTTGAAAAATGGGGAGGTTGGATAAAAGCATCTCTAAGATTCTTTGATAGTCTATGATGATCTGATTCATGCTAGAGTCCTTCAGCCAGTTCTTTGGAGAAAAATGATCTTTCTGTGGGAGAGGAGTCTCTTGACTCATTGCCATTGCCACTTGGAATATTCAGTTTAGGTCCTGTTGGGTTCAATGAATATTTATAGGAATCATTCACAAATGCTCCTGGTTACTTGGGTCACCTTAATGTATAGTTTTCCAACATTTCAGTCATCACATAGTATAGAAGGAGGTATTCACAAGGGTTGCTTTATCAGGAGCCAGCCACTGTGCCTTGACATGATTGTCATGTAGGGCTGAGGAGAAGAAGGCGTTTCTCTGGGGAAGCTATGCCAAGCCAAGCTTTCTCCCTTTAGGAGGAAGGGTTTGGAAGGCATTTCACTGAGGTCTTCCCTTAGGCTGTCTATGCAATGGCCTGCAGGTGCTAATCAGTGCACCTGCAAAGTCTTGTCAACACACACGCCAACAACTTTTAATAATCTCCAGCTGAAATGATGCTAGGTCCTGGGAGAAAGCTGCCCCCATAACATCTGGGAGGAATCTCAACTTTAACACAAGATCCAAAAGACTCACCCTCAGGAAACTGCCAGGTACTAAATGTACATTCTTGGGAGGCTCTGATCTTCTTTGCCAGAGTTTAATGTTGATTCCACGCACCTTGGCGTACGAAATCCAAGCCGAGTCCTTTGATTCTCTGCAGGTTGCCCAACTGTGGTTTGCAGTCATCCTGTGAAATGCAATTAGGAACACCAACGGCCCTATGAATGACATCAGCCTGAAGCCTAAAAAAAATTTCTCCTAGGATTGTCTGGGAAGAAGAAATAGAGAAACAGGAAAAGACAAAGGGAGAGAGAAAGAAAGAAAAGAAGAAAGAAAGAAAGAAAGAAAGAATGATAGAAAAAAAGAAAGAAAAGAAGTAAAAAAAAGAAAGAAATCTAAAACAGAACCACGTAATTCAGGATTGAGGACAAGTGTAGCTGTATAACTTCTACATCTTTTGTGAGTCTCAGGAGAAAAGCTTTTTTTTTTATATATTTTATTTTATTTTTATTTATTTGACAGAGAGAGACAGTGAGAGAGGGAATACCACTAGGAGAAGTGGGAGAGGGAGAAGCAGGTCTCCCACTGATCAGGGACTCTGATGTGGGACTTGATCCCAGGACCCTGGGATCATGACCTGAGCCAAAGGCAGATGCTTAATGACTGAGCCACCCAGGCACCCAAGGAGAAAACCTCTTTGAATAGTGTGCTTCATTTTGAGTTTGAGTAGTGGTTGCAGAGAAGAAGGTCAGTGCTCGTGAATGTGTGTACTTCCTGGGGAAAGGTCAGATCTGTTGACCTAATGTTGTTGCCTGAATTAGTTCTTGGCCCTGCAGTAACAAAGTTCTAGACACCAAGTTGCTTAAGCAATAGAAGTTTATTGTCTCATAGCTCTGGAGGTTACAGGTCTGAGATCAGATGCCCCCACTATTGGTTCCACTGAGGCTGTGAGGGAGAAGCTGCTCAATTCCTCCTCTGCTTCTGGTGGTGAGCTAGCAGTCTTTGGTATTCTCTGGCTTATTGATGTATCACCCCAAACATCACCATCTTTTTCTCACAGTGTTCTCCTTGTGTGTGTGTCTGTCTCTATGGCTGCATTTTCCTTTTCATAAGGATACCATCATACTGGATTCAGGCCCAAACTAATGGGATAATTTTATCTTGCTCATATCCCCACCTCCAAATAAAGTCACATTCTGAGACATTGAGGATTAGGATATCAACACATGAGTTTTTTGGGGAACACAACTTACGTCACAACCTTACACCTCCTCGGTACATCCTTGGTACGATGTAGTGGTCACACTGGTGCCTCTCATCAGTTAGTCTGTGTTGTTTTATGGAAGAAGTTCTACCTCGTTAAGTTTCAGACGTGCTGAACAGATTGGTGAAGCAGGTTTTCTTTTTCAAAGACAGCTGCTAAAGATCTCTTGTCTCAGATGTTCTTCTGGGCTCTGCCGCTCCCCACCTAGAGGGAGAATCTGTTCCTCTCTTCATCAGTCACAACTGTTCTTCATGACTCAGTAGAATGCAACACAACTACTGTCCTGCAAATTCTGATACCAACTCCCGTGAAAGTCTTGCAGCTTTCATCTGAATGGCTTGGTGGCTTGGATGTCCTCTTCTTGTGAGAAAGCCCAAAGGTCCAATATGGGTCCAATATGGTCCTGAGCCAAGCTTCCATTTAACAACCAGTATCAAGTGCCAGCCCTCTGAGGGCGTCATTTTGTGTGTCCAGCTCAGCCGAGCTTTCAGGCTGCAACTCCAGCTGATGATATGTGATTCTACCAACCCCAACGATGATCCCAAGGGAAAGCCATGCATGAGCCCCAGTCAAACCACAGAACCTCTGAGAGATAATATTAAATTTTTGTTTCAAGCCACATCATTTTGCTGGTGGTTTGTTACATAGCAATCAATAGAACAGTTGGCCGTGTTAGAAAAATGATTTTTATTTTTGAACAGAAAGCAGAACTTTATTCCAAGGGCCAGATGTTATTTAAAATTATTTACACTTGTTGAAATCATGTGGAGGGACCCGTCAGCTCAGCTGAGAGGAAAGCCCCTTCTGTACAGCCACCAAGGGCCTCAAGTGTTCCCGAAGTGGGAGCCTAGTCACCCTTGGCCAAATGCCCAGGGGCTTCCTCCTTTTACCAAGTGATTCAGTAACAGCTTGCAAAGCAAGCTTTCTTGGTTTAGATAAGATAAATAAAAGATAATCTTAAAAATGTGCATGGATCACTACATGACAATATGTATTTTGGTGGGGTTGATATTTTAATATTTCATGTGAAATTGCATCGGCTTTTTTCTCACACATAGTAGTAGAATTCTGAGCTTAAATCCCTGAGAGCCTTGGATTTAGGCTTTGAAATCTAGTCTAGGAAGTGCCTCCACATTTCTTAAAACCAAGAACAGGAAGGGTTTCTTTCTCTCTTTATTATTGTTTTTTATTTTAGGATCTGGTTTATGCAGAAATGATAGATTCAAGTACTTTAAAAAGTTTGGGTATTTGACTGTTTTTAGAAAGGAAAGAACTAAAGATATACAAATATATAATATTTTGTGTGTGTTCTTAAGAAATAAACAAAGAGAGAGAGAGAGAGAGAGAGAGACTATAAAGGAAAAATGGGGAGGAAAGGATCCTGGTGTGTAATACCTGTGATTTTTATCAGAGTTGAGACATTGGGAGTGGAATTAGCTGTACTAAACAACTCTAGAATGCCATTTTGGTATGTGTCCTAAGGAGGCAGAGATTCATGACATACATTAAAAGAGGAAACCCTGATACAGGATTTCTAAATTCCTGAGCTGTGTGGTGGGAGGAATTATTAGGTAATTTATATGTTAGATATAGAACATTAATCTCAGTTTAACAGCAGGCTTAGTGAAATAGTGATTTTTTTTTTAACAAAGAGGGATTTAATTTATAATTCTCTTAGCAGGAACATTAAAGAAGTGATATGCAATCATCAAATGATGTGTTTAGAAAGTATTATTAATATGCAGTCCATCTCCTGGAAAGGGAGTTACTCGGTAGATTATAATTCCATCCCTGTATCCTGAAGGGTTATTAACAAAACTAATCACAGCATGTCTTCGTAGGCTTGTGCAGGAGAGGAGGAAAAAGCAAGGTGAAGAGGTTAAGGAAGGGAAAAGAAAGCATTGAGAAAGGAGCAGCTTTCACAACAGGCAGCAAATTTGGTCTGCACACGTGCACGGCCCCACAAGAATGCCACATGATGGCAAGAATCTGCTTTAATGACACTAGCTTTCTACTCCTCTGCTCGGAATGAACTTAAACTAATTGAGCAGCCCAGCAACCAGCAGTAAATAAATTCATTCATTCAATGGCCAATAGACTTTATTGAGTGTTAACTAAGCACAGGGGGCCCTCAGCTAGGCTTCCACACACAACAGTAAGGAACATACATACATACAGTCTCTGCCTTCAGCCTAGTGAGAAGAATTCCAAACCACCACAAAAAGAAATTGTAGAACCAGAAGTGGTACAACTTCTTTGAAGGAGGACTTACGTTTATGAAAACAGAATGATAGTAAACATAGTCTAGGAGTTAAGGGAAGATGGCTCTCGCTACCAATTGACAGTTGACCTGAAGAATAAGACGAGTAGAGGTAACCAGGTGGAGAAGGGTAGTAGAGTGTTCTGGGCAGAAGGAGAGCATGTGCAAAGACCCTGTGGGGTTGGAGACAGCAGTGATGCAGACATTCTGCAGGCAGGCCCATGGAGCTAGAATCCACAGCATCCTTACCTACTGTCCAACTCTCGCCTGTCTCTCTAGGCTTCTGTGTTCCAGTCATCTCGGCTTTTACTAGCAGGAAAGGTATTCCTCCTAGTGGTCGAGAAGCAATCTGCTTCCAAGCTGGTGGAAGGGAGGAAACCTGGCAAGAATGTTCACCCTGTCAGAAGAACAATGGTCTGGGGAAATTGGAGGGGGAGACGAACCATGAGAGACTGTGGACTCTGAGGAACTTCCTGAGGGTTTTGGAGGGGAGGGCCCTAGGGGGTTGGGTGAGTCTGGTGGTGGGTGTTAAGGAGGGCACGTATTACATGGAGCACTGGGTGTGGTGCATAAACAATGAATTCTGGAACACTGAAAAGAAATACAAGAAAAAAGAGACACTTTGGTCTGAGACACTTGAGCAAAACCTCTCTTTGTTTGGGCAACAGTGGTGGTGAGCTCAGAAAGTGTGCCCCCCCACACCGGGACAGTAAGTGGCGGAGTATCAACAAGAATAAGGAGCGAGGACACCCTCAGATGATGGTTCTCTTTATTTTTTTTTGGTTTTTAATATTTTTTCTGAACTTAGTGGCAAAGGGAGGAATTAATCCTAATCTTCAGATCATGGCACATTATTATCATTGTTCTGGGCAAGGGTTCTCTTGCTGTGACCTATGTGAGTGCGTGTATATGTATTCAGTCACACATGTGCATTTATGTCGACATATATATGCATAAGTACATAAGTACGTGTAGATGTGTGTGTGTATGTGTGCGTGTGTATGTAATACCCATTTCTGCATCCAAGATAGACTATATAGTCTATCTTCTTTTCAACCTATATGGATCATTTATATAAATTAAATGTGTCCTAGGTCACAAAATTCTCAAAAATTACAAAAAAGTATAATTTGGTAAATTCAGAAGTAAACAGAGGAGATAGATAACCTGTTTCTCCCATAGCACCAACACCATTTATCTGTAATTTTTATAAAAAATTAAGTTCATTAACAAAGAGGAAAAGTATGTAAATTATAAAATATATAGAAGCAAAAGAAACAAATGGTATTTCGAGTATCTATAGAAATGAAGCCAAATGATTCTTAGGAGTAATTTTATATGCTGAAATGCATTTACAAGGGAAATAATAGTAGGTGAACGAGGATTTTAACTTGCAAAATTAGAAAAATACAAACAACAAAATAAGCACAAACCCAAACTGATGGAAAAGAAGGACGCAGTAAAGTTAAGAGCAGAAGTCAAAGAGTCAAAATTGAATTGGTTAATATCCCAGAAGCTGGATCTCTACACCCAAATCCTATGGTAACTATGATAAGAAAAGGAGAAGTTATAAACTATGTCAACTAATAAAAGAAAAACATATAACTTTACATACAAAAGAATTTAAAAAAAATCATTGAGTTTCCAAAAAATAAAACAAATTACACTGATCCATTTAATACCTAGATGCATCAGTCAACGTTTAGGAAAATACACATGATAAAATTTTCCCAAGGAGAATTTAAAAACCTGTGATCATGACTTTAAAAGGAATTGAAACAATGAAGAGCTCCTCACCTGCTAATTTTCAAATACGAAGCAAAGATAAGCATATGTTTTACTAAAAATCTAAAGGCCAGTTAATTCTCATCATGCAAATTATTCCAGAGTATAGAAAAGATGGAAAGTTATTCAATTATCTTAATGAGACCAATACGACCATAATCCAAAGACAGTAAAGAGGGAAAAAAAACTACAGATCAATCTCAGTTAAATTTAGTGCAGGTATGAAAACCCTAAATGAATTTATTAGGGAAAAAGAATCTAGCAGTGTTTTAATAGAATAACATGTAAGGTTTATCTTAGATTGCAGGGACTGTTTGATATTTTTTAACAGTATCAGCATAATTTACTACAATAACATATTAGAAGGAGAATACCACCCATTCATTCCATGAGATGTTACAAAAGCATATGATAATTCTAATCCCTATTAATGATAAAAAATTCTATCTTAACTTTTTGGAACAAGAGACGCCTTCCTTAATCCAAAAAGAGTGTCTGCTAGAAACTTACAGCAAATATCATGTAACAGTTCAATTAAAGCCCAGGAGAAAGATGAGAATGTCTGGCCTTACTTACTGGAAGGCTTAGCCACATACTAGAACCCCATAAAAATAAAATTTGAAGTGGCGGGGGGTGGGAGGTCGGGGCACCAGGTGGTGAGTATTATAAAGGGCACGGATTGCATGGAGCACTGGGTGTGGTGCAAAAATAATGAATACTGTTATGCTGAAAATAAAAAATAAATTAAAAAAAATAAAACAGTGAAACCTTTCAAAAAAATTAAATGAGATGTAAATATTTGAGGAAAAAAAGAACAAAATTTTCATTTCATACTATAGTGGGTGCTGGGGTATGCTACCAAGCTCTCCCCAGTCCATGACTGAAGCACTCATTCTCCCATGTTTCTAAGAGTATTGAGGGATGAATTTCCCCTAGTGGTGGTGGGTCTTGGTTGAAGAGAGCTGCCTTCCTCAAAGTCCCTGGATATGGTTCATATTCAGACTGGATAAGATGAGGATATCAATGCTTGGTCCTATTGCCTCAACTCTGCAACTGTGCAGGGCCATCCCAGCTTTGGAGTTCCCTGAGGAAAAGCCCTGTGGCCTTTGTTGTGACAGCATCACTACCCAACTTCTCCCTCTGCTCAATCTTGCTATGCCTCCCTCCTCAATAGAAGTTAATCTGGAAAGATCTTCCTGATAATTTGTCTGCTTGGAAATCTCCATCTCATAGTCAACTTTCTAGGAACTAGACCCAAAACTCACACCCTCTCATATAAACCAGCAAAATATGAAGCCTGACAAAACGGTCTATCAAAATGACCCGTAGACAAATACAAGATCAATGTATAAAACTCAGTATCTTTCTTTTAATCAGTAGAAAACAGTTAGTAAGTATGATCAATAAAAATGTCTTTTAGCAATAAAACTATGAAGTAATTGCAAATAAAACTAACAAAAATACACAGGATCTTTTTGAAAAAATAATTGTTATTTTTTTTTATAAGATTTTATTTATTTATTTGACAGACAGAGATCACAAGCAGGCAGAGAGGCAGGCAGAGAGAGAGGGGAGGAAGCAGGCTCCCTGCGGAGCAGAGAGCCCGATGCGGGGTTCGATCCCAGGACCCTGGGATCATGACCTGAGCCGAAGGCAGAGGCTTTAACCCACTGAGCCACCCAGGCGCCCCTAATTGTTATTTTTTTAATAGAAGAACACTGAAGAAGACCAGGGTAAGTAGAGAGACTATTGTAGAAAGCCTCTCTGACACAGCTGGGACTGATAATTGGTCAGTTGATGATAAAAGTGTCCTAAGGCATGAAATACTTAAAGAAAAGATAAATGTAAACCTAAAACACGTTACTGAAAATTTCAACATATAAGTTGACATTTTTTTCATCGATATTTTTCTGTAGAGCTGAGCTTTAAGTGCCTCCTTTAAGTAAGGTTATTGACTAGAGTTCCTTGTTGACTTTTTTGGTATAAATCCTATCTGAAAAGGCAGCATCTCAGATGTCTGGTTTTGTTTCCTTTGAGCTGACACTTGTAGTTTAAAGCATTGATGAGGTAATAGGAGAGCAGAATCCTTCTAGAGTTTCACAATTTGCTTATTGTAACATTTGACCAATTTTTCACATGAAATTTTAGCAACCGCCTTTCACTGGATCTAAGTCACTCAATACATCTTTGGTAGGAACAACAATTCTCTTTTTGTGTCGCATTGGTTTGTGTAGCATTTATTTGGGTTGCATACTACTACTAGCTGGTGAAGATATCAGGAAAGCGTGTGTTAAGCTTTCAACTCAGTGAGAAATAAAATATGCAGGGGTTCTGGAAGTGTTTTCTAGCTGGATGCACTCAGAATGTCATGGGCTTTAGTTTATTCTCAATACTTTAGTTATGGGGAGTTTAAACTCAATAGTGGAAAGATGTCAAATCTTTCAAAATTAGCTGATAAGTTGAGCATGATTGCTAGAATTGTCTTTTTCTTCCTCCTCCCTCCCTCCTTCTCCCTTTTTTCTTTCTTCTTTCTTTCTTTCTCTTTCTTTCTTTCTTTCTCTTTCTCTCTCTCTTTCTTTCTTTCTTTCTTTCTTTCTTTCTTTCTTTCTTTCTTTCTTTCTTTCTTTCTTTCTCTTTCTCCTTTTTCCCTCCCCCCTCCTCCCTCTTTCTCCCTTTTCTCCCTTCCTTCCTTCCTTTCTTTCTTTTTTAAAAAGATTTTATTTATTTATTTATTTGACACAGAGAGAGAGAGAGAGAGAGAGATCACAAGTAGGCAGAGAGGTAGGCGGGGGGTAGGGGTGGGGGTGGGGAAGCAGGCTCGCTGCTGAGCAGAGAGCCTGATATGGGGCTCGATGACAGGACCCCAAGATCATGACCTGAGCAGAAGGCAGAGGTTTAACCCACTGAGCCACCCAGGCACCCCTCTTTCCTTCCTTCCTTCCTTCCTTCCTTCCTTCCTTCCTTCCTTCCTTCCTTCCTTCCTTCCTTCCCTTCCTCTTATGCAATCTCTACGCCAAGTGCAGGGCTCAAACTCAGGATATTTATATAACAAGGGATGAACCAAATAAAGAGGTATGCCACACTCCAAAAGAACAACCGAGTGTTCTATTTTATATAGGCAGAAATCTGGGGACTATGTGTGGGGATAGACTTTAAGGGATCTGAATCTGATAGGACTGTTGTCTTTAGAGAATGAGGGATCAAGATCTCTCCCTTTCTCCACACACACAGAGGGAAGGTCATGTGAGGACACGTTGAGAAATCAGCTCTCACCAGAAGCTAAACCTGTTGGCACCTTGATCTTAGTCTTCCAGCCTCTGGAACTGCGGGAAAATAAATGTGTGCTGTTGAAGCCACCCATCCTGGCTGTGGTGTCTTGCTATTGTTATGTCAGCTAGCTAGTGGTCTAGTACAGGTAGGGTAAATAAATATTTAGAAAAAAATCACTGGGGTAGTAGGTCCATTTTATTTTTCTACTACTTAAAAAAATAAAAACTAATTGAAGTTTTTTTCTTTTTATTTCCAAGGCATTTTATGAGCAAACTTGACCCTGGCAGATTTGAGGATTTTGGAAGTCTATTCTCTTGCAGAACAAGAGAGGATGACTATGGGCTTACGGGGGGCTACCAGAGGGTCTGGGTGAGTGTAGCCTACCTTTTCCACACTCTCTGAAGAACCCACATAACTTTGGGCAACACAGGACTGTTTGCTGCTGGCTGATCTTTCTGGTGTACACTTTTGTTCAGCACCACCCACTGCATCAATTTTCCTGGAGACAAGTCCTCCTGAAAGATCCTATGTTCCTCTCATCATAGACCTTATATAATGCTTGGTAATTATCTATATTTACATATAGCTTCCCCTGTGGACCAGAAACTTCTCGAGAACAAATCATCTGCCTCCATTCAGTAGTTTCCAAAATTAACAAGCATTAGAATTTCCTGGGGATCTTGTTAAAAGGCAGGTTCTCATTTAGTAGGGCTGAGGTGGGGGCCAAGACTCTGCATTTCCTCTTCTTTTACATTTAGGAATAATTGACATACATCATTCCATGATTTTTTTTAGGTGTACAGCACAATGATTCGTTCCATATTTGTGTATATATATAGTGAGGTGATCATCACAGTAAGTCTGGTTACCATCAATTGCTATACATAGATTTACAGATCTGTTTTTCTTGTGATGAGAACTTTAAAGATTCACACTCCTAATGACTTTCAAGTATGCAATACAGTATTATTAAGTAGTCACCCTGCTGTCCATTATATCCCTGTGACTTACTATATAATTAACTGCACATTTGCACCTTTTGCCTCCATTTTCCCATTTTGCCCTTCAGCAATCCATGCATCTGGCAACCACTGACCTGTACTTCATTTTATTATGCTTTGCTTCATTGTACTTTACAGATTCTGCTATTTTTACAAATTGAAGGTTTGTGGCAACTGCATTGAACAAGTCTACTGGCGCCATTTTTTAAACAGCATTTGCTCACTTCCTGTCTCTGAGTCACATTCTGGTAGTATAGTGTTTCAGACTTTTTCATTATTATTGTATTTGTTAGGGTGATATGTGATCAGTGATCTTGGGTGCTACTCCTGGAATTGTTTTAGGGCGCCATGAACAGTGCCCATGTAAGATGGCAAACTTAATTACTGGTAAATGTTGCCTGTGTTCTGACTGCTTCACTGACCACTGAAACTCTGCATTTCTATCAAGCTCCCATAATGTTGCTAATGGCACTGGTTGTTGTCCTACAATGAGTAGCCAGGACTTTTTTGTGTGTTCTTTGTGCTTTTCAGATCCAAAACAATAATGGCTAATGGTGCTTATGTAAAAGAAATCTATTAACTATGATTCCAGTGACTTCAAATTCTGGTTTCACGTTAGAATCACAGTAAGAGGCTTTAAACAATTATATTGCCTCAGTCCCACCCCAAGTGGTTTTGACCTAATTAGTTCAGAGTGGAGCCTGGGCATTGGTAGGTTTTAAAGCTTGAATGTGCCCCTTGGATTGAGAAGCACCGGATGTGTCTGTCAACTCTTTGAAGATGGGAATTCTTGTTCTTATTCACTGGCCTGTCACAGGGCTGGGTGTACTGGAGCCCCTTCATAGGAGTTGGTCAAGTAAATTAACTCCTTTATCTCGGCTCAGGTTCAGTGTTTCTAAGATACTTCAGGGTGGGCAGGACATTTTCTTAAAAAGGAAGGTGGTGCTAAAAGTGACACATTTATGAGGTGACAAAGTCAAGGGTGAGAGTGTCAGGGGACACTGAATTAGAAAGTAAGCTGACTCTAGTGACATCGTATGACTCAGAGTGGGTGGTAGAGGGGCCTCGCTAAGGATGTCAGTTTTCAAGTTACTGCAAGAAAGCAGCTTTGCCCGGACTATAGTCCAAGTAACCCTCTTTACCAAGTGAGCAGCGCCCTTCTAGCAATGAACAAATTTGAATGAAGCAGTTGATTGTTGAGTCCTTTTATGTATTTTTACATACCAGACATAGATGTAAGCAGAAAACCAAACTTACTGACATCCAGGCATGCTAGCAAGAGGATTATTTGGAAACCTCTACTGACCTTCAAAGAATTTTATTTTAAATGATAAGATTTCAAATGCTGAGAAGATTAGGACAGCCTCTCAGAGAGGCTTTGATAATGAATAAAGAAAGAAACAATGGCAGAGGAAGGTCTTCTTGGTACCAGAAGAAAGAGTGAAGTGGTCACTTGGGAAGTAAGTTGGAATAAAGGCTGTTTTGAGTCCAGTGGCTTCTGGGAATATCCAGTGGGGCAGGTCCAGCCAAGTGTCCGGAGATCAGAGGGAGAATTATGCCAGACCCAGAGCAGACCAATTCATGACAACCTGTTGTTAAATTTTCAGGAGTTCTGTGAACCAGTTATTAAACACCACCATTATTGAAATTTAAGTTGTAAAAGTTACCCTAGAATAAATTATATGTAAAACAAACTAAAAAATACTCAAAACTCTTTACTTTCTAATTGTTTTACCACATTTCGCTATTAAAGACACTCTGGAGATGATTTACATCTCTTGTGACTTCATGGTGGAAATACCATCAAACGGTGTGCTGTTGCACATTTCCTTCTGACTGTGCATTTGGTGACATCATGGTGGAAGCCTGAGTATTTTCAGGAACCATGGAAACAGATAAATGATGCAGATGAGGAACTGATTCTTTGGTTGACTGTCTAGTTTAGGAAAGTGATGGAGAAAATGTTAATAATTTATATGAAGTCAAAATTAAATAAATTCATATTAAAGAGTACATAATATCTTAACCATTACAGTATAATTGGCACAAAAGATTGATACAGTCATTCCAGGATTTGAAAACTGTGATCTGGGTCAGTAAAGCAGTCACTCAAGGAACTGACAAATGAGGATATGTTTTTCACTTTCCTTTTACTCATTAACTTGTTAATAACATAAAGGAAAATTTAACTGTCACTCATGTAAGAAGATACTGGTTGGTCAGTTGAAGCCAGAGGTTGGCTATGGATAAAATAGTTTAGCAAAGATCACTGAAAGCTTTCTGTGACATTTGATTGTTTATAAAGAAATGACAACACAGCATATTGTATATATTACCATTATTTGTAAATTATGTGAGAGAGACATTTATTAGATATTTACCAGCTCATCATTGGCTAGAGGTAACCTGGATTCTTCGCTAATTAAAAACAGGAGAGTGGCTATGCCAAGAGGAAGCAGGCAAAGTGTGTAAGCACGTGAGACTACTTGGGGGCACATCTAAGGCTGGGTAACTGGGCATGTGACTTAATCTCAATGTGGCCTAGATTCCTTAATCTATATAACCTGTTACATATGATGGCGATGAGGCTGAGATGGATAATATACGAATAACACTTAGAACAGTGTCGGGTGGTACCTGCTAAATTATCATTATTTTATTATTAGAATCAAGGGACCAAGGAGCTTAATGGCTGATCACAAAAAGGTTTTTGGAACTATGTTTCTTTCACTGATGAAGTAAGAAAAAAAAGAAGTTCACTGGATTATCGTAGGTCTTGGTTGTTAGGTAAAGGTTGGTGGATATGCTGGGATCTAAAGTTGATTTTCCAGGCTGCTTTGGCTGCAAGGAGAGACTGAGATTGATCGTGGACACTGGTTTCCGAGCACTCACTTCTTCTAGCTCATAGCTCTGTCTCCTGCCCTTAGCACGACATTCTAACATTAAATTGTATTGTGAGGAATTAAAGTTAGTCTCTTTGCACAACTGCAGGTGGTGGCTGGGATACTAAAGGCTCACTGCCTCTTATACAAAACCAGATGAATTTTAGAATTCAAAATTGGGGAGGTCTTAGAAAGCTAACATGGTTCCCTATATGGTATATTGCATTAAACCCTCGGTGGAGTTTGATGCAACAACCTGTCATCAGATACGTGGGTATTTCTATAATGGCATCAATTAGTGTTTTCAGCAGGTCTTACCAATATAAAGACTATAAATAGCTTAACATCAGTTTGGATCGGGTTTCACTACTGGATGAGTTTAGATGAGGTTAAGTATTGCCATCAAATGAGTAATAAGAAAAGTTGTGGATTTGGAAAATGGGTAAGGGCTATAGACCCATAATGACTGGCCAAAGCTTGCACATGTCCCTAGAGGACTGGAACCCTGGAAATGAGTGTGTTTGGGTGAATGAGGTTATACAGCCTTGCCTGTTTGTAGCCCAGTCCCCTCCCCTATCCCATTTTACCCGTTCCTCTTTCCCTCTCCTCCCACTGGGAGGTTTCTAGAGGTGACCAGCAGAATACAAACTTCTTTCCCTTTTATACGATTCAGCAGCATTTTAATCATCTCCCATTCCTACCACACAAGGAAACAGGCCTGAGATCTTAAGAGAGTTTGATGTGGAAATTGGGTGCTATAGGATCTGCTTGCCTAGCATGGTGAGGAGGGAATGGAAAAAGGATGACTGTGTGAGCTTGCAAATCATCAGTAAAGCTAATGATTCAGTTATAGGAGATGGTTCCCATGGTTTTGTAAAACACCAACTTTGGATCTCAGGGATAACCAAATTCATTTAAAAAACAACTCAGGATCAATCAAGATTTAGACAGGAGCCTTAGGGAATGGTGTTTCCAAGCAAAACATCGGGTCCCAGGACCTGCCTTTAACAAAATCAAGAAGTCTGTCTTGATGGGCTCTTCCACTTTTTTTCTGGAGGCAGAGTACATGAATGGTGGTGGGGGATGGAGGTGGGGCAGGGGTTGGAGATATGGGGGTTAGAGGGAGAGAGAATCTTTAGTAGGCTCCACGCCCAGTGTGGAATTCAACTTAGGGCTTTATCTCTTGACCCTGAGATCAGGACCTGAGGTAAAACCAAGAGTCACTGAATAACCACCTAAGCCATCCAGGTGCCCCTGGGCTCTTCCAGTTTTTATGGGCCTACCCTAATAATAGCACTAGGCCTTGGTAGATGGCTGTTCTATCCTAGGGTTCTCGACTGTCCTAAAACAAAATTCCCACTTGAAGACCGCCAGGGACTCAGAAAGAAAGCTAAGCAATAGTGTACCTAGCCTCCAAATACTACCACCAACAACCCTGACATATCTTATCACCAAAGAATTCCTTTTATAGAGGATATGAGGGGTATAGAAGGAAGCCACACCCCTAGCGACAAACAGCTTTACTGCCTTCTGCTTCCTCATGTCTGTGAGAATTTTAAATTTTACCCTGTAAATTCTTTGTCTTCACATTAAAGAATGGTTTCCCTCAAACTTTTTCAGGAAGAGTTAACGCACCAGGAAGATACTTCCTGCCTCCCTGGGGCTTGCGTATTTGTTAGCAGAGCGCTAAAGACACAGGTGGACGCCTGAACTTTCTTTGAATAACATGGAGTCGATGTGTATTCCTGTGAATTGTCCTAGGAGGAATGGACTTGGGATATCACACCGACTCCATCTGCATCTCCACACTGGATCTCCCAGCCACAGAGCGTGGTTATAGAAGACAAGGGTTTGAGAGGGAATCCTGTTTGCCTACGACCCAGCTCTTGTTTTCCTGTGTGGGAGGGTGGAGACCCAGACAAGTTGAAGGATTTGCTTGAGGCTGTGGAACCAAGATTCCTTGCTGAATCTCCTGCCTCCAGTCCTGTTTAAACCTGGTTGATAGCGTAGGCCGTGCTGATACCAGTTAAAGAGCAGGTGGGTTATGTGCATAAACCAGCCACCTCTCTTTCCCCTTCCTGTGGCCTGGCAGTTCAAAGGAGTTGAAGATACATATGCTGTGTTTTACCATTTGCAAAGGGTAAGTGTCTCTTCCTCCCGTTTTTGTAGTTGAATAATGATTCAACAGTGACTCAAGATCTTAGAACAAGGCTTATGCAGACATCAGAGATAAGACTTATCAAGCTCTGAGAACGTATTTGCTACAAAAGAAGTGGTAGGGGCTATTATATCCACCAGAGGGCCTTCCTGTTTGCTACCTTGGTTGGTTGGGGAGGGTTGTTTTTGTTTTTGTTTTCTCTGCCTGCCCTATACTTAAAAGATCATCCTACATAGTGTTGCTGGGTAATTGGGGAAATTTCCTTTTGTGACAGGTGGCCTAATTGCAATGAAATTAGGATTATTAGTCTTACAGAAAACGTACTGCCTTTCTCGTTGTAGTAAACTGTCTTAAGGGCTATGATTATTCTTCCTTATATCATAAAAGTATTCAGGTTTTGGTATCGGTTGTCTTGAAATATAGAATCGCTTTTTTTGGTCATTTCTCTGTGGGTCATTTCGGATGATTTAGATTCCAGCATTTCAGAAATGGCACCGATTTTTTTTGAACTCTTCAGGGGAATTATTGTTCGATCAGCCTGGGAGGAAGCCTCCCAGAGAGGAGCCAGAGAGGGACTGGCGTGGTTCTCACCACCACAGTGAGCTGGAAAGCCCTCCCCATGATCCACGTATCTCTCTGCTCGTCTTCTCAACAGAGAGAAAGAATCGAGATGTGAGAGAGCATTTCCAAGTCTTAGACTAAAAGCCTGGAGACAGCTATGTGACTCAGTAGATGATTGGCTGGGTACTTCACATACATTATTGTGGCCATTCAGAGAAAAAAATGACAGGGTGGGACACAGTTTGTTAATTCACCAGACTTTTATTGAGCACCTATTATGCGCTAGATGCTTGCCACTCAGTTGATGACTTGGTTCAGCAAGATCACAGATAGTCCTCCAGACTACTCAGATGGGGTGTAGGAGAATTAGGAGCGTTCCTTCAGCACGTTCTTTATGATTAATACTGCATTTATTTGCCACCTTGCCCTGTTTTCTAGACTGACCTAGACTGGATAGGTCTTTCTGTCTGGTTTTGATCAAGCAAATCAACAACAACTTGATTTTGAAGGATATTTGAAGTGAACACTTTGGTTCCAGGTTATGCCAGTCTCCTAAGGATGGTTATCTGGGGATCTACAGTGCTGCCTTCTAGTCTACGATGCTGTTCAGTTCATTGCTTGACTTTGGGATTAACACAGTGGTTTATCGGGTGGTTTGTCTAGAAAAGTCCTTCTTAGAAGTTAAAAAGCAGAAACAAGAGTGGATTCTAACTTTAGAAAGACAAAGCTCATAGGAACTGGGTACTTCATCATTTTTACAGGAAACAATATTTTCAAATCTTCATTTCAAAACTATACACCTACCTCCCTTTGATTACTTATAGCATCGAGGATTTGGGATAGACTTTAGTACAATTCTATATTTTATTTTTCTTATACTGCAAGACATAATTTTAAAAAGGAATAAATTTGTCTCATTTGAACGTGAAAAAATTTGTGAAGTTAATGTAAGTTCTGAAAATTATAAAACTATGTGGAGTAAATAAGATTGAGGAAAACAGAAATGGGGCCAAAACACAGAATTGTTTGAGGAAACTTCAGTGTGTGAAATTAAGCCATATTTTTAGAATTATTAGAGAAATATTTGTATAATTTTTCCCTTTGGCCAATTTTCCCACCATACAAATAATTCCTTTCTACTCTGTGAGTGTCTATTTTTGTGTGTCAGATTTTATTTAATGAGGCAGAATTTGAAGAAGCTCTATCATTACAGGAATTTATAGTTTATAAAAGTTATGGATTTTTGAGGTGGGAGCTGGCTATTTAAAATAGCGTGTATGTGTACCAACAACAACAAAACCTAAACTAAGAAAAGCCAGTAAATCTTGGAACTTTATTTTCACTGCTGAGCTGTTTTAGGAGTAAAGAAGAACAAAGAAAATAATATTGTATTGTATTTAGACTATTGTAACACATTTGAAAGCTGAAAAGAAGATATGTAGAAGAAACAAATAAGTACTTTTTTAAAGCTTAATGTTTTAAAAGGAATTTAAGTGCCTGTAAAAAAAAAGTTTCCTTTTGACTGTCGATAATCTTTTTGGCAGACATGGAAAGGGAGAGCCTTTATACCTTCATATTTTTAGTTCATAACAAAGGATAACTGCACATGAATGGGGAGACCATTAACCCCCATTTGCCCTTGAACATAATCTGTGATCACATTGTGCCAACGAGACCAGTGAACAGCAATGACAATGAATTATCTGAACTTTCTCAAACATCTGGACGTTTGGCACCCAGAAGCAAAACATCTGGAGGTTTGTTTGAGTTCTCCTACTTTTTTCCCCACCACGTTTGACAATTGTGTCAGAATAATAATGGCCACGGAGTACTTGCTAAGTGCCAGAGCCCGGCTAAATATTTTACCTGCATTGGCTTGTTTAACCCTCGTGACAATTGAATGGGTTCTCTATTCCGAGCACAATCATTTTACAGAGGAGGGCTCTGAGGCTCAGAGAGGGAAGTGCAGAGCTAGGAGGAGAATTCTGTCTGTTTGATTATAAACGATCGGCTGTTAACTATATTCCATTTTGCCAAGACAACTACTGAGGGTCAGAACAACCAATGGCCTACATCCAATTTGTGGCTATGCTATTGAAAGAAGCAGAGGTGGCAGAATACCTAAATATGACGCAGAGATATCACTGTTGTCAGCCAATCTGGTAATCTGGGGGAAAACAGTCCTGTTTTGCTCTTATTGGCAACACAGACATGTTCAAATTCATTGACAATTGTGTATTCCATGAGTTACACTTTGGGTAATAACAAAACAACTTAAAAATACTTGCATCTGATTTGTCAGGTGAAAACATGAAGAAAATGGGGAAAGAAACAAAGGTGAACAAACCCAAATCCATTAAGGGTGAGTATTGATGTCCAGGCTAGAGAGGAACTTGCCTTCTCCTTCCTAGTTTGCTGTTATAGTTGTAACTATGTAACCTTGAGCAAGTTACTGAATCTCGGAAGCCTTGGTTTCCTTCTTTGCTAAACACAAATAAATATCAGAACCTACTGCATCCTACTTTGCTGGAGGATGGGATAAAATAACACGTGTACATGCTTCGAGCAGTGCCTGGCTCAAGGTACCATCTCAAAGCATTAGTCACTATTATTATCATGAAAAAAATTTGTTATAACTTAAGCTAGTACGTGAGGGAACTGAAATTCAGGACTACACCTGACACTTACCCCTGCCAGCAGGAGGCCACTGGAGAGCAGACAAAGCTCCTGCAACTGCCACCCTCTGTCCTTGTTTACATACCTTCACCCTTCAGAGGAAAGCGAGCATCGCTTCCTCTGTTACTACTGCCCCCTGCTGGCTGGGGAGGGAAAGAGGAGCTGGCTCAGGCGAAACACAATTTGTCTTCCTTCTTACTTCCTTTCTCTCACTTCTCTCTGCCAGGTCTTCAGATTTCTTTAAATATTAAAGCTGAACAACCTTAGCCTCATATAAAAGGATGCGAGAGCATGAATGTAATCATTGCCTCTTTAGTGCTGTAAAATTTTATGGTTATGTAGAAACTCTTTTTTTTTTTTTTTTTTTTTTAACAGCTCTACGATGGAATTTCTCTGGGCAAATAATGAGTTATGCCCAGAGACACATAGTGGGAGTAGTGTATTTTTTGACTTTTCAACACAGACAGATGGTTTACGCATCTTCAGCATTCAGAACTTTCTGAGAAGCATTATATAATCTCAGTGCAGTTACCAAATGAAATAAGAAATTCCTCGTTTGGCAGATGGAGCTTGCGTATCGAGTTCATAAACTTTAATACTTCTCCCAAGCCCAAAATCAGAGACAACCTGCTCCAAGTCAGTTTCCCATTTGCACTTAATTAGGGAGTGTGTTTTGGAGGTCAGTGAAAACCAACGGGGTACGTTTTCATAATAACTTTCCTCACAATAAAATTATTTGGGAGGCAACTATCCAACTTTTTCTGGAATGAGGGCAAGAAAAACGGGGACATGGAGTGAAGTTATTGGATACCTTATCTGGAACTGCCCAAAAAGTTGTCTGGGATCCAAAGAACACACAGTACCTTCTGGATCAGGGGAAAGGAGCCAAAATGCTCTAATATTCCCCCAAATTTTCATAACTGTGCAATTTCACATAATTTTAAGGATTCCAACTACTGGAGAACAAAAGCCTTCTCAGAGTTGTAATCGTGTCACGCTTACGGAAGTAGAGGCAGCAAGTCTCCTGGTTAAACAAAATGTGTGTGTGCAGATTAGAGAAAATGGTTGGTACTTAGGACAGGTAACCAGATTGTCACTTTGGCTAAATGGTCTTGTAAACTTGGGCTACTCAGAGGTAACACAATGAAGCCCGAACCCATTACACTTTATTGTATGTGTATGCAATATCCTTTTAGTTATAGGAAATTGTATTTTACTTGTGCTAGCCTTGTCCTAAAATGTTCTGGAGAATCAGAACTTGAATTCTGAGTCACAAACTCTAAGTCGAAAATCAAGTCAGAGAGAGTAAATTTCCTTCATAGATGAGGAAAAAATATTCTGATAGGCTAGGAAGTTCTTTGTAGTTGTTTATTTTTCTTTCTTCTTAAAAAATAATATTTTAGCTACTTCTAAATTCCATTTGGTTTTTACAGTGTCCATTAATGCAGAAGGACATGGCCAAGATCCACAATTTCTGAATTGTGGTCAACAAGCTTTTATCATAATATGGAGCCTTTGGCTTCAATATAGTGAAAAGATCTTCAAACTCGTATACAGAACATGGTTAACCTTTTTATCTTTTTCTTATGCACACACACACACACACATACACACACACACACACACCCCTAACTTGAGGTAGGATTCATTACATATATACTGTGTAGGTTCAGTGATAAATTGTTCTGAGATGAAGTTTTGAGGCTTCTAAACTAAATTTCCCTCAAAGGCAGTTCATATGTCAAGTTGCTGCATTCACCAAATGACTGAAGTGTAACCATAACCAATGTAGCATGACCAATGCATCAGAATGAATCCGCTATTTCTCTTTAGTCTCTTAATTTGATAGTGATGATAACAGGGAATTTGTCATACTTTGTTTCCAATATTTGGCAGACCATTCAGATTATGGCCCTTACAAGTTACCTGTATATAAATCACCCTAAATTCAGTGCAGCTGGAATTTTTTTCTGTGTTAATAGAAGTTACCTGGTTTTAGATGTTAATTCTCTGAAGCTCTGATGTTTCAGGCTACTGGACTGGGTCATATGCCATGTGGTAGGCAGCCTCTAAGAGGTCTCTCAATGATTCCTACCTCCTGCCTTTGTGCAATTTTCTCCCTTTCAGTGTGGACTGAATGTACTGACTTACTTCTAAGGAATGGAATATGACAGAAGCCTTGGAATGACACGAAGCTTAGGTTATAAGGAGACCACGGCTTCTGTCTCAGGTGCCCTGTCATACGCTCTCTCTTTTTTGTACCTCTCATGCTAGGGAAAGTATGCCGCCATATTGTGTGCATTCCTATGGAGAGACCCACATGGCAAAGAATTGACAACTCTGGTCAACAACCAGTGAGCGCCTGCCAACATCCTCAAAAGTGAGATTAGAAGCAGATCCCCTCTCTGTCAATGGTTGAAGTGACCGTGGTCCCCGCTGACACTATCTCTGCAGCTTTGGGAGAGACCCTGAACCACAGTACACCCAGCTAAACCAAGCCCAGATTCCTAATGCGCACTAATTATGAGACAGCGAATGTTTGTTCCACTACACTGTTAAGTTTGGAGGATAATATGTCAGATAACAATTGATAACTAACATGTATTTCTACCTCTGTTGGTGGTTAAACATCATAGAGTAACTATTTAAAAGTAGTTATTAAATACACATATCCATATTCCTTGGCAGGCATGCTAGGCTGGGCCCCCATCCAGCAGGAGAAGAGAGTGGGGGTCCATTTGGATCTAAAGTTAATAAACATACTGTGCACATGTAATGACAATGCTTCATTTCACCTGAGATTTGGGTCATCCTAAAAATCATATTAAAAAAAAAAAAAAGAAAGATGTTTGAACTATGAATGGAAGGAAAACTCTATCTGAGGGTTTTTTTTTTTTTTTGAAAAAAAAAAAAGATTTCTGATGACTTTTCCAGAATTATGCTTTTCTGAGCATTAAGAAAAAAAAATTCCTTTTCTATCAAGTCAAGTCAGATCAGCTTTCTTCAATCACTTTAATTATATATAGACTCTGGGAGCAGGGAAGTGAGACTTGTGATTTCGTCTATTCATTCCTCTAAATGATATAAATGCGTCAAAGTGCTCATAGCTTCGCCTTAAATAGTCTGTTGTAAAATAGAAAAGCCCAGAGAGTTCTGCCCAAAGCAGTTTTTTTTTTTTTTTTTCCTTTAGAAAATTTAACAATAAATGTCTCAGGGTCAGAAGGATGCTGTTGGTCGGAGCTGAGAGCCCACAAAGATTGTAGCAGTCACATTAAAACAATATTGTTTGTCCTCCCCTCCATTTCCTCAGGGGTGCACAATACTTTTTCCTCCCCACCCTGCAGCTCTCTTTCTAAAATTGTTTTGGACCTTCGGGGGCCTTCTATATTAAGACTGAAGGAAACTGGAACCGTTACTTGCTCTTTCTTCAGAGCATTTTTCCTGGATGTGATAAACTGAGTGAATGCGCAAGAGCCCTGGCTTCCCAAGAGGCTGTGACCCACCTCTCACAGACCCATTGCCCCACACCCTGCAATTTGCCCTCTCCCCTGCACCTTCACCCTCTATTTGATGTTCCTCCACACTTGCTGGCTTTCCCATCCACCTTCCACAATTTGCCACAAAGCAAAGTGGGGTGAGGAGAAGGAAAAACAAAACGTAACAGAAGACCATTCAGAAGTTTCTCTCCTGCTCTGAAAGACTGCAGCACCCCGGCCAAGTGAGCACAGTTCAGTGAATTCTTCTAGGTAATTAGTTTCTTAGAAATTTGCTGGGTTGTAGAATCTTCTTCCCTTGAATCTTAGGAATGTCTGAAATACCAGACAAGCACTCTTCCCACAAAGTTATGTTAAAAGGTTTAATTAACAGAAAATGTTGTGTGTCACACATATCAACATTTAAATGAGAATAATGAATCTGGCCAGTGAGATTTGAGACCATTCAATGTTGCCAGAACATATTTTTCCATGCCATAACAGAAAATGAAAGGTATGTTTGCTACTTCAGTTTCCTCTGGAATTACACTGGTCCTGTCATTTTCTCCAGTGGTTACTTTTTGTGAATCTATAGGGCAAGCTATCATTATGGATTGTTTATTTGGCTCTTCTTCAATCCACAGTCCTGTTAATATCCCTTTCTTGATTTTTCCAAGGGTTGAGGAGAGCCTGGCTTATTTGCTGGAGGCCGTTATTTTTTGCTCTTGTTAAATTTTTCCTGCCTCTCCTGTGTTTAGAGTCACTTCCTGTGCCCACTCTGTTCCCTAGAGGCCTTTCTGCTCTTGAACTGAGTCTTCTGCTGAGTGTCTAGGACCTTGAATCAGAGTTTGATTATAAATTGAAATGAAAGCTGTCCCAAGTGTAACTAGAATTTCATCTTTCCTAATGCCAAGCCCTGTTACCTCTCCAGGGTCAACCGAGAATATCTCCGTTTTCAAGATTCTGCAAGACTGAAAATCAGATCTTCGGTTTTAAGAGGGGAGTGTTTGCATAGTGACAAGAACGGGGGGATGGAAGGGTTGCATTATTCTAACGCCCCTTGCCCCGGCCCTACCTACCTTCTACATGTAAGAATTTTCACTTCGGGCAGTTTTTAAAGATCTCACTGCAGAAACAGTAGCAGGTTGGCTAATGGCTCCAAGGCATTTTAACACCATAGCCATCAGATACATCTCTCTCCTTTCCCTCCTGTAAAACAAAAGGCATGCCACCCTAGAGCAGGGTTTATGATTGCCTGATGGATAGTGTGCTCCTGGAACAAAATATTATTAACAGATGACTTATAAAAATTGTCCTTGCAGTTCCATGATGGAAAACAACTGTTATTTAAAAACTGAGCCAAAGATGAAACTTTTATTGAATATATATGCTTCATAAAAATATATTGAATGTATATTCAATAAACACATATGCCTCCAATACAATCAATGCTAGTTATCAAATATTAAATGACTTGTGTCCTTTATTCTAACACTTATAATGAGTTCCATGACATCAGCCAAGACTCTTAAGCTCTCTAGGCATCTGTTTCTATGTCTGTAAAATCTGAGGAACTGAAAAATAATTCAACTCCATCTCTATAGCTCCTCATTCTCTGCTTCTGTGACTCTCATTTAGGTTTGGAGATGGAGACTATGGGCCATCAAAATCCACAGAAGACTCCCTAACCTCAAACCTGCCAAAAGATTCAACCTTCTCCTCCTAACGCACTTTAACTAGAATGACTCAAAAGAAGCTAAATAGACCATATGAGCTCATTTTTCACTTACTGTTCCAACTGACCTCATAGAGCTTTTATGAGCAATTAAATGAGAAGGAGGGAGGAGGTGGTGGAGGAGAATCAAAGGCCTGAGTCCATTCATAAGCTGGATTAGTGAGCTGTGCTGCCTTCCCCATGGCTTGTGGATAGCTTCATCTCAAGCAGTCCCACTGGAGGTTCTGGACTTCCTCAATACGGTGAAGTGCTCTCCTCGGTAAAGATGAAGTGGCCCAAGATTGCCTGTAGGAGAAGCCCTTTTAGTCATGCTTTTTGGTAATGGCGATGACTCTCATGGAGCCATGCTTCCTCTGGCCTGTCTTCTGGTGGGAATGCATGTGAGTGTTTGTGTGAAGACTGGGGGACTGAGTCCCATGAGGAGGCATCACATCTGTCTCCTGGAGAGCAGTTTTCATCTATTTGTGGATTGTTCTTAGATAAGGCTAGCTTATCTTGTGTAAACCCAACAGCTTCTTTGTACCTTGATCTAACTGAATTAAGTGAAGTGCACTTGTTTACTACAGGACTGATGACCTGTTGACTCTGAGAAGAAAACGTCATTAGCATCGCACAAAGAAAGATGAAAGTCTGTCCACAGTAACATCTAACCTTCAGGGTGAATCACATAAAGCTCTTCTTGACTGAGAAAAGTCAGAAGTTTTCATAACAGGATCTTATTTTTCTTGTTTCAGAATCTTCAGGAAATGTAGAATTCCCAATCCATGAACTCTGCCCTATTGAGAGAGATAGACTAGGTGTTTTCCTGGCACATCTTTGTCAAAATAATTATTTTCCATGTCCAAGGAACCCACAAATTATTCTAGTATCAGTGCCTTCAAACAGAGAATGTTTCAAGAGAGCTTTTCATCATCTGCTTGTTTTCATGTTCACCTCCACGTGACTTTTTAAACTGAGAAATAAAATTTCATCACCACAGTGAGTGGAGATAGCTCAAGAACATGAAGTTAAAGTGTGCGGTTACCTGGAGAGGAAAAGAGGGCTTCCAGAACTTAGGGACAACTCAGGCTCACGCTCCCATACCTGCCATGCCCACCATTTAACCCATAAAAGGCTCTAAGCCACTCCCAAATTTCCTTAGAGCCCCAACTTATTTCTTGGGGTTTCAGGCCATCGCCTATTAGCTACATGACCTTTAAAAAGCCACTATGCCTCTGGGACATCAGTTCTAGTTTGGGAAATGGAATAATAATTCTGGCTCTACATACCACACAGGCCCATTATAAAGACCAAAAAGGATGATGTGCATGATAGGCTTTTAAAAAGCCAAATTTATGATACAGACACAAAGTAATAGATTCCGGTGATATCAATATTTTGATATGAAACCCTCCTGGTTCAGTAACTTGAAAAGGATAAAATAGATCTTTTTGTGCTCAGGAGTTTTTAAAATTCTTTTCCTTCCAAACTATAAAAACTCATATACTTTGGTTCATTTCTCTGTGTTCCAGCCTTTCAATAAGCTGATATCACAGCAGAGTTAAAATAAAGCGAACAGACAGTGGCCTAAATGTGTGTGTGTGTGTGTGTGTGTGTGTGTGCATTTAGAAAATGCACATGTACCTTTGACCTAGCTACTACATATGTTCATACAATTAAAAACGGAATAATGACTCATTAACCAAACAAGCCCCAGAAAAAAAATACTCATTTAATACAATCATAGCAACTTCCTCACTGTTTCCACTTCATTGCTGCTTATGTGAGTAAAAACAACATGCTAAATGGAGACTTTCAGGATCCCATGGGACCAATTAATGCCACGTGACTTCCTCTCTGCCTTCCATGAAAATAACTATATTATAATGGTCTGTGATATTAATATCAGCTTTGGAAAAGGCAGGCAGCAGCTCCATAGGGAAGGAAGTGGCCTGAGCAAGAACTGTGGAATGTGCAGTATTTGACCGACTGGAGGCCACATCTTTTCATAAGCTCTATCACATAGTTAAAAGAGGTGGGGACACCAAATGGGCTTGTGGGTTAATTAGGGTTAAAAGGCCACCAGGTTAGTCTATCTCTGATCTTGAACTCCAAGAAAATGTGGTTACTGGGGGAAGTTTTAGAAATTCAAGTTCTCAGAAATAAACCCATTTCCAAAGCTTCACTCCCTGCCCCCACCCCACCAAATTTCTCCAGATTTCTGCCCACCACAGAAGCAGGATGTGTTTTGGCAGCCTCTGTTTGTGTTGGAGTGTAGATGTGAGCTCAAGACTGGTAAGTGCACCTCCCAAGTGCATTGAGTAGTTTGGTGGGGTTTTCTAGTGACACCAGAAGGCAGGGTAGAACCAAAGGGAATATGAGGCATAGCTCCCTAAGCCTTGCTCCACGGTTCCTTCAAATGCAATTGTAAGACTCCCAGGTCCATGTCCCACCCAGGTTCTCTCCTGATCCAAACTCCCTTCAGCATCCTGGAGAGATTCAGTGTTCTTCCTGTGGCCAAATTCTCCTCTCTAGCAAATGGCAGTGGTCCAATTTTCTTGACTATAGATTGCTGTGGTTCATGAACTCCACTCAAGGGTGGTCCCAAAGCACAGCGGAGAATAAAAATTCCCTTGGGGGTAGATGTTGACTGGCACACCTAGTGAACCAAGAGAAACTGCCTATGGCAACAATCTTGATCTAATTTTTGGACAGTAGCTGATGATTTGGTCAGACAATCAGAGGATTAGACGGAAAAAATATTGGAGAGTTGGAGATGAAGAACTTTAGGGAAGAAGTTGGATAAACTTAGAATAAGCCCAGAGTATGAAAATATTTGTACCTAATCGGCATGCTCACCAAAGCACTTCCACTGTGAAGACATTTTAAAATAATCATGAGGAGAAACTGACTTTTATTAAAGGTGATCATCAGTTGTGTTACTTGATCAATGAACTCGTTAACAAAATAGCTATGGTGGCAGGAATGAACCTAATGACATGAACCTTAATGACAAGGACTTCTTCTCATCATTGTGACCTGGCTGTACCTGAGCTGAGTCCTCTACTGGCCAGAGTAACAACCAGTCCTGAGCACTACGATGGCACTGTTCCCAGGAGGGCCAGAAACTATTGATATTGGACCCTTCTATTGTGGTAGGAGAAGAAATTACCCACAGAAACAGACAGTTATTTTATATTTAGGTTTTCACTGCCCCACTGTGCTTCTACTAGTACTCCCTTCAGAGGAACTTACTTAAATTCTTAAACTCCATAATAGAATCTCTACTCTAGATTTTTAAATTTTATATTCATTGTGATTTTCTTGATATTTGATTTCCAAATCTCCTTAAAAGAGTTAAGATGACTCCTCCTAATATATGACAATGTCATTCAAATAAACTTTTGAAATAATTTAAACAAACTGACCTATAGTAAAGATTTAAATTGTGAATAGATTGCTCCAAGAAACTCACTTTACAGAGAAAGAAATAAGGTAATGGGCTGATGACTATTGAATTCACTGGTCTAGCCATGTGTCCTACTATCCAGAAGCAATGGACCTTACAGAAAGAGAGAATTATCTCTTGAAGACTCAGATGTGGTAGCAGCTAGCTACCAGCTGGTAGACAATGCCTTGCGAATTTATAATGCTGTCCCTCAGGATGAAGCGTTTACTTTGAACTAATGATAAATAAATGGCATTCTTTCTCCCTGTCCTAAAACACACAAACTCAGGAGTTTGGAGGGAAGAATCATGGGGTACCACTCATAATTTCACTGAACAACCCACTATCAAATTTCTGCATTCTGTCTCTGGGCTCTGCTGGTCTAGTACCCAATAGGTGTGCTGACAGGACCCCATTTTTCATTAGGAAAAACAAAAGAGGCAGATATTTACTCTCTCTGTTCCTGACACCAGTATGTCCAGTATGACCTAGATTTGGTCAATCCTACTTAAGGTCCCATGCAGGACTTTGAAACCTGAGCGGGGGATGTACAGACCAAAGGGGCAGATAAGAAGCTATTTATGCCAGTCCCTGCAGGGAGTTGAGAGAGTCCGGAGGTGGGGCTGGCTAGTGTCTAGTGTGGATGTGGTGAGAACAAAAGCAATACCAGCTGCTGAGAGCCTGTGACATTTTCACCTGTTGGGTCCAGTGCTGTCATCCCAGCTATGTATCTGGCTTTCTTCCATCCATTTTCTAAGTCAGGTTCTCCAGCCTTCATATTGGCTTGGGAGTTTTCAATATCCTCCCAATAAATTATTTTCCTGCTTAAGATGGCCAGAGTTAATTCTTATTATATGTTCAATGATACAATGGCTCAAGGTACCATTCATTCTACTTGGATGACCTCACTGTTGGCTTCTGTGGTCATGTTGGGATCAGTCACTGTCTTGGTGTAAGACTCCTCTTTCCACCAGAGGCTTGCTACTCTCCAGCTTTCCATGTTGTATCTGTCTCTACTTCCTTTTTCAGTTGAGAAGAACCTTTCCCTCTGAGAGCATGCCATGATTTTTCCTCTGGACTGGTTTAGGAGACAATAGGAGGAAATCACTATGAAGCAAGTGCAATTGTCCTTGAAGTTGATTCCAGGTCTTTGTGGGGATTGATTAGATGAGTTCTGACTACCTTGATTCAAGGTAATGTCCTTTTTCCTCAGGTTAAAATTATACTAATTTGCTTTCCCTTTTCATACTGTAAATTTACTTCCTGGATCTGGCAATTAATTTCAGTATATTCCAAACTTCTTCTTCCCAGACAGCCCTTTGGGATATTAAAAGTTTTATCTCCTTGGTGTTCCTTACTCTGACACATTTAAACTCTTCTCCAATAAAAAGAGGGGATTTGGGAGTCTTAATCATTGATATATAGTTTCAGATGGACAGAGGTCCACTGAGTGATACAATTTTGCTTCAACGTTTTGATCTGAAAGGGCCCACTGAGAATAAAGGAAACACGAAATGTTTTGAATAGAAAAAGATGATCAAGCATTCATGTAAATTTTTCATTTAACAAATATTTTTTGAGGAGCTATTATGCACTGGGTATTACCTTTCTCACTGGAGAGTTGTATATGAACAAATAAAGTGTCTTACACTTATTTTGGGGGATACAGATGGTAAATGGATAAAAAAGAACCTGTGTTCAATGGGGTGTGACAGGAGCATGTTCACATGTTCAAGAAACTATGAAATGGCCAGTGTGCCTGCAGAGTGAGCAATAGGGCAAAAGTAGACATAGTGGGGAAGTGGAACTTACAAGACCTTGAGAACATTGGAAGGATTCAGGCTTTGGCTTTAGGATAGAAAGACATTTGAAGAATGAAATGCAGGTTATCCAACCTATTTTTTTTTTTTACATGGATGAGTACAATTTTTTTAAAAATTGAGGTAAATTTTACATGTGGTGAAATCATGGATTTTAAGGTGAATCTGTCCATATGGGCCTGTAACTAACACTTCTGTTAAGATAAAAATATATTGTCATCATCCCAGAAATTTTTCTAATTTCCCTTCTCAGTCCATTCTTGCCCCCAGGAAACCACTACTCCAGTTTTAATCAAAATAAATTAGTTATGTATTTGTCCTAGAATTTCATTTAAATGGAATCATATGGTACCGGCTCTCATGTGGCTGGCTTCTTCTACTCAGCATAATGCTTTGGAGAGTCCCTTATAGAAGATCAGTAGTTCATTTCTAAAAACTGAAATATAATTGACATTTTATTATTTTCAGGTGCACAACATAATGATTCAATATTTGTACACATTGTGAAATAATCATCATGATGAGTTTAGTCAACATCTATCACCATATGTAGTTATAAAGTATTTTTTCTTGTGATAAGGACTTTTAAGACTTATTCTATTAACAACTTTCAGACATGTAATACAGTGTTACTGACTATATCACCATACTGTGCATTACATTCCATGACTTATTTATTTTATAACTGGAAGTGTATACTTTTGGACCCCCTTCTCCCACTTCCCACACTCCTCACCCCCAGCAACCACCAATGTGTTCTTTGTATCGATGATCTCTGTTTTATTATTGTTTTTAGAATCCACATATAAGTGAGATCATATGGAGTTTTTCTTTTTCTATCTTATTTTTACTCAGCATAATGTTCTCAAGGTCCATTCATGTTGTCACAAAATGGCAAGATTTAATTCTTTCTTATGGCTGAATAATATTCTGTATATATAAAATGGAATATATAGACACCATATCTTCTGTATCCATTCATTATTGATCAACACTTAGGTTGGTTCCATGTCTTAGCTATTGTAAATAATGCTGCAGTGAACATAGGGGTGCATATATATTTTTGGCTTTGTATTTTCATTTTTTTCCAAAGAAAACCTAAAGGTAGAATTGCTGAATTTTATGGTAGTTCCTCTGTAAAAATTTTTTAAAAGATTTATTTGAGAGAGAGAGAGAGAGAAAGCATAAGTGGGTGGGGTAGGTAGAAGGAGAGAGACTCTGAAGTAGACTCAGCGCTGAGTGCAGAGGCTGACAGGACCTTGAGATCTTGACATAAGCCAAAACCAAGAGTCCGATGTTTGGTGCCGCTCAGGGGTCCCTCCATAAGTTTTTGAGATACCTCCATACTGTTTTCTATAAAGGTTGCACAATTTACATTCCCAACAACAGTGCACAAGGGTTCCTTTTTCCCCACATTCTCACCAACACTTGTTATCTCTTGTTTGATTATAGCTTTTCTAAAAGGTGTGGCGTTTTATCTCATGGTGGTTTTGATTTTTCATTTCCCTGATAATTAGTGATGTTGAGCATTTTTAAAAATGTACCTATTGCCCATCTGTATGTCTTAGGAAAGTGTTTAGCAGTTCACTCTTTTTATTGCCAAATAATAGTCCATTGTATGACTACATCTCAAGCTATTTATCCATTCTACCATCAATGGTTATCTGGGTTATTTTTTGGCTTTGTTTTGTTTTGTTCTGTTTATTTTTGCCATTATTAATAAAGCTTCTCTGAACATTCCTGCCATGTCTTTGTTTGTTTGTTTGTTTGTTTCTTTTTGGACACATTTTCATTTCTCTTTAGCAAATTCCTAGAAGGGTAGTTTCTGGGTCATAGAGTCAATGTATCTTTAACCTTTCAAGAAGTTGACTAATAGCTTTTCAAAGAGGTTGTACTATTTTATGCTTCCATCAGCAATATAAAAGTTTAATAATTTTTATTTAATTCTTCATTTTCTAGTTCTTTTTCTTTGTTGATATGCCCTATATCTTCATTCATTAAGGTCATATTTCCTTCAATACTTTGAACATATTTTCCTTCATTTCCTTGATAATATTTTATCATAATCATTTAAAAGTTTGGTATATCCAATATCTGGGCCGATTCAGGATAAGTTTTTCTTTCTTTTTCTTTCTTTTTTTTTTTTTTTTTTTTTGCTTTTATTGCTTCTTTTCCCTTGATTTGGGTCCGGTTTTCCTTTTTCTTTGCATATTTTGATATTTCTGATCAACTCTGTGAATGCTACATTGTTGAGGTTCTAAAACGTATTGCGTTTTGTTTTGGTAAGAAGTTCAAGGACTAGTTGTTTACAGTAAACTTCTAAAGACTGTTTTCTGCTTTAGTATGGGAGAACTATGGAGATCCTGAAGTGTTTCCCACCTCCACCCCGACTTGGGGGTAGAGGGAAACAATCTCCAAATTCTGTCTCCCCTGAAAATTTGTCAGAGCCTTGTTTAAGCAATTTTAGGGCAGATACAGGTTAGGAATTTCCCCAGAGTATAGTCCTGACTCCTATGGCTTGGCCTTTCTGATACCTCAGATATGTTCTTCACTTTGGTTGTACCTAAACTCCAACATCCCCAAGTACCGCCCATTCCTATAATATATTTATTTTAGTCACAAACTCCAAGCAGCAACTCTCTGGATACCCTCAGCTAGTCTTGTCCTGTGCATGGTTAGCCCAGTTGTCAGCCCAGAACTTGCAGTTTTCCTCACCTGGGCTTTTGAAAAGTTCCTTCCTCCCTGGTTACCTGTCCTTTAGATTCCAGGTGCTTCACTATCCTGAACTCTGATATATACTAAATCAGTACAGCTCAAGGCACTAAGATGGTGAACTGATTCCTCGTATAGTTGTGTAGCTTCTTGTTTTCCTCAGGAATCACAAGTGTTTCTTTTCCTCTGATCCAATGGCTGACAACAGTTGCTCATATATTTTTCTAGTTCTATGGTTGTTAATTGTGTGAGGTTCTATAGAACCATATAGATTCTATAGAACCATGTGTGAGGTTCTATAGAACATATAGGTACTATAGAACCATGTGTGAGGTTCTATAGAACATATAGGTACTATAGAACCATGTGTGAGGTTCATAGAACCATAGTTCTATGGTTGTTAATTGTTAATTGTGTGAGGTTGTGTGAAGTTGTTAATTGTATGGTACCAGTTACTTTGTCTTGGCCAGAAGCAAAGGAATTCCCTTTTTAAGCAAATTTTCCCACCTCCCCTCCATGGTCTTGACACATTTGGTCTGCGAACCAAACTGCCATGCCTGGACAACCTAGCCTCTCCTTTTCTTCCAGGATATTTTATTTTGTAAGCCTTTTAGTTCTTCTTTGTTACCAGATCTTTATTGGGATTATCTTCAGCTACCCAAACTCATCTTCCAGGCTGAAAATCCTAGTGTTCAAGCTGTGGGTTTCCGGTCCCTTTCCTCCCAGAATGTCCTGGGCTTCTAGTGTAAATCGGCTCATCTTCTCTTCCTCTCTCTTCTCCACTACTCTGTACAACAAACAAGTGGTACAAAAACAGCAAAGTGTCCTATCAAATACTAATTCCAGGATAATAGATGCTTAGTTGCCTTCCCTATATTAACACGCCTAAGAGGGCTACTCAGGACAATTCTCTAACTTAAGCAAACTAAAGCAAGACAAAACAAAACAAGTGCATCCCAGAAGGTTTTGGTAAATAATCAAAGTTTTAAAGGAATATACTCCTAGCTCACACAGGTAGCTAGTGACAGAATTAGCTATAATGTTGCCTGTTGATCTCACAGAGGCTGCTTTTCCAGTGCATACACTTAGCAACAATTTACATTTCTTAGATTGACTAGTTGCTCAACAGAATTCAGTAGGACTGAGAAAGAGTTATACTTTGGTTGTGGTGGTGATGGTGGTGTGTGTGGGTATGGGTAGTGGCAGGCAGGTTGCCGCTGTGGCTGGAAAAGCAAATTCTGTAGGTAGGGTGCTTCTGTGGCTGGACAGGAAATAGGGCAGGAGCTCTCAGTACCTGGGCTTGGCAGACGGGTGCTATTGGGACTGGCCCTGTCTGGTTCTCTCTATGAACTAGAACATAGTTCTAGTGAACATTCCCTAGTTTAGGGTCAGCCCCTTTTGCCTCTCTAGTGGTTTTCACATGCACAGTATCTCTGATAATACCTATCTTGCTGGTCCTCTGTGCAAAAGGACATTTCTTTCCAGACTTGAGCCTTTGGCTATGTTGGAAAAAAAAAAAAAAAAAAAAAAAAAAAAAAAGAACCTCAGATTGAAAATCAGACGTGCCGGGGCTCTGCAACCTCTGTCTCCCTATGCCCTCATTTCACTGGGTCCTGCTGGACAAGTGACTGGGTGTGGGGTTGGGGTGGGAGGAGGCTGCTTCTTGCCTCTGCTTTCTCCTGCCCTCTCCAAAGGTTCTCAGGGTCCACCCCCTGGTGATACAGTCTCCCCTGAGTAACAGAATGCACCCAAGCAGTCCTAAGGGGAGGGAAGCTGTCTCCCCACCCCCTCTTCACCCCCATGTCCTCCCCCCCCCCCCACAGTAACGTAGCTATGTTGCAGCTACATACAGCAAAACCTATAGGGAGCTCCTCGGCAGGGCGACTTTGATGATTTCTTCAGACACACGGAGCAGACTGACAAATTGACTTTCAAGCGAAAGGTCAGTGCCGAGAACCGAAGGGATAGAGCATCTGGATTCACAATTAAAACGCCTGCAGAGCACGGTTTGTAGCTCCGGAGTCTCATTGTGTAGGAGGTGCTGTCAGAGGGACTCCTCTGGCAGCCACGTCGGACTCTGGCCCGGGATTGGAGAAATAAAAATTCCTTCTGGTTGGTCTGCGCGCCTGAGCACTGCGCCCGGGACGGTGTGTGGGTGTTCGAAGGGCGCCCTTGCTCTTTGGCAAAAGCACAAACAGCTTTCTGCTAACTCAGTTCTGCCCCAGAGCTGACCTCCGGCGTGGTCGGTCCCGGGTGAGTCGCATCTCAGAAGCGCGGGCTGGGTCATCGCGGCGCCCGCCGCACTTAGCCGTGGGTTGGAGAACACGGACCACGGCGCTGGGACACCAGGTTCAATCGCCGATTTGCTCTCTGACCTTGAGTCGATTGTCTTTTCCAAGGTAGTTGGGGCTGCTCCCGGACACCTGCAGAACATGTCTCTGATCGTCCGGTTTAATAGGACGCTGGACCCCCGTCCACGCCGTTCCTCTAGGATACTTGGTTGTAGGAACAGTTGTTGTTTCCAGTTTACAAAGTGTTCCCACACTCAAAGATAGGATGAAAGAAAACAGGATAGTCCTAGGAAGTGCCTGAGGTTCAGGACCTCAGAAAGTGCTGGGTGGTTTGGGGGGCCTGAAAGCCTAGAGCTCTAGTTCCTCAGGAGGCTTTATCTGCCCACCACTTGCTTTTGAGTTCTTAACTGATATCATTAAGCAGGCAGATGATAAAACCCTGTAATGACACCATTCATTATGGGATGTTTACTTTCCCCCTCTTTGCAGCAGTGAGCCCCACAGGAGATCTTTAAAACCTCTGTTGAATGATGGGACACAAACCTCTGGCCACAGTGGAGGTTCTGCGTGTCCTTCTACGTCACACAGACCCAGCAGGTGGTTCCACTTGGGGAGCACTTCGGAAGGGATATTTAGAACTCACTCTTCCTTCTTCCTCCTCCCAGGAAGCGGTCAAGATAATGAAATTAGGCTCCTGGTAGAAAGTGCTGAAGACTGTGGCTAGGAGGAGACAGACAGAAGCTAGGCATGGAGTTCAGAAGGTCTTGATTTAAAAACAAAACAAACAAACAAACAAAACACCCAAACCCAGTAAGAAATCCAGAGGAGAGTCTGAGGCCCGGGCTGCCAGGGTTGGGAGCCAAGGCACTTTTTGCTTTAATAATGCAGGCTTTGGAGCTATTCTGCCAGCAACTAAATCCTTCTCTGACTTACTACCTGTGTGACCTGGGGCATGTTATTTAACTTCTCTGTGAGGATAAGAGTAATGATATCTATCTCACAGAGTTGTGGCAAAGGTAAAATTAGTTAACATGGTGAAATGTTTAGAACAGTCTCTAGCCCATAGTGACTCTTGGTAGAGATCATTAATTTTCTGTGGGAGTAATTCACCATCCTCCTCCACCTGCTGCTGTCAGGTAAATATAATCTTATTTGAGCTTTATATGAGAGGGGCAGGGCAAGTAAAATTATTATCATCCTTTGATAGATGAGAAACTATCTAAGTTCTTTCTTTGGAGCCTTCAGTTTCCTGATTCTTGCTTACATTTTTTCTTGTCTTTCTCCTGTTCACTTTTCAGATTCATTTCATTTTCTATTAAGTAAAAGAGTCAGTTATATTTATATATTTATGTATAACAAATATTTGTTGAACAACTTCTGCATACCAGAATGCTTGGAACACAAGGTGAATAAGACCTATTCAGTCCTTGCTTTCGTGGGGATTATAACTTCATGCTTTTCTTGTATTCTGTCTTAGAATCTAAGCTCCTAACTGATCTGATTTATCTTTATATCCACCAAAGTATTTAGCAAAAAAGATCAGTAAGTATTCAAATGCTTGTTGATGTAATACTTACAGCAAATATTTGAGTACTTACAAATTCAGACACTGTTAATTGTTTTTACATTATCTATTAAATCCTATAATAACAGTCCTAAGAGATGGGTATTTTCATTTTATGGATAGAAAAACCAATATGAGAGCCCTGCTTCAGTTCACTCCAATGGTAAGTTAGTGCCAGCACTTGGCCCGTCTTTGGATGGCCCATACTTGAAAATACCATGTTTTCGACTTGGAAGAAGTTGAGCTAGATGGGCTCTGTTAAATTATCTGAATAGATGGGCAAATTAAATCTCAACACTCTTAAGTTGAGAGTTGCATATATCCGTACTACCCTTTGACCTTTTTCACTTGACCCTTTTTGTATTCCCTCAAAGAATGAAATTTCCTACTTGGACTAGGGCATTGCCTGCAAGGCATCCCTGTTTCCCTGGCATCCATGTTTGGTGGTAAATTTATGCTCTCTTGCATCCTGTTGGCAAGGAAACAGCAAACTAGAGGCTGGGCCACAACCCCAGGAAATAGAAACATCGGTCATTCTGCTTGCCACCCTGCTTGAAACATAGGGGCCTATTTTTAGACATATGTAGAGCAAGGAAATAATTAAACAGTAGCTTGCCTAGTGACTAAGTTAGAAGTCTGCATTCTGTGAAGACAACACAGATTTTAAAATATTTATTTTATTTGATGAATGATTGGTGCATTTTGGTCCCAGCCAATAGGTTGTCAAGTATACAGAACTTGTTTTAGTGTTTTTGCTTCACCAGAGAGATGAGTAATCCTTATTTCTTAATCTAAGTTTTATGGTGAGCTTTGAAAATCATTCACTCTTCAGGATACATTTAAGGACTATTTTTAAAATGAAAAACTGGAAATATGATCCCCATTTCTATGTCTTTGTTGCAGCAACAAGATATGGATCAGGAATTTGTTAGTACACCTTTGCTATTGAAGGAGTGCGTATTGGCAAATTATTAAAGTGAATTTTCATGTATGCTTTGTAGAATTCACCACATTACCTTGGAGTCACTTGTTTACATATTTAAAATTAAAAAGATTAATGAAAAAAAATTTTTCTATGTAAAGAAACAAAGGATGGCCATAAGAGACAATAAGCCTATCAGTAAAAATATTTCAATTATTCAATTCTGTCTGTAGAATTGAGAATTAAGAATTAAGCATCTAACACATAATTGGGCATAATATGGTCTCTAACTATAAAAACAGTCACTCATTAATGCACAGTTGTAAATACTCTGTGTGAAAATTCATACATGCGGGTTGTTTGGGTGATATTTAGAATTGGCCATCATATTGGGAAAATGGGGGAGAACTTCAGTTTCTAGACCTATTTTGCATTAATTTTGGATTAAGTTTGGAATGAAACATCTCACATAGAAACACTTTGAAATATAGATCAAAATATAATAATCAAGGTATTAAATGTATACTCAAGTTTGCAAGAAGGAAAGGAAATATTGTAGGGAAAAAATATAATGGAAACAACTAACAAAGAGATAGAAATCATGTGAGCTGTTGCTCTAGTTACCTTGGTTGCGGAGAGGAGATTGATCTTCAGGATTTGAGAGTCTGGGTTTTAAAGCTCCTGAGGGGATAAATGCACACAACAATAACTGCAAACCCAAAAATGTCTCCTTTGAAAAAACCAGATACTCGTGCTCACATGGGATTATAGTTCAATATTTGTACTACTGGTGTGGGCCAGGGATACCTAGACTATGACATCCACACAGACTGATAATGTACCCGGATTGACTAGCAGAAGGTAAAATACCTCTTTGGACGTGCAAGGTATTAATCTAGGGTATACAAGATATCCATAATAATCTCCACTGAAGATCAGTTCATATCCACAATTACAAAACACGAATCCACCATAAGCAAAAATCACATAAAGAAAATTAGAAGGATTAGGCTGCCAAGATACTCAAATAACAATTTATTATCTTTAAGAGATAATAAAATAAATATCTCTTAGATGATGAAAGACATTTTTAAAAAAGGATTAAAAATATAAACTGTATGGTGACTAACATAACATAAAAGAATAAACATATAAAGCATTATCAAAATAGATTCTGAAAAAGAACCAAATAAACCTTCTAGAAATTAAAAAAATTCATAAAAATAGTAGCTAGATGGTACGCAGATTAGATACAGCTGGTTAGGGAATGAGTACACCAAAAGGCAGATGTGAAGGAATTACCCAGAGACAGTCCAGAAGGATTAAAAAAAATGAAAGAAAAGGAAAAAATATATATATATTTACAGATGAAGAGTCTTAAAGGATGAGATGAAAAATGTCAACATCATGCAGTAGAGGCAATGTTTTAAAAGATAAGGCAAGAATATTCCATAGCTGGTAAAAGACATAAATCTTCCAAGCAAAAGAATTAAAAGACTTCTCACTTAAATGTCACGAGTGAACTTTAGGGAAGATCTTTAAGTCAGAGACAACCAAAAAGAAAGATTGTCCACAAAAGTAGAAGAATTGGATGGTCATCTGACTTTTCACAAACACCAACAGAAGGCAGGAGGAGATGGAATCACATCTTCAGAAAGAGGAGGAGCGCAGACTCCTACTGTTTAGAATTGTACAGAATGCTAAGTTTTCATTCAAGAGTAGTGGTAAAATAAAGGTAAAATAAAGACATTTTGGGTATAGGGGCTGGTAGCTTATTAAGGGTGTGTGTGTGGAAAGACATCATTTTAATAGTTAGAGCTGATCGTGAGATTAGAACTTTTATAGGTGGAATTATACAACATCCAAAATTGCCCTACATCTCAGATAGTGCGTCTCTAGGCAAAATCTGAACCAAGAACATTGACAACTAAGGAAATTAAGCAATGTTTTGTTTTTAGCTGGAGCTTAGTCCTGAAACTCCAGAGCAAAGCTATAACTGAAAAATTAAGCCAGGTGAGAGGCTGCCTTCATTGTATCCTAGCTAGTCCCCATAATCTCAAACCAAAGCAGTCAAATCTGTTCAGTTTCTCTTACCTTCTTTTGATGTCCATGCATGAATTTTTTTTCTTTTTCTCTTTTTTCTTTTCTTTCTTCTTCTTCTTTTTTTTTTTAAATGAAGAGGTAACTATAATAATCACAAGCAGCTCCAGAGAGACAGATGTGAGACACAACACAAGTGTGCCATTGCCTCATTTGCACCCACATGGGCTTCTTCTACAAGCTCTAGGAGAGTGGAGCATTTTACCCATCAGATTCTGCAAAAGTCAAGGGAAAAATGCCGTGGGGAGAAGGGATATGATAGATTGTGTTGAGTTACAAGGTGGGTGGAACTGACTGGAGGAGTCTTCCTAGGCTTTCATTTAAACCATGACATGGATTTTTTATTGCCAGTGCCTATCACCATGTCTAGTATAGAGGAAGTGCTCAGGAAATAGTTGTTGAATTAATGAATGATAGAAGATGAATGGAAAAGACAAGCAGTTGAGGGCTAGAGGATTCTTTGGGAGAAAAAGAGAGACTTATTACATCTTAGGAGGGCTCTGTAAAGAATCTGTATATTTCCTATTATGCAGCAGAAATCTTCCTGGTGAGATTTTTTTTTTTTTTTTGAAGATTTTATTTATCAGAGAAGGGGGGAGAGAGCGAGCACAGGCAGACAGAATGGCAGGCAGAGGCAGAGGGAGAAGCAGGCTCCCTGCTGAGCAAGGAGTCCGATGTGGGACTCGATCCCAGGACGCGGGGATCATGACCTGAGCCGAAGGCAGCTGCTTAACCAACTGAGCCACCCAGGCACCCCCCCTGGTGAGATTTTTTTGCTAACTTTTATTTTTCTGCAGTTGGACTCTGGGTAAAATATCTAAAAATGTGTACTGCTGCTCAGAGAGAGAAGCTAAGTAAATATAAGGGGTTGTTTCCATGCCGTGGTTGAGTACTCAGGGACCACAGGAGCTGTAGACACAAATAGATTAATTAAAGGCTTCAGGCCTCATCATGAAGGCCTTGAACTCCGTATGAGAGTTGTAGCCAAAGTAGTTTCCAAAGGGTGGGACTCAGTGACTCTTTCACCTCAATATTAAGGAATATCAACTCCTACAGTTCACAGCTGCTACAGGAACTGGACGCATTTAAAGAAAGAATGACTCATTTTAGAATCCTTGTAAGCAAAGAGACTTATGTTAATGCAAGCAATGGTTTGATGGCATTTGTGGTTTTTAAATATCATCAAGCTTTTTGATAGGCATAAAATGCAAGCATTAGGAGGAATAATTATAAAAATCTGGCCAAATTTCTATTAGAGAAATTTCCCCAAAGTAATTTATGTTTGGCTTTGGTAGATACTATGTGATGTTGTCTTTGTTTTTGCAGCAACAGATTTATCTACCCAATCATGTTTGGCTTACTCGATTATTGAAATGAATTTTGCATTGCCTGAATACTCAAAGGAAAAGGAAGGAAGCCCAGAAGACATTTACTGGCAATTAGAAATTCACATAGAGTACTCATTTGTACATAGCATGGAGATTTTCAAAGCACCTTAAAATTTATCTCATTTTAGTTTTATAGTAACACTGGGCAGACATGGATGTCAAACTCTGGTAGTTGGGGATGTTTTAACCTCATAATTCCCCACAGTCTCCAACCAATTCCTAAATAAATAACTTTTCCAAGAAAAGAAAATGTATTTGCTGTGCAAACACAGCTTCAGAACAAAATTTTCTAGTCTGCTTTAGCCTGCTCTTTCCAACTAGATCAACACTCTATCCCTATGGTAATTGATTGCATTAATGGCCCCAAATCTTCATCCTTCTCCTGTCCATACCCTTTGTAGTGGGACTTGGCAACTCTTCCCATCAAGGAGGGGGTACCTTTTCTCCACTCCTTGATTCTGACATTGGCTGTGCAACTTGTTTCAGTAGTTTTGATGTAAGCAGAGAATTGGAATATATCTGCAGGTGTCTGCTAATGCACTTGATCTTCTACTGTTAGAAGAAAATGTCTAGAGTAACCTGTAGAATGAGGCATTAGATGCAGATTCTGCTCACCTTATCCTAGGGAAAAAAATTCTAGGAATGTAGGAATGCAGGAAGGAAGGAAGGATGAAAGAAAGGAAAGAGGAGGAATGAACAGATTCTGTTAGAGAGCAAAGTAATGTTAATATTTCGGAAAACATCCTTCCCCATATCTTTTATGTGTATAAATGTGTTTGTATGTAGGGTGTAAGTCAGAAATTCTGTAATATACTTTATTTATACAGATGCTCTAAACATTTTTCCGAATGAATAGAGCTCAACACCACCACTTTTAATAGCTATAAAAGCCTCATGGAATGATTACCATAATCTATTAAAATATTTCCTTATTTGGTAAGTTGCAAAATTAGCACAGTTTTCTATCTCTCCCTATATCCATGCTCCTTTGCTGGGTGATTTTGTTGCTCTTGCCATGAAGAGGTAAGGTTGATTGTTCCATCTTTTGAATCTGGGCTCGCCTTTGACTTGCTTTGGCTGAAAGAATAAAATAGAAACGACATTTTGCAAGGTCTGGTCTAGGACTCAAGAGGCTTTGTGTACTTCTATTTGTTCCTTTAGAATCCTGTCAAACTGCCATGTGAACAAATCTAGTTGACAGGTAACTACAAACGCATGCGTGAGGTCAGCCTAAACCTGCAGAACCACTTAGCTCAGCCCCGCCCGAAGAGCTAACCCACATCTTGTTAGCTTAACAGTTGGTTATTGTTGGTGTCACCAAGTTTTGAGGTGGTTTATTTTTACAGCAAATTGATCGTCCATGTACCTTTTGACAAGATTGTCAATAGTTTTTAATTTTTCTTTATTATATACAGCTCTTTGATTAAAAAAAAAAAAGATGCGTTAATCTTCATGTACTTGTCCTAGTATTTCCTTGGTGTAATTGCCTAGGAGCGAGATTGCTGGATGAAAAGGAAAGCTCATTTTAAGTTATAGCCCATGTAGTGAAATTCCTCCTTGGAAAGTATGGTTAATTGATGCTTTAATCTATCATGTTCAAGAATATCTACCATGGTTGGGGTGGAGGCAGGGATTACTTTGGGTTAAGTGGTCAAGGAAGTCTTTTCCGGAGAGGTGACATTAGAGCAGAGGTCTGAGGGCAGAGGACCATGTCTGGGGAAAGAACAGTCCAGGCCAGAAAAAAGCAAATACAGAGACTAAGACTGAAGGATGCAGGAGGTGTTGGCTAGTGTGCCTGCGGCTGAACAGAGGAGGCCCGGACGTTAGGTTGCAAAGAGATGGGGGCCAGATCAAGTAGAGCCCCCTGGCTGTGATGAGCATTTTGTATTTTATTCTGGGTCTGATGTGATGTCCTGGGAACATTACCTGGAAGGGTGTGGCATCATTGTCCTTAATGACAATGTCATTAATGCAGCAGGCCGCACCTTCCTCATTGCTCATACTTGGTAAAGTTTGCTCTGTGCTGATTGTTGTTCTGAGCATGTTTCCTGTATTAATTCACTGAACCCACCCAGGGCCAGAATTAGATGCCATCGCTGTCCTCCTGTTTTTACAAACGGCATAACTAAAGCACAAAATGATTAGATGAATTCCTCAAGCTGAACCAGGATTTGAACCCAGGCAGGCAACATCCATACCTCTAAAATTATGTGATTTACGTTTTAATGATGCTTCTGATGACAAGCAGGCCAAGGGTGAAAATTCCCACTTTCCAGGCTATTGCAGGAACCTGGAAGGGGAAGTTTTTGGACTTCCGGTAGCTGTAAAGGTGATGAGAAGCGGCATGTAGGAATTGCTGGTAGATTCTCTTCATACTTTTATTGTTTAGAAAATCATAGCTAATCAGATTGCTAAAAAAATTGATGTCTCCCTGACATTTTATTTGAGTTTAATAGTGAGGTTTAATATTTTCCTTAATTATATTAGCTGTTTGTGTTTCTTCCGCTAATTTCTTATACCTATTCTTCATACATTTTTGTATTGGGTGATTGTCTTTTATTGATTCCTGTGAGCTCTTTGTATATTAGGTATATTAACTGACATACATTATTATATTTTTACAAATATAACTTTCAAATATAAATATAAAAAATATAGGCTTATATATTTCCTAGTTGTTGGTATTTTGACTTTGTTGGTTTCTTTTTTTGCACAATATTTTATCTTATTTTTATGCAGCAAAATCGCATTATGTTTTATGGTTTTGAATTTTCTGTCATGCTTGGAACGGTTCTCTCATCCCAAAATTATAACAGTATTTGGCCATATTTTTTCTGGTGCTTTTATGTCTGCATTTTTTTTAACTTAAATATTTGATTCATTTAAAATTTATATTGGAATCAGGAGTGAGTTGGGATGCAGCTTCATTTATTTTAAAAATTACTAGCAGATTGTTCTGCCATTATTATAAGCATATATCGTCTTTTGTGCACTGATTTGAAATCCCACGTGTGATAGACACTAAATTTATGTGTATTCTTGGTACTATTTATGTACTCAGTTTCACGCCTGCCCTAAAATCAGGTTGGTTTAATTATGGTCACTTTATACTTGGTATTAATATCTATCGGGGAAGTACCTCCCTCTCCCCTAATTCATCTTCCATCTTCAGAATTTTCCTAGCTCTTTCTGCCGGTTCCTTCTTTCAGCTAAGTTTTAGAGTTATTTTTCAAGTTAAAACATCTTGTTACGGTTTTGATTGGGATTTTAGAATTCTGAAGTCTTGGCAGATCTTTAGAGAGATTGACATCTTTAAAAATTAAATTGAAGTGGTAGCTGAAAGGTGTTGCTGTTTTACTACTAATGCGGGGTTATTGTGACTGTGAACATGTTGCATTTGGGAGGGTTTCCTTATTGTCATCTTGTCTTCCCTTTACAACCCACACCCCCCCCCCCCACACACCCCGCAGAGAAACTGCAGAGTCCCATAACATAGGGGATTTTCAGGACTTTGTCCTGAATATGAGCTTTCTTCTTTAATTCGCTCCATTTTAACTCTCAGTCCCCAGAGCCGAGGCCTTGTTACTAATCAGCTCCAAACTGTAGTTTCCAGAAGAGGAATGTGCAGGAACACCAGACTGGCCCTCTGCATCTGTAACTTTCCAGCCCACCGTGTGACCGATGAGTCTAGGAGCAAGCCACTTTTTCCCCCCAAACTGAAACTTACTTCATGTTAACGCACTTTTGTTTTACAACACTGTTTCCAGGTTTACGGCATCTAATATTTCATCAAATATGGTAAAGAAACCGTGAGAAGGAATTGATGCTCCTTGTGAGCCGTCTTAAGCAGATATCGCCAGATTGCTGCAAAATGATTTTTCCTTTTTAGCCCTTCTGAATTGTAATATGTTTCTGAGGCCAAATTCTTCAGGGAAACATTATGACTCTTGAAGGTCTCCAAACTTTATGCTTCAGTACAAAAGGCCTAAGGGTGAAGATTTTAAATGGATGAAGTGGAGAAATTTGCACTTCCTTAAGCAAACATATAGCATTTCCTTCCATGTGTCAGAAATGAAAACAAAAAATACAAACTAATTTGTCATGAAATTTTCCCTTTTATAATTCCCTCTTTGGTGCTTTTTCAACCTAACAAGTCATATTTTCTCTTCTTTCGTGTCAGGTTTATAGCTTCGCTGGTCACAGTTTCAATAACCATGATGGACGATCTTCTGTTCTATATATCATGTACAAGTATCCAGCTTAAAAGTATCTTTGTGTTCACAGCTTGCTTTCTGTCACCTCCCCGATCCCTCCTCCCCACAGCACATGCACTCGGTGTTATATTATATGCGCGGAGAGCTTTGGGGAAAGCTCATATTTAGGAACATTAAGTAAGCAGAGGATGGCTGCTTATTTGGGCTGAGCTGACCTCACTATGAAATGAAGCAAATTGTCATATTTATGACTCAGGGTAAGTCAATAATATATTGGCATTCACATGTGGAAACGCATTTACTCTCCAACATGTGGCTTCCACTTTGTTTTTCTCTCAAGTGACCGTTCTCACCCAAGTGCGAGTCTTTTTCCTTCTTTTCTTTCTCTCCCTTCTTTCCTTCTTTTTTCCTTCTTTCTCCTTCCGTCCTTCCTTCTCCTTTTCATGCTTTCTTCCCCTTTTCTTCTCCTTCAGCCCTGAGTCAGTGTAGTGGGATTTATAACATTTGGATAGTGCATAAAAAAATGCCTCTCTTCAGATAACTAAATTTATTATTGCCTTTGCCTATTTCCATCCTCTGTTTGTTGGTGCTGGCTCTCTCTCTCTCTCTCTCTCTCTCACACACACACACACACACACACACACATGCATACACAGGCACACACTGAGCAAAATTATATGGCTGGATAAATGCTATTCACAACTATTGCCTGGAAATCTGATCCTATTGGGTCCTTTGGAATCTGAGTCAGTATCATTTGTTTTTCTTCCTTCTCTGTAAATTATAGCAGGAGAAAAAAAGTTCATGTGGTTTCTGATTTACTGTAGAGAATATTGAGAAGGAAAAAAAAATCAGAGTAGTCATTGATAATCAGAAAACATAGAAAAACCTCACTGTGAAAGTCTTTATTATTTCTAAATTTGGTCAGCTCTACCTTCCTGTTCTCCCAACTACAAGGCCCCCATTATCCTGAAGTCTATTTTTACAGCACTCCATTTTGCAAGTGGGATTTCGGTTGGGAGGGCATGTCGAAAATCTCTGCACCCCCTCCCCTCTCCCCGATGTGTTCTGGAGATCGGCTTTTTCTGTCCTGCCTTTCTCTTTCCTCTCGGCATTTATGTCACAGGTTTATCGTGGCCTCAGTAACTGTGACACACCGATGGTCAGTGCTCCTTCCTGTCAGGAGAAAGAGGCGTGCTCTCGGAAAGGCCTCAGAAATGCTGGGATGGTCTTGGCCAGTTGCTATCATTCTTGATTTTCCTCGGCAGGGTTTTGGCAAATTGGAAGGTGTTGGAGCACCGATTCAGACTCTGACAGACTCGGTATTGATACTAAAGGTCATAAACACAGTCAACCACCAATTGAAATCAATAGTTACTTATTTGCTTTGCTCTTTGAAATCCTAAGTAAGTGGGTGGGATGAATTTTCTACTTTTTACCCCTTAGAATCAGGAGGATGAAGTTATTAAAGCACAGAACTGGGCAGCAGGAGGCCAGTCAAAAACATTACTTGTGGGCACCTGGATGGCTCAGTGGGTTAAGCCCCTGCCTTCGGCTCATGTCATGGTCCACGGGGTCCTGGGATCGAGCCCCACATTGAAGCTCTCTGCTCAGCGGGGAGTCTGCTTCCCCGCCCCCCGCCCCGCCTGCTTCTCTGCCTACTTGTGATCTGTCAAATAAATAAATAAAATCTTTTTTTTTAAATTTCTTTTCAGCGTAACAGTATTCATTGTTTTTGCATCACACCTAGTGCTCCATGCAATACATGCCCTCCCTAATACCCCTGCCTGGTTCCCCCAACTTCCCACCCCTTGCCCCTTCAAAACCCTCAGGTTGTTTTTCAGAGTCCATAGTCTCTCATGGTTCACCTCCTCTTCCAATTTTCCTCAACTCCCTTCTCTCCATCTCCCCATGTCCTCCATGTTATTTGTTATGCTCCACAAATAAGTGAAACCAGATGATAATTGACTCTCTCTGCTTCACTTATTTCACTCAGCATAATCTCTTCCAGTCCTGTCCATGTTGCTACAAAAGTTGGGTATTCATCCTTTCTGATGCAGGCAAAATACTCCATAGTGTATATGGACCATATCTTCCTTATCCATTTGTTCGTTGTGGTTCTTTCCACAGTTTGGCGACCGTGGCCATTGCTGCTATAAACATTGGGGTACAGATGGTCCTTCTTTTCACTACATCTGTATCTTTGGGGTAAATACCCAGTAGTGCAATTGCAGGGTCATAGGGAAGCTCTATTTTTAATTTCTTGAGGAATCTCTACACTGTTCTCCAAAGTGGCTGCACCAACTTGCATTCCCACCAAGAGTGTAAGAGGGTTCCCTTTTCTCCACATCCCCTCCAACACATGTTATTTCCTGTCTTGCTAATTTTGGCCATTCTAACTTGTATAAGGTGGTATCTCAATGTGGTTTTAATTTGAATCTCCCTGATGGCTAGTGATGATGAACATTTTTTCATGTGTCTGATAGCTATTTGTATGTCTTCATTGGAGAAGTGTCTGTTCATATCTTCTGCCCATTTTTTGATATGATTATCTGTTTTGTCTGTGTTGAGTTTGAGAGTTCTTTATAGATCCTGGATATCAACCTTTTGTCTGTACTGTCATTTGCAAATATCTTTTCCCATTCCGTGGGTTGCCTCTTTGTTTTGTTGACTGTTTCCTTTGCTGTGCAGAAGCTTTTGATCTTGATGAAGTCCCAAAAGTTCATTTTCACTTTTGTTTCCTTTGCCTTTGGAGACAGATCTTGAAAGAAGTTGCTGTGGCTGATATTGAAGAGGTTACTGCCTATGTTTTCCTCTGGGATTCTGATGGATTCCTGTCTCATTTTGAGGTCTTTTATCCATTTCGAGTTTATCTTTGTGTATGGTGTAAGAGAATGGTTGAGTTTCATTCTTCTACATATAGCTGTCCAGTTTTCCCAGCACCATTTATTGAAGAGACTGTCTTTTTTCCACTGGATATTTTTTCCTGTTTTGTTGAAGATTATTTGACCGTAGAGTTGAGGGTCCATATCTGGGCTCTCTACTCTGTTCCACTGGTCTATGTGTCTGTTTTTACGCCAGTACCATGCTGTCTTGGTGATCACAGCTTTGTAGTAAAGCTTGAAATCAGGTAACGTGATGCCACCAGTTTTATTTTGTTTTTCAACATTTCCTTAGCAATTCGGGGTCTCTTCTGATTCCAACAAATTTTAGGATTAGTTGCTCCAGCGTTTTGAAAAATACCGTTGGAATTTTGATCGGAATGGCATTAAAAGTATAGATTTCTCTAGTCAATATAGACATTTTGACAATGTTTATTCTTCCGATCCAAGAGCATGCAATGGTCTTCCATCTTTTTGTGTCTTCTTCAGTTTCTTTCATGAGGGTTCTGTAGTTCCTTGAGTACAGATCCTTTACCTCTTTGGTTAGGTTTATTCCCAGGTATCTTATGGTTCTTGGTGCTATAGTAAATGGAATTGATTCTCTAATTTCCCTTTCTGTATTTTCATTGTTAGTGTATAAGAAAGCCACTGATTTCTGTACATTGACTTTGTATCCTGCCACGTTACTGAATTGCTGTATGAGTTCTAGGAGTTTGGGGGTGGAGTCTTTTGGGTTTTTCATATAAAGAATCATGTCATCTGTGAAGAGAGAGAGTTTGACTTCTTCATTGCCAATTTGGATACCTTTTATTTCTCTTTGTTGTCTGATTGCTGATTTTGTTAATTTGGGCTTTCTCTCTTTTCTTTTGGATTAATGTGGCCAGTGGTTTATCGATCTTATTGATTCTTTCAAAAAACCAGCTTCTAGTTTCATTGATACGTTCTACTGTATCTCTGGTTTCTACCTCATTGATTAAATAAATAGAATCTTTTAAAAAAATTACTTGTGTTGCTGCCTTTCTGACCAGTGATGTTCCCTCAGCCTCCATTTCCCCATCTGTGATTTGATGGGATTGCTTCTCTCTGAAGTCACTTTCCTCAGTGACATTTGATGCCCCTGTTGTTGCTGTTGTTTTGTTTAAGAAAGGAATTGCATATGATTTTCTCACTACCACGTTTTCAATTTTATCTTCTGAAGGGGGCAAAGAACAGAACTGTTTTCCTTCCATCTACATGGGGGGAATAGTATTCATGAGCGACCTACTTCCCACAAATGTTGAAAAGATGAGGGACTGAGGGACTAAGGCTGTCTCTACAGAGCATAAAACAAAGCAAGACTTGGCAGCTTTCCAAGTCACTTGATTTGAGTTAAACAGCGGTGAATTTTTTATGTTTTCTTTTTGATTTGACATTCAACTTAGAGTTTTTAAGAAATTGGCTTCAGTGTAATTATTGACCATATGAAAGACAACGTATCATATTGGATCATGTAGCTTAAGAAGCAGGTGTTATTCTTGGAAATTCCAGTTGTGTGACTTAACTTCTACTTAAAACATGTTGCGTGTGGGTAAAGATACCTGACCATGAGGTGTGCATTTACTAGTGTTTTGCTTAATTTTCTGGAAAGGACTAATCAGGCTGCAGAAACCGGACTCAAGCTTAACTTAGTTCAGAGACTTAATTTATCTATTTGCTCACATATTAAAAATTCTCATTCCATGGCTGTAGAATCTGGATTTATGCTCAAATGGAGTAGAATAAGGGGCCTCCAATGACAGGAATCATTTTTTCGCCTTTATGTTCAAGCAGCACAGGGCCTGCACGTAGTGAATGCTTAGTGAATATATTCTGAAGGAAATGTATAATGAAACGCTGACCAACTCATTTATACTATCATTTTTTTTATTGTGGTAAAGAATACGTAATATAAAATTCATCATTTTAACCATTTTGAGTACATCGCTCAGTGGTGTTAAGCATGTACACATTGCTGGACAGCCGTCACCACCAACCACTTCCAGGCTGTCTTCATCTCCTTACCTGAAACTCTCTATTCCCTGAGCATGAACTTCCCATTCCTCTTCCATACTCACCCCCAGACCCTGGCAACCACCACTCTGCTTTCTGTCTGTATGAGTTTGACTACTCTCAGGACCTCGTATAAGTGGGATGATAGAGTAGTTATCCTTTGTGTTTGGCTTATTTCTGTTAGTGTGTCTTTAGCATGTATCAGAATTTTGTTCCTTTTGTAAGGCTGAGTACTATTCCCCTGTAGGTATATACCGCCTTTTGTTTATGCATGCACTCACAGGTGAATATTGGGATGGTTTCCATGTTTTGGCTATTGTGGATAATGCTGTTATGAACATGACACCTGGTACAAATTTTACCAACATTGCTCAGAAAAAATCTGTACTATAGAAATCCTTTAAGTCCATTTACATAGCTGAGCCTAGGCTGTTCCCTGCTCAGTGTTTTTCATGCTGGGAAGTTCACTCACCAGCCTACAAAACTCTGCTAGAGTAACACTCTTGTCTTGTTACATCCGTGGCTTCTGGCATAGGACTGGTCCAGAGATGATGGGGTGAAGTGTGATTGAACAGACTGACTGGACTTCATGGTCTGATTGGCACATGCAGCCCCCCAGAGAAGAGAAGGGGGTAAAGTTGGATTGCTGAGCAGGTTTACTATCGGCCAATTTTTGTCTATGTCTTTCCCACTAGATGAGATGTTTCCTGAGTAAGGACTGGTTTGAAATGAGTGGACATTAAAATTTTAACATATTTTACAAGAATATTGAAATAAATACCTCTTTGGTCATTTTTATATTGACACCAAAATTTTGCAACAGTTAATCAATGCTAAGGAAATTTCTTGTATGTTGCTAATATTGACAGTTGGTATAAATGATTATATCCCTCTTTCATATATGTCCATGGGGTTTTATAAGCAACAGCAATGTGACTCTACCATCATCTACTTAAAAATACCTAAATAATCCCTATTATAACAGCTGGAAATTTTACATTGTTCCTTGTTTTTCCCTTGAACTTACGTTTTCAATCCATTTCCCTCACAGAATTTTATCCTTTTAATAATTGTTTAATGATTGAAAATAATTTATTAAGCACCCTAGCATTCTTCTTAACAACATTATACGTTCAAAGTGTTTAATTTTAATTTTTAATTTAATTTTTTGTGACCATAAGGATCAATGTTGGAAACAATTTCTGCTGGATTGAGTCATCACTTTATTATTAGTGCTTAGTCAATAAAAATGATTATATTACAATTTTATAATTATTTGTAATATGACACTTCATAATTATCATTTTATACAGTCATACAAAATTTTGTGGGAATTGCTTTTTCTTTTTTTTTTATTATGTTATGTTAGTCACCGTACAGTAGTTCATTAGTTTTTGATACAGTGTTTCATGATTCATTGTTTACATGTAACACCCACTGTTCAGTGTAATATGTGCTCTCTCTCTCTTTTTTTTTTTAAAGATTGTATTTATTTATTTGACAGAGAGAGACACAGCGAGAGAGGGAACACAAGCAGAGGGAGGCGGAGAGCCCTCCCTGGGTAGGGAGCCTGATGCAGGGTTCAAGTGCAGGACCCCGGGATCCTGACCTGAGCCAAAGGCAGATGCTTAACTGACTAAGCCATCCAGGTGCCCCTCAAAAAAGAATTTTAATAAGGTTATTAATTCTACTTGTTGCTCTTTCACTGAGAGGCACCGATTTAACCTAATATTATTTAGAAGATGTTAGAAGAATAAACACAATGTGAACTTAAATATACCTCTTTTTTCTCATACAATATGTTTAGGTAAGATTATTTTGTGCCCTCACAAATGTAAATGTACTTTTATCAAGACCTTTGAGCTGCATGTGTAGTTTTATCAATTTGTAAAAACCATCTTCTGTATATTCTTTTGGCCATTTCAGTCCTTGCCAAACTCTCCAAATCAGATTAACTATAAAAAAGTTTAATTTCATACTTCAATTCAAATCAATGTGTTCATTCACTTCCTTTTGATCACTGTTTCCCTTCTGTATTCTTATTTTAAGATGTGTAAGTAAGGCATGAAATCTCGTCATAAGTTGGTCTGGGTCTACAAAGATACGGCTTCCATATATAGATATTATCTATATAATACAGATAGTATATATGTATATATAATCTGTATTTATGTGTATATTTATTGATATGTTTACACCATAGATATCATAAGCTATGCATCTTTTGAAAAGACTGGGGAGATGGAGAAGACAAAGTCATTAAATAAAAGCCTTTACCCATTTGCTGTTCCACTCTAAAACATATCTGAATTCAGAACAGCTCGAATGGGTAGATAATACCTTCTGTCTGATGCTGCATTTTGCTTTTATAAATGTATGCATATAATAGAGAAATACAGGAAGCCCTCTCATTGGTCTGAGGTGGCTTTGATGGACACAGAAGCCTTCACCCATGCCAGTATTTCAAATGGTCTGTTCAACGGGCCAGGGGTGGGCAGTTTCTACCTCAGGATAACACACCAGCATAATGCGCAGCATCAGAAGGATGTCTGTCTTTTGTCAACCGGCGGAAGGGAGAACTGACAGGAAATCACAATTCCAGACATTTCCTCAAGCAGACACCTTTCTACAAGAACAGATATGGAAGCTGAGGATGAGAAACTGTATTCTCTTCAAAGTACCCAGGCCAGTTGCCCCTTGGAAAGCATGTATGTCCAGGGATTCCCCACACTGTAGCTTCCTGCTCACTGTCTCAGGCTTCTCTGAGTCCTCACCGTTTAGCTGAACACACGCCCATATTTATGGAGACCTCATGGCTGTAAATTCCTTACTTTCACAAACTGGTTAATTACAGGGATTACAGATTGGTTACCTTGAGCGACAGACACCTCATTCGTTCCTTTTTCTTTTTTTTTTCATTTGTTAATTGGGCACATACATGATAAACACCTACCATCTGCAAGTCATTGTGGCTCAGCAGAAGATAAAAAATGCACAAAATAAGGAGATCACATGCTGTAGGAATGAGAAAGCTTGCGCACAAATAACTATGGTACAAATCAGAAAGTGACACATGTGCGGGGTTAAGGAGGGAGACATTAGCTGTGGCTTAAAGAATCAGGCCCCACGAAGGGACAGCGGGCACGACTATGCAGACATATGCAAAGCCATTATGACATTCTAGAAATGGAAACCAAAGGGCCTGTCAGCTCAGTCTTCCTATTCGAAAGGTAGTGGGCGCTTCACTTAAAGTTTGTAATTTGCATGCTCTTGTTTATATTGACGAGTGCGCTTACATAAAATCTTTAAAATGAAGGAAACTATTTCTTACCTATGGAGTTGATTAAATCTAGCTTTATTATTATTATTATTTTTTCTGTTGAGAAGGAGCATAAGCATCCTAGTCTGTCAGTTTCATATTTATTGGGGGAATGTTCTCAGATCAATCTTTCCTCACTGACTTGAGAACACATTTACTTTTATTTCATGAACTCTACTTCAACCAAAAAAAAAAAAAAACCTTTCTGATGCTGACTCAGCACACAAAGCTACATTTTATACCTGTCAGGCTGCATATAGATTTTTATAAGGTGAACAATGGCTGTATTTTAGTACTGATGTAGTAATCATGAAGTCTTCTGGCAGTATCCTTTGGAAACTGAATCCATAAATTTTATTAGTATTAAATGTTTCTAATGGGAGTTGACAAATAGTTGAGTGGGATAGCGTTTTCTCTGTACTTGGCAAAGACAGAGGGAAGAAAAAAGTCCCTATTACACAATGAGAAATGCATTAATGCTCAAACCCATTCATCTCAATTTTGCGCAAATATAATTTAAGACCTTTTACAACTCTTGGTGAAATTACAGTGTGCTGCAGGGAAGTTGCAAAATTTTTATGGACCTAATAAAATTGTCATTGTAATACCATTATAGGGTGCTGGGACAATATAGATATTTGTAATACTCATACTCCCATGCCAAACTGAGAAGGGAGATAGTAAGTTTGATTGGAGACAAATGCTGAACAGGGCTAAAACCCAAGTTTGTTTAATAACGAAAAATCTCCCTATCAGTATTTAGTATCAAATGTAATTGGATGTGTGACTAGGCATTTTAACTGGTTGGCTTTATAATGGAACAGACAAACATTATCAAGCATCATCTCTAAATTTAGTTATTTTTGAAATAGTCATGTATTATCTTAAGTAAATTTCAAAATAATTTCCAGTTGGATGATTACTGCTTTTGTACAGAAGTTTGGCTTCAGAAATGTGCCTGAGGCCTTTCTCTTCTCTCCCTTTTAGCATATAGACAAACATCTCTTGATGGTCTTTAGTGAGACTAAAACCTTTGGAAAATATCTGACAAGAAATTTAACTACTTGGAAACATGAAGTAAAGAAACGAGCAAACAAAAGCAAACAGACAAAAACAGCCCTCTTGGTATCCGCACTCCCGGTGATGTCAGTTAAAAGAGAATACTGTAACATGGGTCAGCATTGAAATCTTGAGGATTGCAAACAGGATTTGCAGGATGTGTCCCCAAACAGAGCTGGGGCCTTTTCTACGAGACCCCATTCTCTGCCTACCCTTGGATTCGTGTCTGAGATCCACTAAAGGGATAAATCAAATATTCAGTTTCTCCAGGGTGGGCAGTAGTAAGATGGAGTCATGCACTCCAGCTGTGGAAGACTTGACATTGGCTTTTCTCTTTCTGGGACTCAGAGGATGAAAGGAACATAAGCAAGTCCTCATTACCTCATTACCTAATGCTGAAGTCTTTATATGTGAACTGGCAGCTTCCCTTCCTCCCCTGAAAAAAATTAGTTTGACCTCATCCTGTTCATCCCATTCCCCTCAGTATATATATATAAAATACATATAATAGTTGAAGTTATGGTTAATAATGGCTATATATAACCAATATATATAATTGGTTTAAGAATCGGCCCATGACCACTGTGAGCCTGTGCTCTGTGAAGGGAAGCAAGACTGCCTCCTGCCCAGGTGGGACCCAGGAGAGACTGTCTCTTTCTTCCTTGTCTTTGGTGTGGCCCATGGAAATGCTCAGCTGTGTCACTCCAGCTGAGGATAAGGCAGCACAGAGAGGAGATCTGAGCTAGGAGAGATATTGAAGGTGGAAGACAGAGCCCTGATGCCTTCTACTTGGAACCTGCCTTCCTCTGGTAGGCTGGAGTCTGAGCCAGGGAGGGAAGCTTGGGTAAGGACAAGCTTGCAGAACACTGCCATTTCTGAGTCTACAAAAATTTTGGAAAATTCTTACTGTCTCTGAGCCTTCATCTCCCCATCTATGTAACAGGGATAAAAAAGTGCGTAGCTTATAAGAGCTATTGCGGGCCTTAAGTGAATTAATATATGAAACGTACTTAAAAGAGTGTCTGGCACATGGTAGATACTCGATAAATGTTAGCTATTCTTATTTTTGTTACATGAAAAATAGTTTTCCTTATTTTTTTTAATATTTGATTGATTAATTGATGGATGGTTGGATTTTAGAGAAAGAGCTTACGAGCCAGAGGGTGAGGGACAAGGGATGAGGGGGAGAAGCAGAGTTAGAGGGAGAGGACAAAGGAAAGAATCTCAAGCAGACTCTGTGCTGAGTGCAGAGCCTATCATGGTGCTTGAGCTCACAGCCTTGAGATGATGACCTGAGCCAAAATCAAGAGTTGGATGCCTAACTGATAGAGCTACCCAGGTGTCCCCAAGGCCATATTTTTAAGGAAGTCTCCATTGGCCAACCCATCTAAAATTACACCTACCTCTGGCATCTCCTGTATCCTCCCTTGACTTCTTTTTTCACCAAAGGACTTACCACCATCAGATCTTTATATTTTCCTTCTTTGTTTATTTATGTGTTGTCTTCTGCCACCCACATGAGAATGTAAGCTTCATGGGGGGAAGGATTTTTTTTTTGCCTCTTTTACAGCCACATTCTACTATACCTAGATGAGTACCTGGCCCAGAGCAGATAGTCAAAACATATATGTTGACTGAATAAATGTTGTATCATGTGCTGCTGGTAATACTGCAAAACAGTTAGGGTAGGCACATGTCTATACTCTTGAATTACTGAGGATGGGCAGCAATGACAGGTGCCACTTTCTCTAGATGAGAAATTGAAATAATTTAGGTTGCTTCAGAAGTTATTGGGCATCTGCACTCTTTCCACATTTTGGCTATTGTGGACATTGTTGCTATAAAGAAGATGTAGTGTATATGGAATATTAGCCATCAAAAAGAATGAAATGTTGTCATTTGTAATGACATGGATGGAACTAGAGGGTGTTATGCTAAGCAAAATAAGTCAGTCAGAGAAAGAGAAATACCATATGATCTCACTCATATGTGGATTTTAAGAAATGAAACAGATGAACATAGGGGAAAGGAAGAAAAAATAAAATGAAATGAAAATTGAGAAGGAGACAAACCACGAGAGACACTGAACTTAGGAAGCAAACTGAGGGTTGCTGGAGGGAAGTAGGTGAGGGGAAGGTATAATTAGGTGATGGGCATTAAGGAGGGCACCTGATGTAATGAGTACTGGGTGTTCTGTCAACTGATGAATCACTAGATTCTATTTCTGAAACTAATAGAAAGAAGTTATTGGGCAAAACAGCCTATTACTTTCTGGGTCATGTCATGACTCTGACAGAGTAATCATCAGCATGTTTAAAGATAGATGGGTATTGTATCAGGACGTGGGCGCTGGCAGGTCTGAAATCCATAGGGCAAGTCCAAAGGCTAGAAACTGGGACAAGAGTTAATGCTGAAGTCTTAAAGCAGAATTTGATCTCCAGGAAACCTAACTTTGTGCTCTTCTCTCCTGATTAAGTGAGGCTCACCCACATTATTCTTTATTTTTTAAGATTTATTTATTTTTTTTTTGAGAGAGAGTGAGAGAGATAGAACATGAGTAGGTGGACGGTCAGAGGGAGAAGCAGACTCCCCTCTGAGCAGGAAGCCCAACTTGGGGATCGATCCCAGTACCCTGGGATTATGACCTGAGCTGAAGGCAGACGCTTAACCAACAAAGCCACCCAGGTGCCCCTAGGGTAATATTCTTTACTTAGAGACAACTGACTGTAGATGTTAACCCCATCTACGAAATACCTTCACAGCAACATCTAGATTAGAGTTTGATTATATCATTAGTCATTTTCCAGCCAAGTGGATACATAAAATTAACCATGGCACATATGGTAAGAAGAGAACAATCCTGTAGTTGATTTAACAAAGGGCTCTTCAAATAGTCTTTATTGGTATTAGAGATTATATGGTAAAAATGGCCTCAAATTCATGTAATCTTTTGACATTTGTTACACATTATATCAGTCAGTTCATAAGCCGGATTCAACTTCATCCCCATAATACGAGAATGGCTTCCTCATGGTGGTTTTCTAGTTAGGCTTTCAATAATGACCTAAAAATTCAGTACAAAAACATTTGGAGCCCCAGAAGTCATTTATTCTCACCAGGGACATTTGGAGCTTGCAGGTGAGCTAATGTGTGAATGAGCATTTGTGTAGAGTGACCTTTATATTTTAATGAAGGTTTTGGGATGCCTGTTTTAGGGTCTGATCATAAATGCAAAGATTCATAAAGATACATTATAATAATTTTTTTTTTTTAGCTGAAGTACACTGAAGCCCTGCTACTGTGTTCTAGGTAATGCTTAGCACCTTACCCAGTTATCTCACTGAGCCCTCGCTGCAGTCCTCTGAGGCAGAAGGTGTTTTTGCCTGCATTTTACAGGTTAGTTCCTTGGACTGCAAAGTCCTTTAGATCATGAAACCTTTCTAGTATTTCCAGTGTCTCACCTCCCTGTTCAAGTTTAAGCTTTATCCATGACAGATTCTAAAGCAGAGATGATTGTTAGATTGGCTGAGTTCCTTAGAAGTCTTGCTTTAAAAAAAAAAAAAAAAAGCCCTCAGAGAGTTCTCTTTGGCTATCCAAGGAGCAATAAACCTATGTCTTTTCAACTGAACCCTTTACTGTGATGCTGCCAAAACCCAAACACCTTGGGTTTGAAATCTGTATGGGGATACACTTTGATCACAACCGATCTGTCTTGTGCCTCCGAAGTTTTGAATTTAGGGTTCACTTAAATGTTCCTTTCGATCTGGAAATGCATAATTTCATTTTAAGGAAAAAGAAAACAATCGCTTTAATAAAAGTCTTTATGAACAAGGTTCAGAGGGCTTCTTGGACAACAAATGACTCTTACAAAACAACATTGTGGTGAGTTAAGTGTAAATGGCTCAGAAACATGCAGATTAAATTTCCCTGAAAACATGCAAGGGCTTCCAAAATTAATGGGGGAAAATAGTTGGACAATGTATATTTCAGACTTCATGCTTTTTCTTCTCTTTTTTGTTCTGTTGATCTTATTTTCTTTTACAAAACACTTCCTGGGGTGACTTCATCTCTTGTGGTCAGGATGCTGTCAGGCCAAGTTGTCATTAATTCTTGTGCATTCTGGGTGGCCCACTCTGGGTATCAGTTGTGTTCCTTCTCTTACAGAGTTAGCTTTCCTCTCTACTATTTGTCTTTCAATATAGGAAAGGTATAAAAATGAAAACAGAATTTAAAGTCTGTGCCAAGCTTTTAGGCCTTGTGAGAGTCCACTGTCCTGACACTTGAGAGACGAATATGTGAGGTTCTTGTATGTTGAAAACTGATAAATCTTCTGTGCTTTAACTCAGAAGATACCACTATGGATATAGATGTTGTAGAGGGATCCATAAATCAAGATTTGAAGATACTTTAGAGGGACTTTTAAAGGGCCCTCTAACCCATTCCCAAGTCTCAGACATATCTCAACATAAAACATGACAGAAACATAATTATAGTCTCATTTCTTAAATACTGCCTTAGAAAAGTTTCTTCAACATACTTCAGAAAAATATTTCTATGTTTTCCCCTGTACAGAAGTTCCCTTAAAAATAATCAAATTCAGGAGAAGAATCAATGAAACAAGATGGGATTGGGAAGGAGACAAACCATAAGTGACTCTTAATCTCACAAAACAAACTGAGGGATGCTGGGGGGAGGGGGGTTGGGAGAAGGGGGGTGGGGTTATGGACACTGGGGAGGGTATGTGCTTTGGTGAGTGCTGTGAAGTGTGTAAACCTGGCAATTCACAGACCTGTACTCCTGGGGATAGAAATATATGTTTATAAAATTAAAAAATAAATATTAAAAAAATCAAATTCTATTTTATGGAAATTGAAGTTTACTTTCCTTTTTCTTGTCTTTGCAGAGAACAAATTCTGAAACACTGGATTGTTACCCATGGCTCTCCTTGCCTGACCTGCCCAACCTTAGTCAGTGAAGCTTGTCAGACATTTCTTCCTTTCAGAAGAGAACAATGGTGATAGTGTTTATTTTGTGATTCTTCCTGCCCTATCTCCAAGCAATAACATCTGTCATATTGCGAGGTTGCATTAAGTCCTTTCCATCTCGAGACATTATGTAATAAGGAAAGGCCATTTGCCTTACTTAAGGAGTGCATATGTAGTGAAAAACGTGGTAGCAGCTTCCTACAGCTGAGAGCTTAGGTGGAATTACAAAATTCACATACATTGTTGTGTGAGGGAGATCAGCAGTTCCTTTCTCCAAAGGCAACTATAAAGCTGTACGAAACTTATAAAAGCGACTATTCTGTAACTCAACCAAAAGCATGCAATAGTCAGCAAATCCTTCATGCTTGGAACACTGGTGGACTTGAAGAATAGTGAGAGTCTGTCATTTCTTACTTGGGGCTATACCCATTTCACCTTACCCAGAGCCCAGTTCAGTCTTCATGGAGAAGTTGGCGGAGTCAGGCAAACCAAGAAAACATTCAGCTTTATTGCCATAGTTGAAGGGGTGTCATTTGATTTTGAATGATGGACAATAACTATGCTAAGCCTTGTGAAAGTGATCAGGTAGATAGAGAGAGGGCCTGTGTCTCTCCTAGCCTGAAGTTGCTGTCGTGATTTCATGAAGCCTTAAGTACAACACAGGATGGTTTAGGTTTCAAGTATATCTAGGTGCAGTATATATGACAATTATAGTGCAGATGAGGAGAAAAAAAATGTGTTTATTAAAGTTTCTATATTTTATCAGACTTAGTGTTGATCTATGTACTGTATTATAGGTAAATTAAAATGTACATCGTAATTTTTAAAATAGTCACTAATAAAATAGTATTAGAATAAAAATCATCAGAGAAATTTAAATGATACAATAAAATATTTTTTTAAAAAGCTTTATGTATTTATTTATTTGAGAAAGCGCAAAAGAGAGAGAACAGGCAGGAAGAGGGACAGAGGAAAGGGGAGAAGCAGACTCCCCGCTTGGCAGGGAGCCTGATGTGGGGCTTGATCCGGGGAGACTGGGAACATAATCTGGGCTGAAGGCAGATGCTTAACCAACTGAGCCACCCAGGCTCCCCACAATAAAAATATTTTTTTAACACTAGAGAAAGTATTAAAAGAGGAACAGAGGACCAAAAATATAGGAAACAGAAAACAAACAGCAAAATGGCAGGTATAAATCCAATTGTATCAATAATTACATTAAATGTGGAAAGGTCTGAATGCCCTGATGGAAAGGAAGAGGTTATCAGAATGGAACAAAAAGCAAAAACTCTATTCTGACTACAAGAATACATTTTAGATTCAAAGATAGAAGTAGGTTGAAAATAAAGGATGGGAATAATATACCAGGTAAAGAGTAAAAATGAAAGATTTGAAATGATCATTTTTAACATCAGACAGAATTGAGTCTCAGGTAAGAATTATTACTAGAGACAAAGAGGGACATTTTGTAATGGTAAAAATGTCAATACATCAAGAATATGTAACAATTATATGCACACCTAACAACAAAGCCTCAAAATAAATGAGGCAAAGCCAACTAGAATTGAAATAATTGACAGTTTAAATAGTTGGAGAGTACCTACTCAGTACTGTACTCTTAAAAATTGAAAGAACAGTTCCAGAATAAATCATCTAACATGAAAGAATTGTGCTATACTTTCAACAAACTCAACTTCTGTTTTAAGAACACTCTACCCAAAATACTCTGTTCTATGTATTTGCAAAATGTGTATCTTTTCAAGCAGATGTTGTGATATGACTGTAGAAGATGCCAAGGAATCCACAAAAATACTAGAATTAATCTACCAGTTATATGTATACCAAAAAGTGTTCCTATATGTTAGCAATAAATAGTTTAAAATAAAATGAACAAAGTAATTTGATACTTAATAGCAATAAAAAAATCCAGTATGGTTAAGTGGCAATTCACGTAAATTGTTATATGAAATCAATGCAATCTCTGTCAAAATACTAGCAGACATTTTTGTTAAAAATTCCAAAAATTTTTCTAAAGTTTGTATGTAAATATAAAGGATCTAGATAGCTAAAACAAGGTTTGAAAAGAAGAACAAAATTAGAGGCATTACTCTACCTGATTTCAAAACTTGCTGTAACATCATAGTGACAAAGCCAGTGTGGCATTATGGAAGGATACAGTTAATAGATCCATGAAACAGAACTGAGAGTTCAGAAGTAACCCATTTCTTTAAAGAATAATTAATTTTCAACAAAGATGCCAAGACAATCAATGGGGAGAGAATTGTCTTTTCAACAATAGTGCTGGGACAGTTGGATTTCTGTGACAAAAAAATGGATTTAGAGGCTTACCTCACACCATGCAAAAAATTGACTCAAAATGGATTATAGACCAAAGTGTAAGGGCTAAAATTACACAATTTCTTCAAGAAAATATTGGAGAACGTTTTGTGTTCATGAATAGGTAAGGAATTCTTAAATATGACCCCCAAAAGCATGATCCATAAAAAACTGATAAATTGAGCTTTATCACAATTTAAAATGTTTGTGTTACAAAAGACACTTTTAAGCTAATGGAAAGACAGGCCACACACAGGAAGAAAATATTTGCAAGTCATAGTTTTAGTGAAGTACCAGAATCTAAAATATGTAAAGAACTCATATAACTCAATATCAAGAAGATAAACAATCTGATATCAAAATGAGTGAAATTCATGAAATTCAAATGGACGTTTGAAGATATTGACAATGAAGATATTAAAACTGGTAATAATTATTGTGAATTAGATGTTCAGCACCAGTAGCTGTAAGAAAAATGCAAACTAAAATCATAATAATATACTTCTGCGTACCTACTATAGTGGCTATAAACTAAAAAACAGGCAATACTGACAATGGGTCCTGCATTGCTGATGGCAATACAAAATGGTACAGTCACTTTGGAAAACAGTCTGGCAGTTTCTTAGAAAGACATAACCTTATATAACTCAGCAATTTCACTGCTAGGAACCTACCTAATGGGGGCAGGAAATCACGTTCATACAAAGATGAGTATGTGAATGTTCATAGCAAGAAACAGAAACAATTCAAACTTCCATCAAGTAATAAATGGATTAAAAATGTTATATGCATAGAAAGGAGTACTATTTGGCATAAAAAGGAAATGAAAATCATACTGATTCATGCTATAATGTGGATAAACCTCAAAAACATTATACTGACTTAAAGAGGCCACATGTAAATAACTACATTTTGTATGATGCTGTATCTGGGAAATCTCCAGAAAAGGCAAATTTAAAAGAGATCAGAAGCAGATCATTGGTTGCCTGGGGCTGAGGGTGTTGTGAGATTAAGCTACAAATGGACATGAGTGTACTTTTTGTCATTTTGAGAGGATTCTAAAACTGGATTATGGTATTGGTCGTACAACTCATCTGGTTAAAAATCACTGCACTGGACAATTATTTTTTTAAAGATTTTATTTACTTATTTGAAGAGATCACAAGTAGGCAGAGAAGCAGGCCGAGACAAAGAGAGGGGGAAGCAGGGTCCCCGCTGAACAGATGTGGGGCTCCATCCCAGGACCCTGGGATCATGACCTGAGCTGAAGGCAGAGGCTTTAACCCATTGAGCCACCCAGGAACCCTGCATTAGACAATTATAATAAGTGAGTTTGGTACGTAAAAATCTTGGTATCACTTCAGCAGCACATGTACTAAAATTGGAAGGATACAGAGAAGGTTGGCATGGCTCGTGAGCAAGGATGACATGCAAATTCGTGAAGTGTTTCATACTTTCTGAGGCATAGCTTAATAAACCCTAGTGCTACCAAAAAATTCCACAAAGTCTTATTGTATGTGCGCCATTGACCAGACACAGTACTAGGCACTGGCAATTGAGGGAGACTAAGTAAGATGAAACACCTGCCTCCATGGGGCTTATAGTTCCCAGGAGTCTGTAAGGATTTGGAGCACGTTAGAATTGCCAGCTTCTGAAATTTCAGAAAAATCTTGAACTGTGTTAAAAATATTCTATCTCTTCCCCCCCCCCCCAAGGAATATTCCATGGAACTAACATTCTATTGTAAGGGATTTGGGGAAGATGAAAATAAGGACATAAACACATAAATACAGAACATTTCAGGAGGTGATAAATGCTGCTAATAGAATAAGAAAAAGTAATAAAAATGCTGAAGGAGGAAAAAGAGGTATTCTTTTATGTAGGATGGTAGTGGAAGGCCTCCTTGGTAAGGTAACCTTTGGCAGGAGACCCAGGAGAATGCGAAAGGGAGAGCCATGCCAAAGTCTGGGCAAAGAGCTTTCCTGGTGGAGGGAGCTGAGTCAGGGGTGTGTGGCCTCTTTGAGGACTGGCAAGGAGGCCAGTGTGGTTGGACCTGACTGAGTGAGTGGAGAGCATAAGAGATGAAGTTAGAGGGAGCTGGGTCAGAGCCAGTAAAAGCCTGAAACATATTGTCTGACTTTAAATTTTACTCTGAGTGAGCTGAAGGGCCTACTCTGTTTTGAGCAGAGAAGTGAATTGATCTAACATGTTCTAATGGGTCATCTGGCTGCTGGTGGAGAACGGGCTCTGGACTGCAAAGCTGGAAGCAAGGAGCTCAGTTAGAGGCTATTCACAGTCACCTGGGAGAGGGACACCAAAGGCTCCAATCAGGTTGACAGCAGTGTACATGAGAAGTAAGTGGGTCCTAGGATATGGTGACCAGAGAGGCCACAGTATTTGCTGTTGGATTGAATGATAGGTGTAGGAGAAAGAGGAGAGTCAAGGATGGCCCCAAGGTTTCTGCGGGGAGAAACTAGACTAGGTTATGAAGCAGATGTTGTCCTTAGGACGGGTCACAGTGTAGCCTAGTACTGCTGGTAGGACCAGATAGGATTCATTGCTAAAGTCCTGATGGATTAGGAGAGCAGGACGGGTAACTGAGCTCTCCTCACGCAGTATTTAAATCCGATTACATTCAGTGGTTACTTTATGAGTGTTCATCCTTGCTCCTGACACCATAGTTACAAAGGGTTTCCACAGCCATTACTCAGGAAACAGTACATCTCAAAGATGGCGGCGGTCCTGTGTGTTCCGTGGCCTCTCAGGAACCTTCTCCACCAGATGGCAGCACAGAGGTTCAGAGGCCTTCAGCACAAAGCCTCTTCCTTAATGAATATAAATGAAAAGCATTAGGCCCCTTTTTCAGGCAAGTCAGACTTTCAGTCTCCCTCCTATCTTCCCTTCCCCACCGAGGGCAGCCCCTTCCAATAATCAGCCTTCTAGACCATAAGAGAAGCTTTTAACGTTATAATCTCTTGTCACATTACTCAGCAGCCTCATCCAGGCCCGGGAAACCATTTCCTGGAGGCCTCTTTTTTATTTGTGTTCATTAGCTCTGCGAATACATTCTCTTGGAAACCACAGTTTAATAAATTTCATAGCGCATGACCAGCGGACTTAATGAATATTCGTCACTCAAAGCGATTTGTTTATTCAGCTTCTCTTACCTCTCCTCCCTTCCCTTAACTTCGTTCTGTGGAATGATAGTAATACGCGGAGAGCTGGCTGGCCACAACAGACCCAAAACGAGAAGGAGAAGGAGCTTTCTGAGCTCACACCTGTTTTAAGATTTGTTATCCTTGAAACGAAAAGCTGTAGGGATTCACTGGGCTCCTTCCTTGTAGCTCCCAGTGGACCTTGCTATTAAACCGCAGGGAGGAGCCCAGCCTTCAGAGCACTTAAAAGTACTTATGTCAAATCCATCCCATTCTTCCGGCCTCCGTTCCTGAATCCAGCCACCATTCCCAGGGGCTGGAGCACATTACAAGGCATTCACTTCATATGAATGGGCACAAACAGACTTTTTCACCATTTAGATATGTCTACATTTGCAGGCACATCCTGTAGGCTGCCTGAAACAGCCTTAATTTCAATTTACTGTCTCCCCAAGGATCTTGCCATTCTCCCGAAAGTGGAAAACTCACTGGTTGTTTCTCCTCACCGACCTCTCACCCGGCCCTCTGTCTGCCCTCCTCCTCTTTCAAGGAAAAAGCTGTACTGGGAGGAATATTTTGCTCAAGATGAATAGAATGAAGTTTTGATGCTTCTAACAGTGCATATGATCTTCTGTTTAAAAAAAAAAAAATAATGAGCACCAGATTATCACATTTGGAAACTGTTCAAAGGCAGCGCACAAAACCCAGTAAATGCCGACATGGGTCCCCCTAGTATGTGGCTCTACAAGGGAGCATGAAATCGTAGTCTTGAACTTTTATGTTGTCTTTCTGTTCTGCTGGGGCTAACTGCCTTTAACTTGTACTTGCGGAAATTTTTAAATGAATGCGAAAGTAGAGCTCCGTGAGTCCATCCTTAACTGTCATGGTGATCAACATCTGACCTGTCCTGTTTTATCTAATCCTCCTCACACATGTCCACATCCTTTTTACTTGGAGATTTAAAAACAAGTACAGATGTTAAGTCTTTTTCCCTGTACACAGTTCTGTATGTACGGTTGATTGATAGGGGTTTCCTCTTTAACCATAATCACTGTGTCAATATCACACCTAACAAAATTAATGAGAATTCCTTAAAATCATCTAATAGCCAGTCCGTATTAATTTTTCCCAGATTCCTGCCATCTGTGTTTTTGTTCAGAATCCAAGCAAGGTCCAGTCTTCGTACTAGTTGTTTTATCCTTAAATCTCTCTTATTCTACAACTCATTTTATTCCTCTCCTTCTGCTTCTTTTGAAATCTTATGGCATAGACTTGGTGATGTTCAGATTTTGGTTCTGTAGGAATGTCCCACACCAGGGATTTGACTGATCACTTCCTTGTGGTGTCCCTTCACTTCTTCTTATACTGTTAGGGTTATTTCTGACAGAGAAAATTGTGGCTGAGTTCCTCAGTCTTAAAATGAGTAAGACACACTTAGCTGGCTAAATGGATCAGACTATTAGGGGCCATCATCAGTTTGCTTTGCCATCTGGAGCTGGACTTAACTCTTAATTCATTCAGTATGTATTAATGTCATCTCGTACTGTACCAGGCACTGTGCTGGGCTTTGCGAAGGCAGAACGAATATGGGGTGGGGATGCGGGATGACTAAGCAAAACGTGGACTTTTCCTTGTGAAATTTAACAGTTGTGGGTCTTAAAGCACCTCTTACAAAGACGTTTGTGTTGGGTTCTCATAGTGCCTTTATCAAGTCCATTAAAGTACAAAGCCATCTCAAGTTTACTGACAAACACTGAGGGTGAAGCGACAGGAGCTATGGACAAGAACCGTACCAGCAATCAGTAAAGGGGAAGGCAGACATCCATCCTCCTGTGCCTTTGGATTCCAATTCTTTGATAAATTAATTTTGGATTTGAAACTCCGTTAATACTGCTAAAAAGATGTAGGCAACTTCTGAACCAAGTTAATGTAAGATCAATTAGCATCCACTACCAAAGAAGTTCCTTAAGAGTCCCTTGATTGTGACACTTACCTCCAAGAAACCATCAATGAGTTGAAATAATAATTACAATGACAAGTGCTGTGCACAGATGAAAAACAATGGAAATGAGAGTTGTACAAAATGAAACTTTCTATCTGTTCCCTATCAATGTATAATAAACTGATAATTCAAAATCTATGTGTTTTTTTTTGTTGTTGTTGATTTAATTGTTTATTTATTTATTTTTTGTATTCTACTTTATTTTTTATTTTTTTAATTTATTTTATTATTTTTTTTTTTTTAAAGATTTTATTTATTTATTTGACAGAGAGAAATCACAAGTAGATGGAGAGGCAGGCAGAGAGAGAGAGGGGGAAGCAGGCTCCCTGCTGAGCAGAGAGCCCGATGCGGGCCTCGATCCCAGGACCCTGAGATCATGACCTGAGCCGAAGGCAGCGGCTTAACCCACTGAGCCACCCAGGCGCCCTCTACTTTATTTTTTAAAGATGCTGGTTGTAGCCCTGGAAATGAATGGAATAGCCCACCAATGAATCAGGGCCCACTGACTGAAATCTTATCTTTGTGCCTTTGAATTCACATTGGAGCAAAGAATTGAGATGAAGGTTTTCAGAGACTGTAAAGAGCATCCTCCTATGTAAGTTTTTCTGGGTAGAACAGCTGGAAAGTGAGATGAAGGGAGACACTTGGGAGAAAGTAAGAAGTTCGGAAATTTCAAATATCTTATTTATAAGGAAGAGGACTAAAACTCGTTAAGTGGTTTTTACATGCTGGATGTTATTCCATTTTATCTTATGCAAGTCTCATAAAAATATGATAGACTAGCTTTTACCATTTACAAGTCACATGAGAAAACCTGTCTCTCTGTGATTAGGTAACATGGTTGAGCTGACAGAGTTAGTAAAGGCACAGAGTACTAAACAATTGATAGGGACCATATCTCCTCCTCACTCATATGGTGATTGGGGACCCATGGAGTCTGATGTCAGCATGCACTGTGCATCTTTGTGTGTTGCTTATTGACTTTGTCAACTAATAAATGAGGAATGAAAAACATAATGTATGCAAACACACAGCATCTACTGGGCAAAGAGTATATATTTATATATATATACACACACACATATATAAGATACATATTAGAATATACATGTATAAAATATACATGTATATAATAATATACATATATTATATAAATTAGAAAATTTGATTCTTCAAATTATCCACTAGAACAAGACAATATGTTGAAGATACTGACATTGGCTACATTTCTAAACTTGGATTCTACTAGCATCACCCATTGTCATGTTTCCTAAGTCAGTAAACACTGAGTGTGGTCGGCACCCTGTATGGACTAAGCACTATAGCAAAACTAGACAAGCAAAGGAACAGGCAAGTTCAACAACAGGTGTCAATCTCCGGCAGAGAAATTTCATAGGGTGAACTATAATTTTACACACTCACCCACTGTCTCATCAGGACTAGGTTAGAGATTTGGTGTTGCTATTGGCATTGTTCTGACAATATTTCCATCCTCACACATGTCATATCAGAAGGCAATGAAGTGTGGTATTTAAGAGCACGACCCTCAGAGCGAGGCTGTTGATGCCCAAATCCTGGTTGTGCACTTAGTCACCATGTGGTCTTGGACAAATTCAATGCTTTTTTCCTCCAACCTCATTTGTAAAACTGATCATCGTTGATGATGCTGATCGTGGTGATGATGATAAATGTGCCCACCTCATAGGTTGTCGTGAGGATTAAATGCTTTATCATACCTGAAGCACTTGGAACAGTAGCTCAAATGTAAGAACTATTGGCAAATATATGATGTCATGAGTTAGATATTCCGTCTCCTCTCAGAAAGGCTGACCTCCTCAGTCTTAATTGCATTTTGATAGCTTTCTGGAGTGGATCAAATCAGAAGTGTATCTCTGCTCATTCAGTGGGATTTTGTTAGTCCTATCCGATAGATAAAACGCAGTGTGAGCATGTCACAAGTTCAAAGATGAGTGGAAGATCTGATCTTTCCTCAAAAAACATGATCTAATTGAGAAATAAGTATAATTTGCCACCACCTGGCTTGGAGACCTCTCTCAAAACACTATCACTTCCTAAAAATGAAGGGCTCAACTCTTCTACAACCAGTGATGGATGAGCTGGGACCCACCAGGCCTTACTACCACACGTCACAAAGGCAAGATTCTCTTTCTGAGAAATATAATGAAAATGATGAACTCCTAGAACTCTTTTAAATAAAATAGAGCCTGAAAAGTGAGGGACTATTATGTTATTTAGTGACAGCTTCCAGAAGAAAAATGTGAAGAAGTATATGATTAAACATTTTTATTTAGGGCCCATTTTTTCCCCCTTCCTTCCTTCCTTCCTGCCTTCCTTCTTTTCTTCCTTCCCTTCTTCTTCCTCCTCTACTTCCTCCATCTCCTTTTTGTTTTCTTCCTTCTCCTAGTTAGACATTAATAAAGACGTGTCAAAGAAGCAATGGGCTTATCAAGTTGAGCAAGACAACTTCCATCCCTTCTTTTGGAAATTATGATTGGAGAAGCTTTATTCACATTCTTTCTTCCTCTCTCATAAGGTGATTAACTTTCAAATCTGCAGATGGTCTTTCCTTTGATGTCTAGGAGGACCTTTGACAGACAGTACAGTATTCAGAGGGAACATTCTGAGCCCATAGTGCAGTCCTCACTCCGATGAATCTCTCTCAAAATTATTGCTAATTGAAAATGGATAGGCATGTTTATTTGTGAAGTCAATAAGCTCCCAAAGGGAACCAGAGGCCCAGATGTCTTCATCTTTTTTTAATTGGCCATTTGTCTTCCTCTAAAGATGCATATCTTCTATGATAGCAAATAGAGTCATTTATCTTGAACTGGTTGCTCCATATTTAGCTATATTACAAGTCATGGACTTAGTGAAGTGTTGGGAACCTCAATAATGCATCATATGTCTCATTAGCAATGTAGAAATCTGCTTCTGGGCCGAAGTATTAACTGCTGCCAAAACGAACAACTGTCTGTCACATAGGAATGTACTGCAGGAATCAGCTACCTCATGTCTTATTAGGATAGATTTTCTCCAGTATATGGTGCAAGAGACATGAGAATTTATTTTCCTGCATGGTTCTTCAGCCTGAGCTGGATGCAGCCCTACAAATGGGTGATTTGAAAGGGTTATTTGATAAGCCTCTTGTTTGCAACTGAAAAGGCATCTTCCAATAATGACAGTACCAAAAGTCCAGGATAGGTTTCTGAAGTCACCCTTGAGAAGTTACTGAAAGCAAAGCTGAAGTTTTGTCATTTATAGCCACTAATCCATGTAAGCAATCTTCTGTCCCAGCACTGAGTCCCTGAGTCCCTGAGGCCTCTAAGGTTTCAGTTACTGCTGAGATAGTGAAGAGGAGGTGGGGGATGGGTAGCTGCACAGAACTGGGGGCAAAGGCGGAGAGAACAAATAGAGAGTTTCATGGCTTCTATTATGTTTGCTAAGGTCATCAGGAAATCGGAAGTGATCAGCATTCTATAGACCTCGTACTTCTCATTACAATATGGCCCCTTAAAGAACCCCGAAAAAACAATACAGCCCCTTCATCTGAGGTTTTCTTTCCATGGTTTCAGTGACCTGTGGTCTGCCGCGGTCTGGAAGCAGATGATCCTCCTTGTGGAAACAGAAGGTCCATAGTGGCCTAAGGCTGCGTCACGATGCTTGCATGATTCATATCACGTCTTCTCACCTCAGAGGCATTTTGTCGTCTTACATCACCACAGCAAGAAGGGTGAGTAAATACAACAATGTTTTTTGAGAGAAAAAGGCCACACTTAAGTATATTTATTACAGTGTACTGCTAAAATTGTTGCATTTTACTCTTAGTTATTGTTATTCTTTAACTGTGCTTCATCTATACATTAAACCTTATCATAGATATATCCGCTTGGAAAAAACATACTATATATAAGGTTTAGTACCGTCCATGGTTTCAGGCATCCACCAGGGGTCTTGGAATGTATCCCCTGCATATAAAGGGGGACTACTGTATACAGCTTGTTATCTAATTGCCTCCATGAAGATCTTATGTGTTTGTAATTGAAAAACTTTGTCCTTACAAAAATTTAAGAATTTATGGCCATATCTAAAGCCTCCAAGAAATGGATATAGAGATGTATTCTTGGCGGGGGGGTGCACAACACAATTTGTCTGGCTTCATATACAGATTATTTTAAAAATTTGTTACTTCAATATTGCATTTGGGGAACAAATGGACTGTGTAGTTTGTTGGCATTTGTTTGATCATAACCAAATTCCAGGACTTCGTGAATCTTCCAGAGACTCGGAATCATGTCTGAATCATGAAGAGTACCCTGGAACAGAAGTCCCTCATTCTGTAATGACTCAGGGAGAGGACAGTCTCGACTCTCTTTGTGCCTGATGGGGGCAGTGGTAGTGTGCACATTAACTTTCTGATACAAATGCACAGGTGCACCCTGTCCCAGACCACGGAGATATTTTTCCAAAGCTGGTACCATCTTGGATTAGACTGAAGGTTGACCAAGTGAGTAAAAACTGACATTGAATGTATATCTAAACTTCTTCAATACTGCACTTAACTAAATAAAGATACATAATTAGAAATAGTGTGTAAAGTTTTATATTCTGAGAGTCACTGGTGTTTCAGAGATAAGGTCTCTGCTCTTAGGAATTTATAGTCTAGCTGTGAAAATACATAGACCATAATTACCACACAATGGAATATTTGCTATGATAGAAATATGTATCCAGAGGAGGAAGAAATGAATTTAACTTTGAGGGAGATGTCATAGAGGGTATGATATCTGATTTGTACCTTAGGAAAGATGTAGGATTGCTGTAGATGGTCAAGGAATTGGGGAGCATATGGGCTAGAGAAAATCATATGTGGGAACATCTGAAGGTAGGAAAGTATCTAGCCTACTTGGGGAAGAGTGAGGGTCCCTGGTGCGGCGTAAAGGTAGGGACGGCCAGTGAGGCTGGAAAGGTAAACACTGGCTGAAGTATAGAAATGCTTCCCTAGGGGTGCCTGGGTGGCTCAGTTGTTAAGAGTCTGCCTTTGGCTCAGGTCATGATCCCAGGGTCTGGAATAGAGCCCTGCATCAGGCTCCCTGCTCGGTGGGGAGCCTGCTTCTCCCTCTCCCACTCCCCCTGTTTGTGTTCCCTCTCCCACTGTCTTTGTCAAATAAGTAAATAAGATCTTTTAAAAAAGAAAAAAAGAAAGAAAGAAAGAAATGCTTCCCTACATGTCGTGCTAGGACTTTTAGACTTTAGTCCATAAACAATGGAAAGTCATGAAGAGGAGGTATTGACTAAAGCTCCTGATAGAAAATCTGATAACAGAATATAATATCAGGAAAAGTACAAGCAACCAAACCGGACTGGAACTCTCTGGACGGGGAGCCCCTTGGAGGAATGGCTGCATTCCCTCTTTAGGTCTTTCTAGGAAGCAAAGTGGCTTGGTTCTTCAGGAGAATGGCTGTCCCCATTGTGATACCAATGGCTGTCAAGGCATTCTCATCAATGGAACCAAAGATTCATCTCTTTCAGATTTGTGCTTGGGATGTGCTGATATTCCTTGTGATGTGGTCTGTGTTTACTGCCTCTGCCTCAAAGCAAACTTCTCTGACCATCCAGTACAGTTTCTCATGTCTGCTAAAGCCAGTCTTCTGTCTTGTGCTCTGCTCACCTCTCCATTTTCTCTCTTACACACATCTGGCATCTCTGATGAACCAGAGGGAACACTGACTTTCTAGAAGTTTATTGAGTGGTTTTTCACTGAACGAACATTTGTTGAACGTCTTCTATGTATCAGGCCCTGGGCTAGTCCCTCCATGTAATGCTAAACAAGAGTGAATCACTGGTGCAGCTTTATTCATGGCTCTCTCATTTCACTCTATCATAGCTTCTATATCACACATAGGCTTTGATCAAGGCCATTCGTGATCTGACTTTGTCTTGGTGGTATCTTTTTCCTAACATTCACCAGTGTGTCTCCTCTCCTCTGGTCAAGGCTTGTACCCAATCTCCTTCCTCTAACCCAGCCTGAGGGTCGTTCTCTCTGCCTCAGAGCCCTTCTCCTTGCAAATCCAAATCCCAATCACCATTCAAGGGAGCTGCCTCATGAAATCTTTCTGATAGCTAGCGTTCTTTTTTTTATTTCTTTGGGATATGGTTTAAAGAAGTTAAAAGAGGTTAGCTCTAGGGAGAGGAAGATATGTGATTGGGGAAGGGAGTTCACAGAGCAATTGGCAACAGCTATTTCTCAAGCTGGGTGATGGGCATATACAGGGCTTTTTGTTTGTTTTTTTTTTTTTAAACATAGTTGTTTTTGTCTGGCTGAATTATTTGACTGAAGAAAAATAGTATGTCACTTATTAAGTATGTACCTCATTCAAGTTATTTAACTTCTTTAAGCACCAGTACCCCATTTGTAAAATGAAATGAAAATAACACCCCCTTATAGAGTTGTGAGAATTGGTAATTAAGTCGATGCCTAGCGAGTACTTACAAAGTGCTTGACACATAGTAAGTGCTCAATAAATATCAGTGATTATCTTTACCTCTCTCTTCCTTCTGAGCTCCTAAGAGTACTTTTGCTATAAACTCTAATCCAACATTTAATTGGGCCTTGGCTGGTTCTGTAATTTTTTGCTATTTTTTCAATTGCACTTCTTCTCTCACCTCCATGATGTTGTAAACAAGTCAAGGGCGGGCGTGTATGTGATCCTTTGTATGCTCTGCAACACCTCAAGTGTATTTGAAGAGCTTAAGAAGTACTTATAGGTTGATTGATTGGAATAATCTTTTCAAGAATGAACTATATATGACCCCCATGAGTTTTCCACTCAGGTGTGTCTGAATGTCTAAAAAAATGTCCTGTGTATGTCTGTTACTTTCCTCCCATAATATGACTTAGGAGAAGGTCACCTTGGGCTCAGAGTTGAAATATACAGATCAGCAGAGGACATGATCATTCACAGGCTTTCCAAAGTCCACTCACCACTTCCTTTTTCCATTCAGTACTAGAACATCACCTAATAACTCAATAAGCATGCTCACCTCTCCCTTCTTAAAAGGTTATAATCTTCTATTTCACACTTTAAGGAAAATCTGAGCTAACCAGCTGCTCCACAGCCAAGTTCTAATGGTGATAATCATCTCACTCTTGGTGAGACTATTTTAGGGTTTGTGTAAAGCCATGGTTTGGGTTCCAGAGTCCACAGCAGAGCTAAAATCCCATCAGTTGCTGGCTATAGGGCATCTCTCTGCCAGTAATCCATCTCCCTAGCTATTGCTTGCCTCTGGGGTGAAGTCAATCCAGTCTAAACAAAGGGGGCCCAGAAGACTGGCCTGAACCCCTAACATGTGCTTGCCAACCCCTGAGACCACATTTCCATTTATCACATGGTTTCCAAAGGTTCTAGGAGGCCAAGTGTTTCTACAGGTGTCCTTGGTTGGCAGGTAAGAAAACCAAGAAGAAACAGTCTCTGTCTCCAGGCTGTTTCATTAGAGTTTGGTGCTGCTTAGTCCTTGGTCAGACCATCTAATCTCAATCTATTTAGTGGAACTGCCTTTGCCGGAGTAGGTGACCAGGCAGCAGAGGGGAGAGGGGCAAAAGGGAAAGGAAATGGGTTAGAATAATGAAACTAAGTAATTTCAAGAAGAAAGCCCACTTGGTGGGTAATCAAGTTTCCAAATCTATACCTAAATAGATCATAAACCGTGCTAAAAGGATAAGGTCTCAGGAGACTCAAATGAGTCTTCATTCTCAATCTTATATGGTAAATCTATTGCCTACCGGGTAGAAGAAACATTTAAGATAGAAAGTATAAATATGGGGCACCTGGGTGGCACAGTTGGTTGAGGGACTCTTAATTTCAGCTCAGGTTGTGATCTGAGAGGGTCTTGAGATTGAGCCCTGCGTTAGGCTCTATGGTCAGTGGGGAGTCTGCTCAAGATTCTCTCTCCCATGCCACTAGCCCTCCTGCTTGTGAACTCTCTCTCTCCCTCTCTCTCTCTCTCTCACTTTTTGCCTCTTAAATTAATCAGTCAATCAACCAATCTTAAAAAAAAGAAAGTGTCAATAAAATTCATGTGTGACTTCAATCATAGGTGCCTCATATGCTTGAACTTCTTCATGTCCACCTCAGTCTCCATCTTGTAAATTGTATCCAAATAACATTGAAAACACACACACACACACACACACACACACACACACACACACACATTCACACACATCACCACCACCACCAACAACAACAACCATCACCACAAAGACCTTCTTGGCCTGGGAATTCTGTGCAGTCAGGCCTGACTTCTGTCAATTACCCCAGATGCTAAAACTAATTGGCTTGATGCTCAGATGAAAGAATCTATGGCTGGAAAGGCAGGAAAAGACCCCTCCTGTGACCAAAGCCATTAAACCTCAATTAGGACATAGACAGAGAAGGTGTAGATGAGTCTGGGGTAATTACCAGTCTTTGTCTGACAGCTCAGTTCCTGCAGCCTGGGCCAGAGCAGGTGATCTGGAAACCCGATCCTCAGACAGCTGCAGATGGCGTAGGCTGATTGTATCCTGCCCACCAGACCTCCCCTCTTCTGGCTGCTTTCTGCAGTGGGTGGCCCCTCACAACTTCTTACGGCCTGGCAAGCTGGCCCCATCTGTTTTAGACATGGACAAGCACACAGAGAGCCACCCAGGGGCAAATATTATAGATTCCAGCCCAGGAGACAACTGCTGGATAGGAGCAATCGTGATGTTCCTCTTTGTGCTTTAGGACCATCTCTAGAAAACCCCTTCTGTGTGCTTCAGGTGCATTTGTAACCAACCAAGGCATCCCCTGTCCTCATTCTAGGTACTTGGGGAGACTTGATGACTACTTGGCCCCGGATGTTTCCCAAAGGCTTCCTGAGACTGGAGTCATTCCTGCCTTCAATCCTGAAAGTGCTTTAAGTGTAGGGATGGCCGGTTCCCAGGGATGAGACTATGGGATGAATTGTGTATCCACCAAGTTCATATGTTAAAATCCCAACCCCTCACACCTCAAATGTAATGGTATTGGAGGCAAAGTTTGAAGAGCCGACGTTTGAATGAGGCCACTAAGTTTCGGGTGAGGCCTTCATCCAAACTGACTGGTGTCCTGATGAGAAGGCGAAATTAGGACACAGATGGAGATTCTACAGATGCCTGTGAACAGAGGATTGATCACATGAAGAGGCATCCAGAGGGCAGCCATCTGCACGTCAACCAGGGAGGTCTCAAGGGAAACCAATGGCACAGACACCTTGACCTTGGACTTTCAGCTTCCTAAACTAGGAGAAAATAAATGTCTGTTGTTTCAGCCACCCAGTCTGTGGTATTTTGTTATGGCCTTCAAGCAGACGAATACACATGGGTTCATTAATTTACTCAACAGCTATTTGTTGAACATTCACTAGGTGCCAGATATTTTTTAGGGGGCAGCAAATACAGAGTGAAGAAGAACCCTGGTTCCTGCTGTCATAGGGTTTACATTTTGGTGGGAGGGGAAGGTCACTAAAGACGTAAAGGAATGAACAAGTTAATTTGAGAGAATGGTCAGTGTTATGAAGGAGACAGAACAGGATTGTGTAATGGAGAGTATGAGGGAGCAGCTTTGGATAGGGCAATCAGAAGAAGGGTTTTCAGGGACCATATTTGAGCTGAGGCCTGAAAATAAGATATTACCTGCACAAAGACCTAAGGAGGAGAGTGTGCAAAAGGTCTTGGGCAGGAACAAATTGATGTCTTTGAGGAACAGAAAGCCAGGAGGAGTGAGAGAATAGTGGTTACAGATGGATTTATGTCTATTGAAACGAGGGACAAGCGTGGCCAGCTACACAGCTCTTGCGTCCTCAAAGCCAGCAGGGTCAGGAACTGAAGAAGGTATCTAGAGAGGTGAAAGACACAGAACAGAATCCTGATGAAGGAATCTGAGGTCTACCTGCCTAGTTGGCCTGGATAACTGGTTCTCAACCTGACCAGAATTAACGCCTCTTTTTAAAGCAAATATTGTATAAGAACCTTTTCATCATTCCCATCCTTTTCATTATCAATCATCATAAATAATGTGACTTATCTCAATGCATAATTTTAAAAAATCAATATAATGCTATAACTATAATAAAAAGGAAACATTTATTTTATCTTGTTTTAAGATTTTATTTTTAGTAATTTTTAAAAAGATTTTATTTATTGGGGCACCCGGGTGACTCAGTGGGTTAAAGCCTCTGCCCTCGGCTCAGGTCATGATCCCAGGGTTCTGGGATAGAGCTCCACATCGGGATCTCTGCTCAGTGGGGAGCCTGCTTCCCCCCTCTCTCTCTGCCTGCCTCTCTGCCTACTTGTGATCTCTGTCTGTGAAATAAATAAATAAAATCTTAAAAAATATATATTTTATTTATTTATTTGACAGAGAGAGAGAGAGATCACAAATAGGCCGAGAGGCAAGCAGAGAGAGAGGGGGAAGAAGGCTCCCTGTTGAGCAGGTAGCCCCATGTGGGACTTGATTTCAGAACCCTGAGACCATGACCTGAGCTAAAGGTGGAGGTTTAACCCATGGAGCCAACCAAGCGCCCCAAGATTTTATTTTTAAGTAGACCTTCACCCAGCTTGGGGCTCGAACCTATAACCCTAAGATCAAGAGTTGCATGCTCTACCAACTGAGGCAGCCAGGAACCCCAAGGGAAATGTTTATACTAAAATAATGTCCATGCATAAATATGCTGGCCCAAGTATGCTGGAAGAGACAAGAGTCAGTGGCCAGCAGGTTGAGTCACTGTGAATGACTACCCCTGCCGGCTGACACCTAGTTGAGTGGATTAAACTGACTATTAATCATCAATAATTTAGAAAATATTCCTCCAGCTTTACAACTTGTTATGGTAATATCATGTCAATTTTAAGATTATGGTCCAGTTTGGGGAAGTTTTCTTCAAACTTCTTTTACTTGTGAGCATTAAGATTTCCTGGCTATTCAGGTTTTCTTGTGCAATGACTGATCTTCCGTGCTCCACAAACTGTCCACACTCATTAGCTACTCCCTACAACCTTTAGGTACCAGGCCCCCTAGGACCCACAAATACCCCAGGGAAACTCTTGGCTCTGAATCTATCTCACAGTGTCAGGTAATGAGGAGCAGTGGAAACTTTCTGGAAGCGAATCCTACCTTGGAATTAATTATATAACAGTAACTGAACTGTACCTGAAAATGTCTGGAAATCACATAAACGTATTTTACTAAACCCAACACTTCACTCAGCTTCCCTTAAGCTTGATCACGAAAATGCTGGTGACCCGACAAGAGAAGTGTGGCAGCTAGAGTGGAAAAAGAAGGTGGCTTGAACCATTTCAATACTTCACTTTTGTAAAACTGAAGAAGCCTTGTGAACACGTGAGCACTCTGCTTGGCCCTCCCAGCTACACACGTCAGAGGCTGTCCGCTTATATTTCTTTGTTTCACCATTAATGCCCTTCTATTCCTACTCAACTTCTTGTACTTCTGACCCCAAACCGAACAAAATCCCAACTCTGAATTCAAACTTCTATTTCCTCCATTAATATCCTGCTGAGCACTGCTGGAGAAAAATCATACTAGTATGCATGACATTTTCCCTGCAAATCTGGTATTTTGAAGCCCAGTTAGGCTGTGAATCATGCCCCATGATTCTACAAGTCTTGAATTAGTTCCATCTTCACTTTCCTAAACAGCTGTTCTGAACATTCCTCACTGTTCTTAAATACTTATCTTTGACTGCTTTCACTCTTTCTCATTTTAATATCCTTATAAAATTATATATATAATATAATATACTGATTATATATTTACATACAATAACATAATACAAAACTATATATTTAACATATAATTATATATAATATATGTAATTATCTATACCTATTGTTACCATGTATCCCTTTTTTAAAGATCTACTCTCTTAGCAGCTTTCAAATTTGTGATACAGTATTGTTAACTATAGTCACCAGGCTGTCCATTACATCCTCATGACTTATTTATTTTATACCTGGATGTTTTCCAATTTTGACTTCCTTTACCCATTTCTCCCTTCCCCATAACCACTCTTCTGGCAGCTAGCAATCTGTTCCCTGTATCTACGAATTTTGTTTTGTTGTTGTTATTTTTTTAGATTCCCCATATAAGTAAGATAATATAGTATTTGTCTTTCTCTGACTTGTTTTATTTAGCATAATAACCTTAAGATCTATCCATGTTGTTGCAAATGGCAAGATTTCATTTTTTGCTATGGCTTAATAATGTTTCAATAATAATATTAACAATTGAGTATTATATACAGAGATGGATAGAAGTAGATAAATCCCATTTTCTTTATGCATTCATCCATTGATAGATACTTACATTTTCCATATCTTGGTTATTATAAGTAATGTCACAACGAACAAGGAATGAATATACCTTTTTGAGTTAGTGTTTTTGTTTTCTTCAGTTTAATATCCAAAAGCAAAATTACTGACATATGATAGTTCTATTTTAAATTTTTTTTAATTAAATTAAAAATTTAAATAAAAAAAAATTCATACGCAGCATGGAGCCCAACTCAGGGCTCGAACTCAAGATCAAGACCTGAGCTAAGATCAAGAGTCAGATACTTAACAGACTTAGCCACCTACACACCTTATCTCTGTAATTTTTTGAAGAACCTTCATAATGTTTTCCACAATAGCAACACCAATTAACATTCCTACCACAATGCACAGGGTTCCCTGTCCTCTGATTCCTTGCTAACACTTGTTATTTCCTGTTCTTTTATCATAGCCATTCCAGTGGGTGTGAGAAGATATCTCATTGTGGTTTTGATATGCATTTCCCTAATGATGAGTGATTTGAGAATCTTGGTCATCTTTGTATCTTCTTTGGAAAATTTATATTTGGATCTTCTGTCCATTTTTAAATAGGATTGTTTGCCTTTTTTTTTTTGCCACTGAATAATATGAGTTCTTTTTTTTTTAAGATATTAACCCCTTATCAGACATACAATTTGTAAATATTTTCTCCCAATCAGTAAGTTGTCTTTTCATTTTGTTGATGGTTTGCTTTGCTGTGCAGGAGCTTTTTAGTTTGGTGTGGTACCACCTGTTTATTTTTGCTTTTTTTATTTTTGTTTTGCTTTTGGCATCAGATTCAAAAAAATCATCCTGACACTTACGTCAAGGAGCTTTCCTTGTTTTCTTATTAAGAGTTTTATGATTTCGGGTCTTATGGTCAAGCCTTTAATTTTAAGTTACTTTTTGCATATGGTGTAAGATAGTGGATGATTCATCCTTTTGCAGGTGACCATCCCGTTTTCCCAGCTCCATTTACAGTAGAGACCCTCCTTTCCCCATTGCATATTCTTGGCATATTTGTTAAGAGGCCATTGATGTGTGGATTTATTTCTGGGCTCTCTGATCTGTTCAGTGATCTATGTGTTTGTTTTTATACCAATACCATACTGTTTGTTGACTACAGCTTTGTAATGTAGCTTGAAATCAGAAAGTGTGATACCTCCAACTATGTTCTTCTTCCTCAAGATTACTTTGCACTTCGGTATACATTTTAGGATTGTTTGCTCTATTTCTGTGAAAAATACCATTCGAATTCTGATAAGGATCGCATTGAATCTGTAGATTGCTTTGGGTATTATGGACATATTAACAATGCTAATTCTTCCAATCACGTAACATGGGCAGTCTTTCCATTTATTTGTGTCCTTAATTTCTTTTACTTATGTTGTATTCAGTGTATAGGTCTTCTTCCTAGGTTAAATTTATTTCCAGGAATTTTATTCTTTTTGATGCAATTGCAAATGGGATTAAAAAAAAAATCTCCTGATAGTTCATTGTTAGTATATAAAAATGCAACAGATTTTTGTATATTGATTTGTACCCTGCAAACTTAATTCTTTAATCAGTTTTAACAGTTTTTTTAATTTTTTTGGTAGAATCTTCAGGGTTTTATATATATATAAGGTCATGTCATCTGCAAATAGTGACAGTTCTAATTCTTTCTTTCCAATATGGATGCCTTCTATTCCTTTTTCTTTTCTAATGGCCCTGGATAGGACTTCAATACCAGAAGGGTTGAGATAGGGCATCCTTATCTTGTTCCTGATTTTAAAGGAAAAACTTTCAGCTTTTTCCCATTAAATATGATGTTAGCTGCGGGCTTGTCACATACAGTCTTTGTTACGCTGAGGCATATTCCCTCCGTACCAATTTGGCCGAGAGTTTTTATCATAAATGGGTGATGAATGTTGTTAAGTGTCTTTTCTGCATATGTTAAGATTATCATGGTTTTTATCCTTCCTTTTGTTAATACGAGGTATCACACTGACTGATTCGAAGATGTTGAACCATTCTCGCACCCTTGGGATAAATCCTACTTGATCATGGTGTATAATACTTTTGATGTATTATTTAATTTGGTTTGCTGATATTTTGTTGAAGATTTCTGTATATATACTCACTAACGATATTACCCTGTTATTTTCAAATGGCCTCCTTATCTCATTTTGGTATCAGGTAAGGCTAACATCATAAGATGAGTTTGGAAGTGTTCTCTCTTTTTTGGAAGAGCTTGAGGATCAGTATTAATTCTTTGAATGTTTGGTAGAATTCAACAATAAAGTTGTTCGGTCCTAGACTTTTTTTTTTTTTTTAAGATTTTATTTATTTATTTAACAGAGAGAGAGAGAGAGAGAGAGAGAGATCACAAGTAGGCAGAGAGGCAGGCAGAGAGAGAGGGGAAAGCAGGCTCCCCGATGAGCAGAGAGCCCGATTTGAGGCTCCATCCCAGGACCCTGAGACCATGACTGAAGCCGAAGGCAGAGGCTTAAACCACTGAGTCACCCAGGTGCCCCTGGTCCTAGACTTTTATTTGTTGGGAGGTTTTGGGTGAATGATTCAATGTTCTTACCTATAATTAGATTGTTCAGGTTTCCTATTTCTTCATGTTTTAGCATTGAAAAGTATATTCCTAGAAATGTATCCATTTCTCCCAGGTTGTCAAATTTATTGGTGTATAATTATTTATTGTTGTAGTGTACTGTAATCTTTTGTATTGCATTTGTAACATCTCCTCATTCACTTCTGATTTTATTTACTTGAGTCTTTGCTCTCCTTCTATCGTGTTTTAGTGGAGGGATGTCACCTTTCTCACCTATCCTCTTCTTCAATTATCTTTCTTTTTCCATTTTCGACGATTCCCAGTCAACCGGCCTTAGCCTATAAATAAACTCAGAGGACTCTAAACTTAAAACAAGAGGGAGAATTCTTCAGGATATCTAGTCTGTCAAATTGCTGGAAATGCAAGATTCTTCTGATTTCCTGATTTTTTTTTTTCTTCCTGGGTTTGAGACCTCACTAATTTTTCCCTGTCCTCTGGCCATCTTTCTTAGCTTTCTTCATTGAAGCCTCTGTTTCTGCTCATCTCCCAAAGTTCAATGTCTCATACTGTTCTATCCTTCAACCTCTTCTCATCTGCTTAGAAAACACATCTTACTCATGCCTTGAGTTGCCAATGATACACTCATGCCTCCCAAATTATGCAGTGTCTAGGCGAATCTGTCTTTGGAGCTCTGGATCCTTGTATCTACAGGCCTGTTTTATTTGGCTGTACCCCTAGCATAATAAGCACATATATTCAAAGTTGACTTAATAACCCTCCTTTTACCTTCTTCTTTTACTTTTTGTTTGGGAAATGACATCAACATCCATCCCGTTAACCAATATAGAAATGTGGGAAGCATTACAGACCCCTCTCTCTCCCACATCTTCCCCATGCAATTAAAAATCACTGTTTGTTGCTTCCACCACCAAGTGTGCCCCTCCTCGCCATCACACTCCCACTACCTAATTAATTAAAAGCATCATCATTTTTCTCCTGGATTGATGTAATAGTCTCCTAAATGTCTACCATCAATCCACGGCCTCACTGGAGTCAAAGTAATCTCTCTAAAACACATCTGCCTTCATCTCATAACCTGCCCCTTCCCCTACCTAAAATTCGTCAATGCCTCTCTATAGGGCTCAAGATAAAATTCACATTCCAAGTTCATCTTTTCTCTTCCCTCTTAATCCAGACTGGAGACAAATTGAAATATTTGTAATTCCCCAAGCAGGTCTTGCTTTCTACAATTTTTGTAACTTTGCACACAAACTGTTTCCTTTGCTTAGAAGTTCCTTCCTCTTCTCTGTCTGGCTTACGTATTTTTATTTAATAGATACAACATACATGTTACTTCCCCAGAAATCCTCCAAGTCTTCCACCTACCCCACTCTGTTGAGTGCCCTTCCTCTGCACCCTTGATTGATTCATTCAAAAAACACATATTGGGTCGGTATTATCTACCTATCTGTCTGTATGTCTGTCTATCTATCTATCTATCTATCTTTGTAGCACTATCCTGAGCATCAGAAAAGTAGTAAAAAGTTAAGAAATAATCCTTATTACATTGAACGTAAAAAGTACAAAGATAACAGAAAGCACAGTGAAGGGGAACCTGAATGAGACTTGAATGAACACAGAGGGCTTTCTGAGGAGGTTGTCCATAAGTCAATGTAATTGCTTCCTCTTCTGGTCCCTTATCCCTGATTTTCCATTCCTCTAAGAGCCAATTAGCTGTGTATGAAAAAAAAATCAGCATATGGTTGGTTATTAAATGTTTTCTTCATAAATTTCTGTTGCTTAAATCAGCCTAGCCTCTGCCTATTATTTACATACTAGATATCATGAAGCTCTGAGTAATGCATTCATATGTTCCAGTAGGACTTATCCAATCCTGGGAAAATAATGGCATCTGATCCAACAGAACCGGCAAAGACCAATCCCAAGAAAAAAGGGAAACATGAAGTGAGTTATATTTTTAGATTATTTTATACTTGTATTCTTGTTTTATTCCAAAAAGACATTGTAGGAGTGTATATACACAATTCAGTGGTATAAAATATATTATCAAGGGACCAAGAGTAAAGGGGAAATAAGAAAAGGATTATCCTAAATTCGGAATAAGATTAGTACACAGAAGTACTAGAGAAAGGCAATGAATTTGACTCTAAGCTTCTTCAGTCAAAACAAAAAATGATCCTGATTAGTCACAGTTCTCCAGAAGAAAAATAAAACTTCTTGCTCAGAAGGAGCACAGTTTTATCGAAAACTGATTTCCAGGGAATTTCTCCCCTGAATGCAGAAACCACTGTGTGATGTGTGATGTGGCAGACAGTGGTCCTAACACGACCCCTTCCAGAACCCCAGTCACTGACGTAATGAGTCTGTCTCATCACATCCTTTCCTGCAGGAGGTTGGCATAGTGCCAAAGAACAAGTCAGTTAAAAAAAAAAAAGAAAAGAAAAAGAACAAGTCAGTAAAAGCTGTTCTATAAAGAGAAAATTTCAGTGTAGCTCACAGAAGATTCCAAGACTTTATAATCGAACAGCTGAGGATTGAATTCAGTTTCAGTTCAGCACAAAATGTATGAACTCAATCCTGGTACTTCCTCTTCTTTTGTTTGATCATTTGTGAAAACTGAGAATACTCACTCTTCGGTTTTAATAGCTGAGCTAAAACTGAGAATTATTCAGTAATAGTAATCAATATCCATTCAACTCATTTTCTATGCCAGGACTATTCAAAACACTTTACATGGATTACCTGATTTAATTCTCAAAGCAAGTCCATTATGTGGATACTGTTATTCCCATCTACCAACTAGGAAACTAAGACCAGAGAGGTAAGACAACCTGTCCAAAACCACAGAGCTAGGAAGAAGGCAGCTGAAGTACCACCAGCCCAACCACACAGACTGTGGAGTCCATATTTTAAAGCATTTTGTTCCATAATATTATACAACTTTAAGACATCTTTTGATAAAAATCATTTCTCAAAACCAGAATTGTGATAGTAGGTTCATGTTAACATTTATTTTGGTGACCTGGAAAACAGATATTTTCTCTGTGACCATTAAGAGGAGATCCATTTAATTCTGCCAAAAGGTAGTTTGGTTTAGTTCTTCTGAAGAAAACAAGGAGTCTCACCATACAGACAGAGCAAATGGCAGGCTTCCCGGCAGAGCTCTGACCAAGAAAGTTAATCCTTGTGTTCTGCTTACTGTCTGTGGCAAAGACAGCCCCTTGCTGTCCACTCACCTCGTTTATTCAGTTCACAGACAGCTGCTGGCTAATTGGCCTGCTGTGTTGCCTCTTTGCCTGGTTTGCGTGGTAAGCGGAGTCTGGCAGGGGACCCTAAACAAGGCTTACCCAGCATATCTTCAGTCGCACCAAACTAAAAATAGAAAGCTCAGGTTCTGCTGGGGCAAGGAGTCGAACATCCAGTCAATGGCTAGGAGATAGGTCTGTCATCTCAAGGGTGGCTTGTGTTTCCTGTTGAACTGGGGCTGAAATGACAGGGGGCAAACTTTTGAGCACTAGCGTCTTAAAGGCATGGCACATGACTGCTGGGCGCAGGGCAGAATCCTGGCTATAAATCATAGCAACAGAAGCCTGAAACTGAGCTATCACAGACCCCTTAAATCTCCAAAGTGTGGCCTGGGTAAGCCATTATGAGAAGTCTGCCTTCTCAGATATAAGAATTCCATGCCTCAATGCATAAGGCACACCTTCCTAAAATCCATCCTTCTGTCTCATCCAGACTTTTTTTTTTCCTGGAATTTCCCTTCAAGCTCTCTGACCCCATCAAGGTTTAAAGAGGATTCCATATACCACACTACATTAGAGAAAAGTGGCAACATATCAGAGGGAGGGAGTGTGGACCTGTGTTTAAGCTAGCCTGTCTGGATTCACATCCTGACTCCATCCTTTACTAGGTGTGTAACCTTGGACAAGATATTTAATCATCATGGGCTTCATTAATATCCTTAGCCTTGGTCCCATTATCTGCAAAACATGGGTAATAAAAGTACCAACTTCATAAAATGGTCTAGAGACTAACGGGAGATAATTCAAGCAGAACACTTAACATATACTCTAGGGAAAATACTTGATAAAAGTTATTTCCATGATGATTAATAGCATATATCATCTGGGGAGATCCTGGTACACCCATGTTGAGGGGACTCAAGAAAAAGTGAAGCAGGACCTGGGTTAACTTTAGAAATAAAAAAAAAAAATTGCAGTGGGTGACAAAAGTAAACTTGATTATATTATTATATATCAAAAGTGAATTATTCCATAAAATATTATGCTCCTCAAGGAAAGTGTTTTTCACTTTGGCAATTGAGGATTTCCTGCTATATGTTCATGCACCTAAAGGGAAACCTGCCTATTAGCATTCCTAGCCATGCACACAAAAGCTAAAGTCATCCTTCCCGGTACAGGTTTGTGAAACAGACTTCCACAAGGCTAAGAAACGCATAGTAGCCACCGGTGCTAATCGCCTTAGTTGTATATTGGAATGGACTATAAGAATTACCTCAGGACAATATATATCATGTAAGAAAGACATGATAAAGAAAGACCGGACATTGGGAAAAAAATAGAAATAGTGTACAAGAAAAGGAGAATTCATCAGAAAAAAAAATTCTACCAAATAACTTTAGGAAAATTTAAGAGTTTATTTCATTCAAACCGAGAACAGAATGCTATGACAGAGAAGACCAAAAAAAACCAAACCAAAACAAATAAACAAAAAAACCCAAGAAGTTAGAACATTGATGGTCTTGTGATGAGCTCCCCAAAATTAACTGAAAGGAGCCAAGTAATAGAATGGGCATGGATGAAGGGTATATTAGTTATATAGAAAGTAAGTGGAAGAAACTTTCCAGAATATGAAACAGAAATTATTGGCCAGAAACTTGAAGAAACATAGTGAAAAATAAAGCTAATAACAATAGGGCAACCTAGAATAAAAAATTCTAAGTATGTCAATAAACCTTTCAGTATAAACTGAATGGAATGGAAGTAATGGAAGCCTACTGATCTTGCATTTTTGGGAAGGAATGTGTTTATAGATGCCAAATAATTATCCATTTTTTTAAAAATACGTTGAAATATGGTTAATTAGAATTTGCATATTATCATTAGATAATGAGATGTCTAAATAATTTGTGAGAAAGACAGAAAAAGGTGAAGAAAATTCAGGTAAGAGAAGCAGCATAACCTGGAGGTTAAGATCCTAGCCTCAAGAGATTGCTGATGTCTAAGTCCTGGTTTATCAGAAGCTGTTGTGGAATCTTGGACAAGTTACAGAATATTCCTAAGCCTTGGGTTATTTTGAACATTAAATGAGATGACAGCCAACAAGTACTTGGAATATGAATCTGTGCATTGTAAGATATTCCTGTATGTCAGCTATTAATTAAGACTGCAAATGTGGGATAAATAGAAACAGATAATTTAAGTGAAAGCAGTAAGTCCAAACATATTAGCGATCACAGTAAAGACGAATGAATAGGTTGGGCTCCTGGGTATCTCAGTTGGTTGAGTGTCTCCCTTGGGCTTGGGTCATGATCCCAGAGTCCTGGGATCGAGCCCCACATTGGACTCCCTGCTCAGCCGGGAGCATGTTTCTCCATCTCCCACTCTCTCTACTTGTGTTCCCTCTCTTGCTGTCAAATAAATACATAAAATCTTAAAAAAAAGAAAGAAGATGAATGGGTTACTCTTCCATGTTAAAACATGGAGTTGTGAAGTGAGTAAAGATGTAAAAATCAGATTACAGGTTGCTCACAAGAAATTTATCTGAAACAAAAATGTTACCAAAATCTTGAATAGGGACAGAATGTTTCAACTATTAATAGCAGATAAAATAAAACTCAAATAAAAATCATTATATGAGTTAAACAGAAATCTTATGGGAAATGTGTACATCCACTCCCTTATTTGTTAATGAACACATGAATGTATTTCTTGAGCATCTGCAATGTGTTGGCCATTGTCAAAGCCCTGGGAAAGTAATACTCTCAAGACAGATACGTTTGCTGCATTCAGCCATCTTACATTCTACCGTTCAACCATCTTACATTCTACCGACAGAAGATTAAAAAAATTATGGATGTATACATATAGTTGGTAGTGATTAAGGCTATGAATACACATATGGGGGTCTAGACATTGAGCGTGATGAGACTTTTTTACTTTGTCAGGATGGTCAGGAATGCCTTTCTGAGTAAGTGGCCTTTCTGGAATGAGCAAGTCATGTGACTGGTGGAGGGGTGCAGTGGGAGGGAAACTGTTTCCTAGTAGAGTAAAGGGCATCATGTAATCTCAGTACACAAGGCATACATACACTCTATCAGAGGTTCTGAGTCAAGAACAGTCCCCCCAGACAGCTTTGAAATAGATGAAGCAAAAACTGCTAGGAATACAAGGAAAAATCCAGAAATAAAATGGTGAGTTGTTTTAACTTGGCCTTTCAGGAATTGTTAAATAGTCATAGCTAAAAGTTACAAATTTAAAAATTGAATTAATACATAGGTTAAATATACATATATATAACTTACTAACCACAACCAGGAAAATACATTTTTCTCAAATAGATTTTTTTTTAAAGAATTGGCCCTGTTACAAGTTCTATAATACAAAGAGGAGCATATTCTCTAACATGCGATAAAACTCGATATAGAATTACAGAACATTTAGAATATATGAGGATGGAATTCTGTATTAAAATATGACAGTATGCAAATGTAAAACAGTACTCAAGTGACTACATATTATTTTAAGTGAATTTTTTAGAAAACAGGAAAGAATGAAAATAAAATAATTATGCATTTGATTAAAAATATAAAACAAACCTATAAAAATAAAGACATTAATAAACATAAAGCAGAAATTGGTGAAACATAAAACTATGAAATTAACACAAATAACACAACCTCAAATTAAACAAAAAGCTTTTTTAAAAAAAGTCCATAAAAAAGAGTATTTAGGGCGCCTGGGTGGCTCAGTGGGTTAAGCCGCTGCCTTCGGCTCAGGTCATGATCTCAGGGTCCTGCGATCGAGTCCCGCATTGGGCTCTCTGCTCAGCAGGGAGCCTGCTTCCCTCTCTTTCTCTCTGCCTGCCTCTCTCCATCTACTTGTGATTTCTCTCTGTCAAATAAATAAATAAAATCTTTAAAAAAAAATAAAAAAATAAAGAAAGAACATTTTAAAAAAAAAGAGTATTTAGCTACTTAAAGCTAAAAATATTACCTTATAAATCAACAAAAGAAAAATAACCAAACACAATACGAATTCAAAAGCAGGGAATATACTTATTACTTTTATATCATTGAATTCAGAATGTAGATGAAATCAATGACTTTCTAGAAAAATACAAAGTAAGAATACTGACTTCAGGAGATATGTAAAACCTGAAAAGAACAATAATCATAAAAGAAGCCGAAGTAATTATAAAAGACTGGTCTATCTTTATAGAAAAGCTTAAAGTGGTTTTCCTGGCATGTTCCATTAAGCTCCCAGAACCATGTCATTTCTCCGTTATTTAAATCATTTTGGAGCATTAAAAAATATGAATATTTTCCAAGCCCCTTTTCAAGGCTGGCATAATTCTGACACTAAAACTGGAGGAGAGGAGCAAAAAGCTATAGATGAATCTCACTCATGGGTACAGATGTAAAAATCATGAATAAACACATGCAAGTAAAACCTGGCAGCTTGCAAAAAAAGTAATATGTCGTGCAAGAACAGTGCAACATAGGAAATCTATTAATGAAATGTTTTACGGTTGCAGATTAAAAGAAACCAAACTACATGACAATCTTAATAGAGACCCCAACAACCCTACCTAATAAAAAAAAATTGTTTTTACAAGATTTATGTATTTAGTTGAGAGAGAGAGAGCACACACAGGTGAGTGGGGGACAGGACAGACTCTCTGCTGATGGCAGAGCCTGACTGGGGCTTGATCTCAAGACCCTGAGATCCTGGCATGAGCCCAAATCAAGATTTAGACACTTACCCGACTGCACCCCTCAGACATTCTGATAAAAATTTCTAATAAGAGTAGAAAGAGATCATCGTTAGTTTGGTAAAGGCTATTTACCAGGCAACGCTGTAAACATCAAATGACACACTGGAACTTCAGAAACTTTCCCATTGGCAGTAAGAGCAGGATAATGTGTGAGAGACCCCCAAATGACATTTGTCAGGAGATAACTTGCTGATCGGAGAAAAAGTCTGGAGTTAGCCGGTATTTCCGCAGAACATTCTTCTTTCAGACCCGTCTTCCAGAAGAGACTTGCGCATACTTTTTAACCAAAGTAATTATCTGGTTTTTTTTTTTTTTTATATTGCTAAAAATGCTCCCTTCTAAGGAAGGACAGTTATTTTTAGGTAATTCTCTCTCTCTCTCATTTTTTTTCCTCATAATTATAATTTGCTAAACACATTCCTAAACACATTCCTACAGAGCATAGCTCATAGGACAGGAGTGATACTCAGTGAATAAATTAATACTTGGCTTTAAGTACATGTATTCTTGCAGGAAAACACTTTAAATGCATCACCAGATGTTTCTGCTGGTTCTTATGCTCTATGAGAGCCACGCAATTGACAGTGACCATTGATCTTTGAGTCTAATGCAGCCATATTGGAAGTCAACACACTCTTAAAATTAACAAGTCAGTGTCTCCAAAGGGAAATTTGGGGAACCAGCACAAGCTTTTAGAAATCTAAGAATTTTTTTTTTTCACCTATAATTGAAGCAGTTAATTAAATGACTTCCACTTAGCTGACTCATGGGATTAGCTGACACTCGAGTCTCTCTGTAAAATCTCTGTAAAATCTAATTCTGAAGCCTGAGCTGCTCTGAACTTCTAGGAGACCAAAGCTTTCCAAGAGGCGACTGTATTTATCTGCTCGCCTGTTTATGTCACCTGTACTTTTTATTGAAAATAGGTAATAAAAACAGAATGTAAACCAGTTACAAACAATAATATAAGACAAAATCATTGTTCCTATGAAAACTAAGCTGAAAGTTTGGAAAGAATTAAGGTAGCTGGCGGTGTTGTATCTTATATCATTTAGGTATTAAATGTCACCAGCTTGGGACCTCCCAAAGAACTTCTCCATCTGTGGTGATGTCTGATTACTTTACCCATGCTGTTCTTTATGCGGCAAAAATAATGTTTCCTTCTAACTTGGGCTTTTTGTAAGAAGTCCTTCACTGTTTCTAAGTCACATAAATTGCCAGCCCATTGCAAAATGAAAGTGGGGGACCCTTTGTAAAATTAAGAATTTCAAGATGGCAGCAGTAGAGCATTCAATCAAGTGCTGGGCTCTTCTGAGTGTTGGCCCTGATGTACACCAGATACCCATGAAGCCAGCTGAGTTCCGGTACCATTTATGAATACAACTATTTTGCTTTTCAGATTTAAGGTTTAAATCTTTCTAGAGTATACAGTTGTATAAAGTGGTAAATAGAGGTTTAATGCCTTTGTTCCTCCATAAGGTGAGTCATTTCCCCCCGAATTATCCACTAAAATGAGCCTCTTCCGCCCTTACTATTCCAGGGGGGCCATCCTTCTCACATATTGGGTTCTGTGTGGGTCGCACTCTGGACTTTCTGTTCAGTTCCACTGATTAGTAGTTTGTATTGTTTTGTTTTTGTTTTCATTACTTTGGCTAGTTCTCACTTTTATCTAATTTGCCTTTGCAATTCATGGACATTTATTTCTCATATACAATTTTAGAGTAAGTTTCTCAAGTACCTTTAAAAAAATCTAGCAGGGATTGTAATAAGGACTATGCTAAATTTGTAGATGAATTAAAGAGAGAATTGGTACCTTTGTAATATTTTTTCATCCACCCCAGAATGTGGACTATCTAATTAGATTTTCTTTTAAATCCTTTATAAGAGTGCTGACATTTTTTCTAGAGGCCTTGTGTACTTTAGGTTAAGTTAGATCTTGGATATTTTATTGGTTTTATGAGTATTGCCTTGTGTTTTTTTTAATAAAATAGAAATATTTTATATTTTCTAATTGATTATTGATAGTTTGAAGAAACCATATTAATTAGAAAAAAACTGATCTTGTATTCCAAATCCTTTTATGACTTCTAAGAATTTGGTTATTCCTTTTTAAAAAAACTCTATATAAATGATCATATCATCTGCAAATAAGGTCTGCTATATAATTTGCAGAGCCCACCACGAAATGCAAATTCAGGATGGCTGGGTGTCTTAGTTGGTTAAGCATCTGCCTTAGGCTCAGGTTATGATCTCAGGGTCCTGGGATCAAGCCCCCATCTCTCCCTCTGCCCCTATCCCCTGCTAATGCATTCTCTCTCCCTCTCTCTCTCTCTCATGTGTGCTTTCTCAAATAAATAAATAAATAAATAAAATCTTTAAAAAAAAAAGAAAATTCAAATTCAGGACTCCTTCTTTAAGAAGCAGGGAAAAAATGGCTGCTAAAGGTACTAAATTTGAAGTTTTATTCCAGCAATGTCTCTCTTGTCTTGTCATGGAATCTTATTTTTGTCCTTGAATGTTGCTCTAAACCAAGTAAACTAAATTTTTAAATTTAATTTTTAATTTTTAAATTTCAGCTTTTAAATTTAAATTTTTAATTTTTTGAATTAATTGAAAGGAATTATTTTAAATGCATTTTACCATCATCAACAGACAGGGGACTACAGGTGGCCCTATCTTTTCCTTTTCTTCTGTGTCATTATCTTTAGCAGAAATTGTTAGTTAGCACAGAGAAGGAACATTAGTAAGAGAGGATATCCTGTAGTATCCTATCCTAACCCTATCCATAGGTTTCCTTGGCCATTCATGTTTCTGAGAACGCCACTGCCTTCTTTCTTCATTTGAAGTAAGTTCTGGTTTGAGCTGAAAGCATGTCCTGTCCCTGCTGTCACAACCCCTGTTACTCAGTCATGGTGTAACATACTTTTCCTTATATGTGCGGTGAGTGTTGCTGAACCCCTGGGCATCCTGGGCCCACCAGAATTCCATGCTTACGAGATTTCATGTGTGCAAATGGAGTGGTAAGAAGAGTGAACTGCCTCTTTCCCTCTGATCCCATGCATGCTTCATGGTCCCATTAGATTTCATTTACAAAAGGTCAAAAACAAGATTATTAAGAATTTTGAGTGAGCACTAAACCAGGCGTGGCGCCCTTTGTGCTCAGAGCCCTGGGCCACTGCAAAGTTGGCTCGCCCATGATGTAAACTCCTCTGCAAGTAATGACTATTACATTTCTCCCCTTCTCTCCTTCCCCCCTCACTTCTTTCTAGTTTTATCACAATTTGCCAGTGAAAGCAGTAGATAGCTAATGAGTTACAGATGTCCGATAATAGTAGCAATATTTGGCATTCTATTCTTGCTACTGATCACTGTGTCTAAAATTTCTGTTATAAGAGAACCTTTTTGCTGTATTTCTGCTACATAAGCTTTTAACATTTAAAGTCATTTCTTTTTTAAAAATTTATTTATTTATTATTATTATTTTTTATAAACATATAATGTATTTTTATCCCCAGGGGTACAGGTCTGTGAATCACCAGGTTTACACACTTCACAGCACTCACCATAGCACATATCCTCCCCAATTTCCATAACCCCACCCCCCTCTCCGACCCCCCTCCCCCCAGCACCCCTCAGTTTGTTTTGTGAGATTAAGAGTCATTAAGGTAATTTCTTTCTGTTCCAAATGGGTTTTTTTAAAATCATAAATATATGTTGAGGTTTATTCAATACTTTTCCCAGACCAATTAACCTCAGTATATGAATTTTCTCCTTGATCTTTAATATGGCAAATTGCATTCATTGATTTTTTTTTCTTGTTGTTGTTCAACCATTCTTGTCTCCGTGAGATAAATTTTATTTAATCTTGAGGTAATTAAAAAAGTACACTCTTGGATTTAGTTAGTTAATAATTAAGGTTTTGTTTTGTTTCAATTCAAGTAGCCTCCACATCCAGCATGGAACCCAATGCAGGGCTTAAACCAACCACCCCAAGATCAAGATCTGAGCTGAGATCGAGAGTCAGATGCTTAACTGACTGACCACCTAGGCGCCCCATACTTTAAGATTTCTTATAGCTATGTTTAAACTGAAATGTGACTATGGAATAGAACTTTTTCTCTGATTTTCCTTATTCAGTTGTTAGAACCAAGACTAACTTCATAAAATGAGCTGCACAAGTTTTGCCTTTACTCCCAACTTCTGGAAAAAACTTCCATTAATACAGAATAAGTCATTCAATTCAAGAGTTTGTTAGAGCCCATCTGTAGAGATATCTGAGTCTCAGGGTGTTTTGGAGAAGTCTTCAGTTTTCCTTCATGCATATTAGACTGTGTTCTCCATTTTTCTTTCCTCCACTTTGCCAAATCATATTTTTCTAGAAATTGTATTAAGTATTATATTCATATATAATACTTTTTAGTGTTATTTTGACACTTGGTTTTCTAGTTCCATTTCTCTCCCTTTTTTGTACATTTTCTCTTTTTTTTTCTATTAACTTTCATAGAGTTTTATTTTATTAATTCTTTTTAAAAAAACCCTTACTTTTAGCAATCTGTTGCCTTTTTTCCATTCTTTAACTGGCTCATTTTAATTAACATTTGCATTTATCTTTCTTAAATTCTTTTTTATTTATTTGGATTGAATGTCTAATTAATACATTTTCAATTTTTAAAAAATTTCTTGATAATTGTGTGTAAAGCTATAAACTTATCTTTCAAAGCTGTATCAGCATTTCACACATTTTATTATGTTTCTATTGTTGATTAGTTCTAGTATAATATAATATAACATTATTAGTGCTTTCCATCACATATTTCTGGATCTCTTCCTTTTGAGTTTATGGCAGAACTGCATTTCTCCTATTCCTTTGAAGTTACATATAACCATGTGATTTGCTTTGAGCATGTAAACTGTGAGCAGAATTAACCTCATTTCTGGGCAGAAATATTAAGAACGAGGTTCTAAGTCACTATGATTTCTTTACTCTGCCATAGCAATTGAAGAGAGGCAAAGATTAAATTTCTCTCAATCTGGATTCTTGCATGAGGATCATTTAGGGAAGGGACTCTTGCCAACCCATGGTGGGTATGTTCTAACATGAGGAAAAATCAAACCTTTGCTGTTCAGGGCCACCGAAATTTGGCAATTTCTCATTATCTCAGCATAACCTAGTTTATTCTGAATGAAATAGTTTCTGATTTTCCTTTCACCCGAAAGGGTTATTCAGTAATATGTTATATACTTGCTTGACATATGGGTTGTTTAAAGTGTTATCCTTTATTTTATCATATAAAGGCCTTAAAATACAGTTTGTATGATTCCTTTCTTTGGTATAATATTGAGTATTCTTTTATGTTTTAGAACACAGTACATTTTTGTAAATATCCCATGTGTGCTATGAAAATGTACAGTCTCTGCCTTTTGCAAGTAGAGTTATATATGTAACATACATTATATATACTGTACTTTGTGATTTGAATATATATATATATGTATATATATAAGCAATAGTAGTTCAAAGTTATTATTTGCATTTTTCAGGTCTGCTCTGTATCTTTTTATTTTTATCTTATTCTTATTTCATCTTATTCTTATCTGTTTGAATCATCAGTTTCTGAGGGGTACATGCTCAAGTCTCCAGTTTCAATACAGATAGTTGTTACTACTGACATGTTTGCACCATGTGATTTGGAACACACAGGTTTATATTATTGTATCATCCTGCTCTATTGTTTCTTTTCTGACTATCACATTTGTCTGTATGCCTTATAATGTTATTGTCTTATATTTTATTTGATCAAATATGAAGACTATCATATACATTTTTGGTTTATTTGTGGCTAGTACATTTTTTTCTGCTCTTTTATTTTCACTATTTTGGTATCCCTTTGTTTAGACTATGTCTCTTTTAGCCACACATGGTTAGCTCATGCTTGATTTTAACCAATATAACCATATTCCTTATGGTTATTATTAACGCAAAACATATCTCTGCCATCTAAGTTCATATTTTCCATTTATTATGCTTTCCTTTTATATCTTTAAATTTCTTTAAAAACTTATTTCCTGTTTCCATTAGATCTATTGAGTTTTATTCTTTCTGACTAAAAGTTACATATTCTTTTCTTTTGTAAAAAAAACAACAACAAAGTAGTTGTTTTTAACTCAAGATCCATTCCCATGTTTGTTTTTGCCACAGATTCCTTAAGAACATCAATATCTGTATCTAACTCTAATAAAGCAAGTCTGTTAGCATGTTTCACCCATCCTTACTCCATTATATCAATTTGTCTGAAGGGCACGTATTTCATGGAGCACTGGCTGTGGGGCATAAACAATGAATTCTGGAACACTAAAAAGAAATTAAAAAAATAAATAAAAATTAAAACAACAACAACAACAACAAAAATAATAGTTTTGCTTTTTACAGGTGTAATGCTTCTTTCTCTTTCTCCCTCTTTTTAAAAAATTTTTCTACTTAGGAGAACTATTTGATCACTTTCAATTCTTAGCATCTTATAGATGTTTCTGATCTACTTATCTTTTTATTTTTATTTGTATATTTTCTTAAGTAATTTCCCTCGAAGTGAGGAGAAATAAGGAAAAATAATCTGAAGCCCATATGTTTGAGAATATTTTTTGTTACATCCTCATATATAAGTGACAATACCCTTTAATATGAAATTTAAGATCCTAAGTTATTATCCTTTGAAAAAATTCTTCTACTTCCTGCCTCTGAGTTGCTGCCAACTAAAATGATAGAAATTTGATTTTTTCCCATATAAGTTATTTTTTTCTTTCTTTTGGAAGCATTTTAAATAATTTCTTTGTCTTTGATTTCTCTTAGGTCTCATTATAACACATTTAGGCATACTACAAGCCTTTTAAATCTAAACTTTTTCATCTGTTGTTAATGAAAAGCTCATCTCTTGTTAAACTGGAAGGTTTAATCATGATTTTTTAAATGTCTTCCTTCTGTATTCATTTCTTTTATTGTGGCAGCTTCATTATCTGCACACTGAAACTTCTACTTACACCTTCCATATCTTTTAGCTTTTCTTGTGTATTTTGTATAAAAGAAAGGAATCTTTTCTTAGTGTCTGCTTACCCAGTGTCTAATTTCACAGCTTTACCTCTTCTGTCATTTATACCATCTATTGGGTTCCTTACTTCTGCTATTATGTTTGTTTATACTTAGCAAATCTACTTGGTTCTTTTTAGGATCTCTTGCTCTTGATTGAACTTACAAATATCTTTGTCTCTTGGAGTTGTTTGTTGTGTTTGTTTTACATTTTTGATGTGTCCATCCCAGTTATGCTGTTTCAGGAGATACATTTTCTTTGGTTGGTGGTTTTATTCTGTAGTAGATCCATCCCTCAGGTAAATAACTGTAGCAGTCTGAAAGTTCACGTTCCCCAGGATGTGCCACCTACACAGTCAGGTGGCATTCTCCAGCGATGGGCTAAAGGTTAAGTCCTGGTGTGTCTCTCGTTCCCTGCAAATTAAAAGGAAGGGAAGATGATGAGATCCAGTCTGGAGAGCCGTTGGCACTAGGAAAACATACGCAACCACATCCATTGCTTCCACTCCACCAAGCAAGCCTTCTGATCCTGGATTTAACTTTAGTCATTCATCAAGTGACTTCATAATTTATTAGGGTTGGATGTGGGGGTGTCAGGTGGGAAAGAGGTGTAGAAGTGACTACTCAAGTGTGGGTAGTCAGGCATCTCCTGGTTTTCATTAGCTTATCACCCCACAGAAGTTGTTTGTTTTTTTTTTTTTTAAGATTTTATTTATTTATTTGACAGACATCACAAGTAGGCAGAGAGGCAGGCAGAGAGAGAGAGAGGAGGAAGCAGGCTCCCCACAGAGCAGAGAGCCTGATGTGGGGCTTGATTCCAGGACCCTGGGATCACAACCTGAGCCAAAGGCAGAGGCTTTAACCCCCTGAGCCACCCAGGCGCCCCCCCCCATACTCTTTTTACTCCCCTGATAGTACCTTGACAAGTGACCAGGGCTGTTATTGCTAATTTTTATGGGCTTAGGCATCTAATTACTGCCCCGGGCAAAGAAAGTTACAAGCCTCTCCAGAAATTAATCTCTCACAGCTAGTCACCATTTCTTCTAGCTTTTCTTCCCAGGTATGCAGATATATTGTCTTCTGAAGTCAACAGACCAGCAAATTTGACATTTAGAGCTAACCTAGACCTAACTGGTTTCTGATGACTTTAAAAATTTCATTAGAAGCAAAGAAAGAATTCTGTGAAAAGAGACAAAGCAAACATTTTAGGAACAAAAGGAAGAAACCTAACCTACAGAGCCATCCAATTAAGACTGCGACTGGGCAAGTGACTCAGGCATGTCATCTGGCTCGGAATGAAATGTGATTTAAATTCTTCCGTAGGACTGACTTACCCCAGAAGACTTAGCTGGGTTTGGGAACAGTTGGTATGTTATGTGAGAGAACCCTTTTTAATTTATGAAGCACTTCATACAAACGTTATCTCTTTCATTTTTATTTTTAAACACTATCCCTTTTCTTCCTTACAATAATCACAGGCTGTAGGCCAGACTGGCAGGATTCCCATTTAACAGATGAGTAAGTCCAAAGTTGGTGACTTGCGCTCACCGCATCATTGACAGTGGGCAGGAACTGTACTGGAACACAAGTCTTTCTGCCACTCCACAGATATCAGCACATTCTCTTTGAGAAAGAACACGGCCTCCCTTATCAGCAAGCAAATAAACAAAAAATTGGAAAAGGCTTGATGATTCATTTAGACAGAAGAGAACATGCAGCGTGTGGAATTACCCTGTAAAAATATCTGCCTGGATGATGGCCAGCTGGAAATTTAGTGTTAGGCCGATGGAGAGGTGTAGGAACTCAGTGGAAGGCAAAGAAGGAAGGAAAGAGACGAGAGAGAGCGAGCCATCAGGAAAGAGTGATCTCAACAAGTACTATTTTAGGAATCTCCTTTCCTGTAAGTTTTATTCCACAAGCTAACCCCAGCCTGCAGATTTTTAAACAGGAAAACATCCCCTTGGTTTGCTTTCTGACCTAGTCCTCTCCACATAACTCAGTTCATCCAGCACACAGAACACCAGAGTTCCATTTCTTGGAGCGAAACTCTAAAATAGTTCTGGTCTTTCCTATGTGGTTTGTTTACTGGGTTACGGTTGGTTTCAGCTTATCAGTTCTGCTGAGCAAGATGCTCTGAGCAATCTTCCCGAAGTTTGTCTCTCAGCAGACAGCTCTCCACTCCCCACTACCTCATTAATGTCAGAAATTCTGAGGTGAGGTGTTTGCCAAACCGTGGCTCTCAGAAGGAGAAAGAAAGGGGAGGGAGTGAGAGAGAGAGAGAAAAAACTCTTCATTTCCTGTAGATACACACAGTCCATTTTTTCTCTTCTCCCTGAAATCCCTTCAACAAAGGAGGAAAGATGTCCTCCACATTGATACGGCCTAAAGCATAAGTCACAGTCCTGAGAACAAAAGAAACACAGAAAAAGAAGCAAAAACCCTCGAAGGTTATGGTTAGAAATTACTCCAAAGATAGGACTTGTGGATTCAGCGTTGCCCCCATTTCCTCTTGATGTACGTAGGGTTAAGGATTTATGTTTGTGCCTGATGGGAAGAGAATGGCCTGTGCCCGAAGGAGTGAGGGAGTGGATGTGGGAGACAGAGAGTGGGGAGAGGAAAGACAGACAGAAACGACTGTGTCTTCAGAGATGCTATTTTGGATTGTGAGGTCACTAAACACAGAACAGATGACAAGGAGGGAGTTTAGGCTGGTGAACCCCATGACTGTCACCTCGCCAGGACCGGACCCACAGCTGACCCCAGTATGGAGGATGAGAAAGGACAAGTACTCTAAAACACCAACCTGAGTGCAGGGCTGGGGTGAGTCCTGGACAATCAGAGAAAACTGAGCAAGCTTTCTTCATTACAATAACAACAACCAATAATTGTATTGTTCTTACGATGTATCAGGTGTTACCTTACAATTCTAAGGACATTACATATACTCAATCATTAACACCCAAGAATAGCTTCTGGGCTGGGCTGGGGGGGGGGGGTTGCTCTAATAGTGTTCTACAGGTGAGAACACTGAGGTGCAGAGAACTGATGTCATTTGCCCAAAGACACACAGCTCGTGGTGGGACTCAAACTGGCTCTGGAGTGTGTTGTCCTACACTCCATCTTACTACTTCCCTGAGCTAAACAAGGACGCTTGTACTTGTGTTATTTAAAATGGTGAAAAGTCCGTAACACTTTCAGCAAAAGGGGGACATGCTTACGTAAATTAACTTATAACCAAAGTTTTAGAGTCATGAAAATTTATGTTTTAGAATAATATCTAATAGTGCAAGAGAGTCTCTATGAGGTGGTATCAAACGAAAAAGGACAACATAAAATAACACAGGGTGTGACCTCCGCTTTGTTTAACAACAAAAAACTTGTACCTGTATCCATATGGTCTATCTCTGAAGAGAGAGGCATAGAACAGAAATAATAGAAAGAAATCCACCAAAATAGTTGCAGTGGTGAGTTCCAGACAATGAGATGAATGGCAATATGTATTTTCTTCTTTAGACTTACAGGTTTGCCCCTTTTCTAAAACAAAAACAAAAACAGAACCCAAGACAATGTATTTACGATAGAGAAAAAAATTCACTGTACAGGGAAATGATCCAGTTGAATCTTGACATCTTTTCCATGAAGGGCATTTTTCCCTGGGGTCGCTGTGTCTGCTGCTGGCTGCTCTTCACCACGGGGAGGGGGTCTCCTGGCCCTCCTGGCCCTCCTTTGGCCCATCCATTGTCCTCCCTCCAATTCCATGCGAGCTCTCTACCGACTTATGTCTGTCCACAGAAAGGAGCCCTGTGGTGAACTCTGGGATGCTGGAGACTTCTTTGCAGCAAGGTTAATCACCTCTTAAATTACGGTGCTTTGAAGTTTTGGTTTTGTGTCTCAGATTTCTGTTCACAAGGCAGAGGTGTTACCTGGGGGCTGAAACTAAGTAAGATAAGCATGGCGATGTAAGCAAAGAATTGGACATAAATAATAACAGGTAGAGAATATTTTTGTGTGTGAGCCAGGAACAACAACAATGAAAAAGAATATGAAGCCTTTAAATCAGAGAGATGTTCTGCCGACGCTTGTTCATTCATAAACAGTTCAATAGATCATCAGGGAAATACATCTTTGGGTCTGTCCCTGCCCCTCGTCTTCTACTGAATGTTCCTTTCCTGACGAAAGATTATTTTACTATCTTTACTATTTGTGGAGTTTTCTCTTTAGTGTTATATAATCTGAATCCTTCCCTCTGAACTGAAACATGCTTTTGTCTTTTTGTTATATTCAGCAAAACTATCCCCAGAAGGCAGCTGGCTTTTGGCTCTCTGAGGTGAACTAAGGCATTAATTAATGGATCTGTTCCATGGCTCTTTTCATGAGAAATTCACGTACATAAACCTTTAGGATCAAATAGGACCCAGACGGATTCTCGAATTCCCAAGCCACCCACAAGCCATTCTGATGATCGCTGGTGTGACTGTCACCATTCTCCAGATGACAAAAGGGAGATCCAGGTGAGGAGGAGGAAGAAGGGAGCAGCTTAGCTAGGAACAGAGCCCTGGTCTGCCTTTGAGTTCCCAGCAAATTGGCGTTGTACCTACTAACACCAGAACCTGGTTGTTCATCTAGAATCTGCACCAAAGCAGTTGACATCCTCGGAAAGAAGAAAAAAGAGATTAGGTCCTCCAGGGACTGACCGTGGTTCTGCAAGCTTGTTTCCCATGTACTAGTAGGACCGAAAGTGTCCCATGCAAACCTCCCGTGACCCATGTCAGTCTTGACCAGATGTGGAGCGAGCACCCCCTGCCTCCAGGCAGCCCATGAACTAAAGTCCTCAGTGCCTCTTGGGCCCCAAAGCATAAATCATCGATTTTCTATGAATTAGGGATTACTGCTAGATCGTGTGCTTTCTATTAATAGATCTTCATAAATGTTGCAGGTGCAGCTGCGGCTCCTCTTTGAAGTACTGCTTAATCGTCCCCTTTCCAAATCCTCATAATCCAACCCTCATAAAAAACCCCGGGGATTATTGATTGAGAGGGCCTCGGGGATCCCTAAAGGTGCTGCAGCTCAGACGCCCGTCGGTCCCCGTCCCCGAGGTGGGGCCGCAGGCCCGGGAATGCGCGCCAGGTGCGGCGGTCCTGCGGAGCGCGCTCCTCCCGGGCCACGAAGGGGCGGAGCCCCGGGCCGGGGAGGCGGGGCGACCGTGCCCGGGGCCGCCCGCTTCAGCCTCTGCTTCTCAACCTTCAGCCTGTGGATCTTCCCCTCTGCCCGGGCCTTATTTAATAACTGGTTTCAGACAATATTCTTAGGAACCAGAGTTTGTTTTTTTTTTTTTTTTTTTTACTCTAATGCATTAATGATCAGCAATTTGAATTAAAACAGTTCAAGTTGTTCAAAGTAGTCAATCTGTTTAGATTATTTTAATGACTTTAAGTGAATTAAAATTTCACTTGTTGAATAAAATAATCTCTTTACTGTAGTTTTCTGTGCTGATCTTCTGTGACTCCCCCTCAGGCCCTGGCTTCTGAGTCAGGCCGTGCAGGGCCACGCTGGATAAGACTGATGAGTTGGTGAAGTTCCCACATCTGGAATGCCTTTCCCTTCCCTCTATTGGATGAGGTCTTGGCTCAAATGCCACCTTCCTCGTGGAGCCTTCTGGAGTTCCCAGGCAGACTGAATCCCTCATCCCTTGCTGTTTCCATAATACCTTGCTGTTGCTTCTGTCCTAGCACTATATGTATTTGACTACATTTTATTAGCCGTGGTGTTCCTTTATTTGGCATAGCTTTTAACCTCCTGGGTTCCAGGCACTGGGCTAGATGCTGAGGACAAAGTTGAATAAGACAGGGTGCCTGATTTTGAGTAAATCACAAGGTCCCGGGAGAATGACATGAAAATAGTTGAGTAGAATCTGTTAAGTGTTACATAAAAAGCACTCTGAGGTCTTCGGGAGGGGGTCACCAGCCCACTCTGGGTTGCGAAGACTTGAGATCTGCCCTGTTGGGAACACCTCGTAGGGTGTCTGCCACTTACCCTGCTTGATAAACCTTAATGGAATCACTGGTGCAACTTAAAGACGATTTCACAGGTTGGAGTCCCAAGTGGTGCGCATGGGAAGATGCATAAGGCAGATCACTTGAACACTCTGTCCTCCTCTCTCATCAGTGAAATGGGTATAATAACCACCTTCTGGCCTTGTTATCAGAAGTAAACGAGGAATCGTAAGTGAAAGCAATTTGAGCACCAAAGAGGGAAGCAGAGGTAATGTCTGGATGTGAATGAGACTATCTCCATGACACAGTGATGCCTTCTACTGGAAGTAACTCCGTGTGTGAAACCTCATGAGCTTAACTACACGATATGGAAAACCAAAACCGTGACTGTGTTAGGACAGTCACAAAGGGACCGCAAGTCCTGTTCCTCCACTCCTCCTGAGCATTGTCCATATGTTATCTGTGTTTCCATGGCGACCACTGGGCTCAGAGATTTGAGGTAACTATAAATTCTCTTTGAGATGCAGTTGGTCGGTTCTATTTTCTGGAGAACAGAATCAGTGCCCGAACATATCTTCACCTCTTGGGAAGAATTTTCCCACTAGTTTTTCACGGTCTGATGGCAATACCTCCTATCGGACGCAGAATCAGCCAGACGCGTGTAAGCGTGCGAGGTGGGTTTTGAGAATTGCTGTCACGTTCCAATTTCTTCTCATTGCCTTGATAACTATGGCCCGTGTGAGCTTGAGGGTAGACAAATCCATCATTGGTTTAAGCAGCTTTCTACTGCACCGTAGTGCTAAAAATCACAAAATTAATCAGCTGGTAGAAAGACACCCTTGGAGGTGTATGGGAGGAAGAAGATGTGAATAGAAAGGAATGCGTTTGGACAGGGATCTATTCGTCATTGCACCTTCAGTGCCTTGTGGGCCTATAAAAATAGGGGAACGGGTCATAGAGTGGAATGCTGGATAAAGGGAGACAAAGGCTTCCAAGGAAAGAGATGATGTTTTGTTTCTGACAGTAATGTCTCCTCCAATGAAAGTGTATTTGGCAAAATGTTTGGCCGTCCTTCCTATTTGGAATACTGTTTGTTCAATGAGGTAGTACGCAGTGAGAAAAAAAGCCTCATGTGGCCTACAGAAAGAAAGAAGGAAGGAAGGAAGGAAAGAAAGAAAGAAAGAAAGAAAGAAAGAAAGAAAGAAAGAAAGAAAGAAAAAATACTCTTTTCAGTGTGTTCAGGTGCTCCTCGATGTATGTTTCAGACAGAAACTGGGTTTAGTCGGCATTGTTCATTAGCCTCAAAATGTGCTTGCCCCACGGGGCGGGGGTGGGGGTGAGGCATGGGGTTGGGGAAGGGTGAGGCCAAGGAACCAGGCAGTAAGGGCTGAGGAGTGCAGGGTGCGCTTTGGGGCGGAGCCAAACGGCCTGGCCTGGCTCAGATCTGGAAACCATCTGCTTGCCCAGTACTTTCTTCTTGCTACCTCGCATAACAGGCCTGAGCCATTACCCTATGTATGTCCTCTGGCTTTTGTGAAATTGCTCCTTGACGGCAAAACAAGAAAGAAGGAAAAATACCTGGGAGTCCCTTTTGGACCGGAATCTGACCAGACCCTGTGGTCCTGGCTGAGTGTATAGAGGTACTTTAGAACCTCGACCTTTTAACCCCTTCCTCCCCAAATTGGTATTTTAGGAGCAGCCTCCCCCTCCCCCCCCCCCCAACACACACCCACTCCCTCAATGGTGTCTCTATATTCTTTAAATTAATTTGCTGGCTGCAGAATGGTCTGAGGCACTGAAGCAGACTTTTTTTTTTTAATAAAGTTTGTAATACAGTTTGACTTTTGGATGTCTGTGAATATAGTGCTTGCAAGAAGCTAAAAACAAAACAACAACCAAGTACCTGTTAATTGTCATTACATATTTTACTCAGAGCTGAGTGTAAGATATCCCACTATTGTTGAAAATATTGACACTTAAGCCTTTCTGCTTAGGAGGTTACTTTGGGGGGAGGAAAGATTTCTGGACCACCTGGCCCTAATGGGTCCCCACCAAGCCTCTTTCCAGAGTGAATAGGATTGACTGCCTTCCCTATCAATAGGATACTGATTAGGCGGTGCTAGTTTCTAACTTAATGGGATATGTCAAATAAATGGGATAGAATAGAATTTAGAAGATTAATCCTCCTGGAGGCCGGGTTGTTGACCACCCAGAGGAGGAGACTTGCATGGGTAATCAGCAGTGCTTCTGGAGTTCTCTCTGAGAATAACGATCCCCGGGGACTCCCTCAGCAACCCCAATTATAAATCTTTCTCTGTAGGGAAACATGCATGAAAGACAGATCCATGTTTTCCCAGAAAGACAAATAAAAAGGATGGAAGTTCTGGTCCCTTCGTGTAGCATTGCACTGTGACTCCCTGACATGGATGCGTTTTCTTTGTAATAAAGAAATAACCAAGAAGATGCATCCAAAAAAAATTCATAGTGCTCTTAGCAAACACTTGTGTGCTTTCTTCTTTGAATTGCCTTTAGGGACGCATTTCTCTTCCCCCTATTTGCCTTGAAAGGTAAGCGGTTAGAAGGGCTCATTTGACTTCCTGATACCATCTGGGAGTGTTTCCAGTCTTTCCGTTACCACTAATTAGGGGCCGATCAGGGTCCTCAAGGGAGCTGTGCTTCTCACTAACTCGGTCCAGTACCATCCAGAAAGGAGGCAGGACTCTTACAAGCTGTTTGTCCCAAGTCACCCAGGGAAGGTGGCAAGTTCCCCGGGAAAGTATCAAATGAGTCTGTTAATGAGCCAAACCCTAGGAAAGAGGATAAGGGAGGAGGGCTCTGTGCAAATCCAGAAACTGACTGAGCTGAAGGAAATGGAGGATTTATTTATCTGGTTCGTAAAGGAGTGTTAGTGTGAGGGTCTCTCATTTGGGTGGAAAGCACTTTCAAGCCAAATCTTTCACGCTAAGATGTGGAATCTCAGATAAGCCGAGGGCTTCAGAGTTTACACTTATTAAAAAAAAAAAAAGAGGCATTTTGACTCTCAAATGGATGAATATAACAATGTAAACTAGGGTTATTATTTATCTACGTTGAGATTTTTTGTCCCTTTTAAGTAAGAATTTATCCTGCATTAGGCTCAAAGTTGACTGGAAAAAACTCCGAGAGCAGTTTATTCAAACTCTGTTTTACAAAGGGAAATTAAGTGGTATGTCCAAGTTCATACGAATGAATATAGTATTGGGTTAAGAAATGATATGGACTTAACCTATTTACTGTGTGCCAATGATGTAATTTCTATCATATTATTCTGTGATTTTATTTGTCCAGTTTGTTTTCTTCTCTTTCTTGCCTCTGCCACCCACCCATCTGGCTTATTTTGAGGATTTCAAGATACCGAATGCACCTCTGCTTCCCACTATGTGCCCATCATTGTATTCTTTCCCTCTACTGTTGATTTGCTCATTACTGTAGGAGCTCATTCTTTTTTTATTAACAAGTAGCTTTTCAAGGCATAGACGGCAATTTGTTTATACATTCTCTGTTGGACCCCAGTTTGGGGAACCTATTCTGGTTGGAGGCTATTATGTATACAGATGCTATGAACATTTTTGTATATGTCTTTTTAGGAACCTATGTTTTCATTTGTATTGAATAAACATTTAGGGGTGCGATTGACAAGTCACAAGGTCAGTGTGTTTTTGATATAGGCTGCCATGCTATTTTCTACAGTGGTCATATGGTCTACAGCCCACCAGCCCAGAGAAAAGGTCCAGTTCCTACACATCCTTCCCAACTTTCGATGTTGTCAGTCTTTCTAATTGAAGCCATTCAGATAGACTTGTACTATCATTTCTTTGTGAATTTGATTTGTCTTTCCCCAATGAATAAAAGTAATTTTTCACATACCAATTGGCCATTCATACAACTTCTTTTGTGTTCAGTCAAGGATTTCAAGTCATGTTTTATTGTTGTTTGTCTTTATGTTATCTCATCATAGGGATTATTTATATTATCCGGATAAATGTCAGGTTTTAGAGATAGGTATTGCAAATATTTTCTCCAAATCTTTTTGTTTTTCCTTTATTATTTTTTTAAAGATTTTATTTATTTATTTGACAGGGAGACACAGCAAGAGAGGGAACACAAACAGGGGGAGTGGGAGTGGGAGAATCAGGCTTCCTGCTGAGCACGGAGCCCAATGAGGGGCTCGATTGCGGGACCTGGGATCATGACCTGAGCCAAAGACAGATGCTTAACCAAATGAGCCACCCAGGCATTCCTTTGCTTTGTTATTTTTTTTTTTTAAAGATTTTATTTATCTATTTGACAGAGATCACAAGAAGCAGAGAGAGAGGAAGAAACAAGCTGCTTGCGGAGCAGAGTCCCGATGCGGGGCTCGATCCCAGGACCCCGGGATCATGACCGGAGCCCAAGGCAGCGGCTTTAACCCACTGAGCCACCCAGGTGCCCCGCTTTGCTTTGTTATTTTTAATGGTGCCTTTGATTAGTAGTTTTTGATTGCAATAAAGTTGAATTGCTCAATGTTTTTATGGGTAGTCTCTTTGTGTCTTGTCTAAAAAATCATTGCCTTCTTTTCTTGTTCTAGAAGCTTTATGAGGTTTACCTTTTACATGTACGACTATGTTGTATCTCAGGTCAATTTTTGTATGTGACGACAGACAGAGAGGCTCCTTCCCCTAGTCTAACTTCTACCTCCAGAGCAACTGGAATCAATTGTTCTAGTGAAATCTTGTGGACAGCCTAGGCCCTTGTGTTACTCAAAGAAGAAATGCATCAAAGCGCATCACTGAGTCATTTATGACCCTCTTCAGGAATGTACATGTCAACTCTTGCACTTTAATTCATTATTACTTCTTGAATATACCAGATAATCCAGAGAAGTTGATTTTTTTCCCTCTCACCATGTAATTCTTTATGTTATTCCCTATTTCTGGAAACTCCAATTCTTTTTCTTTATCTGCTGATGTCCCATTTGTCTGTCAAGTCCTAGATCACATGCTCTTTCTTTCATGAAGCCCATGCTGACTGACCTGTCATATTTCCTTATAATCCTGACTTTTCATAAGCATCTTGCAAACTTTTTAGGGTAGGATGTTGTCTTATTCACTTTAGAAACCACCTAAAAGAGTTAGTTTAGCAAATTACACCCAGTAGATGTTCGATAAAGGATTACTAAATTAATTTCATTGTAAATTAGGGGGTTTGAAATGTCATTTTGTTGTTGGGACTTTCCTCTACATCATATCTTATCTGAGATCATGTGTTTCTTAACATATTAAATAATTCATAGCAGGATACAAGCAAACATTTAAGCAAAGGACAGTTTGGAAAAAGATGCTCTCTCTGATGGGTAAATCTAGACTTTTTAGGATTTCAGCCCAAGAGACCAGCTTAGGTACATTTACAGATTAATTCACTAAATGTTGCACTGTTGGTAGACAGTGTTGGCCTTTTTGATGAAATTTCAGTTGATCCATTTTTTTTTTAATACATGGGTAAAGGAAAAAAATTCTGACTTGTTTAAAGTAAAATATATTTAAAACATGTTAAAACATGCGTTCATTCAAGGGTTTTATGGTGGTATCCTGCATTCTCAGGGTCTCCTTTCAACTTTACTCGGAAAATCTTCCAGATGAAGAAACCAAGCGTAAGGTAAGGTTTTATGTTCTTTAACTTCATTGAAAGAAAGTATATTTTCCAAGGTTAGGATATTAGAAAAGAACTTGGTTAGGGTGCTTGGGTGGCTCAGTCAGTTAAATGTCTGCCTTCGGTTCGGCTCAGGCTATGGTCCCAGGGCCTTGGGATCCAGCCCCGCCTAGGGCTCCCTGCTCACTGGGGAGTCTGGTAGTCCCTCTGCCACTCTCCCTGCTCGTGCCCTCTCTCTCTCTCTTTCTCTCTCTGTCAAATAAGTAAAATCTAAAAACAAAACAAAACTGGGTTACTTTAAAAAATCTAGTCCTTATCAGTTAAGGCCTTTGGTGTCTTGGGTGGATACCATACATATTAACGTTATTTGACTTAAGAAAGAAAAGGAATTCACTGGAAGGGTACAGGGTCTCTCACAGAATCAATGAGAACTAGGTTTTGGAAAGGTCAGGAACCAAATACGGAGATCGTAGGAACTAATGGAATGTTTATTTGGGCAACCACCAATAGGATGCATCAGCTTAAAGTCTTTTCTGCCTTTGTCTCATTCATCTCTAGATTAAACCCCTGGAGAGAAAGAGGGGGGCTGGCATGGTCTAGCCTGGCTTGGAGCTCTTGCCTTGCCCTTAGCTGGGGTAGGGGACCATCTCTGGGGTGGACTGGATGATAAGGAATGGCAGGAAGGTTTGTCCTGGGAGGAAAGTCTGGGGAGTGAATGAATGGGGAGTGAACGGTGGGTGGCCAGAAACAACACGTGTCCTGTACAGGTTTTTAAACCCCAGTGCATGGCCTCCTGTGCCAAGTGTTTGCTGACCTTTAGTCAGAAACAAATGCTTTCCTGGTAATAAAGGGGATTTTGGAATTTATAATGAATGTTGGCATGTGTGCTTTTCCTGGCACGTATTTGCCTGGAGCTGCATAGAATGAATTAATTTATCTCCACTAATCTGAGTTTCCCACAAAATAAAAGCACAGTGACCACACCCCCCACCTCCATTCAAAGGAAATAGGGACTCTCGGTACTGTGGAGTGCTGCCATGTTAGCTTATGGTCAGACGCATGTGAGCTCTCACGCACAGGTCCGGGGGTCTGGGATTGAGAGAACAGACTGTCAGGGAGTTCCATGTGCCTCCTTTGACTTGGCATGCAGTTTGAAGAAGGCATATAATAATAAAAATAATAATAATATTAATAATAATAATATTTTAATGAAAGTTTACAATGTGGAAGTAACATGTCTCTGTACTTACTAGGTACCATGTTAACCATGCCATGTAATCAGCAAAGAGAGTTTTCTTTAAAAAAAAAATGTGTTTATTTATTTATTTTAGAGAGAAAGTGTGTGGGGGAGGGCCAGAGGGAGAAGGAAAGAGAGAATCTTAAGCAGACTCCCCACTAAGCACGTAGCCCCATGCAGGGCTCGATCTCAGGACTCTGAGATCACGACCTGAGGCAAAATCAAAATTTGGACACTTAACCCACAGAGCCACCTGGGTGCCCCAACAAAGACAGTTTTCAAAGCTTCTCAGCATCTGAAGTCAGGCTCATGAAAGATACATTGGGTCCACCGCATCGGCTCCTGCTCAGGGTTTGTGTCTCCCCTTGCACTGGAGCTTGTGGTGCCTCGCCCCCTCTGCCTTCAGGAGGCAGGGGTGCTCCTCAGGGGATGGGAGAACAGCTGGCTGACAACCCTGTCATAGCCCTCCCTGTGAACTGACCTCAGCTCAGGAGATCTGCTGCGCCCACGGGGAACTTACATCCGATGACTAGACAGGTGATGTTGGGATACAAAAGCCTGCAACCCCGTCCCTCCCCAATCTGGGGCCACCCAGCAGGGCCACCCCTGCTCCAGCAGGACCCCTGTGGAGTAGGTTGTGGGATGTCATGACTAGTGACTATGTTGCTGTCTGATTTCTCCCTCTGCCCGGGCCTGCTGCCTTCCCTTCTCCTGCTGGTGTATGGATCCCCACGGAGAGTCACCTTTTCAGGGAACTGGACCTGCACAGCCATATAGCCAGCCCCAGGTAGTATAGTTTTTGTGTCTGTGGGGTAGGGCTGTTTCTGACCAGGTGGCAGGTGGGAAATTTGGAATGGTTCCCTCACCACTGCCATCTTGTCTGATGTCTCCTGCTTAAGCCTCTACTACTCCTCTGCCCAGGACAAAGGAAGCATGCGTGAGCCCACGCTGGCTCATCACAATGTTGGCTGGCCATGGGCAGGGTCCCTGGACAAGTGTCCAGGTGTCTGGACTCCATTCTGAATCAGTCACTGGGTCATTGCAGGACCACAGACCCTCTGACCATAAACCTTTAAACTCTGGCTGGGGTCGGGGCAGAGGCTTAGTCTGCATGTAAATGCAGGACGTTGAAGTCGATAATTTCTAAAAATGTTACGATTTGATAAAAATAACTCTGTGTATGCATATGTAACTCACCTGAAGCTCCGTTTTGAACCGTAAAATGAGACGAATATTCAGCTTTAAGGGGTGATGTGCATGTTTGATAATAGATGGAAATGTGATTTAAAGCCCATGGTAATGGATTTTACGTGTCAACCTACCCAGCCAGAGGGTGTCTAGCTTAAACTCCGCTAGGTGTGTGTCTGCGAGAGGGTTTCTGGATGAGATTAGCATTTGGATCAGACTTTAGATTAAAATCTAAATCTGAATTAGAATCAGAAATTAGATTTTGTTTCTCTGTGTGGATGAGCATCATTCAATCTATGGAAGGCCTGAATAGAACAAAAAGGCAGAGGAAGGAAAAATTCGCCTCATTGTCTTCATGCCTGCCTGTTTGAGCTGGGACACTGATTTTCTTCTGTGGTGAACTGAGATTTATGCTATTTGCTCCCCTGGATCTCAGGCCTTTGGACTATTATATTACAGTATAGTAATATTATATTATATTATATTATATTATATTATATTATATTATATTATATTATATTATTACTGGCCTTCTTGGGTCTGTAGCTTGCAGAGGGCAGATCATGGGGCTTCTTAGCATCCATAACTGTATGAGCCACTTCCTCCCAAGAACCCTCTTTCTCTATCCCTCTCTCTCTTTCTGTTTGTATGTGAATATGAATATGAATATTAATATATGCATATTTCTACTATTGATTCTGTTTCTCTGGAGGGACTCTGACTAATACAGGTACTATGCAAATGAATTTAAATCATTTCTATGTCTATGAAATCTCTCCCTTTCCTTCAGCAAGAGCAGAAACATAATGTCTCTCAAGGCTCTACAGGAGTCATGACTCACTTATTCACCCACGTCTAAAATACTTCAGTTAAAGTGGATAAAGAACTTGGCTCAATATTTACTCACCTTCCAAAGGACTCATGTAATTGTATATACGCTCAAAACGATGTTTTAGGTACAACTGATAAATGAAAATTGGTTCTTTTCTTTAAGTATATTAATATAACAGCTACTTGCAAACAACTCGTCTCAAAACGCTAAAAATTCCAGCGTTATTCATGGAAAGATTTGATAACACTATCTTGCTACTGTGCCAACCTAGTCCACTGTCAACACTCCCAGAATTGGGGAGATAAGCAATTATTACCTTTTGGGGGTCCTGTTCAATTCAATGTTTCTTTTAAAAAAGCACTGAAAATAGAACAAGGGATACAAGGTTCTTTTCACTCCAGCTGCTTCCCCTGTTCCCTACGGAGATCTCCTTCCTTCTTATCCACATCATGTAAAAATCTGCAGGCCTGTTACAGAAGGCCTTTGAACCGACCAGCCTTTTGCTCTTTCCCTTGAAGGCTACCTTGACATAGACCCCCATTTCTCTATTACCCATAGGTCTAGTCGTAGTTCAGTGCCTTTTCCACCAGACCCCAGGGTCTCCCTCATTTCTCTCCTGAGTGTGCGGCAGGGAACACCGGCAGGAAGGACAGGTGTGGAGACACTGGGGCACATCCAACCAGATTCCAGAATACAACATTCACCGTCTTCAGCTCCGCCATTCCTCGGCACCAGCCACATCTCTCTTCTTAGCCCCAGTGGAACCCAGTGGAAGGTCTTGTTCATGCTGCAAGGAGCAGATCCTCTACTCCAGGGACTGAGTTCTCCTAGAGCCAAAGTTCTCAGAGGATGGATGGTTCCCCTTGGCTTCTCAACTTTCTTTATTTTTTAATGGATAACTGCTCCTTTTTTCAAAGCATTTGCTACATCTGCTCCAAGACAAGGTGTCTGACTAAATTACATTTTGTGATGCACGCTGACAGCAAGCTAGTAAAAAAATAACTAGATAAGTAGTAAGTAGGTTTTTAATCAGAAGACTATATTGAACTGGAGATAGTAAAATCCTACATAATGACCTACAGATGCTAAAAATCTATAAATGTGTAGTCCGGGTCAGCACGGTTTACCTTCCTAATATGTTGGGCTTTGTTTTACACGTAGTTTTATTATTGAACTTAATAAACTATCAGTTTTATTATGTATAGTATATAACTCCTGGAGATTTACTACAGTAACTATAATCCCAGCATCTTTGGGAGAGGCAAAAGAGATCTTTTCATGGATGAATATTTTGAAATACCAAGAACCAAAGACATGTTTGTTGGAAGCATTTATTTTCACTAAGCAACCTGACTTTTGAAGAAAGTTGAATACATCATCACTGAAAATAATATTTCACCTCCCAATTCCTTAAGGAGGTGTCTCCTATGATACAGCCCCAAATGGATCCTTAAAATGCTGAAGCATTTTCCCAGTAAAATTACTACGATTTCCCCAGAATCAGTGTGGAATGAAGTCAAAGGAAAAAGATGGGCTGTACAGAAAAGTGACACCCTTTGCACTACTGCAAACTTCTTGTAGAAACATTGGCTACACATATCAGGAAGGAGAGAAAATATCTTGGAAGACTTTTGGGATCTTGATGGATTTTGCAGACTCTCCTATGCTCAACGGTATATTTAAGCTTATGATTTTAGCATTCGAGTGTCTGATGTGGTTTGGAAAAAAAGACAGTTTGCTGTCATTTGACTCAGTGTTATTCTTGAGAGCGCTCAGTTAAAACTAGGTTAACTTGACTTGAAATCTAACTTGACTAGCCAACAGCCAGAAAAATTATCAAGTTATCACCAATATGCTACAAGGAGAGGTTTGCTTTTGGTTTGACTTGAGACTTGGGTTCACCAGAGGCAAATAACATGTTTGAAACCGAGTCTGTTTCCTGAGAGACAGAAGCAGTGATCAATGTTACCCACACTGACCTAAGGAGGAGAGACTTTATATGAAAATAAATATCACTTTTGCTTGTCTTATCTGGCTGCGTTTTGGAACCATGGAGCTGATAGTCCAAAATTTTGATTTGTTTTTCAGACCAACGTGCAAGCTGAAATTTTGGGGATCTCTTTTTCAGACCAAACCTTGCAACTCAAGCACAAACTCCTTGAGACAAAGATCTTGTCTTCCACTTATTTTGCCCCCTCTTCCCACCTCTCAGCAGCCTCGCACAGCAGGATATAACAAGGGAATGACATAAATGAGGCCAGAGAACAAGGCATGGACTCTGTCTCAGAGGACCTCATACCCCATCCTGGTATTTTGTATTTCATTGAATTTTACCACAGATACTGGGTCTTACCACTTTCACACCACTGCTGCTACCTTGTATTAGCAAACGTCATAGGTGCTTATTTTTCCATGGGAATGTGCGTGCTTTAAGAGCTGAGACTATCACATCTTATTCTTACCTGGGTTGTTCTCAGAGGGTTGATATCTTTAGGAGATGGGTGACAAAGTTACAATGACTAAGAGCGGTAGTGTTTGCCTCAACCATTGGGATAACCATTGCCTGAACCTACACATCCTGTATCTCTTCTCTGGACACAGGTTGAGATGGATTAAAAGTGACCTAAGGAAATTAAGTCATTCTTGTGGAAATGAGCTCATTATGGGACTTCAGTCAAAGGTCCCACAAAATATCTCCTCGAGAAGGGCACCATTGTGAGTGGACAGGACATCACAAGAGGGCATCACAAGAGGGCACTGTGATCACCACTACTTTAGGACAGAGAGGAAAACGGAGGAAAGTCTCAAGCAAGACAAGTCTCATTAGCACAGGTATGGGAAGGATTTGGAGAAATGTTGTCTCAGGACACAAAATTAAAAGACCAGATATGCCTATTGGGGAAGACAAAATATGATGGGGGATAAAGCATTTGGATAGAGTTAACACAAATAGCTTCCATTATATTTATTCAGGGAATAGAATTAGGAGATATCTATTAAAATTTGAGGGAATGGATAATAACAGTAAGTATACTTTACAATTACTAAATGCTTTTATACATTATCTCATTTATGTTTGCTTTGTTTGTTTCATTTGTAAGCACAATTGGCTTTTGGAATTAATTATATCCTCAGAGTGACACAGGATGAAAATAAAATGGTTGATGTACTTGACATTATCATCTTACTTAATGTGTTCCAACAGTATTAGTCTGATATTATTAAAATAAGGAAAAAATTGTTTCCAATATTCTACAAATTTAGAAAAAGCCATATATGTACTTGCCCCTTGGGTAGTTACCATATATGTTATAGTATTAGAGATGCTGAGAAATCTTATGGAAAAGAAACTTGTTTAACTCTCAGTGTCGCACACTTATTTTATCAAAAAAAATGTCTTTTGCCCAAACTCTTACTAACAACCTACAGAATGTTAAACTTACTTTGAGAAAAGCTAACCCATATTTATTAGTGAAGGATGGATTTCTAATGGGTACCAGGGGAAATCAAGATATTGGTGTGTTATATTCTGTAAACTGTAAGGTTATATCCAGAAGGCTTATTTACTGGGTTTGTTCTTTTGTGACTCACTAAGATTGGATGTCCTCTTTATGGGGGGAAATCATTAACTTTATTAGTCTAGTAGTATATCAGAGACTTACAATGTTCTGGACACTCTTCTAAGACTATTACTTATATGATTTTATGTAATCCTCACAAGAAAAGCCCAGGAGGAGATACTATTATAATCTCCAATTTATAGATGAAGAAATTGAGACACAGAGATTGAATAACTTGTCCAAGATGGCCCAGTAATGTCAGAGCTGGGACTTGAACTCGGGCTCTTGGACTCTAGTTTTGAGACTTGTAATCACTGTGTTGCTGGCCATCCTCCTCTGGGTGGCTCAGCAGCACCTAGGGAGAAACCAGAGATGCAGTTGACCATCACCGCAGGGAAGAAGGACCATGGAAGTGTGATAATTCAGTCAATGACTGAATTAAACCTAAGAGGAGGGATGCCTGGGTGGGCTCAGCCAGTTAAGCATCTGCCATCAGCTCAGGTCATGATTTCAGGGTCCTGGGATCTCAGGTCATGATCTTAGGGTCCTGGGATTGAGTTTCACGTTGGATTCCCTGCTCAGTGGGAAGCCTGCTTCTCTCTCTCCCTCTGCTTGTGCCCTCACTCATGTGTACACACACATACTCTCTCTCTCAAATAAATAATATCTTAAAAAAAAAAGCTAAGAGGAAAAGACAAAGCATGCATTTTCTAAGAGATAGCCAAATGACATACTTTTTACAGTGCTTGAATGTTTCTGAATCTAAGAAAAGGACAAAGTGTTAGAGAAAGCCAGACTGAGTGGCATAATAAGCGATTTCTGGTGGCTTTAGACATTGTTTCTTTGCTTCACGTGCTTTTTAACTGCCTCCAAGGTTACGGCCATAGTCCAAGCCCTATCCCATATTGTGGGGACTCCTAGCAGAACTAGACCTTCCTGGTCTCCGTCTTCCACTCCTGCCTTTGTGATCTGTGCATGCAGAGCAACGGGAGTCAAACTTCACATCTAAGATGCGATTGTGGGTTTCTTAACTTTTCCAGGTCATTCAGGGACTCCATCTCAGGGTAAATGAAAAGTTCTGAACATGTCCTAGAAGACCCTACATATTATAGCAGTGTCCCTTTTTTCTCTTACCTTGATTACTCTGCCCCAACCACACCAATTCTCTGGCTGTTCTGAGGACATGCACAGCAGACACTCCTGCTTTATCTACTCCTAGTTCTTTTTCTGTCCTTCAGATAGCAGCTTGAGAGATGTTCCCTCAGAGTCATGCATAAAACAGCACTCGCCTCTCTTTCTGTAGCCTGTGCTTCCTCGTCTTTATTTTTTCACATCACTAATTTTGCTCAAAATCATGTCATGTGTATGTTTATTTATTGTCCATTATGAGATTGTATGCTTCGTGAGGGGCAAGGATTTTATCTGTTTTATCTAAAGGGGTAGTCTGGGTATTGAGATCAGTCCATGGCACATAAAGGGCTTCATACACACAATTTTTTATTTTTATTTTTTTTTATATACTCAGTAATTCCCTAACTCAGGAGGATGGTATCCAATAAAAGTCCAAGTCTGGAAGAAAATGGGCTTCTGAGCTCTGTGATTTGGGGGCTTGCTCAGGATGTAGGGTTGGTGAGTGGTTGAAAAAGTGGTTCTGACTCTCTGTCCAGTGCTCCTTTTATTCCCCACCCTATCTCCCCATTCCGATGGTTTCTTGATAGGTTTTTTTGTGAGGAAAGCAGCTATACTAGAGAGGAGGCTTATGAGGCTTTTACCAGGAAATGATCTGGGCTCTGAAGTGAAGCTGGTCTAATACATTGCACTAGCAGGAATCCCACTCTGCCAACCTCCGACCCCTCCTTCTGAAATATGGCCATAAAATAATGGATCTGTAAACTGCTCTAAGCAATTATGGAGCTCCTGGCGTGAAAGTGGGCTGTCGTTAGCCGGGCTTATGGAGACCAGCTTGCTGCAGTTGGCTCCCAGCCAGGTCGGGAAACTGCCTTCCATTGAGAGGACACAGGTTCAAGGGGATAATTAGGGAGAGTTTTGTGCAAGTTTGTTGATATAAATGTGCTACAGATTAGCCTTTTCCCCTCTCCTTGCTGAGTAACCATCAGAAAGAACAGGTGGTAAGCTAATGGGGGAACATGAAATTAATACTTTGTTTCCTGGTCCCGCCTTTGTTGTTTTTGTAGAGAGGATTTCTTGAGAATCTTCAAACACATTGCAAGCACGGTTTCCCTCCCAGTTTTATTTAGTTTAGTCTAAAACCTTTGGCCCAAAGGGATCTGAGCCATCCAGGTTTTCAAATGGAGTTCCCCTACTTTTGTGGGAAATGATCTAGGAATAAACATCTGGGAAATGGAACAATTAAAAACAATATGAAGTAAAACACAAACCTTTCAAACTGGCTGTTAAACCATGGCACCATGTCACACTGCAAATGTCAACTCAGCCTTGGTCCAGGCAGTTGGTTCTTGCTGAAGAAATATGCCCAGGAGCTGTAGGTTTTCTGAAAGTGTGTTTCCCCCTGCAGTGTGCTAAGGACCCTATCACTTCCTTCTCCATGCCAGTTGTCAGTCTAGGACAACAAAATGGAACAACAAGCAAACTGGTCCCGCCCTTTATTTTGAAAAAACCAATTTGCATTCCTCATCTTTGGACTCAGGCTGCAGCATTCTTTTAGAAAGATCTGAAGACCCAGGTTTTCTTTCTCTAGGGAAGACCCTCAGCAATGAAAATCTGTCCAGTGCTGTGCATTTCTACGTGTGTGTGTCTGTGTGTGTGCTTGTGCATGCACGTGAGTGTGTGAGACCAATTCCTCCTTCTTCCACGAGGTTTACACGTACTGTTCTCTCTAATCATATCCCTCCATCCTTGATCTCTACTGCCTCATGACTTTCTACTTAATCACTCAAGAGCTTAGGTGCCTCTGTTTTGTGTATGTCTGACCTATCTTCAGGTGGGAAGCAACACGGTAGAGTTAAAAAAATAAATGGGTGTAGGAGTGATGTCAGCAAGATGGCAGACTGGGAAGCTCTAGGTCCTTGCTTCCTTGTGGATACGCCGAGTAAATGGCAACAAACAGACTGCAGTAGTTTTGTGGGTAGCTCTAGAAATCAGTGAAGAATCTGCAGCAACCAAAAAAAAAAAACCAAAAAAACAACAAAAAAAACCAAACGCCTAACAACAACAAAAAAACCACATTCAAGATGGCGGACAAAATTGGGGTGTTTTGCGTATCCCTGCCCCAGCCCTTCCCTAGCATAGCATGGTGCAGTCAGGAGAAAGCCACCCAATCCCCAGTTCCTCCCTCAGGATGGAAGGGAAAGGATGAGATTCTTTACCAGGAAGGGCAGAACTGAAAGAGATATATGAGCATGAATACTGTTCCATTATACAAACATACTTGGATCGAATGCCCCACTGATGGCTTCGTGGAAACCCACATTTCATCCTTTGCCATCACCCCTTTGTCCTGAGAGATAGCATCACCCCCCACCCCGACACTGCTTCATGCAGATGCAGAAACCATAAAGAAAAGAAGATCTTGGACACCCTCTCTTCTTGCTTATCCAGTCCCCTCCGTCAGCTATAGGGGAAGATTCCAGGAGGAAGATATATAGAGAGAACATTTTATTTTGCTTTTTGTTTTTTACTTTTTTTTTTTTTTTCCCTTTTCACTTCAGTTTAAAATCTGTCTTGTCAAAATCCCACCCAGGGAACCCCAGCCTTGGTTGCAGCCAGCCCATGAAGGGCAGTTTTTCAGAGACTAGTTTAGGTTCCAAAACCATTGTTTATATGGATTTATTTGGAAAAAATAAAGCCCTAAAATAGAAGTCCAGGCTTATCATGTGAAGGCCTTTTCCTACCAACTTATAAGCAACACACTGTTTGGTTTATTTTTTCCTTCTCTTTGAGATAGAGTACATTCCAAGAGGAAGTTGATGTCAAGTATTTGAACAAACATCTAAGATTTGAGGATGAACGTTCCTGGGATGGGGGAGGTTTTCTTTAATACTTGATCAGAATTGTGAGCTACCGGCTTGTAGCAAATATTTAAAAAATAAAGAAGAAAGAAAAAGAAAAAAAGCATTTCTTTTCCCCATCAGAGAAAAGACCCCTTTAGTAGAAGTCAGGAGGCTGTGAGGACCCAGAGCCTCTGTAGCCTTATTTCTAAGGTACCCCTTTCACCCGAGGAAGCTAGTCAAGTAGCCTGTTGGGCATCCTTCCTAGGGGAAACTGAACCTGAACTAGCATGGTAACAAAAGGGGGCCAACTCTGAGGCCAGTTAGGGAAGCAGATGACTGAGTGGGGATGGGCTACTGAACATGCTTTTTCTTTGTGTTTGTCTTCCTGGAAAGAGTTCTTACCTGGGGAAATGCCGATGTCTCACAATGTCTCCATGTAGGGAGGCAGAAACTGTCGCCGTGGTGGACCACTGACCTGCACAACAAAGAGCCCTTTGGTGGAAACTAGGGTGTGTGTGTGTGTGTGTGTGTGTGTGTGCATGGGCGCGCGCGTGTGTATGCACGTGCAGGTGTGTTCCTGCACATGTGCAGGGAGCTCAGTGCACCTGTGTTAGGGAGCTCAGGTTCTTACTGGAATCACCATTGCCTTACAAGCTGTGGTGACTGGGTGTAGAAATCCTTTGAACCGGGTCTCAGCTTCAGGGTGTTTGTGCGGAGCAGAAAGGGCCCGAAACCCAACCGTGTCAACCAGCCAGTTTACAGTCTGGGGAACTGATGGCTCCTTTGAGAAAGAGTGAGAAAGATGGAGAAAGATAGCATCAGAGGATCAAAGCTCCTGCATTTTTGTGGTTAGATGGAGATGACAGCAGAGAGGGAAGAGATAAAATGTTAAAAACCTCCAACATTCCACTTTGGGCAGCCCCTCCCTTTCTGGCCACAGGGACTGTGTTTTGGCAAGCACTGCTCAGCAAGGATCCGTCAGTGAGCCAGTGGTCTAAGAGTTAGGACTTTGAAACAGCAACAATAAAAAAAAAAAACAAACAGAGAAAACAAGTTGTAAACCTTGAGTCCACAGGCGCTCCCAGGAGATGTGCCTTCCGCACTGCCTCCCGTGGCCATGTCCCTCCCGGGGGGCCTGGAGAGGCTTCTGAGAGGCCCCGGAGCTCTCAGGCCAAGCACAAGGAACTGCTCCACTTGTAGCCAGAATCCGATCTGGTGGTTTGAGGAGGGGTAGACAGAGAAATGAAAATTGTTTGTTCACAGGCTGAGACCCGAGGGGGTGTGGAGACAGTAATGTCCTACCACCCAGGCAGGATGCATCCTGGGTCCCTTCATGGATTTTCTTCCCTAGAAAAGCTTCAGAAGCAACCAACAGAGGGGAAGTTGGAGACTGTTTGGCTGGGGGAGCAGCCAACAGGGCCATCAGCAAACAGGGCCACTGCGTCTGTCATTAATGAACTATAGGGACTGAGGGCTCCCTTCTCTTGGTCTCTTCCTCCTCATGAACACATGGGTGTCCTTTCCAGACCCAGAAGTCACTAATTTCCTTTCCTTCTTATTTACTGATCTTGATGTACATTCCCCTTATGATATTACTGATTATCAGGAATCTGGGGAAAAAGCTAAGATCTGCTGGTGCTTGATATGGTCAGTGCTGGAGAACTGGGGGACTGTATGTAACAAAGTGACAAGTCTGTCCCATTCGGCTCCTTCCCTGGAAGTATCTCTCAGGGGCTGTACAACATATAAAATGAGTTCAAAGATTACTGCATGTTCTGCAAAAGAACACATTTTCCTTTAAGTTATCTTCATGTTCAAAATCAAGATCGCTTCTCATAGATGCCACAGGCCCTAGTGTATCATATAGTGTCCACCTCCAGAAGCATCCTTTTGTCACAGGGAAGTCCAGAAACAGTTATTTTAGAGGTATGGTCTACAAGTTTCTCTCTGCCACCGAGTAATAATCAGACATGTCCGCTGTCAACTGCTTCAAGTGCTCAAGGAAAATGATTTGGAAACATAGTCTATGAGCTTCTTGGCTGACAGTTGTAATAGGTAAATGCTATCCCCTTTATTTGTGATTACGTGTCTCTTCAACCAGGACCTTCTTATGTCTACAGAGACTGTTTTGTCTTTTCTAGAACGCTGGGTTACATTTGAAAGAAGCACCAGGCTTTATATTAATACCAAGGCTTTGAAACCACAGTAGTTAATGACTCAAGCAGCTGCCTTTCGTCGTCTTTAATAGTGACCTCTTTTCAGGAATAACTACCACCTAATACCTCCCTCTCAAATACGAGGTCAACAGAGAGTCATTTGACTGATTTTTCCATCAACAAGCTGGGGAATTGGGGGTTGGCACCGACTGGTGATATCCATTTCTTTCTTCAGCCTCTCCCTTGCCTGTGTCTTAATATTTCTCCGATGAATACTTGTTGCCTCAGGTCACAGAATAATGATAGCACTATTCAAATCTTGTCCTACTAAGGAAAGGCACTGACCTCCCCCACGCCCGCAGCATACGCGCAGACCATGAGCTGATACCATCTTTGTTATAAATACGGGCTCTGGATACTTAAATGTTCGTGTTTAGCCTCCATATTCTTTCATCACTCTTTTGCCTTTGTCCGTTATGAAATGCCTGCAATTTCAGTCCACATCAAAGCATCCAGTCTCTTGGGAGGAAAGTCAGGGAGGTCAAAGCTTTTATTCCTTGGGTAACTGACTCACTGGGGCCAATACATGGGAGCAGACAGTGGTTGTTCTGGCATCTGAGCTAAGCATACCAGAGTGTGAGCCCATTACTCAGAGGGATTCACCCCAAACCAGGAGATGCCCTCCCGGAAGAAAAAAAACGAAGTCAACATAAAGTGTATGGTTCCAGAATGTTCTTGTCCAATTGGAGTCATTGCCTTTTGCACCTCTGACCAATACCCTTCCCAGGGCTTCATGCTCAGACACTTAGGAGTAAGAGACACTCTTTCCTGCACGGGGGTTGGGGGTAGGGTGAGGGGGTGGGGGCTGGCTGGCTGCCCCCATGTAACCATGGAGATAAAAGGCTCACGCTCCCTTAGCCACAGCTACAGCTTGGGCCTTCGCACTTTTCTAGTGTTGACTATTGTTTATGTGTTATATATGCTCAAGCACAAGTCACTGATGAGTGTATTTATAGGTGGAACTGTGTAGTATTTAAGAGCAAAGGCTTTGAAGTCAGACATTTGTGGAGTCATATTTTATCTGTTTGCTAGCTGCGGCAGCACAGGAGTGTTTTAACTGAGCCTCATTTCTCTCATTTGTAAGATGTTGAAAATTGCCTCTACTTCATGGTTAAGTGTGACAATTCAGAGAGATAATGTCTGTAAAATTACAGCCATGGCATTGTGCCTAATTCTAAGCATTCAAAGTAATAGGTGCTTTTATTATTAATAATACAGATATTTTGTGATTATGTGAAAGCGTTTCATTTACAGAGCTGTATACTGAGAAGGTGTTCTGACCTAGAAGATAATGTATTTTCTTTTTTGTCTGAGGGTGAGGGCCTAAGAAATTTACTCCTCATCATAATCAAATTTAGCGTTTTTGTGTGTGTGTGTGTGTCTTACTTTACAGCTATATGGATATGATTCTACCCACGCTGTCAGGAGTTTCGTCAACGGATTTAATTCTTATTCTGATAACATGGAAACCATTTGATCTTTTGGGGAGAGGCAATCAATTATTCTTATTGTCAAATATCAAATTAGGCTGTCTTCTTTACTGTGAGATAAATAGATGTTTCTAGCCTTAATGAAAATAATGCCAGTTACCCAGAATGGTTTTCTGGGGGACAAGGTCTGGGGAAAATTCATAAGCAAAAATACAGAGTGAATTAATGGGTGTTTTTTTTAACCACGTGAACTTTAGTGTGGTTGGTATATAACTTTTGGGAAAATAGAACATTTCATTTTGTGCTTAGATTCCCTCACTGCCCCCACTTACTACTTTGCGACTTTGAACCAAGTAGGCAATCGGGAAAAAATATTGCTGTGATATATTCCTTCTGAAGAGAGAGGCCAGAATGCATTTTTTTAAAGGGATGGGGGGGCAAAGAGAATTTACATGTTTTAAGGTGTGTGTGTGTATGCGTGTGTGTGCACCCATGTACACGTTCCCAATGGGGAAATAATTCTCCTTGATGATTTAGGACTGCCTATAAAGAACATTTACAATTACACCCCCCCCCCTTTTTTGCCATGCTCTCACTTTCCAAAATCCATATGTTGTAACTGATATGGGGCACCAACTGCCTTGCCGCACATGTGAATTTAATAGAGGCAAATTTAGAAGAAATTGTTCAAACCTGCCAGTGTATTTTCATCAGGAGCAACATCACCATGTTAATGCTTTTCCCAAGTTGATGGTGAGGCTAGACTTCTCAAAATGGATGATTGAGAGTCCGGGATGCAGACAGGCGTGATGAGCACAGGTGGTGGTTTGGAAATTGGCCCCCCTGCACCCAGCCCATGCAACCTAAGCTCTCTGGTGTACACAGGTCGCTCCTGTTGCTCAGAGCTCACTCTCCCACCATCACAGAGCTCTTGCCCTTGGGTATCTCAGTAGTGGAGTGGGCAGGCGATGCCTTTTTCCAGCCAGAAGATGAGTCTGCAATTGTCTAATCATGGTTTGCAACACTGTTCCTTTCCTTGGAGGTTGATACAAATCTTTTACATAGTTTTGTTCCTTTCTCTCTAGTTTTCTTTTTCCAAAAGATGTATTTATTTGAGAAAGAGAGAGAGAGAGAATGTACATGCACACAAGTAGGGGGAGAGGCAGAGGGAAAGGGAGAGAGAGAATCTGAAGCAGAATCTCCACTGAGCAGAGAGCCTGAGGTGGGGCTCAGTCTCACCAGCCTGAGGTCAAAACCCGAGCCAAAATCAGGAGTCGAATACTGAGCCAACTGAGCCACCCAGGTGCCCTTCTCCTCTCGTATTCTTTCCAATAAAATTCCTTTTAATGTGCTCCATAGAAGTGATATTTCAATGTAGTATAGTTCTTCTGCCCAGCTTGCTTACCTTAATTCACCAAATATCAGCAGAGGGGCATCTTACTCCCTGCTTTTCCCTTCCAAGACCAGATTTTTGTGTTCACAAGCTCCATTTCAAGCTGGTCCGAGTACTGAAGACTGAATAATGGTGACAGGCATTTTCATATGTCTTATTCTTTTGTGCGTTAGAGAGGTCTAGACTAAGTATTATTACATCATTGCACTTTATACACAAAGATACTGTATCTCAAAGAAATGGAGTTTGCCCAAGGTAACACAGCTACTTATTCAGTCAGCATTTAAACCCAGGCCTTTTGTCTCAGAGTATGTATGTGTTGCTTCTGCTAGACCATGACTACTTCTGAGGGCCTGTGGTTCTGAGTTCTACCAATAGATTGCTATGGAAGCATTTATGTGGTTCCTGGGGCTCCAGACCCCTTCTCCTAGTTTTGGGGTGAGACAGAGTTTGGGCAAGAATGGAGGAGGGAAAGCTTATCCAAACTGTAGGAACAAGCAGGGATAAAATTGGAGGTGGAAGCGGAAGGTCACAGACCCAGAGAGGAATGCGACGCTGTCCAAGTTAAGGAGGCTAGAAGATGTATCAAAGATGGAGAATGGATAGAAGAATAGGCCATGAAGGACAACAGGTTGTCCAGGGAGTGGTCCAGGACAGTTGCCTTGAGCCAGCTTAGTTGTCTGGGTCATAATATAGTTTCAGGGATAGGACTGATTCTTAGAAATCAGTGACTTTATTCACTGATAGTCTCGCATCGTAGTATTGATGTGACATTGCTTTTACAATTTCAGAAAACGAAGAGAGGGTGAGTTTGGCTCTACTCCCAGGATATATGCTAAACTTCGTTACACTGATCTGACTCCTGCCCTCCATTCCCTAGTTAAGAGATGCTGAAAGTGGTGTATTTATCTGAGTCAGACTCCAGAACTCCACACTTATTTCTGTTGGACTCTTTACTTTTCTGGTGGTTCCCATTGGATGGTTTTTGCCAAGGCCTGGCCCATAAGCATAGCCAAGTATCTGTTAGAGCTTCTGGGAAACGAAGACTGTTCTTCTTGTGCCATCAAGAGAGTTCTGAAGGACAGGAAAGACTTCAGGACAGATTCAGCTTTGATTTCTTCACTGGAGAGGGAAATATCTGACAAAGCTTCAAGGACCTTGGCACCCTGGGGTCTTGGGAGACAACAGAAATATTGCCTGTGAACTAGTATGGCAGGAGAGGCCTCTAATTGATCTCCTCTCCAATGGGAGTCCCAGAATTCTCTGAAAAAGACTGTCTTAGGCATATTTCTGTAACCATGTGTTTTGTTTAAATCGAACACTTATTCATTTAATCTATTCATTTATTTATGAGAAATGTATTAACTTCTGTGGTAGGCATGGGAGATGCAACACTGAATAAAGTAAGGGACTCAGTGGTTCTCTTTTGGTTTGCAATGTGTTCCCACTGTTATTACAGAGCTTGCCTTTATGATGGTGATTTACTCTCTAAAATGTAATGAGTACAGTGATAACATTTTTTGTATCGCTGGAGACTAGCACAGTGTCTGACACGAAGGAGGTGCTTGGTGAATATTGTACTGAGTAGATTCAATATATTTGCTGTCCGGCATGTGGAACAAATGTTTGTGTGTGAAGATAAGAAAAAGTAACCCAGGCAGTACTAAAATTAGGTACAAAGCCTAGTGATGATCAGCATTCAAGTAATAGCTAGTTAAATTCTTCCTCTCCAGCTAGAGAAGAACTCTCTCTTATTAGTGGGATCAGGATTTCTCATTCGATTCTTCATTTCTTCAGTTAACATTTGTCGAGTGTTTACAAAATTCGAAGACAAATCTGATGAATCCTTTAGTATTCAACACGTATTCTTTAACTTTTTTTTTAGTGAAAGTCTTCCCAGTTCTGTTCCTGGAGTTAAGGACCATTTAGGACCAGTGATCACAATGAGCCTTTTCGGTGTAACAGACCAGTGAGAGCATTATATCTTTGCTGTACAGGGCACTGGCCAATCACTTAACAAGATGAGCCACGGTGGAATGATAAGAAGTCCCTGTATACAAGGTATGATAAATTATACTTATGCTTTTTGAAGTATTGTAATTTGATTCTGAATTACATTACCTTTGAGCTGTTTTGGTGCAAAGTTCCCAGACACTGTTGACTTTCTTCCATCTTTATCCATTATTCACATTCTTGGTCAATTCTCAAATCTTTCTGGTTTTTTTTTTTTTTTTTTTTTAATTCTTAAACTTCTAGTGGATTCTGTGATTCCTTCAAAGTCTGTTCTCTAGATGTCTTTGGTCAAACATAGCATCACGGTCAGGATGACCTCTTATTCTTTCTTAAGTTTGGGCATCTTATTATTCCTTAGCTCTTTCTCTTTTTTATTACCAGATTCTGGCTAATCCTTGCCAATTTTCATTACATTCTTACTGTAAAATGTTAACCAATAACTCAGGGCTTTTATATGTTGAAAACCACATCTCAAGTTTTATTGGCAATTTTCTGATCCTAAAGCTAAGCAGATTCTTTAGAATTAGAGGTGAGTCAATGTTAGTTTCCAAAATGGGAGCCAAAGAGACATGCATGTGGGACCATTTCTTGCTTTAACATGGAATTTTAGTGAAATCATCTGGCTTCGTTGTTTCTTGCCAACCGTCATAGCAGTGGCCGGGGTTGAGCCCTTTGGACTATGGTGTAAGTCAAACTGGATAAGCCTTCACATCACTGAGCTGTAGGGATCAGGTGCCAGAAATTGCCAAAAGGCTGAGGAAGTGGAGCTGAGACTAGACTCAGATGGGTCCTGGGGCTCTGGAGGATCCCAGGGAACTCAGACTTACTTGGAAGAATCTCGGGTAGCTTCTTTTCTTTTCTTTTTTTTTTAAGATTTTATTGATTTATGTGAGAGAGACAGAAAGAGAGGGAGCATGAGTGGAGAGAGGGGCAGAGGGAGGGGGAAGAAGCAGACTCCTGGCCAAGTGGGGAGCCCAATGTGGGCTTCAATCCCAGGACCCTGGGATCATGACCTGAGCTGAAGGCAGGTGTTTAACCAGCTGAACCACCCAGGTGCCACTCAGGTCGTTTAGCTAGAAACAAAAAGCTCACCATGCCCGGAGTATTTCAGGATTTCTGAGTATCCCCTTTGGGAATCTCCCCTATGGAGAAACTGGATAGAATAGACTTGCTCTTTTTGTAAACCTCATTTTAAACCCCAACAGAAGGATTTGAGAAGCTAGTTTCAGCAGGTTTAGAATTCAGGATGGGGTTCCTCATACCCACTTGGGCAGGGCGAAGAGAATGGGAAGTGGAGCTAGCAGGGATGAGGAGAGGAGGACGCATAGATCATTGGATGAAATGCCGTCATAAGCACGTGACTAATATTTTTCTAAGTATGTTAGGCAAAAAGAAAAAGGAAATAACATATCTTATAAGCCCTTCTTCTATGTCCAGTATGGTACTAAATTCTGCCCACCGCGAGGATTCCGCCTGGTATGTTGGTCCATGTCCATCTTATTTGTAGGCTCGCTTGATCAAGGGACACGTGATGCTAATTATATGCAAACGAATTGGCTCTGAGGCAGAATAGTAATGCTAGTTTCCTATTCTTAGTTCCCGCTGCTGCCAGAGAACTGGATTACCTGGCAGAGTTTCAGCATCTGCTTTTCTTGACCTGCAAAAATGATGGTAATGGTCATTTCCTCAGTTGGAAGAGAAACAGCATCGCAATAGGCAACTGTGGCATACTGAAAAGAATACAGGTTTTGGTATTTAGGAGAGCTTAGGTAGAGTAAAATTTATAGCATTTATTAACTATACACCCTTGTCCCAATCATTTAATCTCCCTAAGCCTTAATTTCCTCAACCCTTACATGGGGACAATAATGCCTATTTTACGGGATTGTTATGAGTATTGTTATGTTAAGAAATGACACAGCGAGCATAAAAGTGCTTTACAAATTAAAAAAAAAAATAGCTCCAGTCACTTTTCTGCCCAGAGCTCTGCTAGGGGTTGAAGGCAAATTGGTAAAGAGCACACTCTCTGCCCTCAAGGAATAAGAAGTAGAAGAAGAGGGGCAGACATATAAGGAAATTATTACACTGATTTTAACCCCATAAGGTAATATAAATCATAGTGTTAAGCAGAAGGACCAATTGGATGATAAAGAACACAAAAATGCCTAAACTGGAAAACAAAAGACGAGTTAAAACATACCAGACCAACATGCGTGGGGGTTAAAGTTGTCAAGTGGAAGGTATAGCAAATGTACTACTATTATTATCCTATTTCGGTTACGACCCAAATTGGACTCACATAATCTGACAATGGACCATTGGATCCCTTTAGTAAACAAGAGGTCTCCTATAGAGAATTTTATTGTGGTCCTTTGAAACTTTTAACATATTGTTTTAAAAATAAAAACTTAATGCTGCGTGCCTTAAAAATGTCTGGTGAAAGATGCATTGTAGAGCTGGACGGGAAAATGTGAGTGATGGAATGTGATCTCATCTTGTCAGCAACAAGATCGGATTTACTAGCAGATATCCTCTGTCTATGTCCGTATCTGCTCATTCACTCTGATAACCATAATTAGGGGTTTTTATCAACCGTGTGAGCTGTACAGACAATCCTCATTGAGCCTGTGCAGGAGACTGCTGGGAGTCCCTCCCGGATTCCCTGCCCTGTTCCGAAGGTCCTAGGGAACGTAGAATCCCACACAAGGGTTTTCCTTTCTTACTCTGAATCACCTACATGAGCTATGTGAGTTCATAAAGCAGGGCCCAGCTTTAACTAGCCTTTGTCAGGATATGAGCAAACTTTGGTTAAGTCCAGCTTCGAAAGGTTTTATTTAGAATCCAGTCCATGTAGAGACAAGAGCACAGCCTTCTGCAGCCTGGCTGAGAAGCCCAGTGCACACGGATGTGGATGCAGGGGATTATTGTGGGCTCCTCTGTCCTGGCACTGCCATAACTGTCCCAACCCAGAAGGGTAGGATGGAACCTGTAGGGCCATCTCAGGAACTAACGTGACTCGGGAATTTGAATTGAATGGGAATTTAGTGAATGATGATTGGATGACTGAGTGAACTGCTCTCGTCTTATCTCCTATTGCAAATCGAATTAGACAAGTGGGGCCTTTATAAGATCTATTATTTTCTTTTTGTAAAAAAGATTTATTTATTCATTTGAGATAGAAAGATACAGAGAGAGACCATGAGCAGGGGGAGAGGCAGAGGGCCCAGAAGATGCAGGTTCCCCACTCAGCCGGGAGTCCAGTGCAGGGCTCCATCCCAGGACCTGGAGATCATGACCTGAGCTGAAGGCAGACTTTCAACCATCTGAGCCACCCAGGTGCCCCTAAAATCTATTATTTTCTAGCAAGAGTGTTTGCAATTGACAGAAAGTTTCCAAATGTGAAATCCTCAATGTGTATTGCCTAACTTGGCTAATTCTTCTTAACAACCATTCATCGTTAATGTTAAGGAATTTCTAGCATTCAAAAGTACCATGGCGGCTTGCATTGGCACCGTGCATTGGCCCGGGTGACAAAGGAGGAAAGCCAGCAATTTTTTTTTTTTTTTTTTTTTTTTTTTTTGCAGAAATTGCTCATTATTTAACAAGCATGATTGAGAATCTCTCTGTGCTCATGCCTCTGTGGGACAGCGTGCAAAGAGCTGGGGATACAAAGATTTGGAACAAATGAACTTTTATCCTGATATGTCTTCTGCTTCAGTGATAAAGTAAAATGTGGCATCAGGCCAGGATTAGGTGGGAGCTTCCGAGCATGTAGGGAGAAAATCTGATTTAAAAAGACACCAGCAAGGGAGCCTGGGTGGCTCAGTGGGTTAAGCCTCTGCCTTCGGCTCAGGTCATGATCTCAGGGTCCTGGAATCGAGCCCTGCATCAGGGAGCCTGCTTCTCCCTCTCTCTCTCTCTGCCTTCCTCTCTGCCTGCTTGTGATCTCTCTCCGTCAAATAAATAAATAAATAAATCTTTAAAAAAAAAAAAAAAAAGGCACCGGCATAAGAAAAAACCACTTTCTTTCTTTTTTTTAAAAAATTCGTATTTATGTTTGTATTTGTATTTTTTATGCATCCTTTCCCTAAATTCTTTTTTTAATTTTTTCAGTGTCCCAAGATTCATTGTTTATGTACCACTTTTATTAACTAAGCAGGATGCTTTGGAGGGTTCTCTGCCAGGAGGCATTGGTGGTAAAAATGATTATTTAACTGAGAAAAACAAATCCAGGAGGACTTAAAATCTGCCTTGGACAATTTACTAGTGGAATGGGTTGTTAAATACACAGCATACAGAAAACTTCCTCAAAGGAACATGAGGCATTGATTTTACATATACATATATATACATATAAAACAAAGGAGTAAATCTTCCACATCCAGAGCACTCAAAGCAAGGGCTTGCCAAAGGAGACATGCAGATTTCATGCACCCTATCCAAAACTAACCCTGGGCCATATTTTCTGTGAGCCTCATTCTCTCTAACTTCCTAGTTTTAGGGAGAAAAATGAACAGGGAAAATTAATTAAAAAAATGTAGCTTTACTTTACCTCCTCTGCCAGAAGACAGACAAACAGGGGTCAAAGGAACAACAAAGGTTTTAACAAGTGCCTTTTAAAAAGATGTGTTTTCTTTTTATTACAGAAACGTTTCTACAATCTCTGTATGATTTCACATATATTATTATACACATATTAAATAGTTGCCTTATAATTGATGATATAATCAGAGTCTTCCAAAGACAAAATTCTAAGAGGAGTGAATTATGTCCAGTTTTTCAGTTTCTGCCCTTCAGATGTTGGAGACCTGATTGGTTGAAGGTACAAGTGGGTGGAAAGAAACCAGAGAAAGTTTAATGATCTAAGGATGCAGGACAGAAGGAAAAATGTTTGCTAAAGTATGAAAAAGATGGGAGAGTAAGGTGAGGATGGAAAGAGGGAATGTTCAGGGCTTCATTTATTTGTATAATCTCTGTTGCTCTTTTATACTTCTGCTCCTTGGCCAAAACTGTATTGTTTGGAGAGTGTGGAAGCCAGAGGGTCAACCTCCTTGGATCATGCTTCTGCCAATATTACCTTCCATTCACCCAGCATGGGTGCAACATCTCATTGTGGGTTTGACTTGTGTTCTTCTGATAATTTTGATGTTGAGCATCTTTTCATATTCCTGTGAGCCATTAGTCCATCTTTTTTGGGAAAATATCTATTCAGGTCCTCTGGCCATAGTTTAATTGGATTGCTTGCTCCTTTTGTTTCCTTTCCTTTCGTTTTCTTTCCTTTCCCTTTCTCTTTCCCTCTTTTTTTGCTATTAAATTGTATGAGCTCTTTTTATATTTTAGGTATGAATCCCTTGCAAATATTTTCTCTCATTCCATAGTTCTCCTTTCCATTTCTTTTGATTGGTCCTTGTGCTGTGCGGAAGCTTTTTACTTTGATGCAGTCCGTTTGTTCATGATGCTTGTGCTTCTGGCGTCCTGTCAAAAAACATCGCTGAGACCAATGTCAGGGACTTTTTCCATATATTTTCTTTTAAGAGCTTTACAGTTTCAGGTCTTACATTTAAGTCTTTAATCCATTTCAAATTCATTTTTTGTGAGTGGTGAAAATAGGGGTCTAATTTCATTCTTTTCCTGTGAATATTGGGTTTTTCCGGCACCATTTATTGAAAAGACTGTCTTTTCCCCCACTGAGTATTCTTGGCTCCCTTGTCAAATATTAGCTGGATGTATAGGCATGGGTTTACTTCTGGGCTCTTGATTCTATTCGATTAGTTTATGTTTCTGTTTTTATGCAAGTATCATATTATTTTGGTTACTATAGCTTTGTAATGTAGTTTGAAATCAGGAAACTTGATGCCTCCAGATTTATTCTTCTTTCTTAAGACTGTTTTGGCTATTTGGGATCTTTGGTGATTCCACATAAATTTTAGGATAGTTTTCTATTTCTGGGGGAAACCCCATTGAAATTTTGATAATGATTGCATTGAATCTATGGATGGCTTTGGGTATTATGGACATTTTAATAATATTTATTGTGATCGACAAACATGAGCTACCTCACCATTTATTTTTGTCTTCTTTAATTTTGTTCATCAATGTCTTATAGTTCTTAGTGTCAAATCTTTCACCTCCTTGGTCAAATTTATTCCCAAGTATTTGGACTTCATTCTAAGTGAAATAGGAGAACACCAGAAGGTGTTAAGCAGTGATGAAGAAAAAAGTGTATAATACACGTTTGAACTTGTATAAGGGATAATAATAGAAGGGGAAGTAGAGAGGCCAACAACTAGGAAGCTTCATATCAGTCCAGTGCAGTAGGCAGAATTCTAAGGTGGCTGCCCAAGACTTCTAGACTTTATTGGGCATACCCTGTGTAATTTCCTTCCTAGAAATGCATATGGTGGGATATTACCCTTCTGATTACATTACTAATCAGTTAACTTTTACTTAATAATCAGAGACAGCATCCAGGTGGGCCTGACTTAATCAGGTGAGTCCTTATTAGGAATTGAGCCCTTTCTGAAATCAGAAATTGGAAGTATGAAAATGCCTGTAAAGGGACCATGTTGCTAAGACCTGAGGTCAGTCTGAAATCATTCTCCAGCTAATAATTGGCAAGAAAATGGGGGATATCAGTCCTATAGGTTGAAGGTACTGAATTCCGCTAATAACCTAAGAAACCTGGGAGAGGACTATAAGGTACCAATGAAAACCCAACTCTGACTGATTCTTACTTTCAGTCTGGTGAGATTCTGAGGAGAGAATCCAACCACAACATGCCTGGACTTCTGACTAATAGAAACTGAGGTGATAGGCTTGAGTTGTTTAAAACTGCTAACTTTGTGCTAATTTGTTAAGCATAAGTAGGAAAATGAATACATCTAGATAAGAGTTAATGATGCCATAGACTAAGATAATGCCAGTGGTAAGGGAAGGAAGTAGACACATGCAAAATAGAGCCAGTGGAATTTTCTGAAGGGCTGGATGAGGATAGTGAGAAAAAGGAAGGCAACCAGAATGATCTTTTTTTTTTTTAATGCAGTAGGGTAATTGTGTGCTTTTTACTGAAATGAATAATATTGGGGGAAAGAATGTGTTTCAGGCATGTAGGAATTTCATTCTTACAGCATAAGTTTTTAAACTTTTTATTTTGAAATACTTAGGGATTCACAAGAGGCTTTAAAAATAGAACCACAAATATCACTTTGAAAATTAAATTTGAGCTGTTTATATGACTTCTAAGGGAAATATCAAATATCAAATGGAAACTCAGGGGAGATATAAATTTGATATTAACATGGATTGTGCTTAAAGTCACCAGACCAAAGGGAATGTCTGAGGGAGACAGCAGCTCTAAGGAAGAATGAAATAGCAACAACTGAGCCCTGGGGCATCCAACTGTAAGAGTTCTTGAGTGCAGAGGAGAAGCTGGCAAAGAGATCTGACAAAGACTGTTCACTGCGAGTTGGAGGGGAGCTAGCAAAGGGAGGAAAACGTCATTTGAAAGTTCCTGCAATTCTCTGTACTTACCCTCAAACTCTTGAATACAAGTATATGTGTTTACTTCAGAGCCACAAAGGGGTGGAAGAAAGATTTGGACAGGCCTCCAGAGATTTATTTAAGTCTCCAAAGTTTCTGTGAATGACAAATTGGGGTTAAAACACCATATTCAGATGATTTAAGTGTAAATGAGCGGAAACATATGGATTATATTTTTTTCCAATTGCATAGAGTTTAACAATTAAGCACAAAGGGTGCTTGGGGCACAAGGCTTACTGGGGCTTTATTAAATCCTAAATATGGGAGCAGGGGTTAGATCAGCAGGTTAAACAAACAGCACAGGTTGCCACGAGGGATGGAATCTGAGTTTTATTCTCCATCCCTCCATCTTTCCAGGTCACCCTCTCACTGTCCCTCTCTCTGTCTGTTTTCGTCTGGCTGTCCTCGTCTTCCTCCCCCTTCCATCTCCATGTTCAGGCTACCATCTGAGTGCTCATGGACATCTTGAAAGCACATTTTCCAGCTGTCCAAAAAGCAACAGCCAGAGTCCTCTTCTGTTTGTAGAATTCCACCCATGATTTCCAATTTGAGGGGAGAAAAAAATCAGTAGCAGGTGTTGCAGCTCTTCAAGGAGTGTTGTTTATTATGGCTATACTCTGAAGAAATATTAGGACTCATGCTACAGTGGATAATATATTGCTTCATATAATTTTGTATTATGAACTTTCCTTTGTTCCTTCCTCCAGCCTTTCGACTCTTCCCTTAGCCCCTAACTCACTCTTTGCAACACAAGCTCAATACAAAGGAATTAAAAGTCCCTTTTCCATTTGTTGTTAAGCATGGCTGAGGGATGTGTTCAAAACTTAGTTGAACACTGTCTGATGACAGAAATGACATGATGGCTCTGGAGTCAAGGCTCAGCTGTGGGCAGGGTGGTGGGCCTTGTTCTAGGGGTTTCTGAAGATGTTGTAGTTGAGTGTGGGATGAGAGAGTGGACGGCAGGAGAACTCAAGGTCAAAAATAAGTGGATATATTTCTTATTAATATCTTTTGTTGTAAGTGAAAACTCATGGAAATACTACCATCAGTTAGAGAAGACCACAGGGGCTAGAATGTTTGAGGAGAGCAAAGGGCAAGCCCATATATACATCGTCACTGGCTTCCCTATAGCTCTGTGGGAATGGAAGCAGGGAATGCTAGAGGCCAGGGTACTTACTGTGGTCCAGGAGAAAGATGAATGATTTTTTTAAAAAAATATTTTGTTTCTTCATCTTAAAGTATGAGGTCAAATGAATTTCAACTTGTAGTTTTATACAGTTGTATAGCTTCACTACAATCCACTTATAGAACAGGTCCATCCTATCAATAAGTTTCCCATTGTCCCATTCCATACCTACCCTGATTCCCAGCCCCAAGCAACCTCTTGCCTGCCTTTTATTTGTTTGCTTATTTGTTTAGAATTACATATAAATGGAATTAAAGTGTATATATTGTTCTTAAAATCTGGATTCTTCACTCAAGGTAATTATTTTAGGATTCCCCATGTTGTAGCATGGATCAGGATTTGGTACCTTTTTCTTGCTATGTGACATTCCATGAATGAATGTATATCTTTTCCTCAGTTGATGGACATTTGGGTGGTTCTCATTTGGGACTAGTTATGAATAATACTGCTATAAACAGTCTTTTTTTTTTTAAGAATTATTTATTTGAGAGAGAGAGAGGGAGAGAGCAGGCAAGTGGGGTAGAGGCAGAGGGACAGGGAGAGAGAATCTTGAGCAGGCTCCATTAGAGTCTTGCCACAGGGCTTGATCCCAGGACCAGGACATCATGACTTGAGTGGAAACTGAGGGTTGGACTCTTAATAGACTGAGCCACCCAGGCGCCCTTACAAACATTCTTTTAAAATCTTTGTGTGAATGCATGTTTTTGTTTCCCCTCATTAAATGCCATAAAGGGATAGTGTATATTTGTCTTTGTAAGATACTGTCCAACTCTTTTACACAGTTGTACTATCTTATACATCATGAACATATTCACTTACTCTATGTCTTTTCCAACATTTGCTATTTTTAGTTACATACATTTTTGCCATTTTAGTGGGTATATAGTTCACTGTAGTGATTTTTCTTTTTAAGTTGTGGCAAAAGGTACATAATATAAAACTTACTCTTTTAGCCATTTTTAGATGTATAGTTCAGTGGCATTAAGTACAGTCATAGGGTTGTGCAACCATCCCCACCGTCTGGTTCCAGAACTTTTTCCTCATTGGAAACTGAAATTGTACCCATTAAGAAATGACTCCCCATTCCCTCCTTCCTCTTTCCCTTCTAGTTGGAATATCCAATATTTCTAAAATTATAAAAAAATGAAAATATTGTCTCTATATAATTTAATAAATGTTCATGAAAATATAAAACATTGTCTTAATATAATGAAACCTTTACATGAAGACATCATGGAGGTCCATGAGACGTGAATATGGGACTTTTCGCCACCCTTGAAATCATGCGGAATATACAAACAAGATAGAGATTCAGGTCAGTGAGAATGTACATCAAATTCTTTCTCGTTATTATTAGTGAAAAGAGAGGATGCCCTTATTTGTAAATTTATGCTTTTCAGTATATTTAGAATATTAATACTTACAATAAAGTAGGAATTATATCTTTTATAAATGTTTAAACTTATAATAATAATTATGGACATAACTTTAAAACTGTGTGTCAGGTGCCTACTTTAACAACATTGTTTAAATAAATGTTGAGGAACTCCATTCTAATATATACATAGATTCTGACTATTTCTGCCTCAGGTAGGACTTGACTTTGGGTGAGAGCTCCATTATGGGATTTTTAAGGGAGGAGCACTTGATGGAGAGCATAAGCTGAGCAGCTCCAGGCAGAACTTGGCTAAGAGGAGTATTTGACCATCTTCTTGGCTCTAACCTTCATATTGACTCACCAGAGCATCAGGGAACCAGGGAGACTTGGGAGCCATGAGTTACTCTCAATTGATTGGAGCTGCTTAGCCGTGCACAGTCCAATACTGAAAATGGCCACAGCCTCCCTGGAGGTCTTTGCTTTTTCCCTTTTCCCTGGCCAGCCTGGCCTTCAACCCTACTAAAAGCACAGTGGGCACTGTCGTGTTCTGCTGATTTTACTCATATTTAAAGATGCTGAGTACAAAGTAAAGAAATCACTCAATTGTTCTGTCATCAGTGAGGACTTGTGTGCTAAGAAGGATACTCTTCCAGCCCTGGTTGGCTGCACACACATTCTCTCAGATGGATATGGGAAGACCAGGAACTACTTTTCAGAGAAGGTGTTGAGCCTGTCTCTGTGATTCTCACTCTAATTTTTGGGATCCATCTTGAGAGTTAGGGCAACATGATCTGTTTCCGTGCAGAGTGTCACATTTTATTATTTTTAAGAGGCTTCTTGCACCTTATTGATGTTATTTTAATTGTCATTATCTGTGTTCAGTTTTGGGGCCTGAGTCTGCTGCTATGCAGTTGGCCATTTCTCCAGAGCCAGGCTTCTAGAGATGCAGCAGGTAGTTCTGAGGTCTCTGGTGTTCACTTTGCTGTTACTGGCTGTCCGAGTCTTGGGATGGTGTAGTTCTGCAGGATCTATTGGGTCTGGTCTGACTGATGTTGGCTATGGCTTCCATTTAGTCTGAAACAATGGATGAAATCTGTTGACTCTTTTCACTCTTTTTGCTGTTCTTGAAGTACTTGGAGCTACACGGACAACAAAAAAATTTTTTCCAGAAACTCATGGGGAGTGATTGTTTTCCCTGCTTTAGCACCTTGTAGGGGAGCACGATGAGCCCAGAGGTTAGAAAATGAGAATGGGAGCTGGTTGGGAAGGGGGATTTGATGAAATCCTGATTTATGCTGAGAGGACAGTTAATGCCAGGCAGAGTTAGGGTAAGGGTCTTGGAAGAAGATGCCCAATAGGGAAGAAAAGGAGAAGTTTGGGTAGGGTCATCTGACCTATTTGGAGAGGGGGTCTTCACCCAGCTTTTGGTGTTGTGGTTCATGGTCTCCTCACTGTGCTAGGCTCCTGTGGTTTCCTGATCACCACCACAGACCTGTACAAGTCTCCCAAATGTTCAACCCAGGCGACATGTCCTCCCTATATACATTTATCCCAAGGACAAAAAGGAGCCACACCCCTTCAGCTTTGATCAACAAGGTGCTCCCCTGGCTAATGGTGGTCAAAAGGAGCAGAGACCTCACAAAACATCACTCCTGAATTTCTTTGGTGTTGGTTAGATTGGGGGAGATGCCATGGAGGCCTAGATGCTCTGGTTGGAAAAAGGAGCTGTTTATGTAACACCCCTTAAAAAGCCTTCCCAACGTGGCTCATTGCTCCTCATTTCCTCAGGTCCAATACTAGGGGCACAAATGTGGAGAAGTTGTTTCCTCTGAGCCATTCCCCATGATGGTCCCTAGTTTGTGGTTTTACTATTGCTTATCATCCTTTATCATTACCTAGAAGTCTTGATATCTTACTTAAATCCTTCCATGGTAATGTGGCCTTATTTATGTTCCAGTGGGGACATGAAACATCTCACTTCCCTCCAACAAACTTCCACATATATATGTTTTTGCATGGCCCATAAACTAAGAATTTTTTTTATACTTCTTTCTTCAAATTTCCCCAGTTTTACTTGTATTCATTTATGGTGTGTTTGTGTGTGTGTGTGTGTGTTCTTAGTTCTAAACAATTTTATCACATGCACAGGTTGGCGTATCAACCACCACAGTAAAGATACAGAACAGTTTCATGACCACAAAGATGCTTCATGTTGACTTTTTATAACCAGAGGTCTCCCACTTCTCTACTTACCCTAACCACCACTACACCCTTCTCCACTTCCCTTTTTTTTTTCTTTTCCTTCCCACAAATATTATATAAATGGAAATAGAAGATATGTCACCTTTTAGGATTAACTTTTTTCACTCAGCATAATCCCCTTATATTAGCTCCATTATCTGAGTTCTTGTGTGTATCGGTCATTCATGTCTTTTATTGTCGAATAGTGTCCCATGGTGGGGGAGGGTGGTGCCCAGGTTTGCTTAACCATCCACCAACTGAAGGCCATGAGAGTTGTTTTTAGTTTGGGTCCATATTAAATAAAGCTGCTATGAACATTTGTGCACAGGTTTTGTATGACTATAAGTTTTTGTTTCTCTGGGAGAGGTGCACAAATATGCAACTGCCTGGTTGTATGGTGATTGTATGTTTAGTTTTACAAGAAACTGCCAAGAGTGGGTGTTTCTCATTAGCAATATATGAGTTATCCAGCATGTCCAAATCCTCATAGAATCTGCTCCTGTTGTTCTTATTTTTATTTTAGCCATTCTGATGCATACGACATGATAGTTCATTGTAGTTTTAATCTTCAGTTCCTTAATAACTATTGATGTGGATTATCTTCTGTGCTTATTTCCCATTTCTGTATCCTCTCTACTGACATGTCTGTTTATGTTCTTCCCCTACATCCTGGTTTGATTTTTTTTTTTTTATTAAGTTTGGAGAACTCCATATATATTTTCAGGCACTACTTTCTTCAGCAGATATGTGGTTTGCAAATATTTTATCCTAGTCTATCATTTGCTTTTTTCCTATTCTCAAAAGGGCCTTTCACAGAGGAAAATTTTGAATTTGAGGCCCAGTTTATCCAACTGGTGTCAAGTCTAATTCAAGTTGAAGTAATCTTTGCCTTAGCCTGAGATCCTGCAGGTTTCCTCAAAGTTTACAGTTTTACATTTTACATTGAAGTCTGTGAACCATTTTAAGTTAATTTTTGTGTAAGGTTTGAGGTTTGGTTTGAAGTTGTGTGTGTGTGTGTGTGTGTGTGTGTGTGTGTGTGTGTTTAACCTATGGATGGATGCTAATCATTCCAGCACTATGTATACCACTTGTTGAAGAGTTTATCTTTCCTCCATTGCATTGCTTTTGTGCATTTGTGAAAATCAATTGGGCAGATGTGTGTAAGTCAGTTTCAGGGTTCTCCTTTCTGTTCTACGGATCTACATGTCTAACCCACTGCCAGTGTCACATGATCTTAATTACTGTGGCTATAGAATAGGTCTTACTATTGGGCAGAATTGATATCTTCACTATATTAAGTTTCCAGTCCATAAATGCAGCATGTCTTTCCACTTCTTTAACTCCTTTTTTTATTTCTTTCATCAGCCTTTTGTAATTCTCAGTATGCAGATCTTCTGGATATTTTGTTAAGCTTATACCTAAGCATCTAATTTTCTTTGAAACAGTTGTAAATGGTGTTTTTTTTTTTAAATTTGTTTTTGCGTATTCATGGTTAATATATAGAAATGAGAGGCACCCCTCTTGGGATTTTCTACATAGACAGTTATAGCATCTGTAAATAGAGATAGTGTTATTTCTTATTTTTCAATATATACTTTATGTATGTATATATGTATGTATGTGTGTATGTATGTATTTTCAGGTGTATATTCTTTTCTTTTCTTACCTTATTGCAGAGGCTAGCTCTTCCAGGATTATGCTGAATAAAAGTGGTAAGAGTAGACATCCTTGATTTGTTCCCCATCTTATAGAGAATACATTCAGTCTTTTACCATTAAATATGTTGTTGCCTGTAGGATTTTTGTAAGTTGAGGTAATTCCTTTTTATTCCTAATTTGTTGACAGTTTCATCATGAATGGGTATTGGATTTTACAAAATGACTTTTCTATGTCAATTGATACTATCATATGACTTTTATTCTTTAGTCTGATAATATGGTGAATTACAATGTTTGAATTTTAATATTAAACTAGCCTGTGATACCTGGAATAAATCTCATTTGTTCACAGTATGTAACTTAAAAAAATATTTACGTTAATGTAGAATTCCATACCAAAAAATTATCCACTTAAAATGTATAGTTTAGTGGGTTTTAGTATATTAATACAATTGTGAAACTATCACCACAATCTAAACTTCAAATCTTTTCATCATCCCAAGAGGAAACTCTGCATACATTAGCAGTTGCTCCTTTCCCCCACCAACGTCTAGACTAGGCAACCACTAATCTACCACTAAATAAGAGATGCTGTTCTTAGAAGACCACATATTTTATGATTCCTTGTGTAATTCAAAAAATATACTGTTGGATTAGATTTGCTAATATTTTGTTGAGGATTTTTCCTTCTAATTTCATGAGAGATATTAATCTATAGCTTGTTTGCTTGTTTCCTTCCTTTCTTCCTTTCTTTCTTCCCTCCTTCCTTCCTTCTGTTTTTACCTGCTTTAAATATTTTTATAAGACTAACCTCATAAGATAATTTGGGAAGTGTTCATTTTCTTGTACACTACACATAGTGGGTTGCATACATGTCTTCTCTGAATCCACTCTGCCAATCTCTGCCTTTTAATTGACCTATTTATTTGTTCTAGTTAGAGTATTTATATGTTCAAGCTTTAGTCAGCCATTTTATTATTTGTTTTTTGTTTGTTTCCTCTGTTGCTTTTTCTTCTATTTTTCTTTTCTCACCTTCCTGTTGGTTACTTGAACATTTTCTAGGACAGGTTACTTAAACATTTTCTAGGATTCCATCTTAATTGCTTACAGCATTTTTGTGTTTCTACATCTATAGTTCTTTTAGTGCTATGGGCATTACAATATACATAAGTGACTTCTCACAGCCTACTGAAAAACAACATTTTTCTTCCCCCACCCCCAAGATTTTATTTATTTATTTGACAGAGAGAGACACAGTGAGAAAGGAGACACAAGTAGATGGGGTGGGAGAAGGAGAAGCAGGCTTCCCACTGAGTAAGGAGGCCGATGTGGGGCTCAATCCCAGGATCCTGGGATCATGACCTGAGCTGAAGTCAGATGCTTAATGACCGAGCCAGCAAGGCGTCCCAAAACATTCTTCTACTTTGACTGAAGTGTGGGCCTTACTTCCATTCATGTTCTTTACCTTTACCACTTTTAAATATCGTTGCCTTGAGTATCAGGTGTTACAATTTTTGTATCAATCAAATATGCCTCATAAAACTCAAGATGAAAAGGATTGTCTCTTGTATATATCCATATTTCTGCTTTTTCTATTTTTTTTTCCTTCCTTCTGGCTGCTCTAAGATTTCCTTCTTTCTTTTAGAACTTCCTTTAGCCATTCTCTAAGGAGAGGTCTGCTAGTAACAAATTCTTTTAATTTCTGCCACCTGAGAATGCATTTATTCCTTTTTCATTTATAAAGGATAATTTCCTTGGCTAGAGAATTTGTGACTGACAGTTCTTTTCCTTCACCATTTCAAAAATAGCTTCCATTATTTCAGATGAAAAGTATGTTGTCATTTGAATTTTTTCCCTATAAGTAATATGTTATTTCTCTTTAAATGCTCCCAAGACTATTTCCTTCTTTTTCATTTTTGGAAGTTTAATTATGGTGTGTCTTGGTCCAGATTTCTTTGATTCTATCTTATTTTGAGTTTGCTCAGATTCTTGAGTCAATAGATGCATGTCTTCCATCACATTACTCTTTCTGCCCAAGTCTCTTTCCCCTCTCCTTCTGTGATATCCGATATTGGATCTTTTGGTATTTTTCCACAGGTACCTGGGGCACTGTTCATTTTTTTTTTCAATCTGTTTTATTTCTGTTGCTCAGATCGGGTAAGTTCTAATGATCTGTATTCTAGTTCACCAGTTCTATCCTTTGATATCTCAACTGTACTATTAAGCATATCCAGCAAGTTTTAAAATTTCTGTTATTTTATTTTTTCAGTTCTATAGTTTCCATTTAGTTCTTTTTAAACAACTTCTATTTATTTCATGAGATTTTCTGTTTTTTTTTCCCACTTGTTCCAAGAGAATTTGTAATTTTACACTGAAGGCTTTTTAGGGTGGCTATTTTTAAATCCTTATCAGTTTATACTGACTGAAACAATTCTATACCATTTTTTCTGGGCCAGAAGTCCCTAGTGTATGTTATAAATGGAATGACTAAAAACAAGTAGATTATTTGTTGAACAGGTTTTTTGTTTTGTTTTGTTTTGTTTTGTTTTGTTTTGAGGTGAATAGTTGGCAAGAACACATAAATTCCCAAATTATTTGTCGAAAACTGCTTATAGCAAATGAGCTGAAGTTCTGGTTGTTAAAAACCACACCATTCCTCATAAATCTGCTTTTAAGCAGGCCTTTCATCTTTAGCTAGAGCAGAGCTGACACATAGTTGGTCTCAATAAATACTTGTTGCATGAGTGAAATAACAGATGAAAATTAGAGACTCAGGATGCCTGGGTGGCTCAGTCAGTTAAACATCTACATTTGGAACAGGTCATGATCCCAAGGATCCTGGGATCCAACCCTGACTTGGGCTCCTTGCTCAGGGGTGATCCTGCTTCTCCCTCTACCTCTGCCTTTACCTGTCACTCATGGTCTCTCTAAATATATAAAGTCTTAAAAAAAAAAAAAAGGAAAATTAGAGTCTCTCCCCCAATTTCATTAGATAATTCAGTTAGTTAAGTAAGGGCTAGGGGATTTGGAATATGTCATACATTTTTGTTGAGTTTGCCCAGTGATTTATTTTCCTGATTCTGGACATGGAAGAATCATCTATAAATCTATAATTAACACATTAAAAAAATAGAATGTGTCTTGTCATTATACTAGGAACTAGAAATCTTGAAAAATGAGTAAAAAAAGGTAGATCCAGAGATACTCAGAGTTCATGCAGAAAGGATTGGGAACATCTGTGATTTGGTGGATTGGTACAGCTCAAGGCCTTGATCCAAGCCCTTAATTAATTAATTAATTAATTACAAATAATGTTAAGTGACTTGAGATTATAATTGTTAAGCAGTTGGAGCTCCTGATGTTCTATAATATAGAAAGGCAAAGAAAGGGATGTTACCTGACCCACAGAAGACAGCGTTCAAAGTGACCAACCTTCCCAAGACAGTACCCCAGTGGAAGCCAAGAATGTACCATCAATTGCCAAGTTAACGTATTTCTTTTAGTGGACCCAAATAACTCACCTTCCCTTCTGAAGGCTGGACCTCTGAGGACATCTCTGAGAAGTTGCTGCACTAGATCCTTGTTTTCCCTCTCCACAGTCTGACTTGCATTTCTTCTATCTGATAGAGAGACCTGTTGCAGCCCTCCCCTGACTGGGCATCACTGCCAATCCCCTTGTGAATCTCTCACCCCTGGAAGACAGCTGGGCCGGGCAGACAATGCCCCACTCCGTGGACCTGGTTTTGGTTCCTGACAGCAGACCCTAGCCAGAGGCTTCGTCTCTCTGCATTCCACTGCTGATGAGCTCCAGCGTGAGAAATTGGAGGGGAATGGCATAGGCCTCTGTCTACAGACTTCAAACACTAACAGCAGATGAGGCCTGGTGTTGGTTAAGGGCCATTTGCAATTGCAACTCTCTGTTTCAGCTGTACTTTTTAATGTTTCCCATTACCCACCCTGCCCCACCTCCCTCACACATGCCCCGGAGATGGATTGTGCAGGCACACACCGTCTGCAATAGCGCAGAGGGAGATGGAGGCCTGCCTTCACTCTGCACGTGTGTCGTTTCTGTATGTGAGGACATTACTAGTGAGCCCTCATCAGCTGGACACTGGGCTCTCCTTTTCTTCCATGGTGCTGGGCAGGGCTGAGCCCCTAGCACTTTCAATCTTGCCCTCTGCTGCTCTATAGCATATTTGGTGACTCTATATCTGGGGAAGAGAGGAATTAGTTGGGCCACACTGGGGCTCCATTGATGAACCTCACCTGTGAGCAGGGCTGGACCAGCAGCAGATCTCTCATAGGATGGCCACATGTCAGAGACAGAATGCCGTGTTCTGGGTGACCCTTTTCCTCATGGGCGGGAGAACAGGGACAGCTGCCTATCCCCTCAAGAAGGTGGTAAGACTGAGTCCATGAGCTGAGCTGCCCAGGGATCCTGATCTGGCAGTTGGAGGAAGTTTGGGGTCATTGACAGGGCTTTCCCTACACAGGCGGCTGGCTCCCTTTTCTAATTGTACCGCCTTCTAGAATTTTGGCCTTAAAAGTTCTTATTAAGCTGCTAGGTCCCCAAGGAGAGATAATTTTGGGAATTAATTCTTAAGAAATATAATCTCAGGTTAGGGGAATATGGGGATGGAGAGAAGATGGAGGTAGTTACAGCATAAATGTGATCCGTTTTGTTGAAAAAATCAGTGTTGCTCAAAAATTGCTCTGAAATTTGGAAGGTTTTGTTTTAAGAAATCATGATCTATATGGAGTCAAACGGAAAAATTATTGTTGGCATTTCAGTGACAAAATACGGTCCTTGAAGGACTCTTAGACTTGACTTTAGGCTGCCATGAGCTAGTCCACAGGAATACCAATCACTGTGCCCATCACAGGGTGTATAAGGGGGGTTTGAGGAAGCACCTCACCTGTGACTCTTGAGGGATGGCCAGCCCAGGGAAGGGGTCCCCTGTGGGGCTGGGGAAGATTGGAAGGAAGAAGGACTTCCCAGGAGAGGGGGATTTTGCCTTAGAAAAGTATTAGGCCAATCATGATGATACCTTCACTAAAAGCTTATCACCTAGAGGTTGGGTGTCAACAAATGTGTCTGAGGAGTTCATCAATGAATGGTTCTGTGTCCATTTTTCTGCTATAAAAATCATCAGGATTCCATCATGTAACCAATATTCCACCAAAACATTTTTTTTTCTTCTGAGGGATTCTGAGTATGAACGATACTCATACATTATAGAATTCTGCATAGGATGTAAAATGTGGTTTTAACTAGATCTTCTCTTCTTGACCTCTGAGGTAAACAGGACAGTACAGCCATTTTATAGATGAAACAAACTGAGGCCAAAGGGGTTTAAAAGACTTGCCCGGAGTGATCTGGCTGCTGGGGCAGAGCAGAGACCATCCTCCCCATTTTCTTGTGGTTTATCACTGCTTTTCTCTACCATGCTTCGTGGCCTCCAACTAAAAAGGACATAATAATGCATTTCCATGGCATGTGGTTTACTCCATCTTTCCCTTATTAAAGATATAAATATAGATCGGTACTAAGAATGCAGTGAAGAGTTTAGAAATGCTAACATGTGCTAATTTGACATCTAGCTGGAACTTAGCCAGCTGAGAAACCTAGATTTGCATCCAGGTCTAAAGCCTAGTGAGTAAGATGGAAAAGTCTTTGAACTATCCTTTTGTATCACTGACATTCAGCTAAATTTTTTATTTGACTCGACAATGTCTCCTGACTTTTTATACATACAAATGTTTAAATGGAGAAAAAGTTTAGAATAATGTTGATTCCCCCCCGCCCCCCACCACCAAAACCTCTCCTCAGGGTTCTCTGTATGTGAGAGAAGAAACCATTTGTATTCGGGTCGAGTAGAAAGAAAAGAATATAGTGACCTTTTAGTCACAGAAGTGACTGCAAACTACCCTGAGAATCCTGTGTGCTGCCAGTGATGGCTGTGTGGGGTGGGTGGCCTGACACGCTGTGTCTGGCCCAGGGGAGGGTACTCCTGTTCCCTCTTTCTTGTGTGAGGTCAGCCATGATGGGACGCCCGTCTCTACAGAACCCAGATCTCAGCACCTGCTCTGTTCCTCCATCAACCCACAATCCCATTGCCAGCCCAAGTGACAACTGCCCCACGAAGTAGAGACTGAGGACCTAGGAGCAATGTCCTGGCAGAATGCTGTTTAGAGTTCAGCTCTGCTCTAATCCAGTCTTACCCTCCCTTGACCTTATAACCCTCTGAGACTGACAGCAACGTGAGCAGACACGCCACCCAAACCTGAGAAATGTTCTGGCCTCCAAAGCAATCTCTGAGGATTAGCCTCTAAATCAAGAAACGCTTCTTCATTAGAAACAAACATTTCAGCTGGCACGAGGCCTTGATTGGAACCCAGGTATGACACTCGTTAAAGACTGTCCTCTCTCTTTTCTTTTCTGGGTCAATCTGTTTCTCTTTATGTTTCTAAATCAGAGACTGGATGATAGATTTCTCTCCAATGTCACTGAGCCAGAGACCATTTCAATGGTAAAAAAGGAGCCTTCTCCTTTTTCACCACTGAAATGGTCTCTGGCTCAGTGACATTGGAGATTTTTTCGTTTTTTGTTTTTTGGGTTTTTTTTTTTTTTTCCCCTGTTTTGTCTTCACTCACTTGCACTTCTTTGAAAAGCAAATCTTGAGATTTGTGCTATTAGGTTCCGTGCCTATAAAGCTGTCCGTGCTCCGTGTCTCTCTCGGGGGTGCCCTGCAGGTGCCAGAGGTTCGGCAGCTGTGGCACTTGTACGCTGATGGATTTAGGGAATGGGAGGCACTTCAGACTGAGATGACCAATGAGATGCACTTTACAATTCAAGCCGAAGCTTATGTTAAAAATTAAAAGGCCTTTATAGGTGGCTTTTGTTTCCCCCCTGAGTCTTCTAAATCAGGAAGACAGCTGGCAGCAGCCCACTTGTTGGGTATTTCTTGCATAGCTTGGCTCCCTGAACAGCCAGAGGGCCAACACATTTGCCCGGCTGGAACAAGGAAGGAAGAAGATAGCTGAGAGGGGCTGCCGTGGAGGTCAGACTCCTGCATAAGGTCGACGGCCTTTCTAAGTGGGCTTTGGCAGCCATTGATGTCACCTGTACTTCCAAACTTCTTTGTGTCTTATATTCTCCTAAAGTGATAGCTCTGTCAAATCTAGCCGCTTATGAGGCAGTGTGGCTCTGGCCACAATTCCAAGCAGACCAAGTAAGCATACCAGCAAATGGCTCTCTTGTGGTGTAGATGATTTCATCTGTAGGCCAGTGAGAAAAGAGGGTCTAATGAAATGGGGGGTGTAGTCCAGTTGCTAGTAGGATCCCTGATGTGTGGCAATCAGGGGAGGGTTTCTCCGCTTTATCAGCCTGGAGTTAACATGGTAAGACAGTTCCAGGGTGTCCAGGGGACATATACTCTTTCCCCAAGATCTAGTACAACTATGCCTAAAAGGAGCTGGGCAAGCAACCTTTATTTGGAGAGGGAGCTGCAAAAAGCTAGTTGTCTTTATTTCAAATACTCAAATTCGTTAAAACAACCTTATTGAAAAGAAATAAACTTCTTAATAAATAAGCCCATTAATTCATCATGTAGTCTGAAAAACAAAATTTGTCCTTCAAATTCTAATATTACCCCTCCAAAATTCCTTACAGCACTTTATAACCCATCATCCGTCAGTGCAGAACATGTGGGGCTGGTGTTACCAGAGCGTGCAACGTATTTGGAACATTCTCTGTACAGCAGCCTCACTGGTAAAGGTCAATAATGGGGAGCATGCTCCTTTCAACAGCACATCTGTTGAAGACCCTATGCAAGGTCTTTGAAGATTTGCATGTTTACTAGCAGCAGTAAAACAAAGAAAAATGGAAATGTTAAAGAAGCTCTAGATGGCTAAACTCCCAGGACCAAGTGAGTCTGGATCTTGAGCATAAATTTCCTCAGAGAGGGACTTTGAAGTTTGTTTCAATCTGTGAAATTCTAGTAATGGTCTAAATTTGCTTCTCAACATCTGGTGAAGATAATTACAACAGCGAATGCTATGGATATGTCCATTTGTTCGTGTATTCATTCGTTAATTCAAGACGGTTTTATTGAAAGTCTCCTATGCAGGAGAAAATGGTCTCAGCACTTGAAGGAACAGAGAGGTAAGAGAATCCTGGTCCCCAAACACCTTAGCATGTGTTTGGGAGAGGAGGACCCCTAAGTACATAATGGCAAAAAGTGATACATGGAGATAAACATCATAAGCTACATCAGATCCAGAAATGGAAAGGTGAGCAATGGTGTATTTTGGGAACCAGTCTAATGGCAGACTTAATAAAAAATGTTTGTTTTATAGCTGAAGAGTATGTATAGGTTCCAATCAGTGGTTTTATATATACAGAGGTTAATTGAAAAGGTCAGAAAGTGTGAGAGGGCTTCTAGGCAAAGGTACAACCTGAATAAGAGCATAGGTGGGGGGAAATGCCCGGCAGGGTTGAGAACAGGAAGACGCTCCATTTGATTAAATCATAGCATACATGTAGGAGAGTTGTAAGTGATGAAATTATACTTGTTAACTTAACTAATTTGATGCCAACATTATAAAAGGTGGTGGATGTCAGGTGAAAGTATTCAGGCTGGTTAAAACCTCAGCCAAGTATGGGCAGAAACATATTTTTTAAGACTGTGCAAGAATAGGTGGAAAATTGTGAGCACCTATCTCAAAATGAACTTCTTACTCCAGGAGCAACTTCTACCCTGTTCATGTACCAGAATCACTTTGTTAATTCAATCAGTCGGGCTGGTCAGCTGTGTGAACCTTCCTGAAAACCTTTACTCATGCCTGATGAATGATACTCTGGCTCTCTGAACTTCTTTCTTACACCTCAGCCCCTGATGATTCTCCTCTCGCCCCCATCACCCATGTCAGGAACTCGTCATCCTGTAGTGTCTAATGACACTCCACTTCTCCAGGACACCCATCTCCAGGCAAAGTCATGAAAGGTCACAAGAATGACTTGTCCAAGTTACAGAGCCAGGAAGTGGTAGAGTCAAGAAACACTCAGATCGAAGGGCTAGCGTCAACCCTTGGATGTTCCAAGATATTGATCTTCCCAGTTGTCCCATGATCTGTTTTCTTTGATTCATTGCTTCCATTCTTTTGCTTATTCGTTAACATGTATTTACTGAGCACTTATTATGCTCCAATCCTTGGTTTCTCCTCACCCAGATCTTAACATACCATCTGGAAAGCCAGGTGGGAAAACAGAAGTCCTCCCTGCCCATCTCCAGCTCCCTGGGATCAAGTGTGCAAGTGGGCACACCTCTCTTGTTTTCCTCCTCCCTCTGCTGCCCCTCTCACTGGAATTCTCTTCCTCACCCTAGTCCAGTCTCTGACTCCTTCTCATAAAACTGAATGCTCTGGGCTTTTCTAGATATATCAATTAATCCATCTATAATATGAATGCTGATGATAAGAGACTGGGAGAAGCTATAAGTGTGCTTATCTGGGTATATCAGGTTGGCAAAAACGAAAACTCAAAGATGACCACTTGAGAATTCAGCTCAGAGGAGATGGACTCAGGAAGGGCAAGGACTAATTCTGCTGCTTTGTTCGCTTATTCATTTGTTTGTTTGTTTTTTTAGATTTCACATACAAGTGAACTCATGAGGTATTTGTCATTCTCAGTCTGATTTATTTCCCTTAGCATAATACCTTCTAGGTCCAACCATGTTGTTACAAAGGAAAGATCTCATCCTTTTTATGGCTGTTTAAAGTACAAAAAGCAGAATCAGACCTAGGAATATAGAGGACAATCTGAGGGTTGCTGGGGGTTGGGCTGGGGATAGGGGAAGAATGGGAGAAGGGGAGTGGGAGGTACAGGCTTCCAGTTATGGAAGGAAGAAGTCACAGGAATGAAAGGCACTGCACAGGGAATATGGTGGATGGTGTTGTGACAGTGTTGTGTGGTGACAGATGGGAGCTACACTTGGGCTGAGCACAGCAGAACATACACAGATGTTGAATCACTATGTTGTACCCCTCAGACTAAAGTAACATTGTGGAGCAACTATCCTCAAATTAAAAAAAAAAAAAAAAGTTCTAAGATGAGAGAAGGAAAGGAAGCTCCTCCTATGGGGCTTTCTCACGTCTCCTTTAGAGTTAAGCCAACTGAGTACAAAACTTGAGGGCCACATAAAGAGACTTCAATGAGTCTAAAGTGTGCTCTCTGGAGAAGAGCTGAAAGTCTTGTGATTTCTCGTAGGGCCAATGGCTAAATATGGTTATTAAATAATAATTTACTTGTGGGGAAAAAAAGTAAGTCATGACTTTCATACAAACACAAAATGAACAAGTGTCGGAGATTTTATGTAGCTTGTTAATTAATGAGGAATCACATGAGGTGTTTAAAAACTTACCTAAGGGAGAATCCGAGGAGCAGACACATATTTAGGTAATCTGGACGCTGCAATTAATATATGAGATACATGAAAAGTTGGCTCATGGCACTGGAAAAAGTTATATCAGTTTCACCTCCACGGGACAAAACTCGCTTGTATTTCCACAAATAAATTTAATGTGCATTAATATCAGTATTCTAAAACTAACAGCTTTTAAAAATAGCTCAAAGACAATGACAAGTGTAGAGTTAATGGAATCCTATTACCTGGGGGAGAACGCTCGGCATTACCTAGTTTTCTGCTGAGAAGGTACTCCATTAATTTTTTTGGTCCATTCCAAAGCCTTTCACAATTTTTCCTGGCAAAGTCTTGCCATCCTGTCTGATAGGAGGAGAGCAGCTCACTGGTTGAGTTGTCTTTGGAGATGGATCTTTCTTGGTGTCAGGTGACCCATGTGCAGTCTCAAGAGGAACATCAGCCATGCCCCTCAGAAGAGATATTGAAGCATGCAAGTTAAGGGATATGAATGAAGGCAAATGCAGGAAAACCAGATGCACGGGGATTGGGCTGACTCAGAGGCTAAGTAGGACTCCTTGTTTGAGTAATAACTCCAACCATGAGAAGTCAGAATGGGGCTCCTCTTAACGTAGAAGTAACAAATGACTTACCGAAATTGAAAGGAGTACTTAAAACATTATTGTGTTGGGCAACTGGAATGATAAACAAAGACTAGAAGATGTGGTCCAGGGGAAGAAAAACAAACGCTGTCAAGTAGGAAGCCGTGTAGCCAGTCTTGCCCTGTGAGTTGTGGTGGGAATTTGGGGAGAGATAATTGTGCACTGCGCTGTTGAGACCAATTTGTCCACATGTGGTGAATGGGGACAGAATCAAGGGGACTGCATCAGCACAGAGGAATAATTGACTGTGGGCACATGTGACAAACAGATTTCTGAGTCTGACATATAATAAGCTAAATGTGGAACATATTATTACAAAATTACATTATTATTATACAACAGAACCAGCAAAATGCTGCCATGGTTCATAAATAAGGGTATTGCATGTAGGTTATAATAAACACCTACATCTTCATAGCATTTTATACTCTCACATGAATTTTATCATTAACAACCCTTAGATGTATGTGCTGCAATCTGTGTTTCAGTGGAAAACCTGAGGCTCAAGAAGCTAAGGGGAGGAAAAGGGAGCAGGCAGCCTCCTTCCTCTGACTTTCATCAAGCCACAGCTGTTGCTTCTGTGCCATGAGCCAGTCCTCCTGTTTTGCTACCCTGGCTAGATCCCATATAGAATTCAGGGTGGATGGGGCACCTGGGTGGCTCAGTGAGTTAAGCATCTGCCTTTGGCTCAGGACATGATCTCAGGGTCTTGAGATCAAGCCCCAAGTCAGGCTCTCTGCCCAGCAGGGAACCTGCTTCTTCCTCTCTCTCTGTCTGCCTCTCTGCCTACTTGTGACCTCTCTCTTTCTGTCAAATAGATAAAATAAAAACTTAAAAAACAAACAAACAAAAAAAGAATTCAGGATGGAAACAGAGGTCAGGCATGAACTGCCCAAGCACAAGAGGCCAATCAGAAAAGCAAGACCCACCAACACCATTAAAAAGTTCTGGGTTATGTCCTTCAGAGACCAGAAAGCTGAGGAGATCATGGTGAATCAGCATTTTGTGGCTGAAACACTGAATTTGAAGTACTGGCCAGGACAATATCCTAGTGGAGGATCCCAAATGAATTAATAAAGTTTTGGGGCGGTAGGATTGACTTGGTGCCAGGCATTGGCTATGTACGTGACACCAGCTTTCTCATTCATTCTTCCCAACAAGTCTATGAGATCCGTACTGTTTGCTCTGAGATGTGGAAACTGAGGCCCAGAGATGTGGCTGAAGTCACCAAGGTCACTGGTCTCCTGGTCAATGACAGGTGACAAGGTCACCTGGTCAATGACAGACCTGAGATTGGAACGCAGACCTGTCAGATTCCCAATCTGCCACTATTCACCATCTGCACTACAGGGTTTGGAAGAAGCATCTGAGGAAATCTGAACATTTTTCTTTGGGAGTGAAGTCAGTAAGAAGGCCCAAATTTTCTCAGGCAATATTAGTCGCTTTCATGAAGTGTAGCAATTAAAGACTGAAAGCAAAAAGATAATCCACAATCTTAAAAGAAGATTCAGGGTGTTCTGAAATTGTAACTGTGTTCTCCCGGGAAGATGGAGGTGACAGCTTGGAGGGGAATGGTGTGATTTAACGGAAAGTCTGTTTACTACAAAGTTTTAAAATAAGTTGGGTATTACTTTCGGTTAATAGCCATTAGGTGAGTTATAAATAGATTCTAGAATAAGAGAATAAAGTTACTGTTCATAATAAATTATGCTGCCTGAAATATATGAGAGCTTATGGAAACAATTCTTGATTTCTCAAGCAATTCTTTCTAAAGGAGCTATGGTTTTAGATGGTATTCCAATTAGACACAGAAGAAATCCTAAGGGTTTCCCAAGTGCTACCTTTGAACATTCCTCGGGCCTTCAACTATCATTCTGAGATGGCAGCATCTGAATTTGGGTAGATATTACCATTTTTCCACAGATTGCCCCAGATGAAAATCTAATTCAATTAAAAAGGATAAAGTCCACAGAAACCACAACATCAAATATCCCAAACTGTCAGAGATAGCTTCTATTTTCTCTGACTTGTTTTGTTTGATCCTTGAGACAGCTAGCTCTCTGGGCGCGTTCAAACTTCTCAGCCCTTCACCTCTCTCTCAACACTGACTTCCAGTTCGGCTCCTCTCCTCAGATCTTCTTAAGACCATTCTGGGGACGAGGGTTCCCAGATGTGCTCCACTGAAATACCAGACCTCCAGCTAGGCCTGTGGGGTGAATTTTCTATAGAACCCCATCCCCCACAGCACATTATTAAACAGAACACATCGTCAGAGGGAAAACTTGCATCTGGATTACTTTATTGAAGCCCAGTGGTAATACCAAGGATAATGAGAACTTAATTGATTGAGAGGGCTCCCTGAAGCAGCTAAAGAGGCTGCCCTACAGAGAACGCCTGTTTCTACCTTCACAGCCAAAGGAGGATAAATTTTCCTGGAAATTTCTGAATAGCCCTTTTGTCCTTACCTCTCGTCATTAAAGTTTTAGAAATGTTGAGGTCTAACCTCACAGAGCCTAGCCATGAAATGGGAACATTTAAAAAGTCATATTAAAAAATAACATTTACATGACCTATTTTTATGTTTTCACTAGAGTGAACATTAAAATATCAGTTTGTCCAGTTCAACTCAAGGCATGTAGCCGCCTAGGAGACAATGGGTCTACAGTCCCCCCTCAGAAATGTCTCTTTCACTGTTCCTGATCTTGAGAAAGAGCTCTCCTCTTATGGTAGAGATTGCCAGGGTGGTGATGTCGCAGCCAGCAACAGCTGGGAACTCTATTTCTTGGAGAATTTGGCTCTTCCTGGAGTCAAAGGTATGGGTAGGAAATGCCATGCTCTTCCTCACCTCCCTGTGCATGATTTTCTGCTTCTCTCTAGGGTCAGGGGTTCTGAATTTTCCTCCAGCACTCTCTGCTCCTTCCCCTGGTGACTGATGAAGGTTTTGGCATTTTGCCTTCTGAATTTTCTGAGAACTTGTCATGGCTCAAAACAGCGGTAACTATTTTATTTCATTTTCTAAATCATTTAGGAGGACAATGGAATGGTTTTAATTTGATTCATCCATAACCTTATTATTTTCCAGTAGAGTTTTTTTTTTTTTTTTCCATTGCCTTGTTTGGCAAGGTCCTTGATTTGCCCTTGGCTAATTCAAAAAAGAAGCAAAAGAGATGTTTACAGGTGTCCTTAATCTCAAAATTGATAATAAATTATGTAGCTGTTAAATATACTTGTTTTGCTGCCAAGGGAAAAATAAGTAAAGATGTTTGTTTCAGTGAAGAGAACTCTATATTTCTAGTCCTTTCTAAATCTTGCCGGATCTGTAGGACATTAGCACATTGAAGAATATGTGTAGCAGTGACTCAAGGCCTCCAGGCCCAAGATCATCCTCATCCTACTGCTTCATTTCTGCTCCTCTGGTCCAGGGCTCAGAGAAGAAGCACATTTAGTGAAAGACTGACTTATTGAAGGAAAGCCACAGAGGCTGATTGATGGAATGGAGTAAAGCTTCCTGAGATAACATAAATGACTTGGGGGGAGCTAGCTATAATCCAAGGACTTATTTTTAGTAGTTGTGTTGACCATCGCTTACCTATTCGCACTTTCTGTTTGGTTTCTTCTAGGATATACCTATTCCTCCAAATTTCAGAGGCCCATGCTCTTCTCCATGTGCAGACCAGCTATGGGAATGGACTCTGCCCTTTTTTTGATTCTCCCCATTGCGTTTTGCTGCCCTCTCTTCTCTCGCTTAGTTCCAAGATCTCCAGATGAAACCTCTCTGAGTGGTGTTTCAGGACTGGGCTTGGAGAAAATTAAAAACCAAGGGAGACTCTCTTCAGAATCTTCCAGCTCTTTTCTAAGTCTTCAAAGCTATAAAATGCAGCCTTACTGGGAACATTCTACAGTTTGGTGGGAATGTAGATTTGTATCATCTTCTTGGAAAGCATTTTAAGACTGTATTATTAGGAGGCTTATTGCATTTGTACATTTTGACCAGATAATTCTAACTTTGGAAATTTATCCCAAAGAAATAATCTGCAATGCAGCAAGAATTTTTTACATCAAGATGTCAACTTATCTGTATTGTGGTTAACTTGTTAAAACAGAACTAATAAATAATGGGTGCTGAATTAATAATTATCCAGCGGCAGGAGGATCACATGTATATCCGATAAGGATCCGTCCTGGCTGTAAGTGTGTGGCTGAGGAAAGCTCACTTTATTTGGATCCCTTGGGAATATGCTAGTGGCAGGAAAGTCTCTTAGCAAAGGGGATCCATAAGACAAAGGAGTTTAATGGTGAAGATCTGGTGGGGGTAGGTACGAGGACAGACTAGGGCTGATGATCACTGAATATGGACTAGGAGCAGAATTTGGGGTGAGAAGCCAGAACATCAAAGGGCCAAGAAGACAAGAGTAGGGAATGTGGCTGTGATGTAAGAGATGCGGAAGGATCTGAGCAACTTGGGGGAGCAGGAGCCAGTTGGCTGCACCTGAAGCCTTTGGGCTGACCCTCAGCAAGGTCACAAACAGATAAGCCAGCTCTATTGCAAAGACTGAATCCTTGCCTGGAAGCATGACTGGGACTTTGTTTGTAGCAATTGATTAAGGAATAACAAAATTTGAAAGAGTAGAAACATTTATTAGCTCAGAAAATGAATCCCAGGCTTCTATCAAATTCTACTTCCTTGAAATTCCCAAATTACTCCAGCGTGCTATTTATACGGCATTTAGTGATCACTGGCTTAAGTTTTGAATAACTTGTGTTCAGTACTTAGACAACTAATTGTAAACTGAGCTTTCCTTTAACAGGATGTTTTTTCCCTTAATTTTGTGAGACCAATCTCATAAAAGAAAAGGCAGACAATAAAATCGTGCTTCAAATGCCATCTGCAATTTTTGAGTAATTGTAAGTTGATACATTCCTGACTCCTTCTGGGTTCCAAATTGTAATTTCTCAAAATAGCTCTTAATTCCAAATATTTCTTTCTCTTGCTCTTTCTGTCATACACCATGACCACTTTTTCTCCTGAAATTTTAAGTTCTGTTATCTTAATCTTGGGTTTTTCCATATGTTTATATAGATTGTTCTTGTCTAAAATTGTAGACATTTAGATAGACACCGCATGTCATTTCTAACTCTATCCCCCATTTTAGACCAGAAGCATGAGGCTGTCATTCTGGAGCATCATGAAGGTAATTTTAATGGTAATTCACTTTTCTTCTTTGGAAACCATGACTTAATGATAAAATCCCTAAAGTAATTTTCAATTAACTTTAACCTTAAAGTACTAGGTGTCAGGGGTGCCTGGGTAGCTTAGTCAGTTAAGCGTCTTCCTTCAGCTCAGGTCGTGATCCCAGGGTCCTGGGATGGAGCCCCTCATCAGGTTCCTTGCTCAATGGGGAGCCTACTTCTCCCTCTCCCCTCCCTCTGCTTGCCATTCCCCCTGCTTGTGGTATCTCCTCTGTGTGAAATAAATAAATAAAATCTTTTAAATAAAATAATAGGTGCCAGAGAATCTTTTTAAGGGGTTGTTGGGAAACGATGCAAACATTTGTCACCACTTCCCAAAGGAGGGAGTTAGACTAAAGAAAGGATAGCAGAGCTGACAATGTTACTATCCACCTGTGCAAAAGTGATTCAATGAGATTAAGCAGCAGGAAAGAGTAAATCTTTCCTTTGATGAGTACAACAGCCACTGTTGTTTCTGATGTGCCTAGCTGTTGAGACGTTGAAGGATGACTTCATTACCTGTGACTCACATGGAATGCACCCTCTCTGTCCAACGCTTATTTTCCAGTAAGATTGCAACTTCCAGATTCTTGACAGTGACCAAAACCAAATGCGGGCATAGAACCATGTACCAGGCATCAGAATGTTTATGCTCTCTTTTTAGCAAAAGTTGCTCTGGACCCAAAATTTTGACTTTGATCAAGAATGGTGGCAAGTTTTAGAAAAAAAAAAAAAATGGAGTTGTGAAATCAAGTAATTTTCAATGGGAAGAAATCATGAAATGACAGCAACAAAATGGCATCAACTAGTGATCCTGATACGGAGGCAAGGATTCTTCTCTCTGAGGAAAGATAGGCACAGAAATATTAAAGCCATGCTTTTCCTAGGGCACTGTTGTTTCCCTGCCAGCCCTGAACAATAAAGTAGTCAGTCGGCCCAGGGGTCATGGAAGAGCTGACTCAACTATCAGATGATTTACTGTAATAAAAATCTCACTAAATCTCAGACTTGGGCTGTCCTTTGTAATTTACAGAGAACTTTTATGTACTTTATCTCACTTGATGCTGATAATGGTCCCTGCGATGGGCAAGGCTGATGTTATTACTCTGACCAGGTTTAGTTCAGTACCTGCTGCATACATAGTTACTATTTAATAACAACTTATACAATTGAAGTTGTTGAATCTCCATTTTTTTACATTAAGAAAGAGTGTTTAATGGTTTCCCCAAACTCAGCCATACCAGGTGAAACTGCTAGAACTTAAAGCCGTATGTCATGCAGTGTGCCCAGTGGTCTTGCCATTGGTATGTGGAAAAACACTGCTTTTCCCCAAATAACTGTTGAGACCAAAGAAAGCAAGCTATTCGAGTCACTGTGCTGCGAAAATTTAAACATCCTTGAGAATAGGCTGACGTATAATTAGCTACATATAAAAGAGAAAAAGAAGAGGGAGCGGGAAAGAGCAGAAAGATGATAAAAGCATTGGGTGTGGATCAGAATATATTTAAAGCAAACACAATAAAAGTTATCCTGCAATCAGTAAACAGCAATATAATTAGAATTTTTTCCCCTACTTACTTCCTTTAACATGCAATGGAGGGAAATGAAAAAAAAAAGAAGTCAAGGACTCAATCAAACAGATGGTTCTGGAGTTCTTATTTTCCCCTTGATGTTGTTTACAAGGAGAAGAGACTCCTCTAACGAAACGCGACTCACAGATTCTGGTGAGACCAGCAGTTCTCTATGGGAAGGAGAGAGGTAAACAGCAGGAAGAGAATCAGATCATAAGCTTTTATTATGCACATTATTATGCCTCATTAATTAACCCAATCACTGTCCTGGTGACGTCCTGGGCTCACTTCACAGGAAAAAATTAGTCTGGATTGCCAAGTTAAATAGACAATTACAGGAAGATCGAATTATGCCTACATTGCGTTCTGTCAGGGCACCAAGCCAAAGTCCTGTCAAATTCATAAGACTTGGAATATCCTCACTAAAAACAGCCCCGAAGAACCCACGTCACAAGCAGTTTGACGTCTACACAGAGGATGTATTGATCTTGCCTGGGCTTCCTTTCTCAGAATCGCATAATAGACCAAGAGAGAGAGCTCTCTGAGCACCTTACTCTCCACCACACACCAGCTGGTTCCATCCTTTGTTATGTCCAATAAACTAAATGTGACGGGGGAAACACCCCCACCTAGTGAGCTCCTGTCCCCCATCCTGGCTGGCAGCTGTCTGAGCCCTGTAGGGACAGCTTGGACATTTGAAGAGAACAATGGGAACTTCTCATGTAGGTTTTCCATAGTGGAACCCTTGTTCTGTCCACGAATTTTGAAGGAACGCCTTCCATGGGAGAAAGGCTGCAGTGGTATAAAGCACACACCAGATTTTTGGAGCCACCATCTTGGAACGTCTGAACTCCCCAGCACCAGAGTGAGAGTTTTCAGTGGTCCCGGGCTCACAAAGGAGAGCAAAATGTGCTTTGCAACCACTAAAGAGTGAGAAGTTTAAGACTGTATGCTTGTCTGCCTGGGTGCAACCTGGGAAGAAAGCTGCTCCCTGATTCCCATCACAGGGCACTCCTCCCTTGTAATCAGAGAGGTCTAAACAGTTTCCACATTCCTTCCCTAGTAGGCAGAAAGGCCCTAGTATTGAGTATACACTTGAGGAAGTTTTGCCATCTTTACTCTGGGGAGCAAAATTTCTGATTCTGTTCTTATGACCATGTATGTATTGAATGGGTCTTCACTATGGATTAATCAGGTCACAAGATACTTTCTTGGCTCTGAACAGTCTGCTTTCTCAAAGGTCTTCCAAAACAGCTAGCCTTGCAGATTGAAACCTTAAATGTTGCTGCTCCCCCCAGGTTCTCTGCTCAGTCCTTTTCTCTTATTTCTTTTTGCACTTTCTCTGGATGACTTCCTGTATTTTCATTGCCTTGACTACTGCTTGTTGATGAGCTCCAAGTGTGATTTTACCACCCCAGACCTTTCCCTCTGTTTCTAAGATGCATTTACACTATTTACTCTGGACTTCTAAAGAGTATCAGAAAAATAACTTCTTCTAAACTTAATTTCCCCCCACAAAAAGCCTGCCCCTTACATGTGCTCCTCTTTCCAGAGCTTGGTGCTTTACCTCTCTCGAGTCGGATCATTTCTTTTCATCCAGATCACTGTCATCTGTCTTGCGGAGTAGAGCTCACCAAAGTGAACTCACCAACAACACACATCTGACTGTGCCTCTGCCCCAAATCCTCAGGGAGGGCCAGGGCCCTTCGCAGAGTATACACCGTTCTCGGTGGTTGGACTCTTATGAACTCTGCGGCGTGAGCTAGTATTTCACTCAGGATTAGAATCTCACCTGTTAGCCATTCTGAATTTCTTGCGGTTGCCAATCATATCATGTTACCTCTCACCTATGGGCTTTCATTTTACGGTAATCACGGCCCATGCCTCCTCTGCCTTCTGGAATCACCTTTTGTTTTTGACTCAGATATCTCCTAGCGACTTTTCAAAACTCCACTCAGGCACTCCTTCCCCTGGGCCATTGCTATCCCTCTGGGGCTATCATTGATTCCTTCCCTTCCTGCCCATGTATACTTTCAAGAGATGGAGCTGCTTTCCTTCCCTCTTACGATTCTCTATGAAGCAGAAGTGACTAAGACTTCTCAGCCCATATCTACAGAGGACCGGCAGCCATCACATTCCCCCTCTGAGAAAGCCAGTTGACATGTAAGCGCAGCCCCCTCAAGACTATCATCTTGTATGGAATCCCAGTCTGGCTCATGGAAAGGCCACAAAAGACAAGGAACCCAAACAACAATGGGAACTCAGGCATCAGGCAAATGACTCCTGTCAAATTGTCTCAGCTCTCTCCCACTGGTCAAGTCATTCATTGGATATTCAGACACTGTGGAGCAGAGACAAGCCATGCCTGCTGTGTTCTGTCTGAATTCTTGTTCCAGAGAATTAGAAGCAAAAAATGGCTGTTCTTTTCTCTTTTCCAATGAGGTTGAACACGGGGTTGTTTTCCAACCTTGTTACCAGCAATTTGGTCACATTCATGTCATTTACCTTCATGAGTTCTTCCTAAGAATAAGACATGGGGGAATGGTTGCTGTCTTGGTGTGTTTTCATTTTTGAGGTTCTAATCTGGGAGGCAGAGGGACATGGGGAATAAGAAAGGATAACAGAATTTGATAAGTCATCTAAAAAGATGAAAAGCCAAGAGAACTCACATTAGCCACTAAGGGCTATTGAAATGAGCAGTGTGTCTACGGTTCTCCTTTGACTGATCCAATGGGATCAAAGAACATAGAAGAACAGGGAAGAATTTTAGCTGTCAGGTTACACAAACTCTGAACCCAAATAGTGGTTGCAGAGAATGCATTCTTTTTCCAGACTGCACTTCTCTCCGCCGCATCCTCCTCTCTCGCCCATCAAGTAAAAGAAGCAAAGTCTGTTGGGCTGGTAACCAGCAGGAATATTTGGTTCCCTCTTTTCTGCTCATGGCATCTGCATTCCCATAGTCAAGTGGCCCACATTTTGAGTCATTTCCCTTGTAAAATGTTGGTTAAAAAACCCTTCACAAATGGTTGAGATGTCAAGAAATATATTCCACAGAATTACACGGATTTTGATCTCTGGTCTTTTGTGGCATGGAAAATGAATTTCATTGATTTCTGCTGTCATCTTTATTTATTCGCTTCTTTTCCTGCTGAACTTGGGTTTAATCTGCTCTTCTGTCTGGTTATGTTCAAGGTGAAAGCTGAGATCATTGATGTAAGTCACTTTTCTCTTTCTTTCTTTCTTTCTTTCTTTCTTTCTTTCTTTCTTTCTTTCTTTCTTCTTTCTTTCTTTCTTTCAAGAGCAAAATATGTTTTATTATCACATTTGCAGTACATTAGAATGCGATGTGCACTCCAAGCAATCCATGAAAGAAATGGCAAAGACAAAAGAAATCTCACACTCTTCTATTGCCGAACAGTTAGGACACATTACACATGTTTTCCCAAGATAAACAATAGTCCTCAAGGAAGACTATAGCATCATTTGTCACAGAGTTCACCCTAAATTTGCCTGGTAATTTGGGCAACCATCTATATTTGCTAACTGCCTTATCCAAAGCAAAAATAAATTTCTCCTATGTTCATAAAGCAGTAGATTTGCAACTTGGAGCCAGGAACAACCTGACCTTATGCTACTACCTCTCCACAGAAATGGGGCAAAGGGTGCTGTCTTCCTTGATGTTTACATTTCAAAATGATGACTCCTAGGTCCTTAAGAAAGACGTTGTTAGGTTGTAAAGCTGGTCAGAAGCTTATTTAGTTTGTGAAAAGTTTTACATACATCTCAAAGGAGCAGAAAAGAATTCACAACTGCAGGTTTTCTAAAATAAATGCTTCAGGAAAAGAGGAGGAGAATTTCTTTCCCTTTTTGAGCCGGGGAGAATTAAATATTTTTAATTCGGATTTGTTCTTACAGGACTCTCCACTCAAAATGGCCTATAAATGTATTTTACTGAACAAAAGCTGTATTATGGCATAATCATAGGAGGCAAAGGTGCCTAGAGACAATTGTAGTTGTAGTTTAAATTCCATTTTTTTCTGTTAATAGATTACCAGTACATTAACAAGTTTCCAATATCTCTAGAAGTTTTTTTAGTGTATTTTCCAGAATACAGAGATAGGCTTTACAGTAATAGGTTTTAAAACTGAGAAAACTTTACAAACCAGCAAAGTCAATAGGTTTTATTTTTCTGGCCTGAGATAAATTAACACATCTAATTAGTGTCAAAACTTGAAACTACACTTGAGTCTTTTAATAATCAGTCCACTTTCCACTACACCTTTCTCCCTCTTATTTTACTCGTGTATGAGTACAGTTTCATATAAAGTAGGATATTTATGGTGATAAGCCCAAACCTTCTTAGGCATATTATACACAAAATAATAGTTTCTAGGTGTTCCAAAAGGAATTTCTCTTTCTGAAACTGTTTAGCCTACATTCCTGACTGCATGGGAAATAATTTTATTGGGAAAATAAATTAGAAATAATACATTGATCACAATTGTGAAATTGCTATCTGATGCCTTGAAAAGTTACCATGTTTGCCTGATTATTTAGGAGAATTTATAATACAGTACAAGGCAGCAGAAGTACACATTGCTTCAAGTAAAATATAACTTTCCTGTAGCTTGTGTACAAGTAAATACCAAGTTTTAAGTTTGAAGTTTTTGGCCATAATTATACTACAGTTTTCTTTCTGTAGTTGTTTATCTGATTTCTTTTGCATTGCCTAAATTTTGGTAATATACAAAAAGCTTCGGTTTGGGGTATTAGATAACACTGACAAACCTCTTGGGAACAGATGGAACCTTTCTTGCCACTTGTCTTTAGCTCCTGACCGTTGCTGTATTTTACATTTATGATATAATACATATAAAATTCTAATCCTGTATTACTCCCTTTTGTAATATCTCTCCACTGGATTAAACTTTCCCCACCCATCATCTTCTGAATGTGGCAACATTTCATTTATGTCAAAAATAATTTAATGATTTCACTACTAGTACGGCATGTAAGCACTCTTGATAATAAAGCCTTGAAACCTAAATGGCTATCACTTAAGGGCTTATCTTGCTCTGTAATTTTGATTGTCAGCAGAAAGAAAAAAAAATGATTTGTATTTCTTTATTTCACATGTTGATATTTTAAATTTAGTAAGATGACACTTCTCTTCTAATAACAGTATTAAATGCTCTAAATTACCTCTCTAAATACAGCTTCCTTGGAATCCCATGCATTTTAATGTGTTACGCTTTCATTTTCATTCAGTTCAAGTTTTCTATTTCTCCTCTTGATTACTTCTTTGCCCTATGGGTTATTACAAGTCTGTTATGTAATTTCCAAATATTTAGAGATTTTTCCATCTATCTTTCTGTTACTGATTTATTTTTTATTTTTTTTTCTGTTACTGATTTATAATTTAATTCCATTGCAGTTACAGAACATTCTTTGTATGATTTAAATGCTTTTAATTTATTAAGACTTGCATTATGGCACAAAATATGGCCTATCTTAGTACATGTTTCACGCGCACTTGAAAAGAATTTTTATTCTGTTTTTGCTGGGTGAGACATTCTGTGAATGTCAGGTCAACTTGATTAATAACTTTCACAAGTTTACCGCATCCTTATGGATTTTCTATTTATGCCACAAGTTATTGAGAGAGGACTGTTGGGATACCTACTATAATTGTGGATTCATCTATTCTTTCAAATCTGCTATTTTTATCAAATTTTGCCTCATGGATTTTAAGGTTCTGTGTATAAACATTTGGGAATGTTACATCCTCTTGATGAATTGTCCTTTATTAGTGAAAAAAGAACCTTTTATTCGTAGTAATATTTTTGCTCTGAAATCTACTTTGTCAACTATTAATTTAGTGACTCCAGCTTCCTTTTGACTTTCCTTTCTTTTAACCTATTTGTGTCTTTACATTTAGAGCAGATTTCTTATAAACAGCATAGTGTTGGATCTTGCTTTTCATATTTTAACTGACGATCTCTGGCTTTTAGTTAAAATATTTAGGTAATTTGCATTTAGAGGGATTAAAGTTGAGTTGAAATCTGCTGTCTTCCTAGTTGTTTTCTACGTGTCTCATCAGTTTATTATGTTTTCTTATTTGGGGCCTTCTTTGGTATTGAGTATATTTTTATTACAATGTATTTTATCATATTACATTTTATACTTTATCTTATATATACTACAGTGTATTTCCTTTAAATGGTTGATTGTCTTTAAAGTTTTTTCTTAGGGATGCCTGGGTGGCTCAGTAGGTTAAACTTCTGCTTTCAGCTCAGGTCATGATCACAAAGTCCTGGGATTGAGTCTGCGTGGGGCTCTGCTCAGTGGGGAGTCTGCTTCTCCCTTTCTCTTCCGCTCCCTCTGATTGTGCTCTTTCTCTGACAAATAAATAAAATCTTAAAAAAAAAAGTTTTATCTTAAATCACAAGAAAAATGTATAATTTCCATTCCCAGTGCTCTTCATCCTTTGAGGATACACATAGACCCATTTGGTATCTCCCCCAGCCCCCCACAAGGACATCCTGTTAAAATGTCTTGTACTAACAGCCTGCCAGTGATGAATTCTGTTTTTATATGTCTGCAAGAACCTTTATTTTGCTTTAGTTTTCAAAAGATCTCTTTGTTGGACACAGAGTTCAAATTTGTTAGGTTATTTTTTTCTTTCCATGTTTTAAAGATGTTCCACATTTCTCTTGCTTACATTGTTTCTCACGCCATCCTTAGCTTTATTCCTCTGTACATTATACACACACACACACACACACACACACACACACATATATATATATATATGTTTTTATTGCTCTGGATGTTTTTAAGATGTTCTTTACCACTGATTTGGAGCATTTTGATTATGATGTGCCTTGGTTTAGTTTTCTCCATGTTTCTTTTGCCTGGGGCTCACTGAACTTCGTGCATCAGTGGGTATATAATTTTCATCAAGCGTGAAAAAAATTCAACCGTTAGTTGTTTCTTCAAATATTTGTTTCTTTCCCCTCCCACACTCCCCTCCTCCAGGGACTCGAATCTATTAAGCCATTTGAAGTTGTCTTTTTGCGCACTGATGCTCTTCCCATTAACAATTTTTTCCTCTCTTTTCATGTTGGATAATTTCTGTTGATGAGCACCTTCATGTTCACTAACCCATTGCTTCTGCCATGTCTTGTATGTTGTGGATTCCATCTCCAATATTGTTGTTTTCATCTCTGGAAAACAAAAACAAAACAAAACACAAATATTCACGTTTTTGCCTAACATTCGAGCATGTGGAATGTAGTGATTTCTATTTAAATTTTCTGTCTACTAATTCCATCTATTCTATTTTCTTTTCCATTTCCAGATCAGTTTCAGGTAGCTGATTTTTCTCCTTATTATGGATCACATTTTCCTGCTTCTTAGGATGCCCTGTAAATTTTTTTTTTTTTTTTTCAGATATATTCATCGCAAATTTGGTCTTACTGGGTACTGGATATTTTTGTATCACTACAGATATTTTCGACCTCTGTTCACTTATGTAGATAAGAAACTTGCAAATGGTGTCACCCTTTTGGATCTTGCTTTTAAGCTTGGTTAGCCGAGAAAGATGAATTTTCAGTTCGGGGACAATTTTATACTATTCTTGAGGAAAGTCATTCTGGGTATTATCTCCCATGGCCTAGGGATTGTGAGGTTTCCTACTCTGGCTGGAGGGAGCATAATCCACTCCTACCCCTGTGTTATCTCCAGGATGGTTCACTGGAATCCTGAGTGGTCCACACACCACAGGTATTTTCCTGTCACATTTATACTGAGCGGTACTCACCTGAAGACTTGTGGGGACTCTCTCTCTGCCCAGTGCTCTCCTTTATGGTACTTGGCCTGTGAACTCCAGTTGCTTTGTTCTCCCTGGATTTACAGGTTCAATATCCTTAGTGTAACCACTGGGTCTGCCTAGGCTTCCAACTCCTGGGGCCACAGCCAGGAAATCCTATCCATCTAGTAATCACAGGTAATCATAGGACTCACCTCTTCTGTTTAGCATTTCTTAGAGATCATTGTCCTTTTTTTGCCAATGTCTGAGGACTGAATGCTGTGATTTTATATATTTTGCCATTAATTAACTTTTTTGGTTAGGCTTTTATCAAGTGGAAGAATAAATCCAATCCCTATTATTCCATTTGAGAAACAGAAATCCGCTGGAAAGTGGATGTGAGTAATCACTTGGTAGGTGCTGGTCACCCAGGATACGGACTGAATTGAATGCACCCCAAAACACATGATTTGTTTTGCTTTCTCTTCTCATCCTCTTAGTTGTACCATCTGGTTTGCTCATTGCCTTCCTCCATCTTGTTCCAGACATTTTGTAACATCAATCTTGCTCCTCTGAGCTAGAAAAAGACCTCTTTGGAGCATTCAAACTCCCCATAGATTCAGGAATTGGTGATGCTCCCCAGAGCTTATTAATTCAGCAGTTTAAATGAACCAATGATACATAAATGGAAACATCTATCATCTATCCATCTATTTATCCCCAAACATATGTGTCAGTTGGCCTACTTGTCAATGTAACACACAGAACATAACATATTTGGTATATTGTCTCTCTGATTGACAGGGCCAGCTAGTAGTGATATCTGTCAGCCACAATAGGTTTAATTGCTAGTCTTCTTCTGAGCATTTCTTCTGAGAACCGTTCTTGTGATCTAGATTTTCTTTTTCAAGAGTGTTGTGTCCTGCTGGGTAGCTAGATTAAGGAAAGTTATTTACAAGGCTGCTGTAAAGGTGCAGGTGAACGGGATGCTGCTATTTCATAGCATCCTTTTGTCAAGCACACTTGTAAAAGCCATTATGGTGCCTGTCACATACTGGGGGGAAGAGGCAATGTCAGAGAGATGATGAAGACGCTGTCTGGAGCAGGGCACCTCCAATAACCCAAAAACATCTGTCACCAATATTTCTCCTTCTCTTGGCACCTACAGCTTTCTTTCTCTTTGTGTGTATTTCCTGTACACGTTGTTGCACTTTTTTTCTCACCTCCTTAAAATATAGGCATTCTGCAATAGGATTAAGGCATGTCTAAGTGTGCTGCTAGATGATTTAAATCCTTGGCCTTACCATCTGATCCCACTTTCTAGCAAAGACAATCAAGCCACATAACTTCTCATATCACTTCTAAAGCCTCACCTTCATCTTTCCCTCTGGAATGCTCTCCTCCTTCACTGTTTTGATATTATGACCCTACAAACTCCCGGATTTCTTCCTAAATTCTGTACCTTACACTGCTTATTATTTGAAATACAAAGAAAACTAGCTGATACGGAATCACATCATAGCTGATTTTCAGTAGCCAAAGCAAAGCCTTTAATGTGATGATCAACCTCATTCAAAGAACTCTGCATTCATAGTCATCTTACATTTTAAGATAAGAAAAGTCACAGGATAAAGAAGGAAAAAAAAAAAGCAAAAAATACCCCAGGGAAATTTTTTTTCTTTAAAAATAAAAATATGTTTTATTTGGAAGCAGTCAAATTTTATGTATTTTTTATTCAATTTTATTTATTTAGCCTTAAATTCCAGGAAATTTTCTATTTTGAGCTCCCAAGTCACAGGAATTACTTGAAAACTGTCATGAAGTGGTTTTCCTGGGAGTGACATGCCGAAGGCAGAGAGTAGATCCAAATGTTCGACCTCAGTCTTTTTGCTTCACCCTTAAGTCTTGTACGTCTGTGGTATTTGTGTCAAAATACCTGGAGACTGCTGTGAGATGAAGAGAGAGAGTCTTCTCTCAGGTGCAAGCAGGAGTTATAGTATATGCTAGCATGAGAGTGATCCACATCTTCCCATGTCTGTCCTCCGTGCACCCAACTCTGCATCGGGAGATAGATCAGCTGTCTGTCAGCCTCTTCTTGCACTTGAACTTTTAATCCTAGTAGAGTCTGTCCTGGCGAATAGACTCCATTTCTCCTGGACAGGACTTGGGAGTCAGTCAGTCAGAAAACAATGGAAGGGAGAGGTTAGGAGATGGGGTGAAGAGTAAATCTAAAATCAGCTTAAATCCTGTCTTCAACACTTTCCAGCTGTGTAACAGGGAATGTCAACAAAAAGACTTGTCTCCTACCCACCACCACCATGTTGGCTTTTATGTGGAGGGAATTCATGATAGTTTACGGAAACAGCCACACATTTGTTCCCCTCCCTGTGAGTATGCCCCTTGCCATGTAACTTGGAATGCTCTTCTACTCTGACTTGGACATGACCATATGCTTGCTTTGGATAATGAGATATGAGCAAACGTGGTGCTGAGGCTAGAAAAACACCTCCATGTTGGACCTGTTTTCTTCTGCAGCTCTTGGGAGTGATTTGATGCTGTGGAAAAGAAAGGCACTTCACAAAAGAGCTGGTGACGGGGATTGCCATTGTTATAAACTTCCTAGTTCGCAAGAGGATAGCAATGTCTTAAATGCCATTTAGAGAGAGAGAGAAAGGACAGAACTCATATTAATATTTCTTCCCCAGGTTTGATAAATGCATTGTGCCGAAGTTAATCTTTCTTATGAAAATTCTTACAGTTGACTTTAAGTTCCCAGCTATGAGTTCTGACAGTGACTGACTTGCAACTTGATGTGGCAGAAGAAATTAAATCTCCATCTGTCTTAATTCCATTAACTTTGTGGTACTCTTCAGCAATACAGGCCCATAATTCCTTCTCTAAAACACTTGGGGCTGAATGTGTTTCTGAACTCAGAGTTATTCAAACTATACTAAATATCACGTACTACTTTAAATAGTCTTCAGAACCACCCCATAATCTAAAGTTCATATTTTTGTAACAAAATACATGAATATTCATATTCGGTATGAAATATAAAAATTATAAATCATATCAGTCAGTTGAGGTAAATATCTGTCACCAAATGCTTCTTGAATTTTGAATATGTGGATGAGGGATCATGAATCAGTATACAGCTTGGGGTTCTAAAAATAAAATTTTCCCTAGGATACTGCTCTAGAGCTGGAGAGAGTTTGTTTTCCAAAATTGGTAGGTGTGGGATCAGTGCTAGATAATCATGTACGTTCTGTTCACTCTTGAGACTCTTAAAAAAGTAAGGCATGTCAGATACTCAGAGTTAAACTATTGTACAGTCCTGAGCCTGACTGAGCTGCAGTTAGTCATTCTGGTGACATACAGCTCAGGCTACCTTAGTCACCGGAACCTTATGCTACTTAGGGAGTCAGAACCCTTCTGACTGAGACTGAAGATGTTGTGGGGAACTTAAACTTCCTATGACTGTTGACTCATATTTTATTTCTTTTACGGATTCTAGGTGTTGAGATCTAATCTCCAAATTCTTATTTCTCCCTGGATTTGTATGTGGAAGAGAGATTATAGTTTGAATTTCATTCTCTCAGTCTTGAATGTGTTTGGATGTTAGCTTGAAAATAATCTGGTTATAAAACATTAGTGTCTCTCTGGGAAGGTTCTCATGGGAGAAGTTTTGGGTTCAACTTTGGTTGTTTTTTTTTTTTTATATTTACCGTGTTATTCAACATTTTAGTGTTTGGATATCTTAATGTTTTCAATTAACCTCATTGCCAAACTTTTGTTATGCTGTGTTGGTATGGAGTTGACTACTGTTGAATGGTCTGCATAGTATTCTAACCTATTTCATAATCTCAGAACAAAATCGAAACTCTCCACCAGTGAAGTCAGGAAGATACCCTGTGGAACTGGGGACACACACGCTGATCGTTATAGAATTGTCACACCTCTTGGAGAAACCATTCTTAATGGTTAAGTCTGACATATTAAGAGAACAAAATCTAGGAAATGTTGGAGGGGAATACATTTTCCCAAAGGCTGTTATTTCCTCCGTGTGGAAGGAGATTAATCACGAACACTCTGGCCTGGCTCTGTCCCCTTTACTCACTTTACCCCAGGAAAGATGTAGAAATATATCAGACTGGTAAATTTGAAAAGAATAACCTAGGTAGTCTCAACCTTGTCATTCACTTCACCCTGTTGGGCATGATTTGTTTACAGAACACAGATGAACTGGACTTCCTCAATCCAACACTGCCATGACTTGGGTAAGCTTCTCCAGTTCTGGAGTTCAGTACCTCTATCTGTTTTTCTTTAGGCTACTTTTTATACTCAGGGTTAATGAGTTAAAAAAAAAAAAAGTGATGTATCAATTCTGTCTAGCTTATTCTTGACTTATTTCTAAATTAATTCAGAACCCACAACTAGATTGAGAAGAACAATGTTATCCATTGGGTGCCCTCACAAATTTCAAATTTCAATATTGTATAAGTTACTTAGTCTCTCTGTGCATATATCCTTGTCTCTGAAGTGAGGATTTGTGACAATGATTATGTTAGTTGATTATGTTAAGTGCTTATAACTTGTCTCGCATGTAGCAAAGACTCGGTATTTGCTATTATTATTATTATTATTATTATTATTGCCATTGAATTTGTGTCTAATATTGTGTGGAGCATTTAGCAAAGCCATAGAAATGACATTTCAATGCCTAAGATGAAGATGCATGCCCAGACCCCAGAAGTCTGTTGTCTGTCCAAGAAGACAAATTATGAAGAATGTATAAGACACCTGTAATCATGTGTTAGACTTGCATACTTAGGGCTATGAAATGTAAGCAGGACATTAGGATGGATGGGAAACACTCTCACAGCTCTTTGCTTCTACTTTGATTTTACAGAGTTTGCTTAAATCCGTATTATTGCTGATTTTCTACATACTTCTTCTACCAGACTAAAAACTGTTTAAGAGCAGAGATTGATAAATAATAATTCATTTCTGTATCTTCCACACCATCCAGGATGCGTGCGTGTGCGCACACACACACACACACCTTGAATAATAATTGTTTTAAAGGAAAAGGGGAAAGAATGAATGAGGGAAAGAAGAAAGGAAATAAGGAAAGATCTATTTGGGACTGGCCTGGATAAAAGGCTGAGCTAGGGATACACGCAGAGGCCAATTTTGTAAGGCGAAATGGGCACATGCCATGGAAGGAAGAATGGGGTTGTGGTGCAATGCTCATAGACTACCAAGGTTCTATATGTAAGATCAAGGTTCAATATAAAAAGAAACCTGGTTCTCAGAGGCTCAAGGCCTGGGTGGCTCCAAGTCTCCTCAGAGAAGGAAGCTGATACAACTGAGTGGCTCCAGAGCAGACTGAGAGATACAGGATAACTACTGATTTTGCAAAATGTTTATTTGGGTAAAAGAAGGAACTAATGAATAAATCATTTTAAATCTCTTTGAAGAAAACCACTAGCTAAACGGTAGGGATCTATTTTTAGATAAAAGTTGAGACTCCACAGTGTTATTGTCCATTGCTATCTAGTAATGTTTTATACTTGGCACAGGGACAATGCACACATTTTCTTTAAAGCAGTATCATTAGAGTTCCCATATACCTCTTAGAATATACAGGACTTCCTCTGAAAGGTGGCCTGCTGATTTTGACTAACGACCCATTTAATGAATATCACAAGGATACTACTAACCAAATCTTTTTTTTTTTTTTTTTTCCCTCTAGAAAAGAAACCTCTCTTTTGCAGCTAAATGCTTTCCCTTAGCTCATGACCAAGTGGCTTGGTGGATGGGCCAGCACAAAGCCAATGTAATGGCTCTTATGGGCAACTCCGCGGGGCCTCCCTGTCTCCATGGGCAATAACAGTGCTGGCATGCATCCAAAAATGGCATGTCAACAACAGTCTTTGTTTTAGGTTACTTTGCCATCAGTGGGTAATATTTCCTGGTGCATTAGAAAAGGATTACATCTTGATGCACAGGCTTCCTTCTCCTTTTGATAGCCTTCCCAATTTGTCATAAACTGTTGGTCATTAAATAAGCATATCTTTTAATCATGACTGGTCTGGGAACAGTTTACACTAGCAATCCTAAGAAAAACCCACCACTCTTTCCTCAGTTAGGTTCCTTTCAGCAGAACTGTATTATGTTGGGCTTTGTTGTATTTCCTGCTTTGGGCCAATAATGGAGCTTTAGTGGTCCTTGCTTGTTTTTGGGAAGGATGACATATTTCCTGCCGCTCTTTCTACAAGCAGACAGCTGTGGAAACATCATAATAATGAACCAAACATCTTGTGGACAGCCAAGGCAGCCCCTAAACATTCGCTGTCCTTTTGTTCCTTGCTCTGGGAAATTTCTGCTGACATAACCTGGGAAATCAAGTAACATTTCTCATTCAAAGTCTGTGCCCCGTGAATCAACCACAGCCTTTCCCCTTTCTCAGCCTATGTGGAAGGTAGCTCTTGGAATATTGTTCGCTTTGTTGATTATCTAGGCACACTAGCCATTTGGGGGTGCAATGATTTTATTACAACGAGAGAGTCTTGAGGACAGATGATGTACATAGATTAGGTAAATTTCAGACATAATTCTATGTCACTTAATTCAGTTGGATACAAGTAAAGCTATCGATTGTGTTTGTGAATTATTTTTCTATCTTAATTCTCAGGGGAAACAGCTGCATATTTAGGAAGCATAATCATATATTTAGTATTTTACTTTATTTTTTAGAATAAACTGGGGCTTATCTAAATAAGTTACATTTCTTTTTTTTTTCTTTATATTGTAAAATGAAATAAGGAAACCGGAAACCAAAGCAGGTGTAAGCGTTAATGAGTTATAAGATGAATGAACATGCTTATAACCCTCACTCAGGTCAAGAAATAAAATTTGCTGCCACCTCAGAAGCCATCCTAATCCCACACACACATGTCATTAAACCTACAAGTTTTCTCCTTATACCATAATTTTCTTTACAATTTATCTGCAGAGTAAAGCATACATACGTGACCTGGATATTTGTCTCACAATCTATTTTTGGCGATTGCCAATACAAGGCCCAGGTTAGCATGTTCTTCTACCCATGGTATTTGCTGCACAGTGGATCTGATGAGACAATCGTGATCCCATGCAGGTTCTATTCATCTGGTAGGACTGTAGGCGATGGTGCGTGTTTACAATGGAAGGCACTGGATGGATGGTTGTCTCGCTTTTGGGAGGTGAGCTGTCATTGATGCTTCATGACTAGTTCCTTTGATATGTTGAGGGATTACCTGTCCTGTCGTTCGTAATTTAACATTTATTAGATAAGAAACTTTTATAAAAGAAACTCCTCCCTCATCTACTCTTTGGTGACCTACTAGAACATTTTACACTGAAAAGGCTGGGCAAATGGTTCATGTTTTAATAACAACATGAAGTTATGGATTTAAACATACCTAATAGGTATTAAGCCACTGCAATCATTATCATTCTTGAAGCCCCAAATGTTCTTTGGACAATGTGAGCCTCTCTAAATTGATTCCTGAACCCTTTCATAGCTTTCTCAATATTAAGTCAGATACTTTTGTATGGTTCCTCTGTATTCTTTTAGTAGACCAATGTGTTTCAAGATTACAATATGATCAATAAAGATGTTCACTCTATTTGTTTGGTGGTTGTTTCTAAACTTCATAAATAGACAGAGCCAAGAAATAAATTCTCTTTTTCTCTAGTGTGTACACACACAAACACACATCACAAGTTCATACTGATATGCTAATACCTCAGATTCAAAATCAGGATGACCTGGTTTTGACCCAACAGCTTCTGTATTATGTCTGCAGCTCCATTCTTCTATTTTAGGAGGTCATACACTTTTAAAGTAAGAGATCAGATGGTAATGATTTCATTCTGCAGGTCCTACGGTCTCCATTGCAATTACTCAGTTCTGCCCTTGTGGCACAAAAGGAGCCATAAACAACATGTAAAGTGATGGGTATGGTTTGAGTAGAATAAGAAGTCATTTACACCAATAAAGGTAGAAGGCCCATGAGTCATAACTGTCGACCCCTACTCCACATTGGAAGTCCTGGCTTGTAAGGACATAGGTAAAATCCAGATTAGAATATTTCACCACTGTTCATGTACTTATTTCACACTCAACAGTCTTGGAATAATGTAATATTACTACCACCTGTACACTTGCTAAGAAGAGTTAAAAATAGGTTTTTCAAAGGTACTACTGATTCTCTCTCCCTTGTTTAGAGTTACAGTCTGTCTACATCGTCTGTGCCTATAACCCTTCATTCTGTTAACCCTTAATCTTATTCTGCAAGTATCTACACATTAAATTCTCTTCTCCAGTGTGTGTGTCTCTAGTCTTCTGGTTGTCTGAGGCTCATTTGTTGCTAAGGTCTTTAGGGAGGATCTACCAGGAGCAATATTTTGTGAGTTAATTCAGATTGATGATAATTTGTTATCTTCTGTTCACATATCTATGCTTCTGTTCACATTTTCTTCTCTTCAGTATCTGAAACATGTGACTCTGTTTTCTCCACTGTGGTCAAATAGCCTGTTGATGAACTATTTTCTTTCCCTTGGAAGGCTCGTGCTTTTTTTGCCTAAATGCTTATCTCAGTTTGGGTAAGATGCCCACACATCTGTGACAGTGAGCTCAAAAGATGTTTTGAGGGAATGTTTTGAGGGAATGTCTGAGGGAATGTTTTCAGGATTAACACCAGTTGGAAGAAGAGGGTAGAGAGGGAAGCTGGGCTGTGGTGGTCACAACCGGCAAGGAGTTCTGTGCCTGGAAGTTGTCTCAAGCTGGGGAAAGGAAACAAGAATTTTTAACCCCAGAGTTGTCCAAGGTATATGGGATGTCTCAGAGAGGGTCTGGGACCTTGGGTACGGTGGCTTTCCTCAGCCAAGTAACTTGCTGAAGAAGTAGCTAAGAATGAGATCTGTCAAACAACAAATCTCTAGCAGTTAGGAATATTTTTCAAAATAAAATAAAATCTTTAGGCTCAGTAATTTTTCTAAAACTTGTCTAGATATTGGTCATTCACTCTTTTGCTCTTTCACTTTGTTGTTTCAGTCTATTCTTATTTCAGTATTTTTTTTTCAGATTTTTATTTATTTATTTGACAGAGAGGGATCACAAGTAGGCAGAGAGGCAGGGAGAGAGAGGAAGGGAAGCAGGTCCCTGCTGAGCAGAGAGCCTGATGTGGGGCTCAATCCCAGGACCCCAGGATCATGACCTGAGCCAAAGGCAGAGGCTTAACCCACTGAGCCACCCAGGCACCCCCAGGATATTTTCTTAAGGTACAGTACTTAGTATTTATTTTACTCTCTTGCTTTGGTTTCTACCCTAAATGCGTTGGATCTTTCTTACTTTTCTTCATCTTTTTCACTAATGCATTATCTCTTTTCCTTAAGGCATTATCTGTTTTATTCAGCAGCTCTTGTGTGTTTTCTCAGTTTAGTTTTCATTTCAGAAAAAATTTGTATTTTATTTCTAATTCTTTACTGAATTATATAAATAAATCTATGAGTTTTTCTAAGGCTGAGTTATGTTTTGCTTTTTTAAAATTTGATTCTCTTGTTGTTTGAATTAGAAGTTAATAGTTTATTCTGTTCTGGACATATCTTTCTGGCACAATTTCATTGCCTTTAAGGATGTTATTCCTTATTATCTTTTTTTCCTGATTATAATTTTGTATAGAATTAACCTCATATCTTTTCTGTGTTCATTTCCATGTGAAATCAATTTTTCCCAGCTTCTAGAAAGAAGTATGGTTCAGGGAAGCTTTTTCCTACCTCTCTATTGTTTTCTCACCGAGTTAAAAAAATATAGTGGTTTGCTTACTGACCTTTCCTGGTTCATTTCCCTTTCACCACTATTATCTGGCCCTCCTATTACTTTACCCACATTGTCCCTATCCTTATAAATTTTTATTACACTCCCAGGAGCTTCTTCTTTATGAATAGGTCTACCTGTGATGGAGAGTTGGTGGGTCAGTTTTGAGAATTTACTGGGCACTTATGACTCCAGCCTTTTTAGTACTTACCATAACGCCCTTTCATTAATTCACTATGGTGTTGGGAAAAATCTCTCTAGCTTTCCGCTGTCAATCTAAAATTGGCCCATGACACTTCCTACTACACTATTTTGAATTTTCCTCTCTTCAAGCATTCACTTGATTCAAACACCCATGCCATGCAGGTCTTGTGACTGCTGGTAGTTTTTACTCATCCTAATTGGGGACTCTGGGACTTGTCATCTGGTCTTATTTTTAAATATCTTCCCTATAGTTTTGGTTTCACTGTCTAGGTATTCTACTTTTTTTCACTTTGGGATTTGAAAAGGTTGGAACACAATGCATCTGATACCTTGACCCCCACCCCCCCCGAATCACATTTTAATTGGTTTTCTAGAAGTTAAGGGTAAGTCACAAGCCAAATAAAATATGAATGTAGCAAAAGTGCAAGAAGTCCACGGCAGGAGATGCATTTTATATTTCATTAAAATACAAGTACCAGCCCTCTCGTTTTTACCACCAGTCCTTTTGTAAGTGTCTCATTTCCTGGGTCAAATTTATGCTCTTACAAAGCACGGAAGAATGGTGTCAGCCACGTATAAGTTGCTCTGCCATTGCACAAACATGGGTTCCCCTCTGGCTGTGTCATGGGCAGTTTCTCTGAACTCAGGTAAAGTTAGTTTAATTATCTGAGCCACATCTAAAATTCGAAGTAATGTTCACCTTAGGAATTCAATTTCCCCACGGTCTTTCTTATCATCTCTCCCTCCTGTCATCCCCACCCATCTGTCAACACATACACATATTCCAATTGATATTACTCTATAAATATCTTTGGGATTTTTCTCATTTTTCTCCACCCTCACCCCTGCTGTCACTGCCTCTCTAATGCCAGCTGCTGTGTCCTATTGCGTGGCCCAGTTAGACGCTCTCCTAAAATACTTGCCAGCCTCTCCTTTGGCCCCTCACACTCATTCCTTAAACTCAGCTAAATTCCTAAACTCAACTCATTCCTAAACTCAAACATAATTTTTTTCAAATTCTTCCTTAAATAACACTGGCTTTATGGACTTCTCTCTTTAAACTTTTTGGTCTTCTCATTGCTAGTAAAATTTGGGCAGAACTTGTTTTAAACTGAAAGGTCTAACCTTTGCCCACCTCTCAAGGGAATGTTGCATTGCTCTCTCCATTAACTGTCTTCCCATCTGTCACGCTGGTCTGCTTTCTGTTCCTCAGTATCACATTTTCCCTCTCCTACCAAAGATCTTTGCATGCTGGGTTTCTTCTCAAAAGGCTGTTCTCTCCCTATTTCACCAACTCAAGATTCGATAGCTCTTCATATCTCTGTGCAAGTACCAGTTCCTCAGGGAAGACTTCCCTGCTGTCCCACGTACAGATCTCATAGAGGACCAAGCAAGTCTCTTTCAGGATGTGGAGCAGTGATTTAGGAAAGTGCATAATTCATGCCTCTTTAATCCACCAGATCTTAAGCTCTATGAAGACAGGGAGTTGTTTTGTTTTGTTCTGTTTTTTCTCTTTATTATCATATCCTAGCACAATGTGTGTGCTCAGGTTTGAACATTCTGGTTAAATAAAGAATTGAATGAACAAATGCTTTTGAGATTGTTGTCAAGAGAAAAAGTTTTACTTGAGTTGTGAGTTGGCCTGAGCTACTTTATTGCAGGCAATAATTATGTTCTTTTAAGTAGATCTCAGTTGCCATCAAATTGCTGGGGGTGGGGAGGTTAGTTGCTTCCTTCTGACCTCACCAACAAGTTATGACAAAACCAAGTCTCAGATTACCGTTCGCCACAAATCCCAACTAATCACACAAACAAACAAGCAAAAACAATTCTGTAAATCTGATGGACCTTCGTGACCCTCTGTACTTCCTGGTGATGTAGAAAAAAGGAACTGCTGGAAAGAGACGAAACAACAGCATGTCTGACTGAAGATACTTAATCCCTATATGACATTTGGGGAGAATTTCCTTTAGTTTGTAACAGTTGGACTGCCCAGGATCCCAGAGCTCCCTGAACTGTCCAAGGTCAGAGTGATAGTCTTAAAGCAAACCTACCAGAGCCCTAAAACTTTTTCCAATCCTGGCTGATTTCTTTGTCCTGGATTATCACTCCTCTGAAGGTTCAGAATGCTAAGATAAAAGCATGCAATAAAGAATGAAACAGTTCCTGTGTATGTGTGGTTACTGCAGGAATAAAGCAAATAATTAGAAAGGAACTTCCCTCACTTAAAAAAATTCTAAGTCATTGTTCCTTGCCCTATAATGGTAGCTCCAAACAATTGAGATAATTATGATTTATAATGAACATTCCCGGAGCACCTGAAGGCTGAAGTTTCTTGTGCCCACAATGAATGAGTCATTATAGCTTGTTTGTCTACTACTGGGAGGAAAACAACAAGATCATATCTCTCTCACACACTAATGATAAGTTGACACACACTTAATCAAAAAAAAAAAAAAAAGGGCAGTAAAGTAATTCAAAGAGGTCAGTTTTCAAAGGAATCATTGACAAGGGTTCTCCTGTTACCAGAAGAACAAATTTCAGGAAAAGGATATAATAATCATTCATATTAGATTAGTGGTTCAAAATGGAGTGATTTTGCCTCCCTCAGGGACATTCGATAAATCTGGGGACATTTTTGGCTGTCACCACTGGGTGAGGTGCTCCTGGCCTCTAATACTTGGAAGCTAGAGTACCCTGCCTTGCACAATTCCAGGACGGCCAGGCACAACAAGGAATTCTCTGGGGGAGCTAATGTGCATTTTTGTCAAAGCCCATTTTTGGCTCTTATTCGGCTGAGGGAGAGGGCTCTCAGTGAGAAAAAGACTAATTTATGGACAGCATGGGGACCTATCTCTTTTGTTTCTTCACTCAACTTGGTTTCTGTAAGTGGAGGCTTACAACCCCAAATCATGTCTTGGAAAGTCAGTATCAGAAGGAAGACCATTCAGGTACAGGAAAGCCAGAGTGTGTGCATACTGGCACTCGATTTTGTCACTAATTTCAACTTGAATAAGGACAATGACAGTAGACATTATCTGCTGAGACCACAGCGGAATGAAGACATTTTGAAAACAATTTCCAAACACAGATTTGGGACCCATGATCTCCTAAGTATAAATGTCCTATTAGGAACAATGAATGGAGTATTTTCAATCAAGACTATTTCAGGAAATGAATATTATAATGATGAAGAATGTATGGGGGAAAGTTTCAGTCAGCTCTGATGGGGAGATATGGTCATCCTCAAGTCTTTTTCTGATTTCTGTTTCCACATCCCCTCAGGTCCAGATGCCAAGGGCAGCCCTCCCTAGCTGGTATGTAGCACGGGGCACAGAGAAGCCTGCGGAACAAGAAGGAAGAGAGAGGCTGATCTCTGTTTCCCTCATTCTTCTTCCTAATTACTGCCGAACAGCTACACACCTGCCAAAATAATTTGAAAGGAGCCTGGTGTTAGGGCAAGGTCTGAGTAAAGTACAAACCAGCAGTGGGGCCCCAGCATGCAGGACTGTCTCAGCAATCATGGAGATTTATGATATTAATACCCTCAATTTCTCATAAAAACAGCTGAAGGTGTGCTTCCTACATGTGAGTGGAACTTGGCTTTGGTCCCCAGCATCGGCTCCTATAATCAAAGCCACTAGGCATCCTCCCCTGGGCAGAGACGAGTATGAGTGCAATGGTCATGTGCAAGGGTGACAGCTATGTCCCAGGCCTTCCTTCTTCCCTGCCGCTTGAGCATACCAGAAGCTCTGTCACTTCTGGCTACGGTCATATTTAAAATGAAGATGTTAAGAGGAAGATGTTACGAGCTCTTCAAGGCACCAGAAAACATTTGGCTGAGAGTCTGGGTTTTGAGGACATTTGACTCAGAATGGGTATGTTGACAGATTGTATTCAGCCAAGAATAAAACCTCTCTGTGCCACAGAGTCACAGGACCCTTTGGTATACTCATTAATAACCGAAACTCAGTAATAAGTTCCATATTTCACAAGTGGAGTCTCATACCAGAGAGATTTCTCCATCAGCTTGTACATGCTCTGTGCTTATACATAATCTTGGTAATGGTTACAGGTACATTCTGACTTCGCCACGCTCTTTTAGGTACCAGATGTGCCTGTTACAGATAATATTCAGATGTTCCATGCCTTTCTAAAGCAGGGGATGGGGGGAGGGCTACGCTTTGATTCTTTTCAACCACAAAACACAGACTTTAAATGGGATTGGTGTATAACAAGACAGATTGTTCAAATGCATTATTAGAATCCATTCTTTCAGGTGAAGGAGATAGTTGGTAGAGGGGCTTCATTCTGTAAAAAGAAATATTACTTTCATGTTGAACAAGAGAAAAACAATTACGGTCTTAAATCAAGCAAAGAAAATCAGGCTTCAGAAAACTTGAGTTTTCTGCAAAGCAACATTTTACACTTGCCAAGAGACTCTTGTCAAAGAAAGAGAGAATTAACACAGATGTGTCACAATTATGTGACAGGAACTGTGAAATCCAAGCTGTAGATATTTTAAGGACCGCTCTGGGAAATTAAAAACCTAGGGCAGGAGTTTCATTTCTAGCAATATGGGGAGCAAATATCATTTAAAACAATACCAAGCAAAAAAAAAAAAAAAGTTTTAAAAGGAAGAATAAATCGTACTTAAAAAAATAAAAATGTGTATTTGAGCCTAATGCATTGGGTTTAAAGCACATTGAATACATTAATCAATAGTGACATAAAACAAGAAAAGGATAATCTAGGATTTTCAAAGTTCCTTCTATTAATCTGGAATAGGATAAAAATATCAGTTAGTATTGATAAATTGTATATACATATTAAATTTCAAGGGTAACTACTAAAAACCCAGAATGTATACCTTCTTAAAAAGAGGGCTTTTAAAAAAAATCAAGCATTCTAAATAAGTAGAAAAGGGTGCAAACAAAACATACAAAAAAAGAACAGAAAGCTTAAAATGAGGTAGAAATGCATCTACATAGGAAATTCTCACAAGAAACATAAATTAAAATTTTCTGTTCAAAGATAAAGATTGTAAAGCTGAATAGCATATCTTTTTAAATCTGGTATTTGCAACAGGCACCTATAAACCATAAGGACACAAAGAGGATTATAGCAAATTAATGAAAAAAAAAGCATGACCAAGCATGCACTGATCAGAAGAAAACATATGCAACTTAATTCTGTCAGAAAGATAAGTCTACAATAAAAAAAAAAAAAATCATTAAAGGTGAAGAGGGAGGGGGCTCACGGGTGTCTGAGTCCATGAAGCGTCTGCCTCCCAGCTCAGAGGGGAGACTGCTTCTCTCTCTCCCTCTGCCTCTGACCCTGTGTGTGCTCTGTCTCTCTCAAATACATAAATAAAATCTTAAAAAAAGAGAATTATTAAAAAAAAGATGAAGAGGGCTATTACATAAATTTTAGTTTTAACCCATCGAGAAAATAAAATAAATCTAACCCGGCAGTTTCCTAATAATGTGATTGCAAAATATATAAATAAAAAATAGCAAATATATAAGAAGAACTTGAAAATTTACCCTCACCATAATGGGGACATTTTACACTTATTTCTGGAGATATATAGACATGTATATCTACATATCTGTCTATCTATCTATCTATCTATATATAAAAACATATTTATAAAGCTTAATATCTACTAGAATATAAAGCAATTCTAATAAATTTCAAAGAATCAGTGTCCTATGATTTCTTCTCTAACCACCATCTTAATTAAGATAGAAACAAATAGTTAATAAACAGTAAAAAGGTAGCTTTTAAACCTTAAAAAATTAATCTTGAAAAATCCATAAAAAGTCAAAGATGAAACAATTTGGACACAATGAATGACATAGTTGATATTATCACCAAAAGTAGAAACAAGCATCTACAAATCCATACTGATATAAATTAATTATTGACACAAAAAAAGTAAGAGGGAAGAAGCAGCTGACTCCAGAAGAGCAGCACGTGGTTATGTCAGTGTCCCCCTGGGAGAAGGTGCCTAATCCCCCAACCCATACATGCGGGCTGCACAGAGTGGCCGCCTTCTGAAGGGCACAGTGTGGAGTGCGGCAAAAAGAGTACCTCCACGGTGGAGGAGAGTGACAAATGCCACTTTGAGCAGGTGATCAATGCAGACATCATTAATATTAAGAAATGCCCCCAGCACAAATCTCTGATAGGATGTAATGCAAATTGCACTTTCTTCTTTCAAAACCCCACAACCCTAGACTAATCATGAGAAAAACATGAGACAAGTTCAAATGGAAGAATGTTCTACAAAATACTGGTATTTTTCAGAATGGTCAAAGTCGTCGAAACAAAGAAAATCTAACAAATTGTCACAAAGACAGGGAGTCCAAAATTATTTAAAGATTAATTTTTAAAGTTTTAAAAACTCTATTTTTACTACTTATTAACTGTTTGTTTCTATCTTAATTAAGAATGTGGTTAGAGAAGAAACTCTAGATACAACTAAATATAATGTGATATCCTGGATGGGATCCTAGAACAGAAAAAATAATTGGTAAAAGCTAAGAAAATATGAATAAAGTATGGACTTTAGTTAGTATTACTGTATCAGTGTTGGTGCATCAGTTTTTACAAAAGTACCATGAAAACATTAGATGTCATAATAGGGGAAACTGGTGTGAGATATATGGAAACTCTGAATTCTCTGTACAATCCTTGCAACTTTCCTATAAATTGAAATCTAGTCTGAAATAAACATTTTTTTTTAAATCTGTATGTTTGGAAATAAAATAAAAATTGTATGAAAAGCTTACAAAATTACAAAATTCTTAGTGGAAATTAGATAGGACTTGGAATAGAATAATTTGAAAATAACCACATTTCAAAGTTTGTGCATTGAACTAAAGCAGTAATTAAAGTGTAAAGCCTCAAATGTTTATCCTAGAAAAGAAGACAGTTCAAAACAGAACTTACGAAGCTAGAAAAAAGCTAGAAAACCATAGTAATGGTTTTCTTATAAAGCTAGGAAAAGATAAGCATAACAAATCTCAGTAACTTAAAGAAGGAAATAATGAGGGTATGAACAGGAATTACTGAAATAGAAAGCAATGATATAAGAATGGATAAACACAGACGAAAGCTGACTCTGAAAAGACAGACTTGGCAAGGTTGCTCAGGATAAAAAGGAGAGGCTCATACAAACAGTATTAGAAATGAAACAAAGGCATAACCACAGATGCAGCAGAGATTTTTTTTTAAAGGTAAAGCATTATGAAAACTTCATGTGCACATATCTTGAAACCTACATGAAATTGATAGGTTCCCTAAAAAATACAAATTACACAAACTGATTCTAGAAGACCCTGAGACATAAACTAATTTTAGAGATGAAAGATTCCAATGTTTAAGGAACAGATAACTCTCTTCCCACACCAACTCTTCCAAAGAATAGAAAAGGGGGCTACTTACTCCCAGCGAAGTTTATGAGACTCATATAATCTGCATAACAAACAAAAGATAAGGACATCTTGACAGGGAAACCGGACAAGCACTCATTCAAAAGCAAAGATGCAAAACGCTGAGGAAGAAGTTTAAGCAAACAGAATCCTTTATTGCATAAAAGAAATACATGATGACTAAGTTGAGTATATTCCAAGAATACAAGATTGGTTTAATCTTAGAAAATCTATTAATGGGAGTCACCACATGAACAAATCAAACAAAAAAATTTATGTAATTGCTTCAATATATACAGAATATATATATACAGAAAGAGCATGAAATAATGTTCAACATCCATCCTTTGTCCTTAAAAATTCCTTAGTATCTTCCCACTATCACCAGTTTCATTCATCATTTTTCAGAAGTTCTGTCCAACTTAATGATCAAAATAAAAATAGAATTAACTGTTGGAAAAAAAGAAGTTTATTATTTTCAGATGTTTTATTCAATGTAAAAATCCCAGAACAATCTCCAGACACTTGACTTTAGATGTAGGAGAAAGTTAAACAAGTTTTCTGTATATGCCAGCCACAGTTAGGAAATACAAAGAGAGGATGTTATTTAGAGCACCAATTAAAGACAGCAAACATTAATAAAGATAACAAAAAGTAAAACCTTTATAAGAATTTATTGAATGACTTGAAATATCCAACAGAACTGGGATGTGGGCTATGTTTATGGTTAACAATATCTAATATTATAATCATGTCAGTTCTCCACAAGTTTAATTGATTTAGTGCTATTCCTACCAGTTATCCAACAGCATGTTCCATAGGACTTGACAAACTGATGCTAAAGTTTATAAGGCAAATGTATTATTGCCCGTGGGTGAATAACCACTGGTATGAAAAACTGGCTATTGATGTGGGAATGATTGACATGGTACTTGTTTCAAACTGAGTAAAAACCAGATTTCAAATGGGTTAAGAATTTCACTGTGAAAGACAACATTTTAAAATCTTTAGGACAAATGCAGGAAAAGCTCTATGACTTTGGAAGGAGAGAAGCTTCACCATCACCTAATTGCTGTTGACTCGTGAGTCTGGATCCTTAGCTACGACGTGACCTCCAGATCTGAGGGGTGCCTGCCTGCTTGGCATCTACGTAGACTTCTTTTTTTTTTTTTTAAATAAAGATTTTATTTATTTATTTGACAGAGAGAGATCACAAGCAGACAGAGAGTCAGGCAGAGAGAGAGATAGAGGGAAGCAGGCTCCCTGCTGAGCAGAGAGCCTGATACGGGACTCAATCCCAGGACCCTGAGATCACCACCCTAGCCGAAGGCAGTGGCCCAACCCTCTGAGCCACCCAGGCGCTCCCTATGTAGACTTCTTGAAGGCATCTCAACTGACCATAATCAGTCCACTGTCTTTGATCAGGCAACTGGAGAAGAAGGTGTATGCACACAAGAAGTTTACTGGGGGAAACTCTTGGATCAAAACCAACAGGGGAATGAAGGATCTGTGATTAGGCAGAAGGAAGGGTTGAACATGACACACACCAGTGGCCCCAGCTGGTCCCAGTAGAAGGTCTAGAGCTGGATGGCCCGTCAGAGCTTTCTTGCTTGAGATGAGGAGGCTGAGCAAGTAGACCGCAGTTACGGTGTTGACTTCCATCTCTCCCAGGGCTGTGCCTGGAATGAGGTCACTCCCTTCAGTTGAGGGCAATTCCTAGCAGTAAAGCTGAGAGCTGTGAGCCATAAACACTCCCAACTATGGTGGAAGGATGGTTGCCTCTGTCTTAGGCAGTGGAGCCCCTTTCTTTGCCTCCATTATTTCTTCTTCCTGTGACTTTGTTCCTTTTCCTGTGTTTCGGCCTTTGCAATGCCATCGTCATACCTCATTTCTTATGCCAGAGTCTCTTGATGATGGCTTCTTAATGGAAGAGTAGGTCCCCGTCAGTCGAGTTTTCTCTGACTACCTGGCAGGGTGTCAGACACATTTTCTCTGAGTAGTTCTTTGTTGGATGGCTTAGTAAACGAAAGACTAGCTTACATGAAAGGAATAGAAGAGACATCCAGTTCTTGAGAAAACTGATCTTTAACGCACCTTTTGGGGTGAGGAGCAAGGACCTCTCTCTTGTCTTCTCTTTGAATGTGCTTAAGCTTACCTGATCCTACCTTTGAAATGCCCTTGCCTGTCTGCTCCCTGCCAGCCCCTCTGCCTTTGTCCTACCTCAGACAAGGGACTCTCCTTAACTTGTCATCTTGCCCTCAGTGTCTCTTGCCTTTTGCCTGTCTTTCCTACGGCCACAAATCACCCTCTTGAAACTTGACCTGCATGTATCGCTCCCTCGCAAAAGTCTTTAGTGGTCAGTGTTTAAGGTTATTCTAAAATGATGGAGTTCAACAGTGAGGGGCTAGGGAGAGACTTAGCAGCAAGCTCCTCTCCAGAACTCACTTTGGCCATTTGTCTTGTGCTCGACACTAGCTCCTTTTACTTTTGACCACTGTGCTTTCATGACTTCTGACAGAGCCCTGGCTCCTGGGGTCAAGTCTATGTCTTCGGTTGAAAAACCGATGAGTGCTTCCCATTGCCTGGCACAGTACTCATTTCAGAACTTGGCATGTGATCAAGTCAGGGACCCAATGCCAACATTGTCATTTAAGCCTCCAGCAGACTGGCCTTTCCAACTGGGTGTTTGATAACAGGTCTCTGAGTTCATGGCAACAGAGTGAGTAAGACGTTACTCCCACGAGCCAAAGAATGGAGTCCGCCTGGAACTAACAGACATGGATCCTGGTGATGTTGCCTGGCCATTAAATTTAAGTGGTGCCTGAAGTCTCTCTATGGGCTTCTTCATTTATGCAAGTCAAAAATAAGATCTCTTTCTGCCTGAACCATTTGCACTGAGTATTCTGTTACTTACAATGTAAAGAGTCCTTAGAGATAAGATCATGATGCAGTGTTGCTGTTGTTTTTGTAAATGTAAAACATCATCTAAATGTTGCTATTACGCAATAAGTTCTAGGCTTCTATGGTATCAAGGAAAGTCATTATATTTAATTTACCTTGTTAATCATAATCTCTTACTACTTTTTTCCCATGCACGCAGGCTTTAGCCACACTCTTCTGTACTTTTCTCCCAAGTATATAATTCGATTCTGTCTGTATTTTCATATTATTGTTCATTTTCCCCTAAAACACCTTCCTTAGCTTATGGCAGACCAAAAGCTAGTGACTAAGGCCAAGGTCAAATACTCCCTGGTGTGTGATAGTCAGAATCAACTCCCTAAACTGCTGGAGCTGTGGTCATATCATTATAAATCCATAATGTGATACTTTTGGTGAGTTAAGGGATCCGTTTGCTACTCCTCCAGACAGGGAGCCTCTGGATGGTGAGACGTACCTCTGTTCATTTACATCACCATTACAGAATGCTCCCTGACATTCAATAAATGTTAAGTGAATGAATTCATGAATGACCTCCTTAAGTGGAAAATAACAAGATGAATGCAAAAGTTTCTGGCTGGCAAATGAGTCAGAGATCAGCAAGTAAATGAAAGAGTACGTCTTTGACCCCGAATTTATCTTCTACAGACTTTACAGGGGCCTTTTCTGTTTAACTGAACTTTCTTTTCAGTTTTACAAAGTCACGTGGCTCTGCTTGGTTTCTTTTCAGATCGAAGCAACTCTCCCCGATTTGACATCCTCAAAAAATACGAACTTCTCTCCACAATTTTACCAAGTGAAAAAAACGTTCACTTGGCCTTTGACTATTGCTGAAACAGGTACTCTGGGATTTTCAAGAGTGGTTTTCAGAGGAGATGGAGAGATGGACCCTCTTGTGCTTGCCAAGGCACCTGAGCATTTAGAGGTTTTCCTTCTGGTTTTGTGCAGGTTTTATTTTTTTCCCCCCGTGCTCATTCATCACCATGGATGCTATGCTTGGAGAGCAAGGGGTTTCGGTTGCAAAACTTGCTTCCTGTTAATTCTTCTACTCCCGAACATTTTGGAAACAGATGTAATGATTTCAATATAATAATAAAAGTAAAATAATTACATCCAGACAACTGAAGCCAAGTGAAAATGATTTTACAAAGTGAATTTCTATTTTCCTTTTTATAGAATGTGTATAGCAACCCTAGCCTCTCTGCTTGCATCCATTGGGTTAATGAAATAATATCGGAGAAATCATGTCCATGGTCACTTTATGTAAACACGTAGATCACTGTGTCCTCCCTCTGTGTATTTGAAGAACACTATTCTCTCTATTATTTAAAAGAATGTTACATGAATGAAAAACAAAAGTTTGTTCTACACTACAAATACTAGTAGCCTTAAATAGTTACACTTTATTCTATATGATCTAGAAGTGTATCTAGGAAATAGATTATAGAATTCTACTTGCTGGTTTAGTAGTTCTGTGAGAGAGTGGACTGGGGCTTAGTCATTTTTATTTTACAGACAGCATGAAGTTCACAGTAAGTAGTAAAAGAACATGGGTCAGATTGATGAATAAAGGAGATAAGAAATGGTGTTAAGGGGTGCCTGGGTGGCTCAGTGGGTTAAGCCTCTGCCTTTGGCCTAGGTCATGATCTCAGGGTCCTGGGATGGAGCCCCACATCGGGCTCTCTGCTCAGCAGGGACCTTGCTTCCCCATCTCTCTCTGCCTGCCTCTCTGCCTACTTGTGATCTCTCTCTCTCTCTCTCTCTCTGTCAAATAAATAAATAAAATATTTTTTTAAAAAAAGAAATGTTGTTAAGGAACATGAAATTTGGGAGGAAACCGAGCTTTAATAAATATGTCTATAAATACGTGTAGAAGCAGAAATGACAGATCAACACTGGTTAAAGTAAAACCCCAAGGGCGTGTTTTGCTCCCTCTGCAAATAGCTCCATGGGTATAGTGTCTGGACAGACTGATTTTAATGTCTTAAAGATATTAAAAGTAATAAACAACACCAAGCAAAAAGTAGCAGCAGCAACAACAAAAAGGGAGGTTTGCAGGTTCAGCCCGGTGCTTTGATATACATCTCACTCTCCTCTTCCTTCTAAGATCTCACCAAAATGGTTGTACAGAATACTCCAGTGGTTTCTCATCAAGCACATCTCCTTTACTAGCTGATTTTTTTTTTTTTTTAAGTCGTGTCTGTGTGTAACTGAATGAGAGCATAGTAATAACACCTAGGGCTCTCAGAAACTTCCATGTTTTGGCAAGCAAGTATGAAACATGGGGGTTGTCAAACTGGTGGAGACTACCTTTTGGGTAACTTAAAAACAATACATAAAAGGAGATGGGGAGCTATGAAGATATATCCTTGAAACTCCTTAATCTGGTGACTGTTCTTTGCAGACCACAAGACCCTTTCTTCCTCCCTACGATGGACTCAAGTGCCTCAGATGTACGTTCTAGACCTTAGTGGAGTGATCTAATTAGGTACTTCTTACAATGTCACTCTCAGTTCTGGGAAGAAAGAAATCAAATCTCATTCTTGAACTTCCTGGCAGGGATATTTTCACCTCTATCAGGGCCAAGGACTGAAACTGGAAAACAAACTTAGGTAAAAACTGAACCATCAAATTTAGCTCTAGAGTTCAGAAACTAGCCCAGAATAGAACTTGTCTATTTTTACTAAAAGAAATGTGCCTGGGAGCATACACCTGTTTGCATGCTAAAAACCTTGAATTTTACAAACACCAAATGAGATTTTTGGAAGAGGACCCATTTTTTTTTTCACCATTTTCCAAGTGCATGGGTCACTTACTATGTCAATTCGTTCTCCCAAACAACATTAAAGGATAAACACAAGGTCCAATCGGTTCCTCCTACTTAGATGATGAGTGGAAAATTATTTAGTTTGACTCTGAAAGTTCACCTTACACGGACACCTTTATATCTACTTGTACCAACATCTAGAAATTTGCTTTCGTTTTAAAAACTGCTCTGGCAGCCAAATAGGACTCCGTGACACAAGCAAGACTGCTTGTGTGAAGACAGACACCTGGTGGCCAAAGTCTGGAACTGCAGTCCAGGAAAGAATTTTTTGACGTCTCCCTGCACCCCTTCCCCTCCTGACTTCTGGGTAGAGAGGGCTGTTGACAGTGGACAAACTACAGCTGTAGGAAAGTGAGTCTCAAGTTCAAGTCAAGAGATTTCCAGAACAGTTACATCAACGCCATGAGAGCTCCAGGTCACAAGTTCTCTAAATTATTTAGAAAGCTGACCAACGTAGCATACGAACCATTTTTTAAAAAGCTACTAAAATCTCTTCACTAAGAAGCTGAACAGGAGTCTCGGTGTGCGAGAGTAAGATTTAATCTCCACCTAAAAACTTCTGGATTTCCTGTGTCAGAATAATGAGCTGTTGTGTTCTTTGGGAGAGAATGAAGAAGTGTCCTCTGACATCACAAAAACAAGCATTTTGAGCTTCTAACCATGGCCTTGGCCCTGAACCGACCTCTAACTGCTTTCTCCAAAGTGACCTCCGCCAAGACAAAAATATGTCACTGAAAGAAACGGGAAGCAAAATTCCCTTTCTTGTTGCTGCTGATCCCTAGTTTTGTTCTCTGCCATTTCTGTTGGGAGATAAGCTTCGGAAAGCCTATAGCAGGGGGAGTTCCCAAGCTTCCTTAGGGTACCCTTGGTATTGGACAGAGAATGGAATCAAGTCGTTATAAGCTCCACAGCGGTAAATGAGGAGGAAAGACGTGTCAGAAGGACACAGTGTGTCTCCCAGGCTCATCAGAGTGGCCATTTCCTGATTTCTCCTCAAGCTCCCTCATGAGCAGGCATACTCCGTTGAATGGGTTGACTTCCAGAATTAATTCCAGGCACCGCTCCACCTGAAGCGACAAGATCCTATGGTAGGGATGGCCTTTGCCTAACTTTTTTTTTTTTAATTTATTTATTTGACAGACAGAGATCACAAGCAGGCAGATGGGCAGGCAGAGAGAGGTGGGGAAGCAGGCTCCCTGCTGAGCAGAAAGCCCGATGTGGGGCTTGATCCCAGGACCCTGGGATCATGGCCTGAGCTGAAGGCAGAGGCTTTAAGCCACTGAGCCACCCAGGCGCCCCTTTGCCTAACTTTTATTGAACCTTTGCTGTGTGCCAGGCCCTGTCTCAAGTCATGTCCCACTCCCCTTTCCTTGCCAGGTCTCAGAGCTGGCCCTGAGGGACAACCGTGTCCCAGTCCTGGCAGATGGAGGGCAGGACGTCTGTGCTGGAGCCTCACCCGTGTACACCCTCCTCTTTGTACCTCACCCCTGTGCACACACATACCGGCCATAATGGGAAAATGGAGGCCTTCTCTGACGTTCAGGGTCTGACTGGTCAGTATTTTTATTTATGACCACAAGAACAACAGGAAGAGGTATACATTTTCCTTTGTTGCAAAAGGAAACATATTCATTTAGGTTGAATAAGGTGTATATGTAATGTCCCCCTTTGCCCACCCTCACTCACCGAGGTGAGAAGTTTGGGTGAGAATTAAGGGGATCCTGAATGGCTTTCCTGTAGCCATTGCAAGATGATCAAGTGGCAAGAGTCATTTAAATTTCAGGTACACAATCCTCTGTCTGAGATCCTTAAGAGTTAAACGTGCTTCAGGATCACAATTTTTCAGATGGCAGTAGAGCCCATACATTAAATACTGCATTCAATCAGGGATGGCAGTAGTACCCCATAATTAACTCATGAGTAGCTCCGGAATGGAATATATAGTGCTCCCATTAAGAGGGATAAAAAAAAGACTAAAAATAGCCTCGTATTGGTTCAGATCAGGCATGGTCACTAAATGAATCTTACCTACATGAAAAAATTTGCTTATAGGATTTTTTAAAATTTTTAAATAGTAATTCTAAATTGCTATTGTTGTGGTCCTGTATGTGATGAAAGAGCCAACTACATACATGGGATTGTGTCCAGAAGGTTCTTGTAATGCCCTCGAATCAAGAAGAGCAAATACAGCAGTAAGAAGAAAATCTGTTATCAAGTAACTCATTTCCTTTGTTTATCAGAAATCAATGTATTTCTCATAAACCCATGAAAATTTGGGGGGTAAACGTAGGAGGAGTTCCTGGGTGGCTCAGTCAGTTAAGAGCCAACTCTCCATCTCAGCTCAGGTCTTAATCTTGGGATTGTGAGTTTGAGCCCCACAAGGGGCTGCTCGTTGTGTGTGGAGCTTACTTAAGAAAAAAAAAAAAAAAGTGAACATAAGAGAAAATCTTCATGATCTGATGTTCAGATAAAGTGTTAAAAATAACACCAAGAGGGGCGCCTGGGTGGCTCAGTGGGTTAAGGCCTCTGCTTTCTGCTCAGGTCATGATCACGGGTCTTGGGATCGAGCCCCACATTGGGCTCTCTGCTCAGCTGGGAGCCTGCTTCCCCCTCTCTCTCTGCCTGCTTCTCTGCCTACTTGTGATCTCTCTCTGTCAAATAAATAAATAAAATCTTAAAAAAAAAATAACCACAAGAGAACCATTCATAAAAAGAAAATTGGTCTTTATCAAGAGTGAAACTTTGCCAAATCATTGTCAAGAGAATAAAAGAGAAAGTCCACTGACCAGGAGAAGATATTTTCAAATCACATCTCCAGCAGAAGGCTTACAACCAGAATATATAAAGAACTCTTTAAACTCAGCAATAGGGAATCAAACAACTCAGTTAGATATGGAGAAAAAAATTAAACAGACATTAAAATTAAAAATTTTTAAAAATTAATTAAAATTAAAATTATTAATTTATTATTTATTTAATTAAAATTAATTAAAAATAAAAAATAATTTAAATTAAAAAATTAATTTAAAAAATTTTAAAAAATAATTTAAAATTAAAAAGAAGATATTAAGATGGCAAAGAAACACCTAGAGAAAGGTGTTTAACACCAGAAGCCATTAGGGTAAGACAAATTTAAACCTCAATGAGTTTCTACTACCGATTTATTAGAATGTCTAAAAAAAAAGTACTGACAGTATCAAGTGTTGGCTAGGATGTGGAGTAACTTAAACTTATGTTTATTGCTGGTGGGACTGAGAAATGGTACAGCCACTGTGGAGAATGGTTTGGCAACTACTTATAAAGTTAAATATGGCCCTACCATGTGACCCAGCAAACCTACTCCTTGCTTTTTTCACTAGATGGTTGAGAACTTATGTTTGCATGAAAACTAGTGTACGAATGTTCATAGTCAGACTTACTGTAGAGCTTAAATGTCCTTCCAAGGGTGAAAGGATAAACTGCCTGTGGTATACCACTTGACATGTTGTTACACGTGTGAACTTGACTGAGTCTCAGACATTATGCTGAGTGAAAGAAGCCAGACTTAAGAGACAACAGTATAGCAATGGACACAGGACATGCAGGGATGGTGGAGGGAGGGTGTGAAAACCAAGGGACAGAATGATGGAAGATTTGGTGGAGGGGTGGTAATGGTACCATTCTGTATCCTTATTGCGGTGGTGGTAGTTTATAAGTGTATAGATTTACAAACCTATAAGTAGGTTAAAATTCATATGACTGAACACCACAGAAGGAAAGTCATTATTAGTATCCAATAATTTAAAAAAAGAGAGAGAACAAAACCCTAATCAAAGGCAGTACATTCACATTTGAATTTTGTGTTCCCAATTTGTGGTCAACCTGACTACAAATTAATTAATGATACCCTCCTTCAGCCACCACTGCCTATACGACCAGGGGGCACAACCATTACAGAGATGAGTCAGGCAGAGGCCCCGACCCTCAGGGCTTACCACCTGGGCAAAGAAATGAGACAGAAAGGAGAAAAGAGATGTCAGTGACTTACGCCAACAAATTCAAGGTCATGATCACCCAGGAACTGTAAGCATAAAGAATGCCCTCTTAATTTGACCAAGAAGGAATAATTGTTGTGTTGACTGTTTCATTTTTTTTTTTACCAAGTATATTTTTTTTGGTAATTTTGAAGACTCCTTAACCAAAAAGTTATTAAGTGAAGAGATATCCCATTTGTTGCTAGGAATGGTGTCTGCTAGATAGCAGGCTTATTGAAACATGGACTGTATCTAATTCCACAGGTGTAGTCTAATAACTAGAAGTCCCATCAATCATGAAGTATTTATTAAATAAAAGAATGAAAGATGATATCAGCATGACGCTTTAATCACTGTAAACCTTTATGATATTGTTCTTTATTTAGCGAGCATATTCATCAGCATAGCTTTGCTCATGGCCTTTTGGAGATGAAGCATGTATTTTCACTAATGGGTGCACAGCCCATCCTCATGCCATTGGGAGGTATTTCTAAGGGGAAAGTCCCTAAAAGTGAGTCAGAATGATTAGTCATGTCCTATGGCATTGGTCTTTGAAACCAAAGACCATTGCATACCCTCTAAATACCTAAAGGAAATAAATACCAGCAGTGTGAATGTAGATCCTTTTAGAAGACCACTAATCCCGCTATGATAAGTGACTGGGCACTCAGTCAAGAGGCGTGTTTGTGCTGCCATGGCAACAGACAATGTTGGTGTATTCCAGGGTTCTAAATCCAGAGTCCTAATCTAGATATAAATACACTGAATGTTATGAGTCCATTTTCCTAAACTAAGCCCTACCTCAGTGTCTTCATCTGTGAGTTAAAGGTCACTTGCTAGAGCCTGCTGTACGTTCGTGACAAGTGAGGTCCTTGCTTATAGGAAGTCGTGTTTTTCTTCACATCTGGGCAGAAGCGAAGTTCAAAGTCAGAGTTCTACCAGGGTTCAGCTTCTGTGATCAGTCAGACCATTCCTGTTCAGAAGAGAGCTTGCTAAAGTAAGTGCTAAGTATTTTAGGCAAAGAATCCCAGCTGTGCAAATACTGTTAACATTTGTACAGTTGTTTTATATGTGGATTTATTTTTACGTGTGCTTATTTCAGCGCAAGTCTTTGGAGAGGAGTTTCTCTGCCCCCACCCCCACCCTCCTTCCTTGTAGCTTACTCTTGCTGCCTCTCATGGGTCTTCTGAGAAACGACAGCCTCTCTAATTCTTACGGGTCACAAGTGTTCTGCATCACAGCACACCCTTGACTAATTAGCATTAATAAGTGATGCCTGGAGAAGGAACCCTAGAGAAAAAGCAGTAGGCTTGTGTTTGCCAAATTGGAGTTGACCCAACTGGCAAAATGTTCCAGTGTACTTTCATATTCTCCCGCCTCACGTGTGTTCCTACTGCCTAAACATACATGTCTGACATGAGGTCTTGGAAACCCCATGAGGTACATGGCCCTGTATACCTTTTGCTCCAGGAGATATGCAGACTTTGTTTATTTAATAAATTCTTTCTCCACTGTCTACTGTGTGGGGGCACCGTGGGGAATAAGACATCATCTCGGCCTCCTACGTTCTTAAGATGTTTTAGCAGAGATGTAGGAAATTTTCATCTAACTATTCATTAGTTACTGAGCACCTCCTGTCTCTAGGGCCTGGGGCTAGGTACAGAGAGCAGAACCAACAGGATTTCAACAAGTAGAAGACCAAAGCAGGACCGAGTATGTAGGCCAAGGAGCAGAAAGAAAAGCTCAGAAGCAGAAAAGCCAATGGCCAATGAGAAAGTCCTGAGGAGTGAAGCAGAAGCAAAAAGGGTATTGATTCAAATCCTCTTCTATACACTCTGATGTGTTGCCTCAGCCACAAAAATGAACAGGTACACTCTGCAAGGTCTGTGCAGGTATTGAAGGCACCGTATGGAACTCATCTGGTATGCAGCAGGCAGGTAGCAGCAATTGGAGCCTCAAATAAAGGGCTTTGAGTGCCTAGCTCTGGAGGATGAGCATTAGTCTGTAAATAGTCATCGGGAGCCACAGATGGTCAGGGAGCAAAAGACTGACATGATCTGGAATTGTTTTCAGAACAATGAAGAGCAGAGTAGGAGCAGGGGAGAAAAGTCAAAGAGCCTCAGGTTGCTGCAGCTGTTCTGCCAAGTGAACAGAAACCAAGAGGGGCACTTGGGTGCTGTCAGTGTGTTTTCATTACACTTGAAATACATTCAGCGTTCTATCAAGAAGCCCTCAGGTAAGACATAAATCAGTGCGACATTCCACCCTGTGGCAATTCTAAGTTTTTAAAAAATATTTAGGCAAGAGCGATGTGTTTGGTGACACAACATGAATGTGATGCGGCCTCCTCCATCCCGACCCACACATCTGCATCAACAGAGAGTAAGTGCCCGCTGTCACCTGCAGGTACCTGCCTGCCAGAGACCATGCCATTTCCCCAACAGACACAGGACAAAGTGCTCCACATCACTCGCACCGGGGAAATCCAAATCAAAGCCACAATGAGATACTACCTCACACCAGTCAGAATGGCTAAAATGAACAAGTCAGGAAGCAACAGATGTTGGCGAGGATGCGGAGAAAGGGGAACCCTCCTACACTGTTGGTGGGAATGCAAGCTGGTGCAGTCACTCTAGAAAACAGCATGGAAGTTCTTCAAAAAGTTGGAAATAGAGCTACCCTATGACCCAGCAATCCAACTACTGGGCATTTACCCTAAAGATACAAATGTAGTGATCCGAAGGGGCACGTGCCCCCGAATGTTTATAGCAGCAATGTCTACAACAACCAAACTATGAAAAGAACCTAGATGTCCACCAGCAGATGAATGGATAAAGAAGATGTGGTATACACACACACACACACACACACACACACACACACACACACACATACACACAGGAATACTATGCGGCCACCAAAATCCCTGAAATCTTGCCATTTACAACAACGTGGGTGGGACTAGAGGGTATTATGCTGAGTGAAATATGTCAATCAGAGAAAGACAATTATCATATGATCTCTCTGATATGAGGAATGTGAGAGGCAGGGTGGGGGGTGTAGGGGGAGGGGAAGGAAAAACTGAAACAAGATGGGATCAGAAGGGAGACAAACCATAAGAGACGCTTAATCTCACAAAACAAACTGAGGGTTACCAGGGGGAGAAGGATATGGAGAGGGTGTTTGGGTTATTGCCAACAGTAGTTGTCCGTGGCTGAAAACGTGGTTTTAATGGAGAAATTACAAACTGGTGGCCAAGAACGAATGGGACATGTGGCGATTTCCCTTTGGCCAGACCTTCTTTCCCTTCGACACTCTCCCTGTTTGTTCTCTTAGGACCCACCTGCTTCATCTCTGTAGGTTGCCAACCTGAGTGGTGTTCATTCTGGCACTTTCCTACACGGGCAGGATTTACTTTTTATTATTGGAATAAAACAAAAGTGATCATAATTGGCAGTGTGCACACGACAATTGGAAAACACAATTTCTTGAAAAAAACGTTTTTTATATTATTTTTAGCAGAGACGTAGCTCCTCCCACCACCTGTAGGGGGAGTATGAGAAACAACAGTGCATTTTTCCAGGCCCCCTTAGGCTCACCTTCAGGTGACCAGTCCCGCCTCTGCCCTTGTCCCCAAAGGCCCTGAACGTTTAGGTCTTAGCACATATGTGAGAGCCAGGATAAAAGATTCACATATCCACGTTGGTCAGGAATTATTTTAAAGTGGGAAAGTGATGTAATTCTTATTCAATAAATGTAATCTGAGGATATGTAGAATCTTTCAAAACACGAATTCAAAACCAAGCAGATTTTGGTAGCGGCATAGCGAGTATTATTTACTTAATCCAAGTTCCTCATTTTACAAATGGGGAAAGGGATTGCTGAAGAGATAAAGGAACCAAGCAAGACTTGGTTAATGAAATACTGGATAGAAACCAGGAGGTGCTTACCCCGCCCCCGGAGGGCCAGTCCCCATCTACCTGTGGGGCGGGGTAACTTCTGCTGCTGCCGCACCTGTTCTGTCCCTCATTCATTGGCTGTAGGGTGGACTCTGAAGCTGATGGAGACAGCAGTGACCGCCTGGCCCAATGCCCGCATTTTATGACTGAGGATCTGAGGGTCCATGCAATTTGATGACTTGCCACTCGGCTTTTAGAACTAAAACTTCAGCCTCTTGGCTCTATGTTCTTTCAGCACAGTGTGCTTTCTTCCAGTATGAACTGAAACCTAAATAAATGAAATAACTAGAGTTCTGTGATATTAAAGAAATTTTATTGATTAAATCAGGAAAAGACAGCATTGAAAATACTTGAAATTGGTGAATTGTATTGTATATAATTATACCTCATAAAGGTGACTTAAATATAGTTATTTTTGATACCATTTTAATGAAATGATTTATATTTCCTTCTTTCTATCTATCATCTATCTTTGTAACATCTGTCCACCTGTACCTTTTCTCTATGTCAAGAGATACTTGAATACCTGAAATGCTATTCAAACATTGTTAATGATAGTAGTTTTGGGGTGGCAAGATGTTTCATCTTTGTACTTTTCAACATTTCTTGAGCTTTTATAATTAGCATTTATTATTTTTACAGAGCATCATTGGCATTATTTTCCCAAACAAAGACCAAAATTGACTAAATAGCACAAGGCACAAAGGCACAAAACCACATCTGAAATGCTGGTGAGAGCTTATCTCTTGATATTGTCCTCAAAATTAAATAAAAGCTGAAACAAAACATCAAATCTATAAAAATCCTTTGGATTTTCTGTGACTTTATGTAAAATCCTTCACAGGAGAGTTTGGTGAGGTTTTTAAAGGCTTATTTATTAATGAGGGCCATACAGAAATATTTATTCTTAATACTTAATCAGATGGATGCTTGTTCTAAAAGACTAAGATTCAGGTAAATAAAGGATGGGGAAAGCGTACAAATGCATCTGTCTTTTTTGAGTACAAAAGAAAATGTGTCCTTCGGAAGGTTGTTTAGGGCACTGACAATGTTACAAGTTACCAGAGCAAACTTATAGCCACAGGAAGGGTGGGTACTGGGCCCAAAGCAGAGTTTTGTCTTTAACTGGACACATTGTTCAAAGTTTGGGATGGAAATGTGACACAATTAAGGGACATTTCAGAAAGCACTTTCAGGGGCCCTTGGACGGCTCAGTCAGTAAAACCTCTGACTCTTGATTTGGGCTTAGGACATAATCTCAGGGTCATGAGATCACTGAGAGCCTGCTTGAGATTCTCTCTCTCTCTCTCTCCCTCTGCCCCTCAATCCCACTTTCACACACACACTATCTCCAAAATAATAATAATAATAATAATAAATAAAATACACAGACTGATGTTGTAGAACAGACTTAAATATGAATATGCTAAAGAAGCTTTTTTTAAAGTTTACATATTTACTTGTTTATGTTCAATTAGCCAACATAAAGAAGCTTTCACCAAGTCAAGACCTGAAGGAAGAGGAGCCAGCATGAGGTGGTGTGTGGGACACACGTTCCCATCTTTCAGCGGCTGACAAATCCGGGGAAGGAGAGAATGACCCAGGGAAACGGAAGTGGCCATTACAGGACAAATCTGACGGAGTATGAAAGCGGTTTCAGTAAGAAAAAGATCCAAGAAGGATAAAATGCTTGAGGGAAGCATCATGGAGGAAATCAGATGTCGTTTGTACCTTGAAACAGAATAGAATTGAGATGCATAGATTTGTATAATTGCAAGAAACAGGAAGAGCCTTAGGCAAACATTACGGAAAATCATGGAAAAATAAATCTTGTGTATTTTTTTTTCCAGATTTATTTGGACATAACTGACAAAAATCATATATATTTAAGGAATACAACTTCATTTAAGATAATACACTTTAGAGGCACCTGAGTTGCTCAGTTGGTTACGTATCTGCCTTCAGGTACCTGCCATGACCCAGGTCATGTTCCCTGGGTCCTGGGATCGAGCCCCACGTCAGGCTCTCTGCTCAGTGGGAAGTCTGCTTCTCCTTCTACGTCCTGCTCATGCTTTCTCTCTCCCTATCTCTCTCAAATAAGTAAATATTTTTTAAATTCAATTAGGCAAGGTTAAGTACATCATTAGTTTTTGTTATAATGCTCAAAGATTCATTAGTTGAGTGTATCACCCAGTGCTCATCATATCATGTGCCCTCTTTAATGATCGTAAAGACTTAACCCACCCCACTGCCACCTGCCTTTCCACAACCCTCAGTTTGTTTCCCAGAGTCAAAAATGTCATATGTGTTGTCTCCCTTTCTGATTTCTTCCCATTCAGTTTCCCCCCCACCCCTATACCCTCCACACTATTCCTTATGCTCCACATGTAAGTGAAACAATATGATAATTGTCTTTCTCCACTTGACTTATTTCACAGAGCAAAATCCCCTCCAGTTCCATCCGTGTCAATGTTAATCGTAGGTATTGATACTTTCTGAAACTGGGTATTGTATAGATTGTATATATGAGCCACATCTATAAATTTGGTCGATGCTATTTTAAGGGAAGTATACTAATGTAATGGCCAGTGTTAGAATACCAGCTTCCCCAAAGATCCCCACAGACTAATTCCAGAACCTGCTGATATGTTACCTGTCATAGCAAAAGGGACTTTACGGACCTGATTCACACTAGGGACCCAGAGACAGGTGGATCCCTCAATTATCCTAGTGAATCCAACATAATCGTAAGAGTCCTTACAGATGTGGAGGGTTTGAAGTCCAGCACACATCCCACTCCTTAATGTAATGGTTGTGTAGCTTCTAGCCTATAAAGGTGTCTCCTAGCAATTCTTCTCTTTTGTGTATGCACAGGCCTTTGAATTCTGAGCCAGATTCGTGATTGGCTTTGACCAACAGAATGTTACAGAAATAATATTTGGGGACCTCTGGATCCAAATCTTAACTGTCAGTGTCAATTTCCTGCCTTGTAGAAACTAGCTTCTATGCTGTGAGAAAGCACCATAGTCCTTGGAGAGACCCACGTGGAGAATAATTGAGGCCTTTGACCCATAAGCCCAGCTAAACTTCTATGAAACAGAACCAATAGTCCAGCTCTATGGGTGACCTCTCAGCGGTCCTAGCAGGATGACATATTATGCAATAAAAGGTACTTGAGACAAGATTATTTTTAAAAGCTTCCTTTGTTTGGTTTTTTAAAATCTAATATTTTTTTCCCACAAGCCCGCATTCACTAAATTTATAAGTAAATTTGGAAATATTTTGATGCAAGGACCTTGTCATGCATCGATTAGTATTCCCAGAGTTCACTCATGCTTGGCACCTGAAAGTTACTAAAACTATGAAAAGACTGATTGAATGAGTATTTAACCTGCAATCAGAAGGAAAAAAAAATAAATAGGGTGCTAGAAAATAATTAAAATAAATGAAGTCCTCAGTTAAACTTGGAACCAGAATTGTCATTTTGAGGATTTTGTCCAAACCAAACCTGAAGTATTGCCATTTAAACCAAACAATGAATACCACATAATCTCAATCCTAGCATTGTGTTTGCGGTATGTCCCCATTCCCAAGGCAACTCGGTTCTCAGGTCATGTTGTCTATTCACGAATGTTCCCATTAGTAGCTCTAACTACACTCAGCACAGCATGTCACAGGGAGATGCTCAAAGGGTTGTGCTGCCCTGGTTGGTTTTTTTTCACCAGGAAAACAAAACAAAACAAAACAAAACAAAAAAAACCAAAAAACTTGTCTTAAGACATTTTTTGGAAATAAAATGCTCTGATTCTTTAGAATTAGTGTCCATCCATAGGTTTCAAACAAGAATCTCAGAAGTTTGTAATTATTGTACATTATTTCCTCAATATAAAATCTGAACTCATAAGGAAAAAAAAAAAAGAGGTCTACCACTGGGGTTGGCATGCCAGTGAAGCCCATTGTGAACCCCCGAGTATAATATAAACCTTCCCCGAACACATAAAATTTTTGGCTTCCAAGAAGAGTCTCAAAAAAAGAGACTGCATTTGTTTCCAACACATTAATGCTACACAAAATTTTGTGTCCCAGATCAGTTTTAAAATACTGATTCCAAAGAAAGTTGACAGGGTTCACATTTTTTTTTAAATTATAGAGCAATTTTTCCTCTTTGTAGAGTTGACACAAGTATTATAGTGCTGTCTTATTAGTAGTGAATAATTCCAGTGCATAAATATTTGGCTTTATAAAAAATCTTCCAATCAGATCTAACCTGCCCATTTGAACTGAGCTGTCAAACTACTCAGAGGTAGAGAGCAACATTTCTCCAACACCTGACAAAAGTATCAGTTTTGTTGCTCAGACTCTAAGAATAAACGTGACTGGGGCGAGGCTCGTGACTCTGGCTAATTCTCCCAGCGAAAGGACAGCAGCCTGGTCTCTAGAGTCAGAGCCCTTGGCGAGAATCCGAGCTCCACCCTTGCAAAGTGTCTGAAGGACACACACTGACATAGAACCAGAGATTAGCCCGCATTCGCTGTAAGGTGTCCACAAGGAGCAATGCAGAAAATCCCAAGGAACAAAGAAAACCAAGGTTGGCTATGGTTTTCTCTGTTCCCCTGGTTCACAGAGTCCCTTGGAGTGATCCTCAAAAATCTACCTGGAAGCAGGTTTCAGTCAATAGGGAAAAACAAAGAATCCAATGATGAAATTCACCTAAGAACCTAGTACCACAGGCATTTTGTATGACAGAATGAATATAAGACATTTAGCTCTTTGAAAGGTGAGGGTATCTTTTAGCCATTTCTGTGTCCTCTGACCCCTCCCAGCTACAAGAGTGCTCAGCCCTCAGAATCAGTGATAAAACAAGGGTTGTAAGCAGAAGGAAGTCTCATGCTCTAGATTCCCAAGGATACGATGGTAAAAGACACTTCAAATACAGAGACAAATACGAAAACCAGTACCCGTGGCATGAAAATAATGAGCAGATATGTAGGACGAGGAACTCTCAGAAGGCAATGGGTGATGAAAATGATAGGAACTGTAGACTCAGATAAACTCTTCAGTGTTTCCTTGATTGTTACAATATATTTTATCTCCCATATTCAGTGTCCCCTTTGTGGAGTAAAAGAGTTAAAACTTCTTTGCTGTGAAAGGATGTCCAAAAAAACCCCCAAGGATTCTAAGGAAGGGACTTTTCATTTGATTTCCCCAGAAATGGACCCTAAGATAAGAATTTGCACATAAGGTGTTTATTTGGAAGGTGATCCCAGGAACTGTGGCCTGGGAATAGAGAAGTGAGACAGGGAAGTGAATTAAGTCCAGAAAATGTGTGTTATCAGGAAAATTACCTCCGTGAGCAGTTTGAGATAAATGTCCCTGGGAATCTCAGAAACAGTAAGCAACAGTAGTTTTCAAACATTTTAACCACAGGACAGCATTACTGACATAGTAATTATTGAGGACCCCGAGGGACTATTCCTTACATGGGTTTTATCTGAAAGTATTTATTATATTAGCAATAAAAACTGAGAAAAAACTTAGATACTTATTTGTTAATTTAAAAAAAAAAGAGTAAACCCGTTACATGTTAATTAAATGGCAAATATTTTATCAAAAGCCATTATATTTTTCAATGCAAAAACATGATGTAGGATGGATGAGATTATATTACATAATTTTTACAAATCTCTTCAATATCTGGTTTAATAGAGAACAAGCGGATTCTCATATGTGCTTCTACATTCCATCTGTATGTTTTTGGAGTACTTCTGCCTCCTTAAGAAGATATGTCATTGGAAAGACTATTTTAAGTATGTCTATAATTATCTATATTCTCAGATAATTACATGCATTCTTTTTTGACATTACATGAAATCTTGATAATTGATCATTTCTTTAAAGTTGGTTTCAATGAGAAATTTGAAATCACATCTGTGAACTTTCTGTACTCTCTTTAATTGAAATCTATTTTTTAATCCTGCACTTTGAACAAATCCTTTACTCATACTTGATTTTGATCATGTTTGGGTCATATGAAAATTAGTGATTCACTGAGTTAGTCATTCTCAACGCTAACATATTTCATTATACAACTTCAAAAATTCGCACACTCTCTAATCTCCATTTGTATCATCAGAAAAGCAGTTAAGCATTGGGAAGTCATCAAGCTCACAGCGGTGGATATAAGCCTTCAAAAATTTGAATTTTCTCCTGAAACCTCAGATTTTATTATTGCCAACAAATACTGTCAGTGCTTTCTTTGAAGTCACAGCTTATTTCATTCATTTTCAGAAAATGTCTGCCAAGTACCTAAGTCTGAAAAGAGTAGTTCCTTCTTTCAATGCAATCCTTCTTGTTGAAGTAACTGCCATACTTCAGGACCAAGCACAATTGCTGTTTATGTAGTTTTCATTTTTTTATATAGATATTAAAAGGACTTACTTTTGAGGGTCAGTATTTAATAAAATGTAGTTATTTTTATTATTTTTTCCTGCTTCATCCAGGACATTTAATTTATTTTTTAAAGGTCTATGTATTTATTGAGAGAGAGAGAGAGAGCGAGCGAGCATGAGTTTGGGGAGGGACAAGGAGAAAATCTCCAGCAGACTCTCTGCTGAGCACAGAGCCTGATGCATAGCTCAAAGTCATGACCCTCAGATGGTGACCTAAGCTGAAACTAAGAGTCGGACACTTAACTGACTGAGCCTCCCAGGTGCCCCCAGGACATTTTAAGTGAAACTGGCTTTCTTCCCTCATCAGTAGAAGATGGTGAAGAAGACAATGACTGCTAGCGTAACCAGAACACTGTTTTAACAGGTGCCACCGCCTGATTCATGTTAAGGCATATTTCCCACCATTGGTTGTTCTTATACTATGAGTGCAAAGGTCAATCCAGTGAAAAAGGCAAGTTACACTCTTAAATGATGATGACAGTGGTTTCCTGAGGGTGTCTTCAGATATCCATGGGCCACACTTGGAGTACATAAGCATCAGAATTCTCCCTTCAGAGGGGTGAGCTAGCTGGAAATTTATAGGTTGAGGGCTGCTTTCCAGAGGTGTGTGGGGTCCCCAACACAGCATGCCCACTGTGCCCTAGACAGAGTAGGTTTCAGCAACCAGGGGAAGCCCTCAGGAAAAGACATACACATACCAGAAGCTGTCAGGGAGGAGGGTGTGTACTGAAAGAGGAGGGACCGAGGGGAGATATGTGGGTAGCAAAGGAGTCTGGTAATGTCACGGAAATGGGTCGGACCGGGTGAGTGGCAGCAGGGTCCTTGCTCTCCCTCCCTCATGGACTTCTGCTCCATTCCCTACATTGAGTTTCCATGGACAACTGCTCCAGGACAGGGCTTCACCCCTAAGGAAAAGAACATGGAATTAGAACTACTGATTTAGATGATCTTTAAACTCCCTTCTAATGTGTAACAGTGTCCTGATTGTGTTTTTAATTATTAGGAAATCCCCAACCAGCGAATGATGTAACCAAAAGGAGGCAAGATAAATAAATAAATAAATAAATAAATAAATAAATAAATAAATAAATAAAATTAATTATATGGCAACCTGTTACAGGCTGGATATTATTAATCTTGATCTAGCTGATCTGTGCAAGTCCACTGAGCGAATGTGTCGTTTTCAATAAATACAGTGTAGTACTGTGATATATCTTCTTTTTCTCATGATGCTAATACTGTTTTCTGTCCTCTAAGTTGCTTTTTTGCAAGAATGCAATATACAATACATATAGCATACAGAATACGTGTTAATCAACGGTTTATGTTACCAGTAATGCTTCTGCTCAGCAGGAGGTTATTATTAGTCAAGTGTTGAGGGAATCAAAAGTTATATATAGATTTGCAATTGCACAGGGGTCAGCTCCTCTAACGCCTGTGTGGTTCAAGGGTCAAATGTACTCCCCGATTGCCTATTTTCTCCTCCATCAACGCTTGCTTCACATCCCGGTTTGCAGCTTGGCAGAGGAGCCATTGAACATGAAATCCCCTGGAGTCCTTTAAAGCAGTCACCAGTTCTGTGCATCTACCAGAAAGACAGGAAACCTTTTGCTGACATCTTGAAGAGGCTAGAGGGTGAGGAACGTTGAAATTGTTTTTGATGGCCTCTCCATACAAATCATGTCTAAGTAGATGGTTCCATGCTCCACTGGAGTTCTGGGGCTGAATGTGAACTAGAAGTTCCCCTGTCCTGTGGATTTTCAGCCCAGAAGCCCAGATCACTGGGAAGACCCCAATATCCTCAATCTATAAAACTGAAAGTGGCCCAGGGCTAGCAGTGCCGCCAGGGATCCAACTGAATCAGATGCAAATTTTCCTGGAAGAAAAACGCCTTTCTGCCAGGGCTCCAAGAGTTTGGGGAAGAAGAGAGATCATTAAAGTAGGGGATCGACACAGGTTCTCTATCTGTTTTAATGCTTCTTTGTGGAGGTGACAGATAACCTAACTCAACCAGACTTAAGAATTAATGGTCATTTACTGGCTCTTATAAACAGAGGTCCAGTGCAAAGAGTGTTTCAGGTGAGGTTTGACTTGGGGCTTCACTCCCGTCACCAAGGTCACAGCATTTCTTTCATAGCTCTGGTTGCATGGAGTTAGCAAATTCTGAAATTTACAAAAGAAGGTCAAGTTTATTTGTGCTTAGCATATGTCTGCCTCTAGCAAACCAGGTTTCCCTACATCCCTGTTCACATACATGAGGATAGAAGACCTCCCTTTTCTCCATTACTAAACCGAAACCCTGGTCTTTGTTTAGGCCATGAACCAACTTAGGTTTCATGCCTGCTCCTGAACTAATTACAGTAACCAGGGCTTACCCCATAGGCCAGTCAGAGTTTATGGTTCTGGAAGTGGGGTCCATTCCATACAAACCCCATGGGTGGCTCTACGAGGGGAAGAAGTAGGTCGGAGTCCAGTAAAGCATGTCAGTACATAAACCATGCAGCTTCAAGGTCTGAAGTAAGTTCACATCTTAAAAGTACTGCTCCTTCAGAAAAGAGTTCCCCATGACATAATCACCTTCCTCCTAGATCATACAGATTATGGAATCTGGTTTTTTTTTTTTTTTTTTTAGACCCAGAAGTCTTCATGTAACAATGTGAAATCTCTCCAGCCAAAAATCTAAGACAACAGCCAACAGCAGGAGGAGCCAGATGTCCCAGGCTGGTTTGCTCAGAGGTCGAGGAAACAAGCAACTTGTCTTTGGCAGAGGAAAGGCGACATGCTGGCAGAGACTGAAAGAGAGCTAGATCATAATCCCACTGTTACTTCTCCCACAGAAATGCTGATAATGATCTATTTTAAATTAAGTGCTAATATACGATATAACTAATAAGTACTCCACACTCTATGCACACCTCTTCCTTGACAGCTCGGTTATGTGGCTACTACTTCAGGAGTGAAGACGACTTCTGAATTGGCTGAGATCATCCTTCTGCTCCTGGGCAGATAGGAAATGAAAAGACAAATTTGGTATAATTATAGAAAATGTTGCCAGAGTTGCATTTCTTGAACCCCTGAAAAATTGAATGTCACGCTCATGGCTGCAGGCAGGTGGTCCTCTGCCTTTTTTTGGGGGGGGTGGGGAGGGGGAGTAAAAAATCTAAAACATGAAATTTACCTTCTTAAAAATATTAAGTGCCCAGTATAGTTAACTATATGCACATTGTCTTAAAGTAGATACATAGAAATTTTTCATCTTGCATGACAATCGAAACTCTGTACCCATTGAACTATTCCCCATTTCCCCCTGTCCCTTGCCTCCACAACCACCACTCCACTTCGTGCTTTGATGAATTTTGCTCTTTCAGAAATCTTATGTAAGTGAAATCATGCCCTTCTGTGACTGGCTTATTTCACTTAGCATGATGTCCTCATGTTTCATCCACATTGTAACATGTGACTGATGTTCCCTCTTTTTTATGGCTGAATAATATTCCAACACAAGTATCCATTTGATTGTTTCCACCTCTTCACTTTTGTGAATAATGCTGCAATGAACATGGGCTCAACTATCTCTTTATTCTTTGGGGTAAATACCCAGAAGTGGAATTGCTGGGTTATATGGTAGTTCTATTTTTAGTTTTTTGAGGAACCTCCAAATTGTTTTCCACAGTGGTTGCATTTACAGTTCTACTGATGTTGCATTAGAGTTCTAATTTCCCCATATCTTCATGAATACTTGTTATTTTCAGTTTTTTTTTTATGTTTGGTTTTTCTTTGCTTTGTTTTGTTTTTCTAATGCCTTTCCTAACAGGTATGAGGTGATGATATTTCATTGTGTTTTGACTTGCATTTCCTGATGATTTGTGATGTTTAACATTTTTCATATACCTATTAGCCATTTGTATATGTTTGATAAAATGTCTACTCAAGTCCTTTGCCCACTTGTTGTTTTAAAAATTTTATCTATTTATTTTAGACGAAGAGAAAGAGAGAGCGTGAGCAGGGGAGGAGCAGAGGGGGAGGGACAAGCGGACTCCACACTGAGCATGAAGACTGAGTTGAGGTTCGATCCCACGACCCTGAGATCATGACCTGAGCCAAAACCAAGAGTTGGACACTTAACCGACTGAGTCACCAAGGTGTCCCTTGCCCATTTGTTTAAATCAAGTTGTTTGGAGTGCCTGGGTGACTCAGTCATTAAGCGTCTGCCTTTGGCTTGGGTCATGATCCCAGGGTCCTGGGATTGAGCCCCACATCGAGCTCCCTGCTTAGTGAAGGGTCTGCTTCTCCCTCTCCCACTCTTCCTGCTTGTGCGCTCTCTCTCTCTCTCTCTCTCTCGCTGTCTCTCTGTCAAATAAATAAGTAAAATCTTTAAAAATAATAATAAATCAAGTTATTTGTTTTTGTTTTATTTTTGTTTTGTTTTTTCTCTATTGAGTTGTAAAAGTTCTTTATGTATTTCGAGTATCAAGCCCATATCAGATGTATGGTTTACAAGTATTTCTTCCCACTCTATAGGTTGTCTTTTTACACTGTTGATTCTTTCCTTTGGTGTTCAGAAGGCTTTAGTTTGATATAGTTCCCCTTGTCTATTGTTTTGCTTTTTTCCTGCTCTGTGCTTTTGACATCACATTCAAGAAATAATTGCCAAGACCAATGTTAAGAATATTTTTCCCTTACATTTTCTTTTAGGAGTTTTATAGGTCTTATGTTTAAGTCTTTAAACCCATTTTGATTTTTGTGTATGGTGTAAGATAAGACCTAATTTCATACTTTTGCTTGAGGATATCCAGTTTTCCTGGCAGCATTTTTGGAGACTATCCTTTTTCCATTATGTATTCTTGGTATCATTATCAAAGATCACTTGACCATATATGTATGGATTTATTTCTGTGTTCTTTATTCTGCTCCATTGGTCTACATGTCTGTTTTTATACCAATACCATACTGTTTTAATTTTTCTAGCTCTGCAATGTGCTATGAAGTCAGAAAGTATGAGATTTCCAGCTTTGTTCTTTCTCAAGACTGTTTCAGCTCCAAGAGGTCCTTTGTGGTATCATATGAATTTTAGGATCATTTCCTTTTCTTCTGCTAACAAATGCCATTGGGATTTTGAAAAGGGTTATATTTTGAATCCCTAGGTAGCTTTGGGTAGTGTGGACATTTAACAACATTAAGTCTTCCAATCCATGAGCACAGGATGTCTTCATTTGTTTGTGCCTTTGATTTATTTTATCATTATTTTGTAGTTTTCAGGATTGTACAAGTCTTCCACTTCCTTAGTTAAGTTTACCCCTACGTATTTTATTCTTTTTGATGCTATTTTAAGTGGAATAATTTTATGTTCAGATTGTTTGTTTGCCCCATTTTATAGAATTTTTCTCCAGTCCTGGGAAAGGGAGACATCTACAGCATCTTTCTTAGAATCCTGTGCTTGAAGTGACTTGAAGATGCAACTTTCTCCAAGTAAGAAGCCTGACCAGGCTTCATTTCTGTGCTCTTCAAAATGCTCAAATTTCAGGAAGGTCTTCTTAGTGTCCTAAGCTCTTTATTTTTCAAGTCCTCTGGAAAAACCCATCATTGGTATCTATGTGGAAGGGATAAGGCTTGAGGGCTTTATAAGTTGACCCGCAGAGTTTTTCACTACTCAGTCTTTGGTTTATTCTTTTTCAAAAAGTGTGGGAACTTCCTCCTGAGGACTTGTAGAACTTATTTTCTTCTAAGTTGTGCATTTGAAACAAATAGTAGTGAAAGATGTCCCAGTTTGTTATAGCCCCTATGCCTTGTCCCTGTGGTCTCCAGGTTTCTTTGAGGTGCATAGCAAATTCCACTCCTCCCTGAAAGATTACAGCTGATGTTCCTTTCCCACCAACCTCCCTACCCCTCCCCCTGACTTATCATGGGACCTGACTCTCTGAAGTTTGGAACAGGCTCTGAGCTGTCTAACCTGATCATTCTCAGGGCTGCTATATCTCAGTCTGGTATAACATTGTTCTCCACAAGGGATGCAGGTTACGGCTGCCTTGTCAGGAGCAAGAGCTGAAGGAACCCTGAGGAAGGTGAGGTAATGTCTTCTGACCTGTCAGCTGCCTGGAAAGAGTGGGCAGCACTCTCTGCACCAGCTCTGAGAGCCCTGGGGCTGTGGGCAGGGAAGCTGTCAGTGCTCTGGCCAGAAACTAATGTGCAGAAAGTCACAGAAAGACACATCTTGCAGGCACAACCCTGGGCTGTTCTAGAGAAGAGTCAGCCTCAGGCCCAGAACTCTTTTGACCCTTTTCCCAGCTCAACCAAACTTCTGGCTTCTAGTGACTCAGGAAGACACCAAAAATGCATCAATGTTCCTTACTTTTTCGTTTTCTTTAATTAAAAGCACCCATAATGACAAATCCAAAAGTGCTCTATTTTTCTTTTTTCAAAATGAGAACACAAATCTCATACAAATTTAGAAATATAACAAAGCAAATAATCAGGCAACAACAATAATATTGACAGTCATGATAACAATAGTCATGATAGCAACAGTGATAATATGGTAATAACAACAGCAGCAATAATAGTAATAATTAAAAACTAAGTAGCTCAAAATCCTATCATCTGACAAAAGGCACTAGTGATCTGCACAAGGTATTAGTCTTCTGGCATCATCATATTAGCCACATGTTAATTCCTTTATCATTGAAATGAGTTTATTTCCTTCTCAAATGATTTAAACTCTCAAACTTTAGTTTTCTTGGCTGTGTAACAGGCAGACTTATTGCAGACACTTTGGAAGTTCATTAAAATCAGAAGCAGGGCCCCTGCCATAGTCACCACTCAGGGCATATAGCTTCTTGGTGTTCCTTCCATTTCCATCACTTCTGCTTCTCCTAGAGTTTATGTAACCATTCCCAATGTTCCATTTCCAAGTCATCTCCTTCTGTTTTATAACTATTTTATTAGTACAAATCAGTCATTGTATTCTTAAACTAAATTAACAAAAGTAAACTTACAGGATCAAGATTTATTAGATTAAAGATCGTGATTGAAAAAAATTATGTTTATTATTCAATAAACATGGTCTGAACACCTCCATGAGTAAGGGGCTATATGAGGTGCCCGAGTTATATGTAGCAGGCACAGAGGATATGGCTAGTGCCTGCCCAAGTACAAGGGACTTAATGGGGACAAAAGTGGATGTGAAAAACACATTGACTTTTAGAACTATCTCTTCATGTACGAAGAAGAAGAAGAAGGAGGAAGAGGAGGGGGAGGAGGAGAAAAAGAAGGTCAAGGACAAGGACTAGAATAAGAAAGCAGGAACCAAAATATACTTTTTACAATAATACCAGGGAAACTTGGCTGTTGATATTGAGCTGCTAAGATAAGTTGATAGAAAAGGAAGAAAATGTACACTTGACTTGTGCACATTAGCGTGAGCGTCTGAGCATGAAGTGCCACTCTGTCAAATACAAACTATTTCATTTCAGGTTTCACTGCTCTGTGCCTGCACAGACATAGCATGCAGGGGGAGAGGAGAGGCAAGTACAGATTCCTGGAGGGTGCGGGGTTCTGTAATACAGTTAGAAGTCATGAGAGAAGAGATATCAAAATCAATTAGATGTAAATCCTGTCCTTAAATTTTAGCATTTAGCAAACTGATAAGAAAATGACAAAAATAATTAAGGAACTATCACCAAAGTGCTATCCTTGTTGAGTGTAGAGAGGAATCCTTTCCATCCAAAAGGATAACGAAAGCTTAACTGCATTTCATTCTCAGAGCGTGAATAGAATTTAAATTTGGGTAGGTGAGGGCAGTGTACTCCAGGCCAAGGGAACTGAATGAGAATAGGAAAAGAACAGTAAATCATGGTGGCATCTATGGCAAGCAGTAAACAGTTCAGTTTGACCAAACTGAAAGGGACAGACAACAGCCACTCTTACTGAGCTCTCACTGTGTGATAACCACTGGGTGGAGGACTTGACACATTATCATGCTTGAACTCTGCAACTCTGTGATAGATCACAGCATGCTCATTTTACAGGTTGAGACAACAGAAACCCACTGAAGGTTTTAGGCAAGAAAACCTGTCTGTTTGGAGCTGTGCTCCCAGAAGATTAATCTGGCGTCTGTGTACAAGGTGGGGTGTAATGGAGGAGTGGTGGAAATGGAGACTTCTCCATTGTCAAGGCCATGATGATAGTCCAAATGGCAACTGATGAAAATCTGACATGTAAAACTAGAATGGAGAAGAGAGGATAAATGTCAGTGGGCTGCAGAGGTCCAGTCTAGAGGACTAGCAGGCGGACTGAATGTGAAATGTAAGAAAAAATACGAGGCTGAGGTGCAACCCTGAATGACTGCAGAGATGGTGGGCGCCATTGACTGAGGAACAATGGAAGACTAGGACGACCTTTGGAGGACTGATGATGGATTTGGTTTGGAACATACTAGTTTCACAGAACAGCCAGTGGTCAACGTCCAGCAGATGGTGAGAAATGGGAGGCTAGAACCCAGGAGACAGAAATTGGGGGGCAGAGAAGTAGTAAGAGTTAATAAGAGGCTAGAAGCTGAATGTGCATCAAAAAATGGCCACTCCATAAATCTGCATCACAAAGACCTCACAGAAGGAAGAAAATCCCCAATTCTGGAGTTCCAGGAGTATTTAAGATGTACTATCACTTAGTCCTTTAGCTCAAAATTATGTTTGGTGAAGTTTAATCAAGAACATTTCATCATATTCATTATACTTTGGGGGAAACTTTTACTTCAGAGCAATGATATGTGTGTGTGTGTGTGTGTGTGTGTGTGTGTGTGTGTGTGTGCCAACATCACACTAAACTCCCCTAGGACCCAGCCCTAAACCCAGTATATGTCAGTGTTACTGAAAACAGAAGAAAGTACAGTTGACCCCCAAATAATTTGGGTTTGGACTGAGTAGGTCTGCTTAAACACAGATTTTTTTTTTTTCAGCAAATGCATGTAAAGTGCTCTAAATGTATTTCCTCTTCCTTACAATTTTCTGAGTGCCATTTCTTTTCTTTCGCTTCCTTTATTGTAAGAGTACAGTGTATAATACATACAGCATACAAAATATGTGTTCATTAACTATTTATGCTATCGGTCAGGCATCTGGTCAACAGTAGGCTATTAGTAGTTAAGCTGGAGGGGAGTCAAGAGTTATATGCATATTTTTGACTGCTCAGGTGGTCAATGCCCTGAATTCCATATTGTCCAAGGGCCAACTGTGTAAGATCCTATGTGTGAAATCATTTAGAACAGACACCTCAGGCATGGTTGAGTTGAGTGAGCCTCAGATAGGCTAACTTGTCAAGATTTTCTTCTTATGTGGTGGGAATTCCTAATGGGAAGCTCAAGAAATAAAGTTTAGTGTATGTACAGATGTTTCTACCCAATCTGTGTGTGCTTGCTGTGTGCATGTGTGTGCATAAGTGTGTGTCCATGCGTGTGCATGTGCATGGAGTATGTTTAGTTTTTCCTAACAACAAAATAGAACGAAAGCAAAGTTTGTGATATGTCCTTCAAATTTGGATAACTGGTAGACTTTCCCCTCCAAAAATCCCTAAAGTAAATGACTTCCTTTTAAATCTGAAGCCTATACTGTAACTGTGCTCTCTTTCTGAGGCTTCTGCCTTTTGTCAAATTAACAGCTTTCGAAAGAAACACATATTTTCAGCTGACCTGCAGTTGGACCTAACATTTCTTCCCCAAGCTGTTCTCAGACATTTCAGTCCTGGCGGAGAGAGGACGCGCTTTGAGAATGTGCCTGGGTGGCCCGGATCCCCTCCAGGCCTCACCAGTTTAATCCATCTTCCTTCTAGGGGCCACTTTTGGCTAATGAATCCTTACCTCCAAGTTTCCCCTCCTTCTAATGAGCGCTAATAAAATGCATTTAACTCCACTAATGCAACAAAAACGCAGCATTATTTCACTATATCTACTTAATAAGAACCTTGTTTAATATCAAATTACCGCCTGCTCAGCCAAAGCATATGCCGGGGGAAGCCGGGCTGTGAGGAGGGGATATCAAGTGCTATAATTTGGACATTCCTCCTACTCGGCCCTGCAGTCCTACGTGATTGCTTAATTCATTTAGCCGAGCTAGTCTGATCCTTCTGCCAACTGTTTTGTAAAATTTACTGCAATGCTAGGCAACCGGTCCCACCACACAAGCTAGAAATATAGGATTGCTTTTCCTGGGACCAAGCTATTAACAGTTGTTGGGGGAGAGGCAACAGGCAATGTAGCAGATACTATTACAAAAAGGAAGAAGTTTTGGATGTGCCTCATCTTATAAAATAGTGACAGCAAAACCAGTTTGTATTAATCAGATCTGTTTTCCCCCTTAATGGTTTAGGGTCTAGTTTCAGAAGCAACACATCGTTGTTTCAAAGTGACCTTCAATGAGCGGAGATGTCTTGTCTTCTGTTCATCTTGGCTCTAACCTTCTCTGCTTCCTTGGAACCAGCCCCTCACTCAAGTAACTTTCAATGGCAAATATCTATTGGAAGCTTTCCATTTAAGGGAAAGAATCATTTTGGGGGGCGCCTGGGTGGCTCAGTGGGTTGAGTGTCTGCCTTCGGCTCAGGTCGTGATCTCAGGATCCTGGGATTGAGTCCCCCATCAGGCTCCTGGCTCAGAGAAAAGTCTGCTTCTCCCTCTCCCTTTGCCCCTGCTTGTGCTTGCACTCTCTCACTCTCTCTCTCTCTCTCTCTCTCTCTCTGTCAAATAAATATTTAAAAAAAAATCTTAAAAAAAGAAAAGAATGATTTTGTAATTTGAATTGGTTAATTTTAAGGTTTCATGTCTATTGGGCTGTCTTGTCACCTGAGAGACAACATATTCAAAGACATTTTTAAATGCACCTTTTTTTAAGGTACCAGATTCTATTCACCTTGGTGACCTGCTTATTAAACTGGTTAAAACACTTCTCGTGTTTTTTGAAGAAATCAAGAAGAGTCGTGACTTTTCCATGGCTTTATGAAGGGAAAAGAAGTGGGGTGGTGAGGACAACTTCCTTCCATTTTGTAATACTTTTTTCTCTCTAGGTATGAAGGTAGTTTATCAATTGTTTAGAAAAAGGACACTGTCAAGGAGTAACAATTACCTCTTGAGACTTTGAAACTGGTCACCTGATAAGACAATGAGTGAAGATGGCAGGGATCCGTTCCAAATTTACCTTACAGGGATCATCCAGGAATTGTAAGACCACAAGATTGTCGTCGCTGAATTCCTAATAAATGGCTTGAGCCAAAATTTAGATATGACAAACTAAAAAATACAGCTGCACTGGTATCCCTTTATCTTGGTTACTCATTAGTAGGAGGGGTGAAGAGCCTGGATCCTTCCAGACAAGAACAAGACAGGAATTCACTGCCTACTATGATTATGTTCCATAGCATTCTGACATCTCAGAAAAATTAATGGGTATTTTCACCTAAACAAGACACATATCCTTGCTCAAAAAATGAGTTTGGATGATGAGACAAACACCAAACTTTTTCTGTCTCCTAGCTATAAATTCAAGTTTTTTTTTTCTTTTTTCTGGTCAGTATATAAGGTCAATTACAAAGTATGTAAGACTTCGATGATTGCATGAAATAAGCCAGTAATAAAGGAGCTAATATGTAGTGCTATTTTTCATAATAGGGGATATTAATATGAAAATATGTTCTATATATAATCCATTTTTCTTGAAACTCTTGGTGATAGGTCAGCTATTTATTTACAAACAATGCCAAGTTGTTTTACATTGAATTTCTTCAACTATTTCCAATGTGTTGTTAAGGAAATGCTTCTTAACAGTTCAGAAGTTGTAGTTCAGACTACTTTTGTTCAAAGGTTCATGAAAGATCAAGCCCATCATAGCTCCTGAGAAAGCAACTCAGATATTGTGTTTTCCTTAAACAAAAAAATATTAGAAGGATACCCTTTTAGAAAGCTAGTCTTCGTCAAAACACAGGGAAGACTAGCCTCTGTTCAAACTCAGTCATTGCTAGAAATGGCTAAGAATAACTGGTTCATGAGCAGAGATTTCTCTCCCTGAGATATTGTCCTTTTGGACTCATGTAACTATGAGAAGGAGCTTCAATTACTTCAGGGAAGAAGCTAAAAAAAGGAAGAGGTTGATTACATCCCTAATGGGTAAAGGCTTCCAAAGGTATCTAAGCCTCTCTGCTCTTAAAATAAAATGTAACACTTACTAGACCAGCCTCCCTAGGATTTAAAATGCTGCCCTTCCAAACCCCCACCCCCCACCATCTCTACACATTCTGGAAGGAAAGAATAAAAATTAGAGCAGAAAGAAATGAAATAAAAAGTAAAACAAACAAACAAAAAACCACACTAGAACAGATCGATGAAACCAGGATCTGGTTCTTTAAAAATATTAACAAAAGTGATAAACATTTAGCCACGTACAAGAAGAAAGGAGAGAGAGAGAGAGAGAATTCAAACAAGCAAAATTAGAAATGAAAGAGAGGAAACAACTGACACTACAGAAATACAAAGAATTATATGTAAAAAAAATTACATTCCAACAAATTGGACAATCTAGAAGAAATGGATATATTCCTAGACTGAATTAATGAATATATTCCTAAACTGAATTAGGAAGAAATAGAAAATTTGAACAGACCAATTACCAGCAATGAAATTAAATCAGTAACCAAAACAGTCCCCACAAACAAAACTCCAGGACCAGACAGATTCAGGGTGAATTTGACCAAACATTTAAAGAAGAGTTAAGACCTATTCTTCTCTAACTATTCCAAAAAATGGAAAAGAAAAGAAATCTTCCAAATTCATTCTCCGAGGCCAGCATTATTCTGATACTAAAACCAGATAAAGCCACAATGAAAAAAGAGACCTACAGGCCAATATCCTTAACAAGCATAGATGCAAAAATTCTCAACAGAATATTAGCAAGCCAAATCAAAAAATACATTAAAAATCATTCAAAACAAACTGAGGGTTGCTGGGGGGAGAGGGTTTGGAAGAAGGGGGGTAGGGTTATGGACATTGGGGAGGGTATGTGCTATGGTGAGTGCTGTGAAGTGTGTAAACCTGGCGATTCACAGACTTGTACCCCTGGGGATAAAAATAAATATTTATAAAAAATTAAAAATTAAAAAAAATCATTCACCACAATAAGGTGGGATTTATTTCTGAGATGCAAGGGTGGTTCTATATTCACAAATCAATTATACATTACATCAGCAAGAGAAAAGATAAAAATCATATGATTATTTCAATAGATGTAGAAAAAGAATTTGACAAAGCACAACATCCACTCATGATAAAAAATCTTCAACCAAGTAGGTTTACAACATAATAAAGGCCATATATGAAAAACCCACAATAAACATCATATTCAATGGGGAAAAACCAAGAGATTTTCCCCTAAGATCAGAAACAGTATAAGAATGTCCACTCTTACCATTTTTATTTGACATACTACTGGAAGTCTTAGCCACAGCAATCAAACAAGAAAAAGAAATAAAGGACATCCAAATTGGTAAGGAAGTAGTGAAGCTTTCACTGTTTGCAGATGATATAATACTATATTTAGAAAACCCTAAAGATTCCACCAAAAAAACTACTACAACTGATAAATGAATTCAGTAAGATCATAGGATATAAAATCAATATACAGAAATCCTTTGCATTTCTATACACTATTAATGAAGTAGCAGAAAGAGAAATTAAGAAAACAGTCTATTCACAATTGTACTCAAAATAATAAAATACTTAGGAATAAACTTAATCAAAGAGGTGAAAGACCTGTACTCTGAAAACTATAAAACATTAATAGAAGAAATCAAAGTTGACACAAGTAAATGGAAAGATATTCCATGCTCATGGAATGGAAGGACAAATATTGTTAAAATGTCTGTACTACCTACAGCAATCAGTAGATTTAATGCAGTCCTTATTAAAAAAACCAAAAACATTTTTCACAGAACTAGAACAAATAATCCTACAATTTCTATGGAAATACAAAAGAACTTGAGAAGCAAAAGCACTCTTGAAAAAGCAAAACAATACTAGAAGTATCACAATCCCAGATTTCAAGGTATACTGCAAAGCTGTAGTAATCTAAACAGTATGTTCCTGGCACAAAAATCAACTTGTAGATCAACATAACAGAATAGAAATCCCATAAATAAACTTAATGGTTATATGGTCAATTAATCTTCGACAAAGTAGGCAAGAGTATATAATGGGAAGAAGTTCATTAACAAATGGCACAGGGATAGCGGAGTTTCCGTAGTGTAGTGGTTATCACGTTCGCCTAACAAATGGCACAGGGAAATATGGACAACTACTACATGAAAGAGTGAAACTGGACCACTTTCTTACACCATATACAAAAATAAACTCAAACTGGATTTAAGTTAAATGTGAGACTTGAAAAGATAAAAATCCTGGAAGAGAGCACAGGCAGTAATTTCTCTGACATTGGTGGTAGCAACGTCTTTCTAGATATGTCTTCTGAGGCCAGGGAAATAAAAGCCATAATAAACTATTGGGACTACACCAAAATAAAGAGCTTCTGCATAGTAAGGTCAATCAATCAATAAAATAAATGCAATAAAATAATCAATAAAACTAAAAAGCAACCTAATGAATGGGAGAAGATATTTTCAAAAGACATATCTGATGAAGGGTTAGTATCCAAAATCTGTAAAGAACTTATACAACTCAACACCAAAAAAATAAGTAATCTGATTAAAAATGATCAGAAGACATGAACAGATGTTTTTCCAAAGAAGACATACAGATGGCCAACAGACATATGAAAAGATGCTCAACATCACTCATCTTCAGGGAAATGCAAATCAAAACCACAATGAGATATCACCTCACACCTGTTAGAATGGCTAAAATCAAAAACACAAGAAATAACAAGTATTTACCAAGATTTGGAGGCAAAGGAACCCTCTTGCACTGTTGGTGGGAATGCAAACTGCTGCAGCCAATGTGGAAAACAGTATGGAGTTTCCTCTAAAAATTAAAAATAGAATTACAATACTACCCTGTAAATGCACTACTGACTATTTACCCAAAGAATACTAAACCGTAACTCAAAGGCATACATGCACCTGTATGTTTATTGCAGTGTTGTTTAAATAGCCCAAATTAAGGAAGCAACCCAAGCGTCCATCAACAGATGAATGGATAAAGAGGAAATGGCATATACGTACAATGGAATATTACTCAGTCACAACAAAGAATGAGATCTTGTCTTCTGCAACAATACAGAGGAATCTAGGGGATATAATGGTAAATGGAATGAATCAGTCAGAGGAAGACAAATAACATAGGATTTCATTCATATGTGGAATTTAAGAAACAAAAACAAAAGAAAAAGAAGAGACAAACCAAGAAACAGATTCTTAACTACAGAGAACAAACAGGTGGTTGCCATGGGGGAGGAGGGTGAGGGGATGGGGGAAATAGAAGGGGATTAAGAATACACTTATCATTCTAAGCGTGGAGAATTGTTGAATCACTTGTTGTACACCTGAAACTAACACACACTGTATGTTAATTATACTGATATTTTAAGGAAGTCTAAAAAAGCTAACGAAAAAATAATAGATAGATAAAATAGATTTACCAAACTATAATTCTTAAGCCATGAAATCTACCATTTTAGGTGTATAGTTTGATGAGTTTTTAATAATATATTCACGTAATAATCAGCATAACCTAGGTTTGGAAGACTTCCAAGTTCCCTTGGGCTTGTATGTAGTCAATTCTCACTCACAGTCTCTGGTGACCTTTGATCCACTTTCTGCTCTATGGATAGCCTTTTCTGGACATGTCATGTAAATAGATTCATACAATATTCAGTCTTTTACATCTGGTTTTCACTCAGCATCATGTTTTTGAGGTTTGGCCATGATGCAGCAGGGGGCATCACTTTGTTCCTTTTTTTTTTTTTTTTTCTGAAAAATAATCCATTGTATGAATAAAGTGCATTTGTTAATCCATTTCAGTTGATGGGCACTTGGGTTGTTCCCCATTTTTGACTGTTATAAATAGCACCGTGTGTGAACACCTGTGTTCACGTCTTAATGTGAACACATGTTTTCATTTCTCTTGGCAGGTATCTAGGAATAGAATTAGGGTCATGCGCTAAGTGCATGTCTCAGTTTTTTAAAAAACTGGCCAATGGTTTTCTAAAGTGGCCATGTCATATATGTTTCCACAAGCCACTTATGAGTTTCAGTTTCTCCTCATCCTAGCCGACGCTTGGTCTTGTCAGCCCATTTGATCTTGACCGCTTGTGTGCGTGTGTGGTGGGGTATCTCATTTCCCTGCATCACAGCTCTAAAGCATGCAACTGACTTTCATTGCCCTGGAGAGTGATCAGCACTGTTACTACTCTAATAAGGCAGCTGGAGTTCGTTCCATAGTAGGAACCCTGGACAGTCTCCTTGCTCCTTCCTCTAAACACGCCCCTGGAGCTGCTCCTGTGGCACTGCTTTTCTGCATCAGTCTGCTCTATGCTCCTCATGGTGCAGCCCACAGTGGTTCAGTTTGCTGCCTCTGAAATGGAAAAATCAGCACCATGTCTTCTATGGTTTATTCAACGTGTTCAAAATTATCAAAATTATGAGCACTTTTCACATTAGCATTCCGTAGTGACTGGAAGAATGAGCTCTCCTGGCAGATGGGGTTGGGTTTGAAGGAAGATTCCTCCACCTACTATCTCTGTGACCTCTCAAGACCTAGGGTGGTGTGAGAGTTAAGTAAGACCCCAGGTAGAAAGCACGTTTACATAACTAGAGTTCCGTCCATGTTAGTTATAACAGTTATATAACAATTCTTATTAGGTTGTGTTCCTGAGCAAGTGCATCCTGAATTATTCAACACAGTGTCATTTAAGTTTCCTGTGATTTTTAACCCACGCAGGTCATTACACAGAGAATAAAGGTTTGTCATTGTTTAGATCTCTCACCCCGATACTGAGTATAATAGTTTGTCATCAATAAGCAATTTAATTCCATTTGTTAATTATATTTCAGAGGTCAGAATAGCACTAAATTCTTTGGAGGATAGAAATACTGCGTGTCCCCTAAATCATTATCATGTAATGGGTGGCTTTTGTTTTGTGCCTGCCATGCGTCCTACCCTAGGTTTGATCATTTACACATGTTATCAGTAAGCCTTAAGCAATGTACAGACCGGACGTAGAATTAGTGATGGAATTCTCTGATGAGTTTGAATAAAGTAATATGGATAAGACTGGGCAAAGTAATCGATGGGTGTGTGAAGTGAGGACATATGTTCATTCATTCATTCATTCATTCATTCAACAAGTGTCTCTTCATCATCTACACGCCAGCTGACATTCTAGGCCCCAAGTTTACAACAAGAAACAAAACCAGTCCTTGTAGAAGGGGAGGCAGGCAGGTCATTGACAAACAGAACAATTACGTAATTTCAGAGGGGGTGAGTACTCTAAAGAAAATAAAATGGTTATCAGCGTGGAGAGAATTTGGGGTTCAGAAGAAGGAATATTAGAGTAGTTGGCCGCAGGCAATCTGGGTAAAGGACTTGTGAGCTGAGACCTGACTTGTATAATTTATATGCATGTTACTAAAAAAGTACTTATAAAAAAATAGGGTGTATATTTTGCTATGAGGATTTTGCTATGAAAAGAAGAGAAATGAGGTGGAAGCAGTAGGGTAAAATGAAGAAAGGGTCTAAAGAAATAAATGAAAGAATGATATAAGACAACGAAGGGGACCCTTCGGGGCGGGGCTGCTGTCTGGTTCCTCTGAGTCAGACTCACAGGCGCCATGGAGTGTTGTTGAAGTCGACAGAGTTGTATCCGTCAGAGGATTACTCCCTGACTGGCCTCACTCCTTCCTTGAAGTAGGGTCCCACTTTTATCATTTTCATTCATCTCCCAGCCCTGGGAGCAGCATTTTACGTATAGTTCATGTTCAATAAATGTTTGCTAAATAACTAGAGCTCAGGTACTTTAAAAAAAAAAAATTACTCTTAGAGAGAGCAAAGAATGATTGGTCCTTTCAAGGACCAGAGCTTAATTAATAATCTGTCAAGCAGCTATGTGGCCCTGAGGTAATCAGTAATCTCTTGGGACCTTTGTTTTTCTCATCTGTGCCACGCAGATGACAAGTGCATCCCTGGGTTGCCACTGGGACCAGATGAGAGGAAGTGTGAGAAAGCCTCCCGTCAAGGCAAAACTGTTGCCCTTTTGCTGGGAGCCCTGTATATTTTTTTCTTCTTTCTTGTCCTCCTCCTCCTCCTCCTTCTTACTCTCCTTCTTCTTAGTTTCAAGGATAGAATTTAATGATTCATCAGTTGCATGCAACACCCAGTGCTCATCACATCACCGGCCCTCCTTAATGCCCGTCCCCCAGTTACCCCGTCCCCCCTTCCAGCTCCCCTCCAGCAGCCCTCAGTTTGTCGCCTGGAGTTAAGTGTTTCTTATGGTTTACCTTCCTCTCTTTTCATCTTATTTTATTCTTCCTTGTCTTCCTCTATGTTCATCTGTTTCATTTCTTAAAATCTACGTATGAGTGAAATCATATGGTATTTGTCCTTCTCTGGCTGACTTATTTCACTTAGCGTAATACCTTCTAGTTCCATCCATGTCATTGCAAAGGGCAAGATTTCATTCTTTTCAGTGGCTGAGTAATAGTCCAGTGTATACATACGCCACATCTTTTTTTTTTTTTTTTTAAGATTTTTTAATTCATTTGTTATATATAGAGAGAGAGAGACAGAGCACAAGCACAGGCAGACAGAGTGGCAGGCTAGAGGCAGAGGGAGAAGCAGGCTCCCTGCCAAGCAAGGAGCCCGATGTGGGACTCGATCCCAGGACGCTGGGATCATGACCTGAGCCGAAGGCAGCCGCTTAACCAACTGAGCCACCCAGGCGTCCCAACACATCTTCTTCATCCATTCATCTGTCGATGGCTATCTGGAGTCTTTCCATAGTTTGGCTACTGTGGACATTGCTGCTCTAAACATTGGGGTGCGGTTGCCTCTTTGAATCACTATGTTTGTATCCTTTGGATAAACCTAGTAGTGCCATTGCTGGGTCATGGGGCAGCTCTATTTTTAACTTTTTGAGGAAATTCCCTGCTGTTTTTCAGAGTGGCCGCACCAGTTTGCATTCCCACAAACAGTGTGAGAGTGGGATCCCTATATTTCTGTGGGGGGTGGTATAGAGAGCCCGTGGGGAGGTGAAGAGACCTGGCTGGGGAGAAAACACAGAGAAAGCTCACGGGACTGTGGTCACCTTTTCCCCTTGGCTTCTGTCGCAAAGCAGGTGTGGGAGATGCAGGGAGAGATTGAGAGAGAGAGCCAAACACATAGCAATGTCTTGGTTGTTTATTGTTTGCAGCCGTGTGGTAATAAATCATTGTGAGTTTTGTCGTTTTAATTAGTCGTCTTTCTGTCAGGGAAGTCAAGGCTGTTACGTGCTGATAGGGAGCTGAAAAATTACCTGAGAACAAGTGTCCGGAAGAAGTCCCAGAGTTCTGGTTTCAGAGTACTGCAGGTCCGTGGGGACGGGTGGGTATGTGCTGAGCTCTCCACCTCAGAAAGGGAGGATTCACTTTAGCTTGGTAGAAGGCAGTCTGGAGGGTGGAGGGGAGAAGCTGAGGTGGTCCCGCTTGCCCCCAGTCAGCCCCACGGCAAGCTGCAGGAAAGGCAGACTGGAGGGAAGGGGAATCAATCTCCATGCATGTTTCTATTTAGTCTAAAGTGGGGATGCAGAAATGAGATATGCAAAAGTTGGGGAGCTACTGCCCTCAAAAGCAAGAACAGGGAAAACAAAGAAAAGCAAACCAAAGCTCTATTTTGAAGTTTGGCAAAGACAATGTTGACTAGTGGATTTTTTTCTGCCTTGAATCGCCCCATTATCACAATGAAGCCCTGTTCTTGCGATGCCTCAAGGAAGATCCTAAGGAAAGCCCTGGCAAAGGGTGCAGTGGGATAAGAAAGCTTGCAGGCTTGTGGAGGGGGCTCATCGCTATATCCCGCTAGGTAATAAAAAGAGACATGACCCCAAGTCTTCCAGACACCAATTCCTAGCTGACCTTTGTGAATCCGCTCTCCCTTTCTCCACCTACACCTAGGAGGGTCATTAAGGCTTTCCTCACAATCAGATTTGGCAACAACAGGATGATGTTGGAAGGCAACTCTTGGAAGAATCTTAATTCTTCTACTTACTGTGTGTCCAAGGGAAACACTCAACTCTCTTAGCGTTGGTTCCTTGTATACAGTGGAAACAAAATAGTTTCCCCACAGAATTGTTTTAAAGATATGATGGTATAGTCTAAACTACAAAACATAATAGAATAATTAATTATTATTACTAGTGTTATTGAAGTTACAGCAATAAAAAGCTATTTCTTTGGATTTTATGGAATTTCCAAATTTGGAAAATGAGCTTAAAGTTCAGCTAGTCCAATTGGTCTACTTCCAAGCTCCTCAATCATTTCTTGATGAGGTGATTGTCCACTTTTTCCTTGAGACTTGAGTAAGATTTATCACCTTCCAAGGCAACTGGAACTGTGTTTGGACAACTCTAATATTTTGTGCTTTAGTGATCAAGTTGAATAAAAATCTTTTACTTCTCCTCTTTAGTAATGGTTCTGCCTTTTAAAACCTCAGTCCTTTTCTAGCACGGTAGTCCTAAACATGGTTTAACGGAGCTCTTGCCTTACTCTTAAATCTTTTCCTTCCTCAGCTGAAGAGCCTATGTTCAAACAATCCCCGAGTGACATGGCTTTGGATTTCCTCATCGTTCTAATTGGTCTGTTTTAAGCATTTCTGTTTTCTGTTTCTTTTTCAAAATGTGTTCTCTGAACTGTGGACGTATCCAGGGAGGGTTTGATTAGTGAATCCCAAAACACCCTCAGCCAGATTTTCTTACCTTTCTCTAATTCTTCTTCTTGCTTTTTAGCACAAATGAAATGACTTTTGTTTTTGGTCACTTATCTTCATCCTAAAATATGCTCTTTTATTAAAATCTTCTCTGAATGGTTTCATCCAGGTCTGTTTCTCTGTCATTCCTATTCTCAGACACCTCGGACAGTGAATACTTTGTAGAAATGGAACTGGAAGGGTGAGTAGGAAAGTGGGCATGGAGCAGACAGCGGAGCAGATTCCAAATACAGGAAAAACGGTACCATACAGAAGAGACTAAATTTGTACTTTGTTGATCTAAAGAGTAAAACTATGACCAGTCAAGGCTACTTCCTGGGGGAGGTTCCAGATCTTAGTCACCCTGGTAAAGAACACAGAATTTGGAATAGAAAGGATGTGGCTTCAAGTCCTGACATTGCAACTGCCTGGTTCAATGGGCTTAAGTGATTTTCTACATTTCTACACAGCCTCTACAACCTCTCTCTCTACAAAATGAGATCGGTATTATCAAATTTATCAGGTCTTTTTCAGGGCTAAATGAGATAAGGTTAACCTGAGGGTTAGCCCTCTGGAAGCATTCAGTTGGCCATGCCCCAGGGCTCTGTGTCCTGTGGTCTTTACACACTCACGTGTCTTGCTTCAACTCACTTTACAAAAAAGCTTCTGCATGGTGGATTATGTTCAGAAATAATTCACTCCCTCCCCATGACTCCATGGGAAGAAAATAATTGCCCACTGCATCGATGGTGCACTTGGTTGTGAGGGTTGTGTTGGCCAATGGAATGTCATCAGCCATGAAGCAGTAGAGTCTTGAGAAGTGTTTTCTTACTTGAGCTTATACTTCTTTTTTTTTTTTAAGAGTTTATTTATTTATTTGAGAGAGAGAGAGAAAACAAGCAAGGATGAGTTGGGGGAGAGGCAAGGGGAGAGAGAAAGGGAGAAGCAAACTCTCCACTGAGCAAGTAGTCTTATGCGGGGCTCAATCCCAGGACCCTGGGATCATGACCTAAACTGAAGGCAGATGCTTAGCAACTGAGCCATCCAGGCACCCCTGAGCTTACGCTCTTGATCTTCTGCCATCCCCATGAGATGAAAGTGCCCAGGATACAGAGTTCATCCCAGGAGGAAGACAAAAGTCACAAGGAACAGAGCTGAACCATGGCAGCCAAGGCCACACCAGATCAGCAGCCCACCAGCTCACCCCAAGCAACCGCAGGTGCCTGAGTGAGCCCACGTGATAGTACAATGCTGGCAACCAGCACACTTATAAGCTAAACAAACTCATGTTGTATGTCCCTAAGGTTTTTGTGTATGTTTTACCTGCAATGATACTATGGCCGTAGTTATCTGAAATAACCAGTAAACTAAAATATCAATGGCTGACAAGGTTTCATGTTTCCTTCTTCTGAAAGACATGGGAACCCACCACCCTTAGTTGTTCAATAAATATTTAAGTGAGTACTATGTGCCAGATGCCCAAGAATAGTTACTTTTCTGTTGTACAGAGGAGTCTTTTCTGAAGAAAGCTAATTTGAGCAGTAGAGGGTCATTCTAGAGCCCAATGCCCTTGTCTCAATGTTACTCCCCTCAAAGCACAACATATCTTGGGCTAGTTCCTTCCCTTTAATCTCTGGACATCTCTCTGCCTTGTGGACTCTGGGCATCCCTTTGCTCCCCTCATCCCCAGGACTGAGCATCCTGGAAAGCCCTGTACTGTTGGTTGAAGAGGTCGAATTTCATTAGGTGGCAAGCTCTTCCCTTCCTTTTTCAGTAAAGTGCTCTGAAGCACACTCCCTGTCTTTTCCATGTACTTGGGCTGTCATTGCACACAAGTTCCACGTCAGGTGACCTTTTGGGATGTGGAAGAAAAGACAGAAGCTAATAAGGACTTTCTTTCCCTTAGGTGGGGTTCCCTCAAGATGGGGCTTACAGTGGAGTTACAGCAAGCCTTTGCGCTCGGAAGTCTGGGCCTGCAGCCGCACAGAAGAGGGTGCTCTTGTGTAAAGCTGTGGCCGGCTTCCTGGGAGGAGGTGAAGTTTCCTTGTTTCTTACTGAGCAGATGATTCGTGACTTATGAGGGCTGGTAAATGTAGTCTGTATTAGCTCACACGGATTCTGCAACAACAGTTAAAAACCCCAAACTTCAAAATTGTCAGGAAACTCCTTTGTGTTGAGGCCACACACCCACCGCTTCTGCTGTTCTGCTAGGGCACGGCCAACTTTGATCTGCACCCTCCCTGTTGAGGACCCCACCGACCAGGCTCTCCAAACGAAAACTCTCAAGGAATAAGGACAGAAAGAGTGCCATTCCTTTTTGATGTTTAAAGTTGCTTTTGCCATTTGGGAAATAACTAGTTAGCCATTAACTCATTGGTCACACAAATATTTATTGAGGGTTAATTTTAGCTTTCTAAGGTTTATAAGGAAAGAAATTAAAACCTCTTTCCTACCAACCAGGCCCAAGCAATCCGGTCCCTGCTTCTCATTCTGAAAGAATCTCAAGTTAACTGCCTTGTTCTTGGCTTTTGGCGGCCTCAGGCTTTTGCCTTCATATTCCATTTTATTAGAATTATTTCTTTTCTGGCTCTCCTTAAGTCTGTTTTTCCTTCATTCTCCAGAGCTCAACATAGCTATCATATTTTCAGTGAGACTTTCCCTAAGCCTGCATATTAGTCATGGTTCTCTAGAGAACCAGTCAAAGATACAGAGATATATAGGTATAAATTTATTAAAAGGAATTGGATCCTGTGATCATGGAAGCTGAGAAGTCCAAGACTTCTAGTTGGCAAGTGGGAGAACCAGAACCGCTGACAGTGTAGGTTCCAGTCACAGTCTGAGTCCAAAGGCAGGAGAAGAGTGATGTCCCCACTCAAAGGCAGTCTGGTAGGAAGAGAGAGCCTTTTAGTTCTTTTCAGGCTTTCAACTGATTGGATGAGACCCACCCACACTGAGGAGAGCAATCTGTTTTACTCAGTTTACTCGTTCAAAAGTTACTCTCACCCAGAAACGCCTGCATAAACACACCCAGAAAAATGTTTAACCAAGTATCTAGACACCCCATGGCTCAGTCAAGTGGACACATAAAATCAATCATCATAGCCCTCTTCTGAATTGTCCCCCCTAATTACTATGGGCTTGTCCTGTTGATCTTATTCTCAGTGTTTATCATAATGGGCACATGTCTTATTTGTTTATTTGTCCCATTTCCTGTATGTTTCTCTTGCTACAGTGTGAGCTCCACAAAGCCAGGACAGACTCTTGTGTTTCTTTCTCTGTCCTTCTAGCCTTGAAGAACGGAGGTACCCAGTGACACTTTATAGGTATTTCTGAATGACATGTGTACCTGTGTACACGAAAGATAAAATAATTATACAATGACACAAAAATGTATCAGAAAGAAATATTAACAGGATGTTATGAGAATATGGGAAAGCAGAAACCTAGGTCTCTGTGGAAGGGTCAGGAAAGGCTTTAGGAAGAGGAGATGAGAGCTGGGTCCTGGAACAGGGTGTGTGGGGGGCAAGTAGGCAGGAGACGAGGAGCAGAATGGAACCGAGATTCACACAGCAGGCTGAGGGGCATGTGCCAAGGCGGGGGCCTGAAGGGACCCACACATTCCAGGAATGCTAAGAAAGTCAGGGTGTCCGGGCATCAGAGCAGATCGAGAAAGTTCGTTATGCTGCTGCAGGACCCAGGGGTGATGAGGCAGGACCTAGGAAGCCAGGGGAGGCTGGAGTTTGAACAGGGCTCTTCAAAACATGTCAAAACTTTGCTGAATGCACAACATTACTAGCCTACTTCCCTCTGGAGGCAGAGTGGGTAATAGGGAGGAATGAGGAGAAGTTGATGCCCAGGAACCAGTTACAACCTCTGCATGAGAAAAGATAAAAGAGCAGCAGGCAGCCTGGGGCTTCGGGGCTTTGGCAGAAGCTGGAGTTCCCAAAAGGCAGCCCTGGATGTGAGTGTTGGTAAGGCTGGCCTGTGGCTTTGAGACAGGCCCCCAGGGTCCGGGGTTTCCTCCAGCATGAGACAGCTTGGTGCTGCAGGGACATGAGATGGGGAAGGGGACACAGAGCATCATCGGGGTTGGGGGCTGATGGGATGTGGGGAACCTGCCAGGTGGCAGGGTGGGGTCACACAAGGGGCTGAGCGGTTCTTCCTGGCTAGCAGGTGGAGCTAGGAAGGAGCTGTTGAATGGACTGAGCAGGTTCAAGCAGAACAAAAGAGGAGAAAGGAAATTTGGGAACACTTCTGAAGTAGAATTTATAAGACCTGGTAAGTAATTAGAGTTATGGGGGGTTGATAAACAAAACAAAACATTGAGAATGGCTTCCTTGGAAATTGGAAGGAGATGCTGGAGAATATAATATAATAACATACTATAATATAATAACAGCCTGGGGAGAAGTATTTCAGGAAGACTGTGCCCTCTAAGTGGAGCTCTTCAATCGGCCACCTCCTCTGGACGGCCCGCAGCAAGCTGTGGATATTTAGGCAGGAGGAGTTTTGCTAAGAACGCTATTCACCAAATAGGTCCATATGGAAAAGATCCATTTCTCAGTTCTAAACCATTTGCATTCCAGAACAGTGCTCTTCTTGGGAACAGACACCAGCGAATTCACCCCGTGACCCCCATGCTCTCATCAGCATCATCTGCCTTTCCACCAGCAGCAACAGCAGCGCTTACTGACTGAGCACGTACTATAATAATAACCCCTGTTTATGAAGCACTTCCTATGTCCCAGGATCCTTGGAAGTCGTCTCCACAGCTCAATCGGATGCCTCCAGGCACCCAAGTGAAGGAAGCACATCGTCATCCCCATATTACAGGGGAAGGAGCTAAGACACAACGAGAAGAGTGACTTGCAGGGGGTCGGGGGTGAAGCCATCAGACCCCTGAATGTCTTCCCCGTATTAATATCCTCAGTCTCCCTGACACATGCGGGCATCATGATTATCCCCTTTTTATGGAAACGAGGAAGGCCAGGTGTGAGGTTACATCAATTTCCCCAAACCGGCCAGCCCACAAATGCTGGACTTGATATTTAAACCACCATTTTTAAGCCATGCCACAGAGAGGATACTCAGTGTAAGAGCCTGACAGTTAGCTTTATTGATTGTCATGTAAATGCATGATAGTAAGCTTTTGATTGCCCTGGAGTGGTGTCCCTCCATTTCAAAGACATCCGTTTCTCAAATGAGCAAATATGGTCAGCTACATAACTAGATAAAGAGCCAGGCTGCCCCATCATGAAGTTCCCCTTTTGGGGAGCCCTGCGAGAAACATACAAATCTGATTGCTTCCTTTTCTCTTTTCATGCTTTGATACCAGCTATTGGGATTTAAATTCACCAATAAAGAGGGAATCCATGAAACCCTAGCCCCCCCCAACACACCCTCCACCCCAATTGAAACAAAACCCCAGGTCCACTCTAACCACCCTCGGTCTCTCTCTAACCACAACCATCCAGTGCAGCCCTGAATGTTTTGTGCTCCCTCCGTAACCTGTGAGTTAATAAACCTTGTTTTTCCAAAGTTCCCTGATGATTGTTGCTGAGCTGAGTCTTGGAATCATAATAAGAATCACAAGGGTTCCACTGGCCATAATATTGTCTTGGATCCAGGGGAAAGTTTGTAGGGCTGCCACAAGCAGTGGGGGCTCAGGGGAGCCCCACAAACACTCCTTACTGACAGCATTACTCTCAACAGACTGAGGCTGACACAAAACAGGGGACCACTTTCAGAGCTCTTCTGCTCTGCTTTGTTCAAAAGTAAACACACAAGGAAACAGATAACATTTTAAAAGTAGAAAATTTGAGCAGTGACTGTTTATCAAACACGCAATGAGAAGTGCTTTCCTTCGCTGACCCCTGCAAAAGTTACTGTCATTTTCCATGTTGCAGATGAGAGTTTTGGACAACGTAATTTGTTTGAGGTCACGTGGTGAAGGACAGCCAGGATTCAAACCTGGGTGTGACTCGTGGGTTTTAATCACATGGAAAAGATCTTCTCTGAGTTGGCCATTGGATGCCACCTTCTTTCACTTTTAGTCTCAGCTTTTGTATCTACAGGGAGGATTTATTATTATTATTTTTAAGGGGATGGTATAAAAACATCTCTTCCTCCTACCTCCTTTCTTCTCCTGCCTCCAGCACTCATTCTGCCTAAAATCAGACCCTTTCTTTCAATATGTCTCTCTCTCTGTTGACTCTGAAGATATCATCAGACCAGCAGATACCATTTGGGCAGCACAGGGCAGAATCTTCATGTTGAGTGCAGCCAGATTAGCAGCAATCTCTGTTGCTAGGCCTTTATTTCGACCAGACAGGAAAAGAAATTGAGAAGAAAGTGGCTTCTTGCAACCCAGAACACACTTCCCTCCATTTCTTTTTTTCTTTTTTAAAGATTTTATTTATCTGACAGAGAGAGATCACAAGTAGAGAGAGAGAGAGAGAGAGGAGGAAGCCGGCTCCCTGCCTAGCAGAGAGCCTGATGTGGGACTCGATCCCAGGACCCTGAGATCATGACCTGAGCTGAAGGCAGAGGCTTAACCCACTGAGCCACCCAGGCAGCCCTTCCCTCCATGTCTTAAGTGTATGTTGTGTCCTATCCCACATGCTCAGTCTCCCCATGTGTAAAAACATGGTAAGAATCATCAGTGGGGGTGAACCACTCTCCAGTCCATCAGCTTCTGCCCCCAGGTTTCTTCCTGGAAATATTCCATCAGTCAAGCTCTCTCACCAGCCGACCAGGATGACATGACTGAGTGTGTGAGGAGTTCCTTTTTAGCTCTGGGACCAAACACAGATTTAAGAATTACATTTCTGTCTCCTTACTCTCCTAACCTTGACCTCTTCCTGTGGATGAACTTGATACATCTGGAATGGAGGGACCGGACTATCAGACCAGAGACAGTATTCATACTGGAGTTTTATACAAGGAGATGTAGAAATCGCTGTCTTCCCAGTGAATTTTGCTGTGTGTTGTACTCCGATTTGCAGCAGAAGAAGTGCAGTGGAGGGCGGCTGTTTCTCCTCCAGTGGCTACAGTTTTCGTCTTCCTTTTAGACTAGAAAGTGAATGAGGTGTTTGATTTGTGGTTGGGTTTCATTTATATGTTCCTGGGTCTTAATTTCTAGAAGTGACTGACTGATGACAGGAAAGGAGGATGCATTACTGAGAGTTCTGAAGGAAAGGGGGTCATGCCATGTCACGCCATGGAGGGCCATGTGGGGAAGCACCAAGTTTGATCAGGAGGCAGAAGCAAGAGGGATGGAAAGGCATAGGCCATGGCTTTTACTGGGATTTCCAGGAGAAAGGCCAGGCTGGGCAGAGGAAATAGCTTAGCATCAACTAGTTTGGATCATTCCTGCAGGCTTTGGGGCATGGGGGCTGTCCCTCGCTGTTTGGTACAAGACCCTGGGCTGATTAGGGCAGGGAAATATTGACTTGATGTGTGAAAGTTCGATAAAGCAGACAGCTGAAGGTATGGACCTGGCATCAGTCAGAGGGCTTGCAATATAATTTTTGTGTGCCTGTAAAAGCTGGATCACAGGGGAGATGTCAACAACTTTGGACATTAGTTTAGTTCTGTGATTAATGGATGCCTAATAGATAAACACAGAGTCCAAGGAAACAGAATGTTACTACGGAAAACACTAGAGCATACGTCTTCTCTTCCCTTCCATCCCATTCCTTATTTTCCCTCACTCCCCCAGGCCAGTAGGATAGATGGGTGAATAGTTGATCTCAGGCTGGGCGGCGGCCTTTGGTCATGTTCCCCTCAAGCTGTGATTGCATACATCTAGAGCTTTGGTGTTTGCTTTCATGGGCAATGAACGGCTGTCCCACCATCTTACCCCAGGACTGGGGCTCTCCGGGGCGCTGCCAGGGCCCTGACTTCAGTGGTCACCACAAGATGGGACATGTTCATGAGCTGTGGACTCAACACTTTCCGTGTAGGAAGTGTGGAGACCAAAGGAGAATCCTGATGTCATCTACCTGAGGAATCATGATTTGATTTGGAAGGGAGGAGATGGATATGCAGATTTTAACAAAAGTCTTCAAAACAACAGGGATCATGAAAGTGTGCAGGACAGGAGTTTGGCTGCTTCTTTGGGGAACAGTCAGAATGCAGGGATGAATCCAGAGTGGCCAGTACCCACAGTCCCGGCTCCCCCATTGTTACAACCCCAAACATGGCTTCTACGATGATTTAAAAAAATCGGAGTCAATCTTTTCAGACTGTATGTCTGCAATAAATGTGAATGTCTCTAGTAAGCTGAAATTTTATAGGAATGGCTCCTGTGCTAAAATATATAAAAATGTAAATAAAGAATTTGTAGAGGAAAAATGCACTTAGTGATGGGATCATATCTCATTCTCAGGAGGGTAGAAAATAGCTGAAAACTCTTCCAGAGTAACCACATAAAGAGAATACATTCACATTCTTTTAGATTTATTTCTCCTTTTGTGTTCTTACCAAGGGAAGAGAGAGAGCTCTTCCTCTACCCTTTGTATGTATTTCATGTCACTTTATTTCTCTGTTGGTTTTATTTGCCAGGGGGTAGAGAATTTCCAAACTTCTGTGTAAAAAATATCCGTGCTTCCAGAGAAAATATACGTGGTCTGAAGTTGATGAATTAGGAAATAAAGATGCTGATAGAAGAGCTGGACACTGTAAAGAGTTTTTTTTTTTTTTTTTAGAAAGTAGATTGGCATGGGGAGCATGGATTGTAGAAATTCTCATTTTTGTTTAATATCATTGTTAACTACTGAATTTTTAACTGTGTTCTGGTGTTATGTTATAATTGAGAGGGAAAGTGCATGCAAGTGTGAGAGAGAGTGGTGACAGGCTTGTCAGTTGACATTTAGAACTGTGGAGACAGGATCCGCTGAATGGAACAAGACACAAGTGACACCATGAGGTCAGTATACAGATCTTCCGCTTGATCTCAGAGTGGGTCTTCGATCTTCGCGCACAGATTCTGTCAGTGGTAAAATGGAAACAAACCCTGTGTCTTCCTACTGTAATTTATCTCAATCTGTATGCTAAAAAAAGTGTCAAAATGTTACGTATGACAACTACAGGAATATGGTTAATGTAGAAACAGGTGGAATTGACATAATGTGGAGAACTTAGCATGATTCAATGTATTTTTAACTTCTTATCTGTGTGTCATCATAGCAAAACCATCTCCTAAAAACACTGTAAGATCAAATGAAACTGAATAGCCATTTCTGAAGGCAGAGCTTTATAAATGAAGATATTGTCTTTCAAATCAAGAGCACAATTCCTAAAATTCATGAATTATACTATAATACTACATTTTCCCTTGGGGGGACTTTATACCATTTTTCAGAGGTTTAGGAAACACAGGAATTCAGGGGAGCCTCGGTAGTTCAGTTGGTTAACCATCTGACTCTAGGTTTTGCTCAGGTCATGATATCAGGGTCGTGAAATCGAGCCCAAGCTGGGCTCCACTGGGCATGGAGCCTGTTTAAAAGTTTCTCTTTCCCCCTCTCTCTTTTTCTCTCCTCCCCTACCCCTCTTTTAAAAAAACAAAAAACAAAAAACACCGGAATTGTGCTAAGTTTTGGACACAAGCTAGAGTCACAGAATTTCAAGGTCAGGTAATAACTGCATTTTATAGCCCAAACCATCCCTGGCTCAGCCCAAGTCTTATGATGGATGAGTCTAGGGATGTTTGTATTGTCATCACAACACTGTAATAGTCAAACTTGATATGGACACTTTTCCAAATGGGGACTTTGGTCTCAAGGCTGCAACACAGAGACCCTTCCTGAGTTTCCAGCCAGCCCAATCACCCTGTGTATTTCAGACTTTCCTGGTCTAAGACCACATGACTTGATTCCTTAAAATAAATCTGTTTCTCTCTTTTTCTTTCTCTACTCACACACACACATTTTGAAAAATCTCATGTATCATTAGATGATTTGGAGCCTCACATGACTAACAAATTCTGCAAATTAAGACCCACTCTGTCTTCCCCTAGCTTCTACCTGTTGTTTATCACATCTGTATGTTCATCATTTAGAATAAGATTGATTCCACTTCTGACAGTTGTTTCCACAATTAAGAAATCCAGAAGAGATGTAGAAAGTATCTCAAGTCATGTAGACAAGTGTCTGACCTGCAAGGTCTCAGGCTGTGACCCCACCTCGAAATTACCACCGAACAAAATAATGATGGGTCTAGTGTCAAGGTCAAGAGCAAAAGATTTGCAATCAGTTTGAATCTGGGTTTCAGTCTCCATTTGTTAGCTGTGTGATCTTGAGCAAGTTATCCAACTGTTCTGACCTTCTGCTTCCTAATCCATAAAATGAGATAAAAATACCCACCTGGCAGGGTTGCCGAAAGGTTTAAGTAAGACTAAGTATGTGAAGCGCTTAACACAGTGCCTGTGACATGGTGGGTTAGTGACGAATGGGGACTGTGGTTACTCTGGTGGAGATGTTGCATAACATGTGATAAGCTTACGGTCTCTCTAAAATGCTGCTGACAGTCTTTCCTTCCTTCAACTCAAGCAACGTGCATGGGTCTCCCTTGAGTAAGTGCAAGAAAGAGAAATAATAATTCTCACTGCCTTCGTCCTCACTCCCTTTCCCACCCCAGCCCCCACCTCCAGTTCTTGGGCTATTTCCTATAAGCCTCTTCTTAGACATCAGCTTCTCTGGGACCTTCCTCATGGACCCTCTTGGGCTGGGATGGTGCCCCTAACTGATGATTCCATAATGCTCAGTGCCTATCCATATTATTTCCTTGCTGGACTATTTGTAGTTGTTTATATGAGAATCTTGGGGCCAAAAAAGTAATTTATTCATTTTTATATCTATATTATTAGTAGAGTAGGCTGGAACATCCTAAGCACCAAAAAATCTTTAGTTCAATGAATGAATGATGAATGAATGAACACCCCAGCCACTTTTATCCAACAGATTATCCTTCCGAAACAAAACAATTTCTACCCGATTTCCTATGCACTAGCCTAGAACCTTAAGGTTCTTTTATTAATTAACAAGTTGTAGTATATTAAGAACTAATTTGCTTTATTTGCATTGAAAAAAAAAAATCCATCTCCAGAGCTGTATTTCTGACTTTGGGCATTGGCTATCTACCACTCTCCTCGCTCTGAATGATTTTCAGCATCTCTATGCAATTTCTGAATGCAATGTCCCAGTAAGCCCATTCGCACAGTTGGCATAAAAGACATTGTGTTTGTTCATACAACTGGCTCAGTGAGCAAGAATGAGAAATTGAGTTATTTATTCGATGACTCAGGCCTTGATTACTAAATTGGAATTCACCTCTGTACCTTGAGGGAGTGGAGAAAAGAAATCTAATAGATTAAATGAGAGTGCTGCTTGTCTCTCCATACCTCTGCCAGGAGCATTGTGCATGGGATAATTAAGTCCCCGGAAGAGGAAAACTGGCCACGAAATAAAAAAATACAGACTTATCATCCATAGTAAGTGGCCAGGTGCTGGGCTCACCCAAATGTTCTGTGTTAACAAATACATTTTTCCGATCTGGAAATTTCTAGTCCTAAATGTTCCTGCCTCCCTGGGAATACTCAGCCCTGTGATATTTTTTTGTGGGGCTTATCTATGACTTGACATCAGGGCAATGTGTATTTTCCCTTTGTGAACACTGTGTAGTAGGGGGTGTGGAATACCGTCACATGGAGGTAAAGGGGTCTGTCACCGGGGAGGAAGCCAGCAGAAGCTGCACGATCTGGGAATCTGGTGGGTGGAGAGCAACGATGCAGATCCCATTGCCTTTAACAGAGTGCCCGAAGTATGTGAGGAAGGGGCAATCCATTTTCTGTCCTGTTCATCTGTCTAACCTGTGTCCCTGCCTCTCTGCCTCCTGACATGCCCGACAGCCCTACAGGCATTAACATGGGAGCAATGGTATGTGACCGGTATTTTTCTTTTTCTTTTTTTAAAGATTTTATTTATTTATTTGACACAGAGAGAGATCACAAATAGGCAGAGAGGCAGGCAAAGAGAGAGAGGAGGAAGCAGGCTCCCTACCAAGCAGAGATCCTGATACGGGACTCGATCCCAGGACCCTGAGATCATGACTTGAGCTGAAGGCAGAGGCTTAACCCACTGAGCCACCCAGGTTTCCAGTATTTTTCTTTAAAAAAAAATTATTTATTTTAGAGGCACCTGGGTGGCACAGTGGGTTAAGCCTCTGCCTTCGGCTCAGGCCATGATCCCAGGGTCCTAAGATGGAACCCTGCATTAGGCTCTCTGCTCAGTGGGGAGCCTGCACTTCCTCTCCCTCTGCCTCTCCCTCCTCTAGTGCTCTCTCTTGCTCACTTGCTTGCTCGATCTCCCTCTCTCTAAGAAATAAATAAACTCTTAAAAAATATTTATTTACTTACTTAGGGAGGGAGGGGCAGAGGGAAAGAGAGAGAGAGAGGAAAAAGAGAATCTCAAGCAGATTCTGGGCTGAGCACAGAGCCTCATGTGGGGCTCGATCCCAGGATACTGGGATCATGACCTGATCTGAAGACAGACACTCAAAAAAGACTGAGCTACCGAGGTGCCCCTTATTCATAGCTTTCCTTAAAGAATAGAAGTATTTATTGAATGTCCGCCATTAGGCAAGCAAGGTATGTAGACCCTGATTTTCTAAATTATAAAATATCTCCTGGTTACTGCCTTTCCTGAGTAGCAAAATGTTACCTCTTTCTTATTCTGTTGGCCCTGCTCCCACCTTGCGTTTCTCGGAGAAGGAACTAGAAACCCCAGCCCAGGTGGACTCCTCTTGGCTCCAGACACACACAGGAAGGGGAAGGGGAGACCTTTGTGTATCCTCTAAGGTAGTTCCCCTGTGTCTGTGAAGCCAGGCTGTGGAGTGCGGACCACGTCGCTGGGGACGCCCACGTGTGAACGAGCAGTCCCTGCTGACCCCGGGTGGCAGCCCCATCAAGTTCGGGCTTTGCGATACAGGGATGTACTTCTGATTTTATTTCAGACAGACTTGGAGGAAAGATCTCATTTTCTTCTCCTTTTAATTTCAACCCTAAAAACAAACCAAACCAAAAATACAAACCAAAAAAATCTGTCAGTCAGAAGCAGCCCATGAGAACATCCTTGGCTTTTTTACCAAATGAAGCATTATGCTTTCCAATCCCATGTAATCAATTCAAAAATTAATTTTAGGCTCTCTCTGGAATGTTTCCTTTCAAATGACAAAAGTCATTTATGCTATGTTGACTGTTGTGGCAAATTAAATAATAGAACCCAAAATAAGAAATATGAGTTAAAGTCTATGCTTCCCATTTAAGTTTTCTGAATCTTGTGCCACTAGACGCATATACCTAAAATGTCACACACACACACATTTCCTTTAAAAAATTTTTTGAGCCACAGACATTTTCCAAAAGAGAGAATGCTGTAATAGTTCTTAATTTCAATTTAATTTAAATAAGAGCAGAGGAGGTGGAGAAACAAAAAATATATTAAATACTTACTCTCCAAAAAAGTCTTTACTCATGTTACTTAATTCCTAAAATCACCCTGCTGAGTAGAATCTATTGGCCTATATTGACAGATGAAGATACAGAAGCTAAGAAAAGTAAGAGGTTTCCCTAAAATTACCCAGCTAGTAAGAGACAAAGACATTACACTACAGGCTTGCATTTGCGAGAGCAAGGTAAAAATGTGCATGACCATACTGTACAATGAAATAAAACAAATACTACATGAAAATATTTTTAAATACTGGGGGAACCCAGAGGAAGAAGAGACTAAACCTGTTGTTCCCAGGTTGGTGGGGTTTTGCCATCTTCCACACGTGTCTTCCGAGGTGACTCTGGTTATTAACATCAGCCAGTCAAGGGGGAAAGAGACAGGGACTACAAGCCAGGATCTTACTTTGATCCTAGATGTTTGTTAACTGGTCTCTACTGGCAGATTTCCTCCTCCAGCCCATCCGCTACCTAGAGATCAGCTAGCCAACCTGTCATCACATGTGTCTCTGCAGGTTCTTAAAAATAAGGATTCCTGGGCGATGCCTGGGTGGCTCAGTGGGTTAAAGCTTCTGCCTTCGGCTCAGGTCATGATCCCAGGGTCCTGGGATCGAGCCCCACATCGGGCTCCCTGCTCAGCAGGGAGCCTGCTTCCTCCTCTCTCTCTGCCTGCCTCTCTGCCTACTTGTGATCTCTGTCTGTCAAATAAATAAATAAAATCTTTAAAAAAAAAAAAAAAAAAGGATTCCTGTGCGCTGTGCTCACCCCCAGGAGAAGCTGATTTAATAAATCTGGGGTCTTTATTTCTGACAAGCTGAACAGGTAGTCTGCCGGTATCTGGGGCCACATTTGGCAAACCAACCCCTGCCAGAGTCTTGGATCTAAAAAACTACAACTGATCACATCATCTCGTTTATAAATCTCCGTGCCTCTTCACTGATAGTCCCAGGACAATCCAGTGTTTTAGCTGAAGGTACAAGGTTAATCACGTGAGGGCCTCAGGCCCCGTTTCCCGTCCTATCTTCTGTCACTCCTTGACCTTCCAAGCAAGGACCACAGGCTCCTTGCACAACCGTTTGAGTCCGATATTCTGCTTTGCACTGGCAGCCTTGCTTTCCAAACAACTGTGTGTTTCCGTTCGTCTTTCTTGATTTAGCTCCAGTGTCAAATCGTTGACCCTCTCACGTTACCTCGTGGCTTCCTTCCTTTATATATTCAGAGGAATTTTTTGTTTGTTTGCTTTTTGTTGTTTTTATTTTTTATTTTTTTGCACTAATATCTCTGTAATAACTCTTATCTGTTGTATTAAAAATGTCTCTGTTTACTGGCTGGTCTCCTCTGGTAGATTGTGGGTCTCGGGGAACAGAAACTGTCTTATTTACCATTATCTCTTTTGTACTTGGCAAAATACTTGCCAAGGTTAAGTGTTTGATAAATGTTTCAATACATTTACACAGTGATGAGAGAGCTGCTCCTTCCCTTGAACTTTGGAGAACAGTTAGAAAGGAAACAAAACAGAAGAGGGAGAAAGGTCATTCCTCCAACCACAGGCGGAAAGGCCCCGAAGAATCAAAGTTTAAGGACGATGCCTGTAGGAACAACGGGTGTCTGGTGTGAAAGAGCCTGGGTTGCTGGGCTGCGGAGTGCGACCAAACAGCCGGGCAGGGCCTGGACAACAGGGGTGAGAAGAAAGGCAGGAGGGTTCCAGCGTCGACCTGCCAGCACAGCAGCAGCTAACCAGTTTGATTTGTCCAAACCGAACATTATCCCCGCCCCTCCACCGAGGAGTAAGTCAAAGAATCTCTCTGTAATTTCAGCCTTGTCAGCAGCAGGGGCTCCACTGCACCGCGAGTCTGATAAGACCAGTGGAGACAGACATTAGCACTACATGTTGGCAAGAATAACCATTATTCCCACTCTTCCTAGCAAGGCTTCGAGGGAAACTGTGCCACCACACAGTTAGCTCATAGGGCCTGGAGCAGGGTGGGAGGGGCCAGGACAAGAGGACTCCATCTCCTGATGAAAAGAAGGACCCACGAGGGGTGCCTGGTGGCTCAGTCGGTTAAGTGTTTGACTTTGGCTCAAATCATGATCCCAGGGTCCCTGGACTGAGCCACAAGTCAGGCTCCCTGCTCACTGGGGAACCTGCTTTTCCCTCTGCCTGCCACTCCCTCTGCTTGTGCTCTCTCTCTGTCAAATATATAAATACAATCTTTAAAAGAAGAACCCATGAGAGTAAATATGGCGAACTCGGGTGAAGGATAAAGATAATTGACACATTTACAGCAGATTACATTGGCATTTGCTACCAGTACACTCTTAATTGGTCTGAAAGGCAAACAGTAAGAAATAAACTTTCCCGGCTGCCGACTGTGTTAGAACACGGCTATGTTGTCTCTCTCATCTTAATTGCATCCCAGGGCATCCCTGAATTGAAGGTTTCGGGCGTTCCTCCTTGCTCAGTGCACTACCTGATTAGGACTCTCCATGTCGTGAGACCCAAGGAAATTTCTAAGTGTTTTAGATACATTCATTCATTTACCTGCACAGTAATCATACAAAGTGAAGAAGGTGAGGTTTAATTAACTTGGTTAAGGGATTTAACAAGATCACAGATTTAATTCAGGGGTCTGGAAGATGAAGGAAAGAATTTCACATGTGGAATCCCAGGTGACTAAAACACCACATATTTCATCAAATTGAAAACACCGTAAGTTTCTAAGATGCAGCATTATTGTATACATTGTCACAAAGGGGGTGGGTGGCAGGAAAGACCTGGCAATTAAAATTATAACCCAACATTGTTATCACATTCTTATTCTAAGTTTTCAAAATTTTACCCCCCAAAAATGTGCATTTTGGAATTAATGAGATAAAATGTTTTGAGGAGAACTTTTGCCGCCCATTTGCTTATACCACCTGTTGTGAAAATACACCGAGCATGACCCTGGAGAAGATCCACACCTACAAAAGGATATTCCAGAAAAAGTGAGCTTATTGTATGACCTCTTACATCCAAGGATTTTCTTTTTAATCCTTTAAAATAAACTGGGGTTTTGTATGAAGCTTTATGATTACTGATGCTTCTGGATTCCTGGGCTGAAAAATGGTTTCTTTCCCTCACAAAACTTAGAATACTTGGACTCTACAGTAAAAAGTAAGACAAAAGATTTGGCTCTGATTTCCCAAAGACAGCACTTCAGCAAAACAGGGCTTATGTGATAATCTTCACGAGGCAGAATGTGTCTCTGCATCTTAAACAGGTTTCTCTAAGTAATGGATTGGTGTGAGTTTAATAAACTGAGGATCTGATACACCGACTCTGTTCCCCGAGAACAGTGCCCCAAAATAACAAATACCAACTAGAAAAGGATGCCCCTATTCTTTAACCCATAAAAAGATCATAATTTATGAGACAAGGAGAAAATGAAAATTGAATTAAAAAATATTTGAGGGGTGCCTGGCTGGCTCACTCAATTAGGCATGTGCCTTCAGCTCAGGTCATGATGCTAGGGTCCTGGGATCGAGCTCCCTGCTCAGAGTGGAATCCGCTTCTCCCTCTGCCTGCAGCTCCTCCTGCTCTTGCTCTCTCTCTTTCTCTCTCAAGTAAATAAAATTTCTGAAAAAAAATTGATTGTGAAAATAAAAAATCAGTATGTCAAAACTTACCTAATGTAGTTAAATAGTACTTGGAGAAAACTTTGTGAGAAAACTTTGGAGAAAACTCATCTATACCCATTAGAAAAATGTGTAGTGGATATAAATAGGCAACACATAATACAAAACAAATTATCAATAAATATATGAAAAACTGCCCAAATCCACAGGTAGCTAGGAAATGCTTATTAAAACAATAAATAATATTTCACTCCTGCAAAACTGGCAAAAAAAAATTCTGATAATAGCAAATGTTGGCAAAAGTATAGGAAAATGAAAATACTCATTCAGTTCTGGTGGGAATACAAATTGGCACAATCACTCTGGAAAGCGATTTGGCATATCTAGCAAAGTTGAAAACATATTCTTAGGCTTTGTGTTATGGAAAATTCTTTCATAGGCACACAAGAGGCAGGGGAAAATGTTCAAAGCAATTAAAAAAATTGTGGTATATTAACAGCATTTGAAATGATTCAAAATTTCAGAATATAATGTGGTGTGGAAAAAGCAAGTTGCAAAAGGACATCTAGGGTGATAATATAGGTAAATACTATAATTTGTTTATGACTATATCTCTATACAGAAAATTATATTTTTAAAAAACATTCATGGAAATAATATATGTCAACCACAGGATAATGGTTTTCTCTGGAGGTGGGGGGAGACAAAAGTAATGGAAAATGAAGACTTGATTTGTATCTGATGTTTTATTTCACTTACAAAAGTAATAAAAGAGAAAAAGAAAACATAAACCCAATATAATAAAAGTCTAAAATCTATGAAATCCCTATGATGGTTATATGAGAGCATACTATCTTGTTTTCTGAAGGTCGGAAGTAAGTCACATCTAAAATAAAGCAAGATAATCATGTGTAATATTTTTGTTTAAGCAAATCCAGGAAAGAGAAAAAAAAAAAAAAAAAGACTTGGAGGTCTTGAGCTGCCAATTTGGACTGAGAGTCTGAAACTAAAAAATGTAGTTCTTTCTGAAGAACAGCCTTGCCTGGTCTACAGTTTTGCTCAGGTCGCGGGTGCCAACAAAGTTCCATGGGCATTTTCTCAGCTCAGGAGCCTGTTGAGTTATGACAACCCTTGGCAAGGTCAGCTGCACCTACCACACATCATGACTCTCCAGAGTCCCTGAGTAACAGGTTGGAGAAAGGATCCCTTCTTAGTTTTGCTTCAGAGAGCTGGAGTTTTAAAATAGGACTATCGGGACCTTGTACAACAATTTTGGCTCAGTGTTGTGCCCTTTCTGTGACCTACAGGAGAAAAGAACAACAAAGCATTTTCCTACAGATCAGAGGAAACTGTGGCTCTACACTGCCCTGTGTTCTCTGGGCAGGAAGTCCCTTCAATGTTCACAATCCCTTCAGTGTGCTCAGATATAGGTAATAATAAAAAGACCCTGATGGCCCCCACTCACTGCTTATACATCCTACCTCCTGTTTTCTCATCAGTCCTTGTAGTGGTGCTCTACCTGCATTTTGTCTTTCTGATCTTTTTCTAGTACTGATTGAAGGGCTACAGAGAGAGAATATACGTAGAGCCCTCCATTCCTCCTCAAACTGAGAGGAAGGAAGAAGAACCTTCTGGGTCCTCCTCCTTGGACCATACTCCCTGCTTCTTTGGCCCATGGTTTATGGTGCTGAGCCCTAGCCAAGCATCTATACTACTGGTCAACACAGAGTTGACTGCATAGAGAAAACGAGCCACATGGTACATAGATTTTGCACTGCTTTGGTCCAAAAATCCTCCACTCTTGGTCTTTGCAGACTGAAACTCCATCGCAGCTGCAGAAACCAGTTTCCCTAGAGAGTTGTTCAAGCCCAGTGCCACATCTCACTTCCTGGGAGGAGGAGGAAGCTCTTAGAGCTGCAACATTTGGAGTGTGGGGAAAGGGACTTCAAATTGGTAGGGTGCGTAGAGTGTGATGCAAGTACTACAGGGATGAATGGCAGGTGAGCCTGGGTCTCTTGCAGGCTGAAGAGGGAAGGAGGGAGCTGCACTTGGCTCAGATGCAGAAGAACTGATTTAGATCCTGGGAGAGCAAGTGCAGAGATAGACAGTGAAGAGTGTGCCCTACAGAGATGCCAGTGGTCAAGGGTCCAGAGCTGATCAAGGGGGAGAGTGGGAAACCCAGAGCCTCAGCCAGCCCTAGCAGCTGGGCTCTGAGAGAGACTCTGGTCCTTCTTGCACTGTGCCATCTCTTTATCGGGACACAGTCCTCCTGTACCACACAGCTGCCTCCTCCCCTTCAACTGAGATCATATCCCTCCTTTGTCAGGAGCAGAGGCCAGGGAGCAGTCAACCCAGACACATTTATCACACATTCCCTGTTTGCCTAAAGATTCATGAAGTTTTGTAGAGCAAAGAAAGAGTGATGCCTCAGTTTCTTTGTATCATCAGGGTTTTGTTACTTGTTTTCTCAAATGGGGACAATTCTCCTGGATAATCCCAAGGATGCCGTGTGTTAGAAAAACACAACTTTTTTTGTGGAGAACTTTCTAAAAGTCACTGTACGTTTCCCTGTCTGGGTGAAGAGAGCATAGTAACATTTTTCATGATGGTATAAGCTCATCATCCAGGTCACTGGTGATCTGGGCAATCTATCTGTGGGTGCAAACGTAGATGATGTGGAAACCAATGCTGATTGAGCACTCCTGTCAGAAAAACGTTCTGGAACTTGACTTCTTAAAGATTTTTTTTTTTTTTTAATTTAACTTGACTTCTTGAAGAAGAGAAAGAAGACCAGATTCAGGGTTGCTCTGTCTTCAACATTCACCTCTGCTAAGCTTGAGGGCTGTTTTCTCCACTGTCCATTAGATATCTCTGGCTGGATGACCCCTCAAAGCTGACCCCTCAAAGCTGGTATTCAAATCCAATTAGTCTTCCAACCCACACATCCATCCCTATTTCTGTTAACACCACCTTCATCACAGGAATAACCTTGAATGGACCTTATGCCAGCCCCAGATGTGTCCCCCACACTGACTTCCCTGAATCTGACAGGTCTGACAGTGAAATCGTTCTCACTCTCATCCTCCTCTTGCCATTTCCATTGTCCCCCCCCCCACGCTCTCCCACCCCACCCCACCCCCGCCACCTGCAGGTAACGTAGGTCCTCCTGATCTCTTATCTAGACCTTGCTAACTGCCTCCTAATTGATCTTTTTGCAGCTCATTTCTCCTGCCTCCAGCTTCTCTCATCCACCATTGCCAGATAAATCTTCTTTAAAGCAGAACCTGATGGTGCCACTCCCTGCTCAGATGCCTTTAAAGACTCCTCACAGCCTCCCAAATAAGGAACAAACTCTTCAGCTGGGTGTCCAAGGCTCTGGCGATCTGGTCTCACAGCTCCTAGATCTCTTCCCATCAGGGACCCTTCCTTCCTGGTGGGCTTTAGTGCAGAAGGTCTTCACTTACACCTTTTACATAGAATCTTGTCCCACCAACTGTCAATGTATACCTTGGTCATTTTTCTGCGCCATCAACTGTGATCTTCCTATGTGAATGCTTCCCTGAACTCCTCAAACTGGACTGCTCCTTTGGAACTCCCATAGTACTCTATCTTGTGGCATTTATTGCTACTGTTTTAATGTTGTATATGTTCATTTGTCTATTCCACAAAGTAGCAAATGCCTTAACAGTAAAAAATAAAATAAAATAAAATAAAATAATGCTCCATGAATAGCTCTCACGTGAAAATAACCTTGCTCTTTGGGACCATGTTACCTTTCTCATAATGAAGGAGAGGATGTCATAAACAGTTTGTAGTATAATGTGGCTGTTTCCCTGCAAAGTCAATTAGTGAATCAAAGCCTGAAGTTGAGAGCTCAAACATACTGTTTCTTTTAACCTTTAAGAGAAGTTTATGCCATCGTTGTTATTGTTCCTTGTGCTGATTGCGGAGAAGAACAGATATTTGAATGTTCCTGACAAGTCATGTTTTGTGACAACCTTCTCATCGGCTTGAGCCCATTCTTTGCTCATAGGTTGTACCTGTGGATGGAGTGTGACGGAGGAGCAGTGCTGGTGTGATCTGGACCGGCCTTACTTCAAAGCCCACACGTGCTCCATCATCACCAAACACTTCTGAGATCATAACACCGGGTCACGGTTTCCCTAAGCTTTTTTCTAGGTTGGCTTTGATCTTTACAAAGCAAGCATCAGATGGCACTTGTAATCTTATTGTAACAGGAAAATGCAATACTATTATTTGCGACCGTCTTCAGTGATGGAGAATTGCATATTCAGTCATTGAAGATGGGGTTTCTCTGCAGTTTTCTATGCTAACTTCTGCGCACAGAGCCTTTGCTTAAATATGAATGGAAGTCTAGATTCACAGGTATCGGACAGACAAGATTTTACAAATGTTCCACAATTCACACCAGCATTGTAAAAATATTCAATCAGTAGGCTAAATTTAGAAATAATTTCCATGAGTCATTTTTTTCTTATAGTATCATTATTTTTGAAATGTTTTCATTTGCTCTTTTAAGAACTTCTATTCACTTAAAAATAAAATCTGCCTTCGAATAGCCACATAATTTCTTTATATATAAATATTTACCTTTTTATTTAGCTGAAGTGGAAAATACATGCTAAACTTTTCGTGGAGGATCAGGCATAAATCAACTCTACATGATATAAAGCAATTAATATTGGCAACTTTTTATTTGATTTCAAATTTGACCAGCTGTCTTTGCAAGTCCAATCTACACAGCACAAATGACTGTGTATTATACTTGCTCAATAACAATTCCCAAAGCTTGCTTTTTTTCCAGCATGCACAAAGATCTCTCTCTTTTATGCATTTTAATGTTAGCATAAACTTCTTATATTTGTCCCTTCTCTTTGGCCAAAAAAAAAATCCTCAAATAGAAAAAGACAGAATAAATCCAAATAAAATATTTAGGGGGGGGAGAACAACTTAAACCTGGATTCAATTTCCTGCATACATGCAACAAGTACAATAATTTTGACGTCTGCCTATTGCTGGTTTCACCCAAGGATAGCATGGCATGAATTACATGACTGTCTCACACACAATTCCCATGTACTGTTCTTATGCTTTCCACATAGCACCCTTGGAATATAATAATGAAATGAAGAAATATGGAATACATAAAACTTATATTTTGTTTTCACAAAATGTTTCCAACACCTTTGCATTTTAAGTTTGAACATTTCCAGACAGCAGGATAATTCCTATAAAAACAATTGAGATACTGGGGCGCCTAGGTGGCTCAGTCAGTTAAGTGTCTGCCTTTCAGGTCATGATCCTAGGGTCCTGAGATAGAGTCCCGCATGGGGCTCCTTGCTCAGTGGGGAGCCTGCTTCTCCCTCCGCCTGCCAATTCCCCTGGTTGTGCTCTCTCTCAGTCAGATAAATAAATAAAATATTTTTTTTAATCAAAGGAAGACATTAAAGGCCTCAACAGACACATTCACCCCCATTAGTCAACTTTCATGGAGAGCCTAACATATACATATTATAAACAGTAAGTAACTGAGGAAATAAGATATACATCAATAAAGAGATTACAAGTAAGTTGGTCCTGCAGTTCTGGATTTCAGAAATGTCACATAGTCTAGAAAGTCACTGTTGCCTGACATAGTCAGAAAATAATTTATGAAAGGAGAAGGGGTGCAGTTTCGTGGAATATGAAATCTATTCCTAATATTGGGCACCATTTTCAGAAAAGGGGTAAGGACCGGCATCAACAAGGTCAACCCAAAAAATGGTTGATTTAATAGCCCAGTGGTGTCCCAGTTTGATTTTGTACTAGAAATGTTAGATATTTTTGCCACCACACATTAACATCCCAAAGGATCTACTCCGTTCATAACCTAAAAGGGGCAACTAAATACAGCTTAGCCACTGAAGTGACGTCCCTCAGCAGCGCAGACTTCTAAAAGTTCTGATTTTGTGCTCTGCTTCTCTATCACTTCCTGTAGCAGGCTGACAGAGGTTCCCTCCCCCAGCAGTCTATCTTCCCAAATAGTGCCTCCAATTCACTTCTCTACTGGTCCTACCTTCCAGAAAGTGGTTGCTTTTCTGTTCCTAGAATTGCTGCTATTCTTTTCTCAGATCTCCCGTTGAGTTTGTAAGTATTCAGAATGCTTGAAAACTACCCAGCAGAACCCCCGGGGCTGGACGAAATTCAGGTCTCCATTTCTCTGCCATCTTGCTCTGGCAGATCTCTGAGACAATCATTCTTTCTGGGTATACTTTGGTAGTCATCTGTTACTTTCCATTGACCTCATTCATTATTTCTAACGTCTGTCATTGTTTCTGGTATCACATCTGCTCTTTTTAGATCTCTTTCCTTTTTTATTACCCTTCTCTGCTGTTTCCTTCTTATCTCTTCTTTTTCTTGCCTGGTAGTTTATCAGTACATTTCGGCATTATCACTAAAATGGTTGAGTCATTTATTGAAGAAGATGAGACACCTTGTGTTTGGTTGATGAGTGGACCAATCATGTTAAACTATCCATAATTCTAGTCTTTGGCTGTTGGTTATTTCCATCATTGGTTAATATTTGAGTATTTTTTGGATTGAGAACTATTCCAACGTGCTAAAATTACTAGGCATCCATTAATGATCCTTACGTAAGGTATGGCTCTCATTGCTTTTCTTAAGTAATTGAAAAAATGTAATAGTTTTCCAAATCCAAATAATGTGGGTAGAAAGTGGATGATTTATTTCTGACTTAAACTAAGCAGCATAGAATGAGCTAATTGACTATAAAGTTATATTTAAATAACTAGACCATTCATTTCTACCACTGGCCATCATGCTGTTAATGGAAGAAAAAGATGGGAAACAGACGTTAGTTAGAAGTCACAGGAACCCATTCTGGGTAAAAATAAATGCTTTCAAAAGGCTTGTCTGCCCCCATATTTATTAAGTTATTCTCTCCCTTAATAAATACATATTGAGGGCCTCCTATGTACCGGGCAATGAGCAAGGCTTTGAGAGCATTGAGATGTACAAAACAGACAAAATCCCTGCTCTCCTGGAGCTTATATGCTAATGAGGGCAGACATGAAATTAAGAAATAATAAATAATCTAACTGATGATAATGGATGCTATAAAATTTAACTAAGGTAAAGGATAAGGGGGTATGGTGTGTTGTTGTTTCTAATGCAGTAGTCAGGAAAAACCTCCCTGATCTCCCGACTTTTTTAAAAGCATTTTTTAAGTTGAAGTATAATAAGTATCCAGTGTTATATTAGTTCCAGCTACAGGATGTAATGATTCAACAATTCTATACATTTCTCAGTGCTTGTCAAAATAAGTGTCCTCTTAATCTCCTTTATCGCTTTCACCCACCCTCCGCTCGCCTCCCCTCTGGCAACCGCCAGCCTCTTCCCTGTAATTTTTTGTTTGTTTGTTTGTGTCTCTTTTTCTTTTTTTGTTCATTTGTTTTATTTCTTAAGCTCCACAATGAGTGAAATACTATGGTTTTTGTCTTTCTCTGACTGAGTTATTTCACTTAGTGTTATACACTCTCGGTTCATCCTTGTTGTGAAAATAGCAAGATTCATTCTTTTTTTATGGGGGAGTAATATCCATTACTTTTGGATATTATATATATAATATTCAATATGCTATTGGATATTACTATTGGCTATTGTAAGTAATGTTGCAATAAACATTGGGGGCCTGTATTTTTTCAAATCAGTGTTTTCATTTTCTTTGGGTATTCATAGCAGTGGAACTACTGGACCATAAGGTAATACTATCCTTAATTTTTTGAGGAACCACCATACTGTTTTCCACAGTGGCTACACCAATTTGCATTCCCACCAAAAAGGCACAAGTGTTCCTCTTTTTCTACATCCTCTCCAACACTTCTTATTTCTTGTTGTGTGTGTGTGTGGGGGGGGCATGTGTGTGTGTTTAGCCTTTTTGATAGGTGCAAGGCAGTTTTCTAACTTTTGAAAAAAGATCTGAATAAGTAAGGGGGGAGCCATGATATTCTCTGGGCCATTTTCTGCATTATCCATAAAATACCTGTTGATCCCATGAAAAATCATGGCATTGTACATTTCATGTTGATCTCATTGAAGGGATGCCATCACAGCCTGTATATCAGGGTTAAATTGTGTCTCCCCAGAAGAAATGTTCAAGTCCTAACCGTTGGTTACTTGCGAATGTGATCTTATTTGAAAATAAAAATTTTGTAGATACAATCAAGTTAAGATAAGGTTATACTGGATTAGGGTGGGCCTTAAATCCACTGACAGGTATCTTTATAAAAGAAAGGAAAGTGAGGTGTGGACAAAAAAAACATGCAAGGAAGAAGGCCGTGTCCCTCTACATGAAGAGAATGGAGTGATGCAGCTGTAAGTTAAAGAATCAGCAGCCAGCAGCTCTGAGAAGTTAAGAAAAGACAAGAGGTGATTTTTCCCTAAAGTCTTCAGAGGGAGCATGGCCCTGCACATGCCTTGCTTTTAGACTTGTGCCCTCCAAAACTGTGAGACAATAAATTTTTATTGTTTAAAGCCATGTTTTTTTAGCAATTTATTATGACAGCCTTAGAACCAGGAGTGGGAACCAGGAGAAAGCATCGAAGGGGTTGTGCCGGATGGTTTTGGAATACATACATACATGCAAACAATGACTACCACAACAGCAAAAACTGATTTCTTCTTCCTCTTCTTCTAATTCTGCTTCTTCTTCTCCTAATTCTGCTTCCCTTTCTGCTTTCCCTTCTCCTCCACTTCCTCCTCTTCCCCCTCCTCCTGCTTGTTCTCCTCCTCCTCCTCCTCCTCCTTCTTCCTCTTCCTATTCTTCTTCTTTCGAATAGATAATTAAGAATGTGTGAAAACCCAACCGTTTAGATGAGAATCAGTGATAAGGTTAAGGCCACTCTTGTAATGTGTTCATGTATCTACTATTGTGGATCACATAAGACCTTCTCTATCTTGCTTTCCATTATATCACCCCAAGAGACATCACGCAGGATATCTCAGCAGCAATGAAGCAGTGCTTCCATTCTTCCTACGTTAAATTTGTCTCTTCTACTTAGCCAAGAGTCCAGGAGTTATACGTGAAGCTGTTCTGCCCAGCAGAACTGTGTTTCAGGGAGTGTTGCTTTTAATGATGGTTTATTTCAAGACCTGGGTGCTGGGACTCCTGCCAGAATGATGGCCTTAACGCTACCCTATAGCAACAAAGGAAACAATCTTTACATCCTTGCAGTGTCCAGATGGACAGAGTGGACACAATGAGCAGAGTGAAGAGTCGATTGACTCCAGCAAATGTTAACTCACCGTGGTCAGTTCCTCTATGCAAAAGCTGATACTCAGGGAGTTATTTTTTTCTGGTGAACAGGTCCTTTCCCAGGACAAAGGATTTCATATGTTAATGTTGCATATACTCCATTATGCTATTCAAGTCAACAGAATTGCCTGAAGCTTAATGATCTTATTTTTCTTCCACCTTGAGCAAGGGCAACCCTCTTTATGAATCTTCATGCTCTGTTTGGTGCAATGTGGTAGGTTGTACTCCTGCTTGGAATCTATGACCTTTGCCATATCGTCTTGTAATTCTATGACCTTTGCCATATCGTCTTGTAATTCCTCTTCTAGAAGCAGAGAGAGTTCCATCAGTGCTGCTTTTGGCCACTAGCCTTGCTTTGGGCAATAACAGAGTTCCTATTTTGAGCTTAAGCCTTAGGAGGCCTCTCATGTTACTGCTCAGTCCTCCTGTGCTTATGCCAGCATGATGAAAAACATGCCACAGCTAGGGATGGCCCAAGGACTGTGAGACATGCATGGAGAAGATTTGGATTCCTTCTGCAAACTGGAGTCAAGATCAACAGAGTCTAGCCCAGAATAGTCAACTGCTTGTTGACCAAAAAATGTATGAGTGAAAATAACAGCTTGTTTGTTTTAAGTCACTAAGTTTTGGGGTTGTTTGTTATGCAGCATTATTTTGACAACAATGACTGATACAGGCGAGGTTAACAAGGAGAGATATTTATAGAAAGTAAACCAAATTTCATCATAGCAGTGGCTATTGATGAGTTGCTTATGGTCATGGAGAGGGAGCCTGATGTTTTAGAAGGAAATAAAGATCAGTATGTAAGATTACAACTCTGCCAATGATGTCTTCAGTTATATAAATCACCCACCACCTCTAAGCTTTATTTTATTCTCTTATCAAATGCATGTCACACTCCTCATCCCGGAGTGGTTGGGAGAAGGATATATGAAAAAAGTATTTGAAAAGACTCAGGTGTTATGTATTCACACATTAGTATTAATATTAACCACTATTATCATTTGATCATCACCAACTTATTATATATATATTATATATATATTATTATATATATTATCTATTACATGGATATAGTGACAGGGATGACTAATATTGTGATAGTCAACATGAGGATGGGACAGGAGTTTAGGTAACACTCACCTGTAGTACCATGATAAATCAATTATAATATTTGTACTTATACTCTCCCCCTAAATTTCTTATCTGTTGTCTTTACATGTTGGTTTAATATTTTCTTATCAAGCTCTACTCCTGCTACATGTGGAAAGATGTAGACAATCTGATAAAAGAATGAGTTCACTAAAAAGAGATAAGCATACTTTAGTCCTTATCTGTGAAGCACTGTCACCATTTCTGTACACAACAATGGGATTATATTTCAAGGACCAAGTTTTATTTCTGAAGCAGATGTTTATATTTCAGGCAGTCTGCTTGAAAACACTGTTGAGTGTGGAACGGCCTCTTGCAGTTTCTTTATGGCTTTGAAGTCCATACTTTCTTTATGGCTTTGATCTTCCAGAAGGTTCTTGGGTTCTGGCTATAAGGCTACTTAGCTGAGCTTCTGCTGAGGCATCCAGCTAGAGCTGGGGGATTTTAGGGCTTGGTGCTGAAGAAGAACATGCTATATTCCATGGTGTCATACATGACTTTCATTCACGTATTTGTCTAACAAAATCTTTTATTTAAAAGAAATATTTTATTTATTCATGAGAGACAGAGAGAGAATGGCAGAGGGAGAAGCAGACTCGCCCCTGACCAGGGAACCCAATCCCAGGACCTAGAACTCGATCCCAGGACCCTAGGATCATGTCCTGAGCAAAGGCAGACGCTCAGCCATCTGAGCCACCCAGGTGCCCTGTCTAACAAAATCTTATCAAGCCCTACATTGGAGAAGTTTGTGTGTGAGGTAACTCAGTATGAATCCCTTGTGATAGCTCAGTGTGTGTGTCTTGCCTGTGTGAAATTGGATCATCTCCCTCCCCAAGGAGGAGCACTGTAGTCATAAACGTTCTGATTTGCATATTCCCCTGTGCATATCCTGACCCTTCCACTTTCTAGTTTCCCAGTGACAGGAAAGAGTTAACACATATTTTTCAGCACCTGTCACAATTTGGGAGGGACTCAGGCAGTGAAAATAGTAGGACTCCATTGATGTAGCGAGAAGTATGCACGCGTTTGGAAAACTATTCATAGGTTGCTCTTTTATTCTTCCTTCCCTTCCCCCAACCCTGGCCTGTGGACGTGAGTGGCAACTTAAATGAACCATAAAACATCCCCGGAAAAGTCTGCAGTGTGCTGAAGGAGGCAGCAGAGCATTGAGATGAATGGATTCGGGAGGTTTCTGAGCAGCGGAGAGACAGGACCTAATATTTATGGGACCGTTAAACTCCCATGTGCTCTGGACCTATGAATCTGGAGAGGTGTCATCCAGTCATCAACTCTGGACTATTTCCTGGCATTTATCAAAGCCATGGTCCCTCCCAAACATGGATGATGGCACAGAACCAGAGAACCCATCCTGAACTTCACTAACATAACGCTCCTCCTACGTGAACAGATGTATTTCTTCTGCATGAATGAACAATTGCTTTAAAAAACAAAACAAGACAAAAAACAAAAAACAAAACAACTTGCATTTACTCATTTGCCAGACAACTCCTACAAGTCTTAAGATCTCAGAGGCTGGAGGATCCCTATGTAGACTTACAAAAGTAGCTTTTACCTACCAGCATACTGCTAAATTCAAAAGAACAGCTGTGGGAAAGCAGAACCACAGTCTGAGCCCAGGTTTGTCATATAGCAATTTTTTGGCCTTGGGCTAGTTTTTTGTCTTTCTGAGCTGTGCTATCCCTTCATTCTCCTCATCTATAAAGTGGGAACCTGAAGGTCTGTTCCCATTACTTATTCCAAATAGACTGGGTTCTTCTGCACCAAATTCTGTGTAACACACCAAGGATAAAACAGTGAACAAGCACCCTTGATTCTTGTTCCCATGGAATGTGTTGCTTTGGTGGGCAGGAGAAATATAGCACGTGTATTATACATATGGTGAGTGTTAGGAAGGAAAGGCAGGGCATGTGGCTGGAAACAGGAAACAGGAAGTGCTCATTTCTTCCTGACAGTCAGGGGAGATTCTCCAAGGAAATGCTGTTGGGGCAGAGATAGGAAGGACACATAGATGAATACTAGATATTGGGATGTCAGTAAGGTTCCACGTAGGAAAGAGCAAGTGTGTAAACTCAGGGAGGAGAAGGGAACACCGCGTATGATTTACAACATGGTGTTGGGGGAAATTAAAAGAAAATTTACACCAAATAGAGCTTTATCAACTGTCTCTGGACATTTACCAAGGACCCTGAGGACCTCCGCAGAGCCATAAAAGAAATCCTATAAGAGATCCCATTTGTTTAAATACACAAGTTTCCTTTCAGCTAACGCTGCTAAATATTTGTTGAGGTTCATTTCTGAGAGAGAGGTACATTTGAGGCATAAATCGTAATCATGACGGGAGTAAAACTTGTCCTTGCCTGTATCTGATATTCTGGCTTGTTGGGGGTCACCATGGATGACATGAGTCAAGATAACAACTGTTTTTTTTTTTTTTTTAGGTTTTTAAAAAAATTTATTTTCAGTGTTCCAAGATTCATTGTTTATGCACCACACTCAGTGCCCCATGCAATATGTGCCCTCCTTACTACTGACCACCAGGCTCACCCAACCCCCCACTGCCTCCCCTCCAAAACCCTCATTTCGTTTCTCAGTGTTCACAGTCTCTCATTGTTTGTCTCCCCCTCCAATTTCCCCCAACCCACTTCTCCTCTCCTTCTCCCAATGTCCTCCATGTTATCCCTTATGCTGCACAAGTAAGTGAAACCATATGATAATTGACTTTCTCTGCTTGACTTATTCACTCAGCATAATCTCCTCCAGTCTGGTCCATGTTGATACAAAAGTTGGGTATTATTCATCCTTTCTGATGGAGGCATAATATCTATTGTATATATAGACCATACCTTCTTTATCCATTTGTCAAGGTATCAACTGTCTTAATATGTTAGTGAAGATTTTTTTCTTCTGTTATTCACTGATTGGTGTTCTAGACTAAGCACATGTTCCAGCCCATTTCACTCAGGGTGAATTCCCTGTCTGCTCAGGTATGCCCATAAAGTTGGGAAATGGTCTTTGTCCTCCTTTTTGCAAGTATTAGACTCTGAGTGCTATCTCACAGCTCCCGTCTCTGCTTCCTCTCCAGTGTTGTGAATTGTTACACATTGACTCCTGAACATGGATCTTGACATGGGTGGAAATGAGCTCACGTTTACTCAGAGCCATGCTACAGCTACAAGAGGCAGTTTCTGGAAATTACAGAAAAATGATATATTTGTTTCTGATTCTGTAATCTCCAAGGAAAGCCTGCAGGTATCTAGAACAGGGATTGGCAAACATCTTTCTCTTTTGTAAAGGTCCGGGTTGAAAATATATTAAGTTTTGCAAACCATATACGGTCACTATTGCGTATTATTTGTTTATGTTTTACAAGCCTCTAAAGATGTAAAACCTCTCTTAGCCCAGCAACAGGGAAATGGATCACAGTCTGGATTTGGCCCATGGGCTGTAGTTTGCCATCCCCCAAACTGGACTAAAGCTGAATCAGAGCATATAGCCCAACCTGATGAGCTCTCTCTTTCTTTACTCTGTTTAGGATTAATATGTCTCAGATAGATGTTGTATACCTAATAGGGTCCATTTAATTTTAGTGTATGTAGGATAATGGAGTCCTCTTGGAGAATTTTGCTTTTGCACTACTTAACAAGATAATAAATTAGCCTGCCCCAGTTTCATGAATGATGGAAGAATTCATGAGACTCCTGGATCAGAGACAAAGGACAATTTATTCAACAGCAGTAGCCAGACTGTGAGTTTTTTTTTTGCTGGTTCCTCAAACACCAGTTTCCACTGGGTGGCACAAAGAGAACTCCATGATGTCTGTATGTGTTTTGGGCTACATTGCAGCATAGGATACTTGAGTTTATGGAACTGAATCTTTTAAAATAGGCGGTAAGCATACCTGCTCTTTGTTCCAGAGGGAGACACTATCTCTATCAAGCCAAGCCATAGGCAGATCTGCTCTTTGTTCTAGAGGAAGATACTATTTTAATCTTCTGAGACAGTTTATAAACATCCTTGAAAACAGAGTCGGAAGAAGAGGATAGAGAGGACCTTATTTGTAAGACATGACGAAACACAAGAGATCCATGGAAAACTGTCTTTCCGTAGACAACTAGTACACAATAGACAACTAGTATTTATTCAAGCTAACCTGACAGTCCGTGTATTTCAGAGAAGCTAAACATCAAATAAGCTATTTCAAAAAGCAATCTTTTCCTATGTCCTCTATTTATTTATATGCCATAGAAGGACTGATCTAAGTTTGCCTGGTTCTATAATAACTAAAAAAACCTTGATGTAGGGATTTCAGCTCCAAGAGCAAAAGAAGAGAATTTGAAAAAAAAAAAAAAGTGATTCATTTTTGGAATTTTCAGTATCGTTAGAATTTGACATAGAATCAGAAGTACTCTCTACGTAAGAGAAATTAAATTATCACTTCTTTCAATAGGCAGACAATTTTTCCTTCCATTGTACCCTAAATGATATATAACTTGGCAGGATTCAAATAGAAATTTGGTGAGAAAGCTTCAAATGTGATCCATGATTCACAGGGAGAAAGCACAGGGGTTCAGCGGACATGAATAGAGGCTTAATGGGAGCCTGTGGGAACTGATCAGTGCCTGGGTCAAAAACGGAGGAACATACAGGTAACAGGCAGAACAAGTAAAGTTAATGAATAAGGATGACCCAGAAAGCATCACCAGAGAAACCCATGTTAATGATGCTCTGGTCCAGAGAAGTTTTCCTTTCAAAGATGTTACTAACTGCATTGGAAAGATGTTGCCTACTGTAAGACAGATTTATTCAGTAAGGTTAGCTCTGAAAATTAATGTGCCAGTTGAAGCTGTGGTAGTCAAATATAGATTTTTCCATGGCTCCATTTCCAGATCAGTGATGCTCACCCTTCATGTTTGGACTCATCTTCTCCACTGAGTCAGCCTTTTAAAGCTCCAAGTCTCCAAACATTCACCCATGAATGTGACTATAAACAAACAGTAGAATGATATTCCAACTTTAAGAGACATACCCAAAATGATTATTATTTTTTTTAAGATTTTATTTATTTATTTTAGAGAGAGAGAGAGTGAGCAGGGGAAGGGGCATAGGGAGAAGGCGAGAAAGAGAACCCTCAATCAGACCCTGCACTGGGCATGGAACCCTACACAGCGCTCGATCCCAAGACTCTAACTGAGATCAGGACCTGAGCCAGAACCAAGAGTTGGGCACTTAACCAACTGAGCCACCCAGGTCCCCCCAAAATGATTATTAATGGATCAGAATAAGATTGATTTGTCCAATTTTAATGTAATTTTTGTTGTCTTAAATTTATACTGAAGAGTAAATATAAAAGAAAATGTAAGTAAAAATATTTTTATTCAAACTACATTTTGGTGTTTAGAGCGTATACTCTTGAACCAGGTAACCTAGCTTTGCATCCTAGTCCTAGGCCACACACCTTGCAGAGTAAGTTAATTTATCTTTTGCTCATACTGGAAGGGTGGTTTCAGGTAACAATTGTAAAGCGTTTGGAATACGGATGTGTAGTAACCACTGAAAATTTTAGATTACTTCATTACATGCATCAAGAATCCTAATGTCAAACTGAAAAGCAGGCAATGTTATGGTTATAAATCAGATACCTCCTAAACATGAATATATAGAGACTTTAGATGATGACCTCTTCCAGAGATAGATCCCACCACCTTCTGACAGGCAGCTAGATTAGGGCAGAGTAGCTCACTGCCACCAGGTATTGGACTGGTTTGACTTTGGGTTATAGACTTCGTAAGACTCATTTAACTGCTGGTTGATCCTGCACTTGGGACGTAGCCCTCCAGATTCCCAGTAGAGAGCCAGAAATATTAATAAGGCCAATTCTCTATGGCATATCTTGAACTTTAATTTTTCTTTTTTTTTTCCCCCCCTGTTAAACCCTGCTTCTCAATTGCTTTCAGCTTGGCTTTTTGGCTTCTTACTCTGAACAGCTTTAAGCATCTTGGTCTTTCTAGCTGACTAAAGAAATACATCACATTAGCAGCCCTGGAGACTGTCCCATCCTCTACTGATTTTCTTGAGGGATAGGCACAATTTTGTCTGGAAAACAGAAACGACTCGGGACCAGCCAGAGGGTAACCATGCCTGTTTACTTGCTTTTTTCCTAGTTTCAGTGTTGGCCCACAAAACTTCCTGTGATGATATCCATATTGTACAATCAGGTAGCCACTGGCTGCATGGGAATCTTGAGTATTTTAAATAGGGACAAAGGCAGCTGAGAAAATGAATCTCTATTTTTATTTAGTTGTAATTAATTTAAATGTAAGTAGCCATTATGCCCCCCAAAGGGACACTATGGCTTATATTGTGGTTTTAGGTACAGCAGGTGACAACTTCCATCCAGTTGGAAAGAATGTTACATAAAATGATTAGGTAACCGGAGGATTGATCCCAGATGGTTAAAGTCACCTCTATGTGCCAGCTCTCCTTAGAAGAGGCTTCATGGGGCACAAGCACCCTTGAAGTCAAGAGACTCATTGCCTGTGGTGGGAAAAGGAATTAGAAACAGGAATGTTGAAGAAGATGCACCTACCCATCTTAGGGTACAACAGAGTGACATGCAATGTTTTCAAACCTTATTGCTATTATCATTTGGGCAACAGACGTTTTTGTCACACCAAGTTTTTCATGGAAGCTCCTATGTATTGGACAGATAAGACCAGGTATGCTAGACTCATAGTCATACAAGATCTTACGTCTTTCTTTCCCTGTTACCTCACAGGATTCTGCTGAACAGTTTGGAAACCATGGTTCTAGGACAGCACTGTGATTTTATACAAGAGGAAGCCAAAGCCCAGAGAAATAAAGTGCTAGCTAGCTCCCAGGCACTTGGCTGCTAAAACAAATGGGACTACATCCAAGCTTCTTGTCTCCCAGTTGAATGTTGCCATGATGTTGCTTCTGCCTGAAGCTTTGCCGACTCCATTAGTCTTTTTAATGCCTCCAAAAATAGGAGTACCCTGTACCCTACACAGTGAGCCATCTGATCCTCTCTGGAATTTCACTTTTGTCTGCTGTGTCTTTCTCTTGTTTCCTTGCTCTTGCTGCAAGTTCCTTAAAAGCAGGAACCACACCATCTATTCTGTTAGAGTCCCTGGACACTTGGCAGAATGTAAATAAACCTGCAGTCAATATCCGTTTGAATGATGATTCCCCTTGCCAGTCGCTTTATTGAAAGTTCACTGAAAGCCCAGCAGTGCCCTGCTGCCTTGAGCACATACAAAATGTAAAAAATAGTCTCTCCCTTTAGGAAGCTTAAGTCTGCGTGGGAGAAACAAGACAGAAGAAGGGATGAACTACAATGGTGTCTTTCTGTGTGAGCTCTGTGGATCACCTGCATCAAAGCTACTTGAAGATCCAGATGGCTGGATCTCAGGCATAGAGATATGGATAAGGAAAGACCCAAGCAACATCATTTACCATAGATTTCTCAGTTGACTCGATGCACTTTTAATTTCAAAAATTGGAGAATATAAGTAGGTTAGCAATCTTTGGTGCTTGAATGCATGTCTGGAACATCTAGGTTGAGGCAATGTTAGAAAACTTGGATGAGCTAAGGAGGGAACTCTGGCTGTCGGAGCAGAGGGAGAGGTGGACAAGAGCAAGAGGTCTAGCTTTGTTGAAGCTGACTCTCTAATCACAGACACTGGGGCTACTGATCCCCACGATGGAGAGCCCTCCGCTCTGGTGGATGATTGTGAGAGCTGCCAACGTGCTCCGATCGGCTTGCATTCCAGATAAATGGTCACCAGCTCAGGGGAAGGGAGTTGCAGGCAAGGCGAGTGGTATGTTTGGACAGCCCATGTGAAGGAGAGCTGAGGAGTGGATCCTGTGGAGGGTGGGCGGTTGTTAGGAGCTGTATTAGGTATCTGTGGCTCTATCACAAAGTACCCCAAAACTCAGTAGCTTAAAATGACAAATACTTATCATTTCACACAGTTTCAAAGGGGCAAGAATTTGGGAATGTCTTAACTAGTCTTCTGGCTGAGGGTCTCTTATGGGCCTGCAGTCAAGATGTTGGCTTTAGCTACAGGCTCCTGGAAGCTTGACTAGGGTTAAAGGGCTGCTTCTATGCTCACTCATATGGAGCCTTCAGTTCCTTACTGACCAGTGGCTGGAGGCCTCCGTTCTCCACCCTGTGGGCCATGCCAGAGGACTGCTCATGAGGTGGCACATTCCTTTCCTAGGGCAAGTGATTCAGGAGAAAGAGAGAGACTGGATGGAAACCACAGTTTCTTTTATGATCTCATTTCAGAAGTGATATACACCATTATACACCATTACTTCTGTCCTGTCCTGTTGGTCACAGACACCAGCCCTGGTGGGAGAAGACTACACAAACTTGGGGATGCCAGGATGTGCAGAGCATCAGGAGCTATCTTCCAGGCACTACTCTTCCCTGGGGAAAAGAGACCCCTGACATAGCTTCAGAGGTGCAGCCTATGTCCTCAATTTATACCAAGTGTGAATCTTCCTCTTTAATCTCCCACACAGGAGGTCTTCTTACAAATTCATAGGTAGAAATCCCTGACATCTATTTTTGCCCAAGCCAGTCTTTCTTGCTGCCTATATTTTCCCAAACTTTCTTCTATAAACATGTTCTATAACCACTACTACCCCATCCCACCAGCAGGAAGGTATTTTGAGTGAGATACCTTCCAATAACAGTTATTCCCCATCTGCTGAGGTGGAAAACAAAAGGAATTGCCTTCCAGTGCATTTCCACAAGGAGTTGTGAATTACCTGCATGGGTTTCTTTGGTTATATGATTGTGAAAATTGTTTCCAGGAAAACTACCCCAGGGCTGCCCATGTAACTGTAACGTGCCTGAATTTCTTATTTGTTAAACAAGGTCTGATGGGGTTTTTTGCATGCTGGAGTGTTAGCCTTCATACAACTTCTTCAAAAACATTTTTAATACAATTTTAATTTTGTTAAAATTTTGGCATCTTTCAAGTACATATACGCATATATATATATAAAATATATATTCAGATTTATATAAATATATTCAGATTTTTAAAGCATGGACTACTGATACGTAGTATTCACTGTGTATATATAATATCGAATCTTGTTTATTTATTTATTTATTTATTTTTACCTAGGTTCCATTGTTTTATATTTTCTTTGTAACCGCTTTTTATGCATTCCTTCAACAAATTTTTATTAAGTGCTTACTCTAACCCAGGACCAGCTTACTCTAACCCAGGACCATGGGTATATGGCCTTGAACAAGAGAGCAAAACTCCTGTTCTCAGCTTGCTGCCATTCTCTCTGAAGAGAGAGAGAGAATTAGTAATCAAGTACACAGGATGATTTCAGGAAGTGATAAGTATCTAGCAAAATAAAGCATGTACCTGATGGAGTGCCTGGGCAGGGATGTTTATTTATTTTGTGTTCTTAGAATCAGGCATCTTGGAGGCTGTGAAATTTGAGCTGAGTCCTGAATTATGGAAGAATCAGCCATTGGAAGAGGTAGGGGGTAAAATTACAGACCAGCAGAATAGAAAGTGACTATATTCTAAAACCAGAATAAGTTTGTGTGCAAAATAGAAAGCCAGTGTGGCTATAGTGTTATAAGTATTGTGGAGGGAGACAGGAGAAGGTTCAAAAAATAAGATGGGGTAGATTAGGTGTGGTTCCGTGGGTCAGGGTAAGGAATTTTGTTATTCTAATTGCAATGAAATACACAGGGTAGAGTGGGGGTTGGGGGATGTCAGGGGGTTGCTAACAGTCCAAGCAAGGACATGGTTTGCAATCAGCAATTATTTTTTGAATAAATCAGCCAACTATGGATGGCTTAACTATTTTATGGAATAAGTATCACTTAACTATTTATAGAATGAAATAGACCTGTTTCTATTACAGATCATAAGTTTACTATATTTAACTTGTTTATATATTATTTTGTTATAGTTGGAGGTTCCGGTCCCCAAGTTTTGGAGACGAGAGAAAATTCATAAAATTCATAAAATTCTGGCACTTCAAAGATGCCAGAATATGTCAGCATGGATTAGAAAAAATAATACAATGAAATGCAGGTCTTTCCCAGGCTTTTGAAATGTGATCAAAGACAGCACAAGTTTGTTTTTAATATTGTATTGTCACGTGTCATTTTATATGTTTACTTTCATAGTACTTTGTGTTATTTGCATATTGGGCAGAAGAATTCCAAAGTACTTTAAGTCACTCAGTGATGGAAACACCTTTCCGAGTCAAAAAGCAACATTTGGCGGCGCCTAAGTGGCTCAGTGGGTTAAAGCCTCTGCCTTCGGCTCAGGTCATGATCCCAGGGTCCTGGGATCGAGCCCCGCATGGGGCTCTCTGCTCAGCAGGAAGCCTGCTTCCTCCTCTCTCTCTGTCTGCCTCTCTGCCTACTTGTGATCTCTCTCTGTCAAATAAATTAATAAAATCTTAAAAAAAAAAAAAAAAGCAGCATTTGTTTCTGGCTGTATTGTGAACCATATCTGAGTAGAACCGCCTTCTGAGACTTGATTTCAGCCAGAAATACTGCCCTTTGCTAAAGTGTTAAAGATTTGATGATCTTTTAAAAACATCCACGGGCTTGATCTCAGACTAGTAAGTACACCTTCTTTTTTCCAGAATGGGTCCGTATGAACCCTTTTACTTCCTCTGGAGCAGAGCCCTTAGGAGAAGACTAGATGTCTGCTACATGGAGGTTCTCCTCTTCTGGCTGGAATATGAAGACCCTCAAAGTACTGAGGCTTCCAACACAGATTACAATTTAGGCCAAATTCACTGGTAGTGAGCCGGGCAAAATCATATGATGTTAGGGCCCTGGGTGGTTGGGGTGAGGACCCTTCACCCACATTCTCAGCAGATGACTTTATCTTTGATTTCACCATAATCGCTCTTTGCCACATGTCCCTTTCTCCCACCTACACTTTATTTGCTCTTCTCTGGCTTTTCCTCTTGACTCATCCCTTAAATGTTGGTATTTGGGGCAGGGTGTGGTGTTGCCTGGGGCCTCTTTTGCTTCTCATTCTACACACATGCCTCTGAGACCTTGACCACTCCCGTGGCTTCTGTTCATCTATAGGCAAATGACTCTCAATTCTGCAGATATAGTCAGGACTCTTAATCAGTGTGGCCAGAGCTGAAATGATCATCTTTCCCTTTCCATCCACCTGAAATCTCTCCTTCTCTATTCTTTTTCTCAAAGCGTAGTCTCACCGGCCACCAAGTTGTTCAATACAAAGCCCTTGGAGTCCTTCTTGACTCCTTCTTCCAATTAATCAGCAACTCCTATAAATTCAAGCACCCAGCCTTGGATGATCCATCCTGTGTGAACCACTTCAGCTTTTTTGGAGAGTTTTTCCTCACTCTATAAGATGTTCCAGCCCTATAGAACCAACTCCAGCTCTTCAAGACTTTGTCTCACTCTTCCTTTCATCCAGGCCTTTGCATATCCTGTTCCTTCTACCAGAAGTACTCTTCCCATTGCTCAACCCTTTACCTGAAAAAAAAAATGCATTTATTTTGTAACTCTTGTTATAAAAGTCACTTCTATCTAGGAGTCTCTTTTGGATAGTTCAGACTACCTCAGGACCTCTTCTTCTCTTTGTCTCATCTCAAGGGGCTTTGTCCTTTTTCCCATTATAATTTCATATTTATAATTACTTAATAATCCATCTTCTCCTCTAGACTTCTATTCACCACCAACTCCCCAAGTCCTGGCAAATGGAACAACTGAATGAAAATTAAGAGATCAGAGCTTTCCCATGTGTCTAATGACCATATGTCTAAGTCCAGTTTGGGAGCATATCATATATACAATGTTTGACATAGGACCTGAAAAAACCAGTATTTGAAGTCAAGTTGTCTAAACTGTTAAAGAAAAAACTGCATTCAGAAGGTATTATGAAGGGTGTTGTGTGTGAGACGGGAAGGGGGTCATGGAAGCAGTATCTGGGTCATTGCTGCATTCCCTTATCTCTTCCCACCTCTCTCCAGGCAAGTTTATCCAGTCCTTGGTTAATCAAATATCAGGACCCGAAATGATTAAGAGAGACGTAAATGCAGAGGAGGAAAGGCAGTTAGTGACTTGGGTCCCTTGACACAAGTGCACACCTCCCTCACTAGCTCCTGTGCATCCTTTGCCTCTTTAGCCAGGCCTCCCCTTTCATAGGCTCCTATAAGTCTGCACATCCCTCAAATATATGTATGCTAAACCTTCTATCCTCTCACTGAGTGGCTTCATTCATATTCAGAACTTCAACCTCCACTCACAGATTGATGTCCAAATCTTTATCTCTAATCAACAATACTCAATGGAGTGCCAGATCTGTGTGACCAACTTCACTATCTAGTAAAAACTTCCAGCTAGGCATCCACAAAGCCCCTCATTGTGCCCCCAAACAGAGGTATCATTTACCTTGCATATCTGTTTCTTCATTCTACAATTTCCCAATATAAACTTTAGAGTTATCATAGTAATAAAAGGCACACATTTATTTAATGTTAACAATAAATTAGGCACTATTCCAAGAGCTTATGTAGAGAGATCCATTCAATCCTCAAAGTAACAGCTACTATTACAACCCCATTTCACAGATGGACAACTGAGACAGAAAGGCGTAAAGGAACTTGACCTAAGTTGAAGTCACAAAAACCAGAGTTCAAATCAAGAGAGTCTGGCTCCAGAGTCTGAATACATAACCCACTCTGTTCTGTGCTTCTAGAGTCAATAGGTTTTAAAATATTGTTTCCTTCACCAAGGAACATATTTCTAAGGACTGGCTTCCTAACTTAATAAATTTAGAAATTCTAGCATCAACCAAGCTCCTTGCCTGGTACATAGTGGTGTTGACTGAATTAAAAAAAAAAAAGAAAGAAAAAAAAAAGAAAAGAAAGGAATGAAAATGTGCAGGAGAGATTGGAAAACTACAATCCACAATTGTGGTGAACCACAACTGCAGTAAAATTTGTTGTAGAAAGCTATCCTTTAAGTCACCCCTCCTCCCACTGCTACATGACCCCTTCTTCTCAAGTACTTGTAGGCTCTTCAAAATCCCAGAATGAAGTCTATACAATGTGGCACAACAGGCATGACAGGAATGAGCAGAGGGAAGAAGAAACAGAATGAAAAAATTCTTCCCTTTTCTTATAGCAGAAACTACTGATACTTCTTTGGGCTTTCAGTTGTCACATTAAAGCAGAGTCTGTGGCTTTCATTGTAGTTTTAAAAGTATAGTTGTTTGTTAATCTCAAGAGGAATACAATATAGCCATATAATTTGATTTTTCTAGTAGAGAAGCAAATAATAGTAACTAATTTTTACTGAGCTATTATCAGGTTCTAGGTCCTGCACCAGGCAATTAATCTGGGTACTATCATCAGTTACCATATGTGTGGGGAAGTTGAGGCAAAGAGAATCGTTGGGGAACTAGACAAAGGGACAAAGGAACAAGTACATGAAGAATAAGAATTTGAACACGGGCTGTGTGCTTATAGGGCTTCTGCTCTTGACCCCCAAGGCTGGACAGTAGCTTTCCATGAAACTAAAAAGCCTAAACAGTGATGATTTGGAGATAGGAGGCCATCTATCGTTGGCAATCTTTTCCCATTTTGTGAGGGATGGTGAGGACAGTCATTTCTTGATTATGTGGCCAAGTCCCCCCCCCCCCATTCATTTTATCATGGCTTCATCGGTATGCAAAATGGAAAGGCAGGATGAGGGAAAACAACCATAAAAAATAAAAGCAAAACTTAAAGTAAGGTCTGTTCAATCAGCTGTATCTGCCATTAATTTCAATAAATATCCAATTAAATTTGTTGATGGGGAGCTCACGAACCTTGGAGAGAAATAGATCACTTCAAAGAATCTGGAGCCCTTTGGAAGCCTTGATGAGTAACATCATCTTTCAATGAGCTCATACCTAATATTAATTTTAATTTGATGAATATACCCTGGATAATTTGAAAAATTTATGGGACTTGGTTTACAGGTTGTTTTTCCTTTAAAGAGGATGCAAAGTGTAAAAGCAGAGTTAATTAAAATGCACATTTATTTTAAATACACTGGCAGAAAATTGCTTATTACTCATGATTTCAAGCATCAAAATACTCAGATCTCGATTAGGCGTGCTTCCGGTTTAAGTTGGGGTTTTGTGATGATTTGCGTTAGCAGAGATTAGTCAATCTGCACAGCATCTGAAAGGAAATTCTACCCTTTTCTGTCCAACTCTGATATTAAAGCCACTGCTTAGGATCAAATAAACCTTTAGCTATTTTAATAAACATCTGCTTTTGTGTTTTGTTCAGCTGAAACTGGGAAAACAGTGGCTTTCGTTATAATTTTAATAACCAGTTTTCTAAGTTTCTGTAGTTCCATAAGAAGAGCATGTTTCTAAAGCAACTGAAGAATATTTCATTTTTAAATTATAATCTCTCTCTGCCCCAGGACTACTCTGTTTTATCCCACAGTTTTCTAAAACTGAATCAGAAGTTGAAAACTTTAGGAGACACACATATATATCCTAATGTAAGAAATGAACACACAGACCCAGTCCTCCATGTTCTGTACATAAGCCTGCTATTTCCTCTGTGTCAGTTGGTCTGTGTTTAGGACCCAAACCACTTGAGCTCCACAAAAGCATTTTATCAAGTAGTGTGTTTGAGATCATTTAGTTATAATTGTTTCCATGTTGTCCCTTTTTATAGGGGAGGGAGCAGAAGGAGAGAGAGAATCTTAAGCAGTCTCCATGAGAGGGGTTTGATCTCATGACCCTGAGATCATGACTGAGCCAAAATGAAGAGTGAACACTTAACCAACTGCACCCAAGCAGCTCTTATGTTGTCACTTTGACTGCTATAAATCATATATTTTTTAAAAAGTCAGAAAATGAAATAATTCCCCTCAGTAAAGAACATCATTTCCTCTACTCTTCCTCTTGTTTTTTAACTCCTGGAGATCTAGAGAGGAATTGAGATGAAATGTTTGAGCAAACATTTATGAGAAAGGTATACCGCAGTGGATGTTTTTTGTTAATACCTAGTGCTACCCTCCTCCTCATCAGCTGTCCTGTGTGCTGTAGGGGCTTAAAGTCTAGAAACTACATTTCCCAGACGCCTCTTGGATAAATTTCACCAAGGAGACGTGCTTCTGGGAGATGCAGAAGTGGAAGAGGAGGAGACGTTAGTCTACTGTGGCTGCCGTAGGCAGATGCAGGAGGGGTCTGCAGATGATTTTCAGGGAGTGCTCTGAGAATCACCCACTTTGGTGAGACAGCTGCAATCATTGGCTTTCAATCTCTGGGTGGGTGTCCTCCTAAGAATCAGCTACCTTGGGGGTAAAGCAAGTGGGACCCTGGTGAAAGCCCCCGGCTCTCCCAGCACTTCTGTGTATCTAGAGAACAGCACTTCATGCTCTCCTCCTTCAACCTTCCCAGAGCTGTACAAGCCTCTCACATCCGGGGTTCAACTCCTTCCACCTCTAAATGCCTAGAGTCATTTTTGATTTTCTGACCAAACCCTAACCAGTAGCAAGCTATCTGATTTCTTAGTATTTTGAAGCAAAAACTCATTGTGAGATAACGTTCTAGAAGGACAAAGAACCATTCAGTACTCACAAAGAGGGTTACCAAGAGACTGTTTTGCCTGAGTAAAGGGATACAAAACGAACAGTTAAGTTGCTAACACACATCTTTTTTTTCAGACCAAGAATTCAAAATAGACATCGTATTTCATACAAAGGGAGAATAAATGACCTAACTTGAATTGAACCTTTGCACTGTGCCAAAGTCTTTTATTTCCTTTCTGAATTCCTCTCTTTCCCTGCTTTTTGTTACTGTGTATTATTGCTCAAATATCTCTATGGCCTAAGCTTGTTATATGGCATAAAATAGTCTTTTAATAAAATTGTTGAGTACATGAATCGATGGATGCATGAGTGAAACCTGGGGTGTTTCAAGTACTGAAAACCTCTTACAGTTTCTTCTGGTCTTTCTAGTCTTCTGAGTTCACTCGAAACTCACTGTCTTGGTCTTGGCCGTGACTCCTCAGTCTTCAGTCTGCCATGTCTTCCTTCCTCTCTCCCTCTTTTCATCTCTTCCTTCCTTCCTTCCATCCTTCCTTCCTTCCCTCTTCTAATTACTTGTTCATTCATTTATTGAGCACGCTGATTGTGTACAGACATTATACTAAACAAAGGAGATCAAATGACAAATGAAGCCCAGTTCCTGTCCTCAAGGAAATTAGAGTCTAGGGAATGGTAAAAAAAAAAAAAAAAAATGTAACATAATCAGCACACGATGAAAAGAGTGCAGTGGCAAGTCCCCAACATTCTTTTGGACTGACGGATTTCAGAACAAAGTATTTTTTCAGCTTTAGAAAGATAATCTTGTATCTATACTGTATGTATTTTTTAACACTCCCCAAAGGGTCTGAGACAGCACGCCAAAGCCACACACATCAATTTTTCTACAGCCAAAAATATGACTATTCTCACCAAATGGGATATATTTGCACCAAACTTAACATTAGAAAAATTGGTTTTCAGAGCTTTGTGTATTTTATGATTATGGAAAACGAGTTTGGGATCTGTACAATTTACTACAATGTGATGCAATGAATACCATGCGGAGGGCACGTTGCTTTGGAGGAGTGTGGGGTGGGAGGGGAGTCTATCCCAATTTGGAGTGCGGGTAGAAGTTTCCCCAGAGCCCAAAAGCTAAGTAGGAGTTGGTGAGGTGGAGGAGAGGGATGTTAATAGGATGGAGAAAGATACGCTGAGGCAGGCAGTGTGTGAGGCACTGGGGAACCCAAGAGCATTCTTGAAACTTCCAGTGATGTGCTGAATGAGAAGATGGGGACCCTGAAGCCGGGAAGCAGGGTCCACCCCAGTTGCAGAACTGAAGGTAAGGAGTGCTAGCTCTCATTCCTGCGTGAACTTCTTTTGAGCCAGGGAAGCTCCATCACCTCAGGAACTGACATGGTAACCGCTTGTCTCAGACAAGCTGCCTCCCAAGGGCAGGTCTATGGAGCCATGGACGTGAAAGCAAAGCCTTTCCCGACTATCCCTGGCCAGTTTAGAATCAGTGCTGGATACAATTCATCTTCCTAATCACTGCGTTATTTTAACCATACAGTTAGACGGTTCTGTTGTTTCCATCCACTCCGTTCACCTTTAATTATGCCAGCAACTACCCATGGAAGCTCAAGCTTTGAACCCATCTGCAAGCACAATCCTCACCTCCAATTCCATTTTATTTTCAATTCCTCTTTCACATTTTGCATTAAGCAGCCATAATAGTAGTTGGTGCTACTTTCGGTCTTTGAATCTGGATTAATCATAAATTTGCCACTTACCAGCTGTAACATTATTTAGCCTCTCAGATAATTTCTTCTTCTGTAGAATGAAAATATAAAAAGACAAGAGGCACCTCATTGGGTTGTTGTCAAGATCCTGCCTGTGCTAGCATATTTTGGGTGCTCATTATTACCAGGGACTTTTTGTAATATAATTACCTCTTCTCTTGTTGATTTGAGTGCATCTTGTGTGGCTCTTATTCTGCTCTTATCTCAATGGGATCACAGAATAAAGCTATTTCTGAATGAAACATTCCTTGTGTCAGTCAACCAAGGACAAATTTGTTCCTCAGATAGGAAACCAGATCTTAGTTGAGACATTTATTACAAGTGAACATAGAAATTCTCATTACTTTCTGGTCCTCATCTTCTGAGATTTGGACCTTTTGGAGGACACAATTCTAAGTATGGGCTCTAGGCTAGGGAGTAACAGGATGTCATAGAAGGTAGATGAGGTAAATGAGGCATGTTTGGAGAGACCCATGTCTCTTCATGGAGCTGTCTAGTTCTGAGATATCCTCACGCAAAGCTGTCTCACTGCGTAACTCTGAGGGGCACCATTTTCATCCCAGCTTAGGTGCATGGCACCTCCCTTCCCCCGCAGTTGGACAGTGCACAGCCTGTGCCACGGTAATGTGGCCACACTACCTGGGTTTGTTACCTTTGAGTTATCACAAGCCTTTGGTAACGTTGTTATCAGTGTTTCAGACTTGGCTTTTCTGCGCTGTAGGAAACAAAAGGAGAAACAGACCACCTTAAACCACTTCTCCTAGATAGGGATTGGGAGCAAGTTTACATAACAAAAGGAGGTGAAGGCAAAGTTGGTGGACAAGGGTCAGGCCATGAGCTATGGCTCCTCCCTGTGTGGAAACATTCCTACCAGTCACAGTGTTGGTATCAGTAGAGGTGATTGCACTTTCATTTCAAACTTCCCCTTCCCCAACATTTTCCTCTAAGTTCTGTGAGCATACTTCTGGACCCTCACCTTCTACCTCAACCCATAGGCTCTTTGAGGGAAGCTGAGTCTTGAATTTCTGAAAGGAGTCCTTTCTACCTTGGGGTCTCAGAGCATGCAAAATGGGCAAGCGACCCTGCCATGATTTAGGTCACACCTCTGTTCTCCTCTTGATCAGCCATGCTCCCAGCCGCTCTGGAACACTCACTGCTGTTGTTGTTTCTGGAGATGTAAAATTGCTGCACACTCTGTGAGAGCCCCAATCTGACTGTGCTCAGGGCAGTTTGCTGTCTATACTTCACTACTGGAAGTAGACTCTTTTCTTTTAGTTTCTACTCTGTGGAAATATTTTGAAGGGAGAGGTGGAATTTGCTCTTGTCCAACAGCCACATGAAGAATGCACACTTTTTTTTTTTTTTGGAGTTTCTTCCAAAATTAAAACCTTCTGGTAGGAAAAAACCTTGCACTGGTAACTTTCTTTGCTGCACTCCCTCTAACATCAGGGTGTATCTGACCATCCTCCCCAGTGTAGAACCATTTTTAGACATGCAATGGAAAATGGAAAATTGGGACATTTATTTCAATGCTGATTATTTGTCATCATTACATGGAGTTTTATACACATTTTCTTTAATGCTAACAACCACCCTATGACACATAAACTCTTACCATTTCTAATACAGAAATGAGCATTAAAAGAAGTTAATGAACTAAAATAAAGTTGATAAGAGATTGAGGAAAGATCCTATACCACATCTAATTTATTCGAAACCCATACTTCTTCCCTTTATGCTATACTTCCTCTAAATACAGGGACTGAATCAGAAATGATCTGAATTTAAATGTTCCTGTTTATTTGCACCAGTAGTTGGGACTGCTTGTATAAATGTGATGGCATTTAAGAAAGTTGAAAACCTCCAAATGAAGCTCAGCCATCCAGACTCCATATCCCTGTCTGTTAGACAATCATGGTTCTTCTGTTCCTTGACATTTAAATTAGTTTCCCTTTCCTTCTGGGCAGTGTTTCTGAGTGCCCGCCCCTTCTCTGTGTTTTCTCCTTTGCCCACACCTTCTTCCCACTTCCACCTCCATGCCTCTGGCACAGGTATAAGGATCTCCTGGTTTGAGCCAATGTTACTTTGGGATTCAGGCAAAGCAGAGTCTTCCTTGTGCAAGTTCAAGGAGACTCTTCAAGGCTATATTTCCAGGAGGTCCAGAGGAATCTCCTTGGGAAAAACAAAAACAAAAACAAACTCATGCTAAGGGAATAGAGAGTCAAGCCTACAAATATGTCCCTGTAACACTGTCTCACTCACTGAAGCAGGACACTGGCAGGGAGGTAATGTGTATGGAAGGGAGGGATGGATTCTAAGGCTGCTAATGGTTTCATGGCTTTTCTTCCTCTTACTCAACCTCATAGACCCCAAACAAAATTAGGGGGATGCAAGGTAGGTACAGTCTCTGCATGTAGCATAATCCCAAGTATATTGTTTTTGCTCATCTGAAATACGAGGTCCAAAGAAATGGGACTTTTGGTGCCTGGGGGACACAGTGTGGGGAAACAGACATATTGTCCTCACCACTCAATTTAGAAACATGGAGGATTCTAGAGGGCATGGTGCTGCTTGGATCCATTAAGGCTCTGATTCATGAACAGTATGCAGAATGCAGGGTCCCAGAGTCTGACTATGGCAACAGTGACATAGGTGGCCATAAGACCAGCAGAGACCAGTGGTGGTTGGAATGATTCTGAGTGCCCCAAGGCAGGACCCAAGGTGAAGAAGTGTCAGCAGAAGCACGTCCCACCACCCTGCACACTCCCACATGGCTTTGCTGGAAGGAAGGGAGAGGGGACTTGTACATGAGCATTTGAGAGACATATTTGTGGTCATCTAGGGACAAGTGGTTGTCTTAGGACTCAGGAGATGGCAAAGAAGGGAAGTGCTGGAGAAACGTCTGCATTAGTCATGTAATTACAACTTATATGGTTATTTCTCTTTGATCTTAGAAGGACCCTCTGAAATTTGGGTTGTTATTTCTATCTTATTTGTGACAAGCTTGAGGATAAATAAATCGCCCAGTATCCAATCGCCGGTAAGTAATGCAGACGGGATCAAAACTCAGACGTCTGAGTGTACCTTTTCTACTTTTCACAGTTTCATGAAGATGGTTGTCTTGAGTTAATTTATGTTTCTTTCCCTGGCTAATTAGGCTTATGTAATTAGACTTTTCCTTTTTGAATTGGCTACGAGAAATCTGAATCAGATTTATATTTTATTCTATTGACAGTATTAATCCAGGTGGTTAATATATTTACCAGATTTTTCTTTAAATGATTTTAGTTGTCCTGTTTCCCTTTTGTCTTTTTTAAAAATATGTTTCTTTTCTGCAAGTTGTTTCAGTCCTTCCAGGAAGCAAATGGGATCGTCCCCTTAAATAAAGAAAGAAAATCTATAGACTAAAATCGCAACCTGCAGAGTGTGAATCACGTAGATAAGTGATTCTCAGGGAATAAATTGAGCAATTCTAGGGTGAATTTCTAGGAGATATCACCTAAACTCTGATTTTTTTCTCTAATAGCCAATTAATTTTGCTGACTTTGCAATACCCCCCTAAAATCCCCCCTTTTGGTCAATGTTAAATGTTTGAGAAGCTTGGGCCAGGGGTTGGACAGCCAGACTGCAGCCATGGTACACAGGAAAGGATCTAATGGTTTCTAAGAAACACATAGAAATAAAAAATATGTGTAAACCACTGCAGATTCAAAGTACTAAAAAGTGTCAAAGAGTCACAGTTAAGCTTGGTTGACTCAGTGCTTCTTAGACTTTATGAAAATTCATCAGCAAGAGTCTGCCACGTGAGTTTGAGAAAGTATGCTTTGAGCACAGTGGAAAGACATGACTTCGTCGGTGAGATAAACAGTGCTTGCTAAGAGGAAGAGATAGAAATAGACAAGTCACGCACATGTGGATATTAGCAGTTACCGCTAACTAGAGCGGAGGGTATGTTCCAGAAAGGGGAGGAGAATTGGGTGGTGGGAAGTTCCTAGGGAAGAGAAGAAGAGCCTGAGAACAATTCGGACTTTGGAGTGGCTCTGAGGACACTGACTTCAAAAGTGGATGCAATCCGAGAATGGAAATGCCACTTTTAATAGCACAATGGGGACATTATATTACCTCATAGAGGAAGGATGGAGAGGAGTAGAGAAACCACTGGGACAGTCATCATCTGCCAGACAAAAGGATCATTTAAGCCTCCGAAGGAGTCTTGGTGAAAATGTGTGCAAGAATGAGGCAGTGGATTATGCTGAAGATACTCGCAGAGAGTCAGAAAACTAATATTTTTGGAATGATGTGAGAATCTGTGAAGAGGGCAACAGTGGTGGCAGCAGAAACTCTGGATCTGTCTCGATCCCCACACTGAAAGCAAAAAAGCAAAGAGATGGCAAACAAGCAAACAAAAGACACGGAAAAGAATTTACCACATAACTAGACGGCAGAGTATCCTCGTGAATCCCAAAATACAAGCGGTTGAGGGCAAATGGCCAACAGTGAGGAGACTGTGTGATACCTGAATAATATCTATCATTTGAGTGAGAAAGAGAAAGGAAGTAGCCCTCTGCTTTCAACACTTCAGAGCAACAGAAGGGGGAGGGGGGTCTTAAAAATAAGAACAAAAAACAAACAAACAAAAAAACCTGAACTTAGCCTTTTCCTAAAAGTACATGTAAGCTAACATCACAGGAAAACAGGCAACAGAAAATTACCAGGCAAATGCCACGCAACGTTAATAGAAGAAAAAATAGAAGAAAAAATAAGAAGCAGAATGACATGCTACCAACAATGAAATAAGACAGTGAGAAGCAAAGTATGTCCCCCACAGGTGATGAAAACACTCCAGAAAGATACTTCACAAAAACAGATTATAATGTACTCTTTCAAAGCAACTAAAGGAATTGAGAAAAGTATGTAAAACATGAAGGGCCCATAAGTCATAAATAGAAAAACTCATATAAAGGTGACAACTTAAGAATGATTTCAAAATAAAAGAAACAAAGGAATCTAAGAAAATAATTAAACTGGAAGGCACACAACAGCAAAGAAACACAGCAAATAATACCCTAAGAGAAATAGAAAGGGAAAAGGGGGAAAAAAAAAAAAAACTTCTTCTAAAAAATTGAAATGAAGTGAAAGATGTGATACAAAGGTTCTGACCAATATTGAAAAAAAAAAGAAAAACAAGGGGGGGAAAGACCTAATATACAGAAATAGGAGTTTCCAAAGAAGAAAATCAAAGCAAGAAAGCAGAACAATTAAGAAATGCTATAATCTGGGGTGCCTGTGTGGCTCAGTCTGGTGAGTGTCCGGTGATTGATTTCTGCTCAGGCCATGATTTCAGGGTCATGAGACTGAGTCCCACATTGGACTCTGAGCTCATCAGGGAATCTGCTTGAAGATTCTCTCCCTGGGTCGCCCGCCCCACCATGCCTGCTCAATCTCTCTCTCTAAAATAAATAAAGATTTTTTTAAAAAAGATATTATGATTTAAGGCAACTTTCCTAAAATTAAAAATAAATAAATAAAATATTAAAAGAGCACACCTTGTTTCTAAGAATCCTGGCTCAGAATATCTGTTCAGGTAAAGTCTAGGCAGATTCCTGTCTCCCAGTGGTGAACTGGGTGGTTAGGGGAATGCTCTAGCGGGATCAATGCCCCAAATTTATACATCAGTGACAGACACAAAGATAACTATATTGAGTGACAGTTACCACTGGGTGACAGTTACCACTGATGTACCACGAAGGGCTAGTGACCAGCTGACTGTGAGCAGCACACAATTGAATGGCAGGTGTGAAAGGATCAGAGCAAAGACAAGTCTTCTCTCAATATGGAAAAAATAAGAAAATATTCTTCTCACAAGCCCTCCCTAAGGAAATCTGTTAGAGAACAAGCCTCAAGCAAACCAAATGACCAGATAGACGTTAACATGAGAACTGTTGATGTGTACTAAGTATGAAGTTACTAGGAGAACCAAGGTTAGTTACATTAGTGTTAAAATGGAGACTTTGCACTATGGGATGATCTGACAACTATTTAAAAATTGGAGTAGACAGAAGGATAGCATAAATGATTTTAAAATATTTTTATTAATCATAATTGATGTTATAGCTATCTGAGATTATTATATTGAATACGAAATAAAATAAGCAGTAATCTCGAATTATTGTAATTCTATAATTGCCTGTGTAATTCAGAACCAGAATTTTTGGTGTGATAGAAAGATGAAATAGATAAAAAATCAAAAAGTTAAATAAAAAGTCTGGTAGTTCTGAATTAAACTGGAAATACGACTGTGAACTCACATAGTGATAGATATACAAATATTTGATGCAGATAGATATATTTGTATCGTAATAGATATACAGATAATCATAATAGATATACAGATAGATGATAAATCAATAGATAGATAGATAGATAGATAAATGCCTAGAAACAATGACCAGCCAGAAACAGCATCCCCAGTGTCCAGATTATGCTTTTGAAGTACAATATTCCATTAAAAGTTATCAGTGCTTCTTGGAGAAAAATCTGATTCCACATCTGAGGCAGTAAAAGTCAGAAAGAGCCTGGACCATCTTAACATACCAAAAAGCAAGAAAGCTGTCAAAAACTACTATTAGGATCATGCGAAAAGGACTCAGGGAATATGTTCAAAACACTTTCACTGGCCAAAGATGGAATAATTTTGACTTCAAGAAGTAAGAGCCATATGTATTGATGCTCGTAAAATATCTTTCAATATTTGTGTCAATAGTAAGATTTGAAATGATGTAAAACCAGTTTCTTTGAAAACTGGGTAAATAAACGAAAGGAATCAAGTATTTGTTCTGCTTTTCCTCTGTGAACTATACCACTGGATAACTACCTAGTAGATGAAGGGGAGTATTTTTTATAAAGTATTCTTGCTGATCAACGAAACCAAAATAAATTAAAATACTACCATTTTGCAACCCATAAGGGAGTCACGTTATCAATGGCTTGAAACCAAACGGAAAAACCGACACTGTGTGTGCCCTGAGAAAAGATCACAACACTGCCATGATGATATTTTCAGAGGCACTGAACTTGAGACTAGCAAAGCCTCTAGATCCAGCTGCCTATTTTCAAGAAATAGAGAGGACAAAGAAGTGTGCTGAACTCCACCATGAGATTGCCCTCTGCAAAATCTGGGCTTGGGAAACTCCAGAGTTCAAATAATCAATTGTCCAACAATTTAAGGAAATGGAAGAATTGGAGAGGGGAATTTTCGATGAAAAGAGACTTAGTACACTTGTGGTTATGGCACTATGATTCGCAATAGTTCAAAGGTAGACGTGGCCCAAGGGTCGATCAACAGATAAATGGATAGACAATATGGGATATAGCTATACCATGAAATATCATTCAGCCTGAAAGAGGAAGACAATTCGGACGCACACTATGCTACACGTACGAGCCTTGATGACATGCTGTAAGTGAAGTAATATAGTCCCAGCAGGGTAACTACTGCTTGATTCCACTTACATGGAGTACCCGGTACAACCAAATTCATAGGGACAGCAAGTAGGGGAGTGGTTGCCAGGAGTTGGGGGGAGGAGGAATGAGAAGTTATTGTTTTTAATGAAGGACAGAATTTCATTTGTGCAAGGTGTAGAGAAGGAAGGCAGTGATGGTTGTGCACCACTGTGAGTGTATTTCATGCCACTGAATTGAATATGCAAAAATGGTTAACATTTTACATTGTATACATTTAACCACAATTAAAAATGCTTAATTAATTAAAAAAAGACTTAGAAGAAAAACAGATGTTTGAAGGACAAATCTAAACTTTAGGGTCTAGGTAATAAAACCCTAAAGAAATGCAAGAAAGTTACTGCTTAAGAAAAAGCAGGATACTGGGGACACCTGGGTGGCTCAGTGGGTTAAGCCTCTGCCTTCTGCTCAGGTCATGGTCTCAGGGTCCTGGGATCGAGTCCCGCATCGGGCTCTCTGCTCAGCAAGGAGCCTGTTCCCCCTTCTCTCTCTGCCTGCCTCTCTGCCTACTTGTGATCTCTGTGAAATAAATAAAATCTTTAAAAAAAGAAAAAAAAACCAGGATATTGGTTATGTAAGGGGGTAGGAGCCAGCTGTCACTGAAGCTTCTCACTCTTGTGGCTACTCAGACCAGGGGGAGGAGAAGCAAGGCGCAAGAGACCTCCAATGGCCTGCAGGCTTGATCTTGAGATGTAAGGATTTGGGCTGGGGGCGCAGAGAAGGGTCAGGGCCAGGCTGCTGGAAGGTATTGAGGAGGATAGTATGTGGCAACCAAAGTGTAGGACTGACTAAAATTGGGCCAGCTGCAGGAAAGAGCAGGGGGTACCAGGTCTCAAATGTTAGGTTCAGACACCTCAAGAAGCCAGGAAACGTCCAGGCCAGCACTGGGTCTAACTCACCCCCTTGCCTACGACTAGCCCTGATACCAGGTAAGAACCGCTAAGCCCGTACAATAAGGTCCATAACATGTGAGTATAAGGGAATGTATGGGTGTTTGTACTACATACAATCCTATTTGAAAAGAAGAATAAACCATTCTGATTTTGAAGAATTAAGTTTAAAAAAAGTACTCTAAAACTAAAAGTCACATTGAATGAGTAAAATTCCCTTTGTCTTATATCTTGCAGTCATTCAGTAAATTTTGCAATGCATTTTTTCCCTTACTTCTTTGAGTGTAATTGGTATCCTTATTTTTTCAATCTTCTAGGAGTGATTTGCTTTTCTCCCCAAAACCCATTTGAGTACCTTATACCAATTTATGCTTGCTTCGGTCCTACTTGGTAAGTTTAAAATAGCCAGTTCATGTGATTGTGAGGACTCCTGTTAGAGATCTCGAATCACTCATTTCAGAAGGCCCTCTGAGGAACCACCGTTTTAGGTCATTCCTAAAACGGTGTAATGGATGCATACACATTTCAGTTAAAAAATTATATAGTTTTTAAATTTTTTCTCCCTACAGAGATAACAACTATCACTTCTGTGTTTCGAGTTGCTGACTGTCGTGTTTGTCAGAGCACAGAACTGCCTCTGGGACACCAGACTTCTACAAGTCCTAAAGCCTGAGATGTGTAAAGATGTCCTTCAAATCACTTTAGAGTTCTCACAGGCCCTCGGAGAGGAGTGGCCTTCACTCTGTGCTTGCCAGGCTTTGAAACCCAGTAGGTTCCGGGCTGGAAATCAGTGGGTGTGGTACTATTATCCTTTGCTTTTTTTATTTATTTATTTATTTTTTTTTTTTAAAGATTTTATTTATTTATTTGGCAGAGAGAAATTACAAGTACACTGAGAGGCAGGCAGAGAGAGAGAGAGAAGGAAGCAGGCTCCCTGCTGAGCAGAGAGCCCGATGCGGGACTCGATCCCAGGACCCTGAGATCATGACCTGAGCCGAAGGCAGCGGCTTAACCCACTGAGCCACCCAGGCGCCCCTATCCTTTGCTTTTTGGGGAGTGCGGGGGGTGGTGATAGCGGAAGGGCTTCAGGATTTCCGTCCTTGAGTTTCCAGGAACATTTCTTCCATTTGGTTTGTGAGATTAGGGATTTAGCAAAGAAGGGACAAAGCGGTCCTTGAATAGCCAACTGATGACCCGCTTAAACAACGTTTATTGATTCTCCGCAATCAGAAATCCCATTTACATAAAAGGAGGATAATTAAACTGCATTTTAATTGTGATCTCTTCCAATTTAATTGAATCTCAACACTTGGGTCAATGGTGGGAGTGCAAAGGCAATCTCTTCTAAAAAGGTTTTAAAATTAATTTTCCTCCTTATTCATTGTGGGGGGGGGGCAACGATAGGACCCGATGTGAATGGACTATCAAATGAGCCAGTGTGAGCTTTTGGACAAGCATATTACATGGGTCCCGCAAGCTTGGGAAGGTTTCTAGATGAATTTAGGTGTATTTAGTTGTCACTGGTCAATTTAAACGTGGAGGCAGACAAAGAAGAAGTGTTGAGTTATAAGCTACAGACAGACATCTTTAGTGGTATTTCTTTCCTCCTGAGTATGAAGTGAACAGAATGAGCTTGAGAAACAGTCACCTAAAGTTGAGATCACCAGAATCAGAGAATGCTAGAATTTGAAGCCCCCGCGAGGGGCCCGCAAACCCAGCCCAACCTGCCATCTAAGGATATGGAAACCCTCAGGAGGCCAGGGAGCTACCCAAGGTTGTACAGATAGTGAATTCCAGAGCTGAGTGATCCCTGTAGATTTTCTGATGTCTAATTCTAGGTGCTTCCCAGACAGACTGAAGAAAGATGATCTGACTGAATGTTCCTAAACATAGAAATTATTTTCTATGGTCCTGTGAGTAGGGGAGACCTATGGAGCTTCCCAGGCGGAAACAGCTCCTGCCTTTGCTTTGCTCTGATCTCAGTGCCTCTTTGGGGGCCCAGCTGGGTGGGAGAGGCCGGCTGACCATGGCCTTTCCACCCAGGGGTTCTCCCAGAGCATTGCTCCTCCCGGCTCCTGGCCCATTGTAGAAACCACGGCTCTGCAGAATCTCTTCCGACAAAGCTGTCAAGGCTGTCCTGTGGCCTCACGATCATGTCTGTCCAGGCAGTGTGGTTGTCTCTGTCAAGAGTATAGGTCAGCGGCTCCTGGCAGGTGGTGGTTGCATAAGCATCCTGCCGGCCACCCGAGCGGAAACTCTGGCCCCCAGCACTTCCGAGAGGAGAGAACACACCAGGGGCAGCGTGCGGCTGGGGGAGATGTGCACATGCTCCTGGCCTGGCGGGAACATTTTCCAGGGCAGTGATTTTCTGCATCATCACAGGAAGCATGAGAAAAGATTCCTTCATCAGTCAGATGCAGGGTGCCCTGACCCACAGAATGCTGCAGCCTTGCCTGGGCTTTGAGGGGCTTGGGGTCTGTTTATTTTTATAGTTCCTTATTCTTTACTCTCATTTCAAGTGGCAAGCACTTTATTCAGTTTTCTCAGTGGAGCGGGAACAGACTGATGGGCCCTCTGGGTGTTCGGGAACGGAAGGTCGTCCATCCACTGTGCAAGCACGTCCACTCGCGCGGAGGGAGCCCAGACAGTCTGTGACCTGATAAAGCTCCACAAGGGGTGCCCCTCGGCCAGGCCAGGCCACATGCTTTCCTGGGGGTGGGGGCGGGGAGAGAGGCTGAGGACCCACACAAGGATAAGACACAGACTGGAGGAGCGAGCCCAAAGGAGAGAGAAGGTGGGAGAGGGGACTGAACAAATACAACAGGAGGGAGAGAATGCGGCTGGGGCACGTGGGGAGGATCGGGGAGGTGGGAGAAGGGGACAAGCTGCTTTTTCCTTGAGGAATATTTCTGTGAGGAGCGCATGTAGGCAGGAAGAAAGCAAGGCTCCATTCCACTCTATCCAGTTAACAGCCACGTATGTGTTGACCTCCAGAAGCACCGTTTTGTTCATCCGTCAATGGATCAGTGCTCCAGCTGACGCAGCGACGAAATGCTCAGGCTCCAGAGTCTAACAGACGTGAATCTGAGACTCATCAACAATTGACTGCATCCTTTAAGGTTTTGATTTTCTCATGAAAATGAGAACGAATAAAGAATACTAGCTCCTTCCTGAAGTTACTGGGAGTCGTCAGGTAGTGTACAAACATGCTTGGCAAAATTCTAACACGCAGTTCGAGTACTGGCCTTCGCCATTGTGTGGAGGAGTAACACAAAGCCGTAGAACCCCCAGGATTTAGAGAGACACAGAGGATAGGGACCTCCCTCGAGAAACTTACAGTCGGCTTGAGGATAGTTTTGGGGTTTTTTTTTGTTTTTTTGTTTTTTTAAGATTTTGTTTTTATTTACTAGAAAAGGGAGTATGAGCAAGAGAGCACAAGGAAGTGGAGCTGCTAGCAGAGGGAGAGGGAGAAGCAGGCTCACCACTGAGCAGGGAGCCCAACGTGGGGCTTCATCCCAGGACCGTGGGATCATGACCTGAACTGAAGGCAGCTGCTTAACGGACTGAGCCACCCAGGCACCCCTTGAGGATTGATTAACATGCATGAAGCAATACTGAACAGCCAAGGCAGCATGCGGGCAACACACTGAAACTCTATCTGGCTTTACAAAGCCCACAGGCATGAAAAGCCAAGGTGGTATGTCTACTCCTCAGTGACGTGGTACATGTAAGTGGTTGCTGGAGGTGGACAGCTGTACTGTGTATACGAATCCCCCAAAGATCTTCTAGTAACTTAGCTCAGAGCAGGGTCCCGAAATGGGACCTTGGACTCTGTATTTCTAAGAAGCACCTAGGTGGTGACCATGTTGCTGGTCAAACCACCTGTCAGGTAGCAAGGGCGTAGAGAGGTGTTGGAGCACGTTCCAAGCAGCTTATGCTGCACCTGCTAAGTCTTAAACACAGAGGAGGACAAAAGTGAGAAGGAAAGAAAAGCCAATAGAACTAGGGCACCAGGTCTCCGCTCATCAAGAGTTTTTTTTTCCGCCTTCCCAAATTGTCATTGATCATGAAAACATCACCTGCACCACCACCAGAAACAGCAGCAGCAACTGTTATCTGTGTGAAGCGAGGGGGAAAATGGCTAAGGGGGCAATCACCATGTGGCAGGACTAGTCAGGGAAGGTTTCCCGGGTAAGTGACATTTAAGTCCAAAGTAAAAAGAAATGACAACGGGGAGCAGGGGAGGTGAATGGTGACAATACTCAGGAACAGGACCTCTCAGCGTATTTTACTTCTGAGTCTTCCTTCTCACACAATTCCCCGTGTGTTGCTCTGATTAGTTTTCGGTGCAACTTATTAAACGATTCTGCAGCAGCCGCTCCCCACACAACATGCAGGTCGGTTCCTCTCTCCTGGTACTAGGGATCAAATGTCTGTTCTTCTTGAGTCTTCAGTTTATCGCTGGACTGCATTTAAGCCAGGCTTACTTTTCCAGAAAGAAAATACAGCCTAGAGAAGAGCCAGTTCCCCAAGTTGCAAGCCATGAACATGTTCTTGAGGTCGAAAGCCTTGCAAAAATGCAGAAATCACAGACACGTTGCCCGTGTGGGTTGTGTAACTCTACGTAATGATGTGTGTTCATTCTGATTCATAATAATACTAGGTGCACTGGGCGAGCTTCTTCGGTGAGGGCAAGAAACCCGTCTTGGGCTCTTAGCTCAGCTAAGCGGATCTTAAAATGAATGCATTGCCCCTACTTCCTTGGTATTTTTCTGAAATCCTACCCACTTTTTCTCCAGGAAGCAAACTGAGGGAGAAATTACAGGAAGGGAAAATAGCTGGCTTATTGTCCCCATGGATCTATTCTGTAAACCCACAAATGGAGACCGGAAGGGCATTTTGTCCCTGGGACCAGAACAAACAGGACTTGGAGAGAGGCCTGACCAACAACGCGGAGACTTTGGCCCTTGGAAGAATAGAAGACTCCCCAGAGGGAGTGATTTCAGGAGCCTTGAAAGGATTCCTTAGGCCAAATCCTCCCCCAACACGCTTACTTATTACAGAAATTCATAGATGATGGAACAAAGCTTTGGTTTTGTAATTAGAGAGATTAATAATAATCGCCTGCGTTTGGAGCCTTTTCACCTTTGATGGCAGGATGACAGCCAAACACAGCAACAAGTACTATAATAGTGTGTCTTTTTGGAAATCACATTTCCCTCAATATTGGCTTTTCTGTTCTATAATGGCTTTTCTGTTTTATCGCCTCTTTGCATCTTGCACTCTGATTACTTCAGCTTCGACAATCAGCCCTTCAAAGGTCACAGGGAGAAATCAAAGCGCCTGCCTTTTCAAATGCTAGTGGCTTGGGTCTCGTTTCCTTTTGTCTTTTTATTTTTTTTCATCCTACTCACCACATCAGTTGGAGACTGACTTTCCTAGAAATGAGGATCCTCTGTTTCTGTACCAGCCCTGGGGCTCCACCCGCTGCTCCCCAGGCCCATCTTAGGCAACATCAGTAGCTGGCTTCTTATCCAAGGAAATTTCAAAGTAGCTGTCCCTATGCAAACACAAGAATCCTTAACTGCTGGTTTTTTTTTTCAAAATTTCTGTTGAATTGTGACCGTTTTTCCCCCCAATCAACACAGGGTGGGGGGATAGATTTTATCATCTAAAGTGTTATGGAAAGTAAGTGGTAGTGAGTGTGACACCCCAGGGCAAAAGAAATAGCAGTTCCTCCCTTTCCCCGGCTCCCCAGAGGATGTGAGGACTGGGGTCACTGAAGTGGCCCTTGACTTCGGCCCCCTGTCCTACCCACTGAGAACTGGGAATGCCAAAGGCCAGGTAAGGAATCAATTGACAGACCAGTCTGGAGCCTCTGATCTTCTTTCTTCCGCTCCATTATAGCTCATTGTATCACAGAAACAAGCAAAGGAAAACTTAACCCCACGGAATGGAGTGATTGAATTTGACTATATGAGATATCAGGAAGGCCTGGCTGACTCAGTCCCTAGAGCATGTGACTCTTGATCACAGTGTCGTGAGTCCAAGCCCACTTGGGTGTAGAGCCTACTTAACTTAAAAAAAAAAAAAAATCCTCTAGCTCTACTGAGATATCTGTGTAGCATGGCTTGGAGAAAATCTCAACCAAGACATTAATCCTGAGAAATCAATGGCCCAGCTTCAGTCGTCCCATCATTTCATGAGCTACTTCAGGATGGGTTGGGAGCAGCCCAAGGAAGCATGGCTTCTGCATGAGCACTGGGGTGGACCTGAAGACACAGTTGCTGGGAAGCTGTCAATAATCATGCTCTGTGCAAGATTCCTTCATATCTGGGCCATCCGAAGAGTGCACTCACCAGGACCACCAGTTTTTCTGTCATCCTGCCATCAAAGGTGAAAAGGCTCCAAATGCAGGCGGTTATTATTAATCTCTCGAATTATAAGCAAAGTCTTTGTTCCATAGTCTATGAATTTCTATAATAACTAAGCGTGATGGGGGAGGATTTGGTCTAAGGAATCCTTTCAAGGCTCTTAACTGTGCATAAAGTTCATATCATGAAGACAGGAAAGAATTATTTTAATTAGAGAAACCAAAGTGAACTCATAGGAACGAAAATAAGATCGTAAGAGCAACAGAATTCATAAAGAAGACTACAGCATGCATGCATATGGTCAGAAAAACTAAAGCTTAAAAAAGACCTCTGAGGAGGGAAAAAGACCCTTTAAAAAAAAAAAAAACCAAAACACTGTTGAAGCATGAATAAAAATGAGAAAACTGTAGCTCCCTTTCTTGGAAAAATGGAACAACTTGAAGTATTCATTTACTCACTCAACCAAAATCTGCTGAATATCCCAGTACACACAGAATTCAACTAAGCACCAGGGAAAAAGATAAAAGATATTTTCTCTTTTCCTTTAACATAGAGAGGGTCAGAGACCCTTTAGAGAATCTTATTAAACTATAAACCAAAGAGGGCAAAGGGATTCGGAGGGAGCAGAGGGGCTAGAATATGACCTTAGGTCGTGAAGAGATGAAGAAAGAGAAGAGAAACAGCGTTGGTAAATAGCCACAAAATCTTTGGGTACAAATTCATGGACCCTCTTAAAAGTGTGTGTGTGGGGGGATGCTAGGCTTCTGAGTTCACCAGATTATCAACTTCTCTAATTCATACCTGTCTTCTGGGATAGAATGACTAGATCAGATATTTACTAGCATAAGTGAAAAAACACTGTAGGGAAAGTACAAGCTGCTCTTGGTGTGTTTATGTCTATTGGTTGTAACAAATTTCATCTCAGGATACTCAGGGGGTATATATAAATAACACAACTAACTCACAGTCTGTTTTCTGAAAAACAAACAAACAAACCAAAAACATGGAGAACAGAACACATGTTGGATCAATGATGGCACAATATCTCCAAAGAGAAAAAATGTAAACTGACAAACATGTCAGTAATCCTAAGTATTATTCTAGAACAGGTTATATGTACTTAGGGATGGAGAAGTGGTCTCTAGTTACCAATCTGCATTTAGGAAAAGCAGAGCATAACAAACTAACCATGTATCCTTTTGTGACTGGGTAGCACTAGACCAGCAAGTTAGGGGAATAGAATGAACATCATATTCTGTAACTTGGCAAAGAATCCATAGACTCTCTAATATGACCATATATTAGAGCAGTGCCATCTACATGATAATATAGTGAAGGGGATATGCAAATGCTTTGTGCCTGAACCTAAGGGATCTTTACTACCAGACTGATGTCTTCATTGGGGTTAAGACTCCATCTGGCCAATGTCCAGTTCAATGTTCCATCTGTGACTATGATGATTTCCTAGAGAGCATGTAGTTACAAGAAGGGAATAGCAATAAGCTAAGGGTATAGCTAATATCGTCACAAAAGAATAAGGATGTGAAATTGATAGATTTAAGTTGGGGCCTTTCATGTTAAATTTAGGTTTAATGGAGCTTGGACATTCAGAATATGGTAATATAATTTCACTTCACGTAGGTTAAGCCACACTATCAATAGTACCACGTGTTCTCCGGGGTGCCATATTTCTAACAGTATATTTACAGATTGTACCTGTCCTGATGAGAAAGACAGAATGATAAAAGACCTCAAAATAATTCAATATAAGGAATGATTGAGGACCTTGGGAATGTTCAACATGGAGAAGTAATTTGGAGCGTTCATGCTGTTCAACTTATTCAGAAGGATTACATAAAAAGAGAATGACACATGTTCTCTGTGGCTCAGGAGGAAAGAACGGGGCAATTGAATATACATTACAGGAAAATGCTGACTTAGCATAAAGAAGAACATTTTTCCCACTGATTGCCAAGAAAGAATGGAAAGGAAATGTTTGGGGAGTATGACGAATCCCCCATTGTGAGAGATACTGAAGTAAATATTCAAGGGGGTAACTCAAAGACCACCTGGTAATGTCTTAAAGAGAGCCACACCTTAGGATTTAGATGGACTAAATGCATTTTAAGTACACTAAAGTGGAAAGAAATTTTGTATAGAGGCAGGGGTCTGTGAACCTGGTCCTCAGCTTCCTTCATAGGCCCTTCTTGGGTTTTTACTAATCAAAAATTCTGATGCTGTCATGCTCTGGGACTTTTAAGTTCATTTCCATGATCCTGTACGAGTCCAGATCAATTAGGGTATGCTGCAGCATCTAGTAACTCCAAAATCTCAGTGGCTGGAAATAACAATGATTTGTTTCTTGCTCATACTATGGGTCCACCTCGGGTTGATGGTGGGGGCAGGGAGCTTAAGAATCTGAAGCATTTTGATTTGTGTGGCTGGCAAGGGAGAATTTAGTAAATTATGCATTGGCTCTTGCAGGCTCCTGCCTGTCCAGAACTATTCACAAGATCCCCTCAACCATAAGGACAGCAGGCAAGGGACGCTCTTCCCTGCACTCAGAGTGGAAGCCAGTTATCCTGCACAGTCACTAATGACTGCCTGAAACTAGAATAAGTAGATTCATGCCCTCAAAGGACAAAAGAACATAAAGAAGGAGCACCAATTTCTCTTCTGGAATCAGGTCATGTTCTTGTCCTCAACTTTCTGTGTAGCTCTGGGTAGACCGCTTCACCTTCTCATACCTCCATTTTTAGCAAACAAAAGAATATTTTTCTTTCTCTCTCTTGGTTTTGCTGTTTCAGTACAATGAGTCAACAAGTACAAATGCAATTCAGAACATCTCAACAGCCACACACATGAAGTGAGTAATGAACACTCCCCACCAAAGCCCTAAGAGAAACAGCATAAGGCTGATAGTTCCCAATATATTGTATGTGTTTCGTATTTTGTTTAAATGTGGAGAGCACTCCTACCTGTGCATCTTAATATCCTTTTAACTATTTCCCCACTTTCCAGGGAGGTAGGTAAAGGCAGCTGTCTCATGCTGTGCCACAGTCATAGATGGAGGGAGGCACATGATGAAGCAAGGAAGCCTCTGAAGACAGCCAGAGACCATATCAGATCAGGAATAGATTAGTCCCTTCTCCTGACTCCTGCCATGTCAGTTTGAAGATTCTCCCTCTACCGTTTGGCCTTGTTCCCTCCCTGACTCCTATTTCAATGGCTCTACAAAGTTTTGGCTTGGAGAATGGAGAATGTGGGGTACTTGGGCAGTGGACGAGAAGACCTTCTGCCAATGGCCTTCTCAAAAATAGTTCCAGTTCCCCCATGACCTGGCCTGCCCCCACAGGAAGGTCACATGAGGGAGGCTGGGACTAAGACGAATGCGTGTTGGCCCAAAGGCAGCCCAGATGTTCCAGGCACCCACGCTCCCTCTACAGATGGCCAAGTGGTAATGGCGTCATCCAGGAATGTGGGCCCAGGTCCATGTGCCTCCAGCCCTAGAAATGCCCTGCTCAGGGCACCGGCTATGATTTGGAAGGTGAATTGGAAAGTTTGGAGGAGCGGGTTATAGACTGAGCAGGGTGCATGCAGGTGTGGTTTGCTCTCCAATCAGGGAATGCTGACCTACTGTGGGTGATGGATCAGTGGCAGGAGAGCTGCAAGAGGGTCCTAGGGAGGGCAGGGATGTGTGCACATGCTCACATATCACACTCACTTACAGGCTTCTCAGCAACAGATTGCCAAGCCAACTGGGGAGGTTGCTAAAGACCCAATAAGAGCTCATCAGAATGCAGACCGATATAGTGCCTGTGCTCAAGGAACTCAGGAGCTGACTGGGGAGACAACACATAAACAGAGCTAAAAACTGAAAAAACTTACAAGGCAGGACAGGATACAACTAAATGGCAGAATTCAGGTGAGACGGTTCAGAGATGGGTCTGAATTATCGAGGAAGTTATGATGGGTAGTTTATAGTGTGGCTCGTGCCTAAAATCTGCCTCTTGTGCGTGAGTCCAGACTGTTCAAACCTTCTCCCAATCTATCATAAACAGTTTCTTCTCAACCAGCTAGATGGCTTTCTCCTCCCAAGCAAACCAATACAAAGAAGCTCCCTTTCATAGGGAAGCAACTGACTACACTTCTGTAAAATTAAGGCACGCCACCAATGGATTTGAAATACTTATGAATGAACTTTTCTTTTAATATTGATATTTTATCCTTTGTAATTTTTCAGCCAATAACCAACTATCAAGCAGTCCAATTGTAATTCTGTCCAACTGCTTTTCTGTGTTTTTAATTAGGAGCAAAAATAACTGCAAGTCCAATATCATCATGTCAGCTCTGACTTGGATTGTCAAAGCAGGGGGGAAGATCTGGAGTATGAACCAAGGGAAGGTGCCACCTGATAATCCCATTAGACAGCATCTGCACACCACTCGAAGTCAAGGACTGCTGTGGACCCTTCCCCTGCTACCTAATATGGCAGAACATACGCAGCAGGAGCCCAGTTGCATGCTTCCTGGGAGAGCAACATACTCATTTGTTAAGGGCTCTGCACTCACATTCTCCTTGGACACACCCAAATGAGGTACTTACCTCAACCAACATGGGAATAGGACTCCTCATTTAGTTGTTCTGGCTTTAGAACTTATCCCCCCAGACCAACTCCTCTAACAGCATTCTTTTATTCTGTTTTCTTATGAAAATGTGTTTCAGAAAGCAGAAGTCCAGTATTTTCTCTCATTAGAACTTTGAAAACCACAGGCAAGAATTCTTTATGTTTGTGGAAGTTCAGCAAATGATGGAAAAGTCACAGCTAACAAAGGCTGCTAGGAGAGACTCTCACACAGAACGTGCCTCAGAAAACTGAAAAAACCAGATCTCATTTTGCAAAACACATTTAGTTTTCTCATCTTTCTTCTTTGGATATTTTGTGATTAAGGCTAAGGGATCCTCAATTTACCACCTCGATCAACTGACCAGCTGGTTTCTCAAAGAATTCAATGCATCTGTCCCTATAAACACAGGTGATATGATGTTGAAATAGTGTTGTTTCCATTAAGTATTAATGAGGTGAACATTTTATCACAGGCCACCCAGAGGCCTGGACATGAGACCCTTTCTTTCTTGATCCTATTTTTGGAAAGCACGTGTTTTATATGGCATGAGCACCTGTCATCTGCAGACTCAATGGCCAACAGCTCATTTGTGCTGCTACCTGTACATGTAGCCACACAGTGAGGCCTGGACTGGGGCTGAGTTGTGCGAAGGTCACCATGGCACATGGCCTTCATACAAGGACACTCTAAGAAGTGGCCCTTCAAGCTGGGTCTCTCTTACCTGTAGGCCCTTCAACTTGAAGTCAAACACTAACATCCCAAGACAGTAATCACAGCTGCTTTATAGGAAGGAAAATGATATTTGGATTCATTTGTTTAAAAAAACCCAACACGCATACATATACAGAGTTATATACATGTATAATGTATACATACATGTGAAAGATTTAAGATTATGTGCCAAGTTGAATACTTGCAACCTAGAGGAAGAGAAGAATGGGATTTGGAGAGAGAGGAAGAAATTATGAAAAACTCTTAACATCTACCCCCATGAACCTTGCTATTGTTTGCATGCTAGATAACTAGAATATCTTCGTTACACTCGTGTAATGTTTCAATCTCTTGGTATGTATTATGAACTTAAAGAGGGGGAAAAAGAGAAATGAGGGAGGGAAAGAAGATAGGAAAGAAAGAGAAGTGAAAAAGAATACAAATTATCAAGAGCCAAAGCCATGAGTGCTGAGTGAATGTAGTTGTTGGAGGTAAACAAGGCTAACTGAGCAAGACTTTATGAAAAGGTTGAGTTTTGAGTAGAACTTTTAAAATAACTTAAAAAAAATAATGTGCTTGCTATATCCTACAAGATGTTCTCTGTAGAAAATTCAAAAATAGAGAACACAAAGAAGAAATTCCTACCCTCTGTAACCCAACTGCACATTAATACTGCAGATTTCCTTCCATCTCCTCTACTTTTTCATTTTAGACTATGTTTCGAAGGGCAACAGAAACATCCCAGAGAAGAGGGTGGTGGAAGTGGGAAGTCCATTCTAGAAGAGCAGTGGAAACCTGTTTACCTCCCGCCAGAAACTACTTCCTATGTCAGGCCTGAGATCTCCGTAAGTGTGTTTAGACCCGGAATACTGGTATTGGCTTACATCCGAAGCCTGGTAAGAGTAACAGCCTCTCTGGGCCTCAGTTGTCTTCTCTGTAAAATGGAGATATTTTCTTTCTCCTCCCACCTTGCTGCATTACATGCCCCAGATGCAGACAAACACACTCTAGTTACAGAATCAGTCATTACATGGAATCCAGGATAATGATGTTGTGCAGGTTTGTGGACCAGTTCACAAAAGCCTGTTTACCCATAGGTAGTTGAAGTGCTATCTTGGGTATTTACAGCAGTATGATTTTTGCCATTTTTCTACTATATCATTTTTAATCACAGTGCGGATGTTTTAAGGCAGATTCTTGTATTTGTCTGCAGACTGCCGCTTATTTCTCTGAGAAGGAGCATTTTATTTGCTTGAAGAGGAAGCTGTGAACCTTGCTGCAAGAGGGTCCTGGGGAGGGCATCCCTTGGCAGCAGCATCAGGGAGAGAAGAGTGCCATATGGGGCAGGTTTCATTGTTCGGGGGCCCAGACATCACAGAGATCAGTCTCCCCAGAACAGCAGCTGTAGCAACATGTGGACTCCGGGATGAGAACAGCTGCCCTTTACTGAGGGATATCTGCTCCAAATGACTTCACATGCATTATTGCATTTGATTCTCATGTCAACCCTATCGTGTAGTTACAATTATTCCCTCCCATTTTACAAGGGAGGAAATAAAACACAAAGAGGTTGAGTAACATCCTCAAGGTCATGCGAATTAGTCTGGCTAAGATTTGAGCTAGGATAAAATGACTCTGTACCCTGAGCTCTTATCATCTGTTAATATATAGGCAGAAGGGGGAACCCCATTACCATGTTTGACCTGCCATGGCAAGGAAGTTATGCTAGGCTGCTTTGGAGATCATCTGTCCATTCTGTGAGCTTTTCTAAAGGGTAGGAAGATGGTAGCAGGAATCTAATCTCTCTCCAAAGGAGGTTTAACAGGCAGTTTCCAACCCTTTCCCTTATCCCTCCCCAGAGATGTTGCCCACGGTGGCCTGGCATTGGGGAAATAGTCCCTCTTGCTGGTGACAATAATGCCCTCACTGGGGAAGTTCATTTAAGGTTCTATGAACAAATAATCTGACTTTAGGATTTGGGGTGTGGGTGGGGGTATATAATCATCCCATTCTCTCCCGCAGTGCCCACTCCTCTGGTGGCTTCATATTTCTGAATCATCTCTCAATTAGAATCAACCGCCCATAGCATGCTCTGTTTCAGAAATGTGTCCTTTGATTCTAGCCTCCACAGTTTTTTTTTTTTTTTTTCTGTTTTGCTGTATTGCTTATAATGTTTATGCAGCTGTTTGGAGAGCTAAATATGCAATCAGTGTGAGGCAATCATGTCCCTTCCTTATCAGGGAAGGAAGAAAATGCCAACTTGAATTTTATACAATTTTCAAGAGCTCCATGATGCAAAATGATAAGTTCACTTAATTGATGTGATCTTAATTGGAACCACAAGGGAAATTGGAATGCACATAGAGTTCAGTTGTTTGTGTTTTTAATAGCACTGTTTGGCTGAGATTGGACCATTATCTATCTCTGGTTTCCCAAATGATGGAGGGTTTGTATTTCTGAAGTTTGCTGAAAATGGAACGCAATATTACAGTATTTTTTTTTTGTAGCCTTTTCTGCTGTGCTGTTTTGTATGAGATTTGGTTTTTTTGGGTTATGTTTTGAGAATGAATTACCATAATATATATATTTCTATTCATGTTCCTGCAATTAGAAGCATAGGTATAGTCTCACTGAATATTTATGTATTCACTTGTTTATTCAAACTTTTATTCATTTAACAAATATTTCTTGAACCCAGGCCATCTCCTTGTCTCTGCTGATAAACACAGGATGTGGACAAATGAGTAAGACTATATTTTGCTTTCAAGATTTCACCATTGTTGGGAAGATGACTAAGTAAACCTTGCAGCAGGTGCCAGGATAGAGATATGCACAAGGTATAGAGGAAGTAGGAAAGAAAGTATACCTAGACTGCAGATGCTCAAAAGATTTAACATATAAGGCTGAATTGTACCAGAGCATGGAAAAAAGAAAGCCCAGGAGTCGAAGAAATTGGAAAGATTTAACTTTGTTTTTGATTTCTCTTGCCTGTATTAATTGAACTGAATAAACTTCACATAGCTCATTTGTTTTTTTTAATCAACCATGTTCTTCCTTTAACTTTGTGTAGGGAGAGCTTTTTCTTTAAAAAGCAGGGAGCTGGGCAATTTATTGATAGTTTATTGATAAGTATGCATTGTTCTAAGTTGTCAGATAATAATATTGCATATTCCTATTGGAAGCACATTTCATAAAGCATCAGATTACAGGAAGTATAACTATGACTTTGTCTGTAGCTTTGATTCAACCCATCAAAAACATGGTAGGCATAAATTATACCTAGTTTCTGCCTTCAAGGTAAAATCCAGAAGGGGGTGGTATAATCAGTTACCCAAATTTATTTGTTTAACATTCAAAGAGATATTTTCAATGCATTCTCAGGGCTATTCACTTGCAAATAACTTAATGGGAGGGTCTGAAGGTGTGTCATGACAAAGCCCATATTGTACTTTCCCATGTAAATGCAAGAAAAAAAAAATGACCCTAACATGACATCCTAGTGTTTGCTACCTTCCTTTGGGATGACCATGGACCCTAGGCACATCCTAAAAAGAAGAAACCTTTTCAAACACTGATCAGGAGAGGAAACTGCCCGCAATGGGAAGAATATTGAACAAAAGTGATGAAAATGTTAGAGAAATGCATTCTGTTCTGAGTTTGTCATTCTATATGACTTGGAAGAATTCCTTAATGTTTCTTTTCTGTTAAAAAAAAAAAAAGATTTATTTATTTGTTTCTTCGTTTTTTTTAGAGAGGGGCAGAGGAAGAGGGAGAATAGTGTCCCAAGCAGACTCTTCACTGGGTGTGGAGCTGGATCTCAGAACCCTAAGATCATGACCTGAGCTGAAATCAGGAGTCGGACACCCAACTGACTGAGCCACCTAGATATCCCCTTAATGTTTCTAATCTTCAGCTTCTTCATCAAAATTGTGAGAGAGTGGAATATATGTTCCATCAACTCTAAAAGCAGATTTCTAATAGCAATACAACATACAAGATGACTCTTTGTTACTTACTTTGAATTAGTCAGTAAAAAGGTTACGAAAAGAAAATTGAGTTAAAAGGACTTTTGACAATCAGGAGACCATATTCTAGTGTCAAGTTTCCTACTTACTTATTGGTATGACCTTACACCAGTTGCTTCCTCTGCCCATAGCTCTTCATGGGTGGGTTAGGAACATATACTATGCTATTGCTATGGTGTCTTCCATTTCTAGCTTTCAGTGGTTCCATACTTGGGTCAAGGTTCCCTGGAATGTTTTCTACTTCTTCTCCAGTACACTTATCTTTTTTAGAAGGGAAACGTAAGATTATCGTTTCCATTTTATAATTCCAA